>NC_085979.1:10083435-11283435 GCF_910591565.1 Cydia splendana | reverse complement strand
AACTGTTTTAAAAAGTCGGTTTCTTTCAAATTAATAACACACGATTACAGACGTAGTGCATAATTATGTTCCTTCGTATTTTAACGGAAACTTACGAACGTGTCTTGCTATTTCAGTCGGTCTCGGTACAAAAAGTACTAAGGTTGACTGAAGTAGCATGACAAATACGAACGTTTCCGAGAAAATACGATGGAAAACAATTATGCACTACATCTCTATCAACGGTGTAGGTATTTGATTTGATAGACCTTTATGAATAACGTCATTGGTTACGTATACGTTAATTACGTTAGAGGATGCAGGATTAGAGTCTTTATAGTAGGTTGAGTAAGGTCATTTAACATGCACTTTAGTCTCAGGCGATGCCTGGGGGAAATGCGGGGGAGAACGTTTGTATGGAAGAAAAATAAAAACAACAAATTTGTACCAATAAAGGGCTTATAGAAAAATTATGAAAACATTATAGGTATTTAAACTAAAATGCCAAATTCAGTGTTTTAGTAAACATTTTTAATCTTTGACTTTGGGCATAGTTCCATTTGTATGGAAATCGTTACCGCCACGCGCTGTAAATTATTTTTTTATTATGAAAAAATGTATGAATGCCTACTTTAAAGTGATATTTTCCAGAATAAAGAATACATGGGCTACATCGTCCATATTTTTATTTAGTGCAAATCGCCACACTGTGAGTGTAACATCCAAAATTGTCACAAAAAAATTACACAACATTTTAATTTTTCGTACAAAAATATTTTTTTTGTATGGAAAGGTATAATATTTTTTTCTAAAATGAATTCCCCGTCCCTAAATTATACGAAAATAATATATAACTTGCCCTAGTTGCTAAGACTAGGAAGGAATATAGCATAGATTGGACCTGGGGAGCCGACCCTTTCACCCCCCCTTTTTGGGGAGTCTGCATGGTACGATCTCCCGGCGACCGGGCCAGATCAACTTTGTTTGACCTAAGGAACAATCGTCCCAAGCGGCATCGCCTGAGACTAAAGTGCATGCTGTTCCATACATTTGTGTTCCTTACTAAACCTACTACATATATATGTATATGACTATATGTTTATGCATCTCGCGACCTCCTCGCCTCGCCCTTGTCCTCTCTCGTGTGTTGTTGTAAATAAATACTCTCAGGAATACGGAAAACACCATAATTATCAACATTAAAATAGAATAAACATTGTAGTATTCTAGCTTACATGATTAGGTACAAACTACACAACCTTCCATTTACATGCAATTTTATAATAACATGTCAATGGCGATGAGACACCGGAAGAAAAATTAATAATGATTAATAATAGTTATTATTGTGGTTCCTAGTTATGATTCAACAATCATAATACCTATGTGCTAAAACGCTTGGAATCGTGATGTAAAATATTGTAAATAGTTGACTACTTTACAAAATTATGCGTAATATCAATTCTCATCGTCATCTGAGGATTATATGACAATAATGGCATAGCATCTCTATAAATAGGCAAGGTTGAACATGTGTGCCCATAATTCCTAGTATATATAGTAGAAATAAAAGTCGATAAGTATGTCAAACTCATAAATATACCCAAGGTATAGTCAGTAGCAAAAGTAACAGACTTTAACGAGACACGTCAAACTTAACAAAAAATATTCTATTTGGAAAAGTATTCCAGGGTGGCACTAGGTGGCACTGTTCGCGTCCGTACTTCCGTAGAGTCATGGTATAATAATATACTCCGCCTGGTACTCCATTCCGAGATTCGCGTATGACCTAACTGACACGCGCCTACGTCATCATGCTGTTTACAGGTTCTCAAACTTTGAAATGTGGGAGAATTTTAACCAACGGTGAAAATTATTTTAACGGCATTAATTTTAAGTTATTCATGTAGAAACATAGTAAAATAAAACAAATCTAATGTATTAAATTAAACTTTATTTATCTATACAAGACAAACGTTTAAAAAACTAATTCACAGTTACACATTAATTACCAAGCTTACGACGTGAAAAGTTTGGAAAACACTGCGACTGCTGACACTGAGCGAGAAGGAAATAACAATTAACACGCGTTCGACAAGGATGACGGTCAGGGCATGAAGTTATCTAGATCCGAATTGTCAAATGTCCACAGCGCTATCCTGTGTTGCCAGTAGTATAAACAGAATTACCCGAAAGTCTGAAATTTCTTTCGTGAATCGGAAGATATTGCTAACGAGTAATTAAAAATGACGTGTTATTGTAAAATTTAAGCTAAAATACATATAAATGAAAATTATAAAATTATAAAGAAATATTTTAACTTATTAACCATAGGTATAATGTACCCATGTAACATGTTATGTTGAAATAAAGTGGCAATGTTATTGTGACGTAATCGCGTGTCACTCTGGGAATGGAAGACTGAAGATGTTTTATTAGACCATGCGTACGTCTTACAAACATGTTTACCAAATATCACGCGAGATGGCGCTGTACCGGGAGCGGTGATTTCTACATCGCGCTAACGACATTTTTATTGGGATTATTTTTAATATTATATTGGCTTTATTTGTGAATGTTATAGTTATTTCATTCTTCTCAAGTAAAGAGAGCCCTTTTTGAACCAGTTAGGAGTACATACAGGCACACTGAGAAAAAAAACTAACAAAAACACACTTAGAATTACAAAAATAAAACTTAATCCGGGGACAAGGAGAGTCAACTAATAGGAACAAATTGACTTTTGCAATTTCCATTTAGTAGGAAATACAACTTCTATATTTGTAATTTGAAGTATGCTAGAGTAATTTCAGAAATTTGGTTTTGTTATTCCGAGAGGTGCTTTAGCAATATCGGAGGTGATGACGTCATGGGTGAAAACTAACCGTTTTGTAATTCTAAGCGTGCTTTAGCAATATCGGAGACGATGACGTCATAGGTTTTACTAAACTGTACTGCGATTCCAAGCTATCTGTTGTTATTCTAGAGATAATGACGTCACAGGCAAAAACTAAACTGTTTGCAATTCCTCTGCCCCTAGCAAACGGGCGCCGCGAGAGCATGTCGCGCGCGTGGTAGCTACCCGTCTCTATTTCTGTCTGTATGAATAAAAAAGCGTTTGGTAGTATATCTCTGTACTAAAGAGGCACTATAAAAGCCTGTCGAGATATTCTACCCATTACTTTCTATACAGTCAGAAAGAGACTAGTATTTATTACGCGCGCAACATGCTCTCGCAGCGCACCTGTACTAGGGAGGTTGGAATTGCAAACAGTTTAGATTTACCTATGATGTCATTATCACTAGAATAACAACAGCTAGCTCGAAGTTGCAGAACAATATATTCCTGTAGACACCAACTACACAGTAGGTCGCGGGTTAATATGTCCATGGCCCACAATATATCCTAAATTTATTATTTAACTTAAGTATGTTTTAAACAAAGAAGACACGAGACACGCCCGCCCGACATCCGACACAATACTAAGTCTAACCAAATGAACGTAGCAAGTAGTAAATTTTACTAAAATCACTAACATTCGTTTCGCTGTGTTGGTATTACAAAACTCGTTTAGTGATTGGTACAACAATGAACATAAACACAACAAGTCTATCTACTAAATACCAGTAAACTTTGTAATGTCGCTATAGTAACAACTGAATTGTTATTTTAAATGGGGTAATATGTTATTCCCGCGAACTCGTTTTTTAGATATTACAAAACTATGTAAGTGAGACATTTACTAAAATCATAACTTGAAATCACAAATGCTTTTTTCCAAAAATCACAAACTTTACTAGTAAAAATCGGAGAACTTTAGTAGTAATAAAAATGGATTGTAACAAATACTGAACTTTGTTTAATGCTCCATTTACTAAAGTCTGTTTGCTGAAATTAGATTTAGTATTACTGAGCTGTTTGTAGAAATAAATAAATTTTACAGAAATAGTGAAACTTCCATGATTACTACTAAAACTTCATTTTTTCCCCCAGTACAGAACTGTTTATTAATTCCTGGTGATGATTTTTCTCTCAGTGCACTATTGCCGCTCCGTTTTATACGCTTATGATACTATTGATTTGATGGTAACTGTACCAAACTATTTCGTGGATGGTAACTGTATTTGGGTACCTACTATCGGCATAAAGTACGAGTATTTCACTCAATTTTCCACTTAGAGTCGGACCAATTTAACTTTTCACAGACTGCAAACACAAAGTGTTGCAGGATCAGCATAAACGTCAAATTTCTATGAAACCTATGACGACGAACTGCCTCACTTTTGTCATGTCAAAGGTATAGTGCAATTACTAGGTAGGTACTCATAAATATATACGGGCTAAATCAATAAAAGCTACGTGCTTAAACTTTTAATCCGTATACAGTTATAGTTATTTGTTTTACAAGGGGGCAAAGTTGTTGTTTAACCGCTCGTGCTAATATTGATACCCGAGCAAGCGAAATATTCCAAAATTGAATCATCGCGTAGCTGCTTGTTTGAAAAGTAGAATCTTGAGCGTTGCGAGGGTTTCAAGGCACGAGGGTTAAACAAACAGGTATCGGTCGGTTGTTCGGAACTGTCAAAATTTTGTTCTAACTGACAGGCCGATACCGTCCGGCGGACTGTTAATCAGTGGGCCTCTTTAGCTAACTCGTATTTTCTTACGATATTTTCATCGCCTCGCGCTTAACTGTGTTTCATGTTTTTCTAAGAATATAACAGTTATAATCACAACATATTGACGTCCATGTAATTCTGTCGGGCATCATTTGACATGTTTGCCTAAGGACTTCCTCCATACGTTTACTTTATTACATGTCATTATATTTCCCACATATGTGGTAAGCAGTAATAAAATATGTTAGAGTATGTGTATACCTACTGTGTACACAACATTGATATATTAGGTATACACGGTGACCAAAAAATAAGTGTTTTCGCGTTGCCAGGGAGGTTTTGGGGTTATACTGAGAAACTTTTACTATGGGACCAACCCCGAAATCGCGATAAAAATAGCACTTATTTTTTAGCCAACCTGTATATTCACTACACCTTACAAAACAAAGTCCCCTGCCGCCTCTGTCTGTTTGTGTGTGTGTATGTTCGCTATAAACTCAAAAATTACTGAACGGATTTTCATGTGATTTTCACCGATCAATAGAGTGATTCTTGAGGAAGGTTTAGGTGTGTAATTTATTAAGGTTTTGTGTAACCCATACGAAGCCGGGACGCTAGTTTATATACAAACATTATCATTCCACTTTATCGTATCAAAATCGGTGCAGAAAGAATGGGACTCTACCAGTGTAAATAAATACCTTGAAGCCCGTCTAATGGCTTAATTAAATTCATTTGTTTCTTAAACCGTAAAACGACATCGGAAGCGACGGAAGCTTCGTCGGACCTACGGTTAACTCTTCCTTATTGGCTTCAAGTATTATATTATGTACCTATGTAATTGTCACGCCCACGAATCTGGAAAGTCTTGAGACAATGGTTGGAGATTATATGCATTCGAGTTTTTTATTTATTTCCGGATCCTATTGCCGAGAGTTGATTCGTATTTCGTTGCGCTATTTGCATCTATCCGTCTAAGCCAAGGGTCTCCAAACTTTTTTACCTGAGGGCCATATTGCGCCTCAGAAACTTTTGTGGCCCGTCGGTTTTTGCGCCGGGGGAGGGTGCCTGGTTGCTGCTGTTAGGAACAGTTCCACTCTCAATGAATGCTGAACCTCTGGAGCGTGGGTCCCGCGGGCCGGATAGTGGGCACTCGCTTTGGGTGTCGGCGGGCCGGATTCAAACGCGTCGCGGGCCGGGGTTTGGAGACCCCTGGTCTAAGTTAACTTTGCACCGACTTGGATACAACAAAGAGAGGGAGTGTCGTTATAAATGTGTCCAGTGGTATTAACGATTCGGTGGTAAAATATGGCAATACCACGACTGTGAGCGAAAATTAGATAAAATATAAGATGTTTTCTGTCGCACCAGAATTTTGGTTCAAATAGGTAACAATATTTCATTTGCATCCAGAATCCAGAATCATATTACAGTGAAACCTGGTTAAGTGGGACCTGGATAAGTGAGAAACCTCTATAGCTGGGACTCATGGTGCGGTCCCGAGACTTTAGCACTGAATTACCTCTGTTAGTGAGATAAAACGAACCTCTATAACTGGGATTAGTTGTTGTGATTTTATGGTCACATTTACCTCTATAATTGAGACAGAGTGTGTATTTTACCTCTTTTACTGAGACTATATTTATAAGATTATATTTTCATAATTGTTTTTTTTAATTTTATACGAATTACCTCTGTATCTGAGATAACGTCAATCTATGACCTCTCTAACTTGGACTTTATCGATCTATTTCCGTATTCTTACTAACTCTTAGTCTATCCACAAATTCCGCATTTGCTTAATTGTGTCTAAACGACATCAAGTTTCATTAAGTTACTTTAAGCAGTTAAAACTATCGAAACGAAAGCTGAAATCTTGATAAGTAACAAGAATAAACAAATTTTCATTTAATAAATTTCTAAGACGCAATTAAGTCCGTATCAAATTTAATTGAAAAAATCTATCCTTTGGAAAATCATTCAAAATAAATTTAAAGAAATATTTAAACAGACTTAAAAAATATTTAGGGACATAGATTATTTTACCTAAACATTTAAAGATAATTACAAAATATTTTAATTTTTAACAAGCAGAAACGTCTGCGAACGATGCTAAATTAAATTTATTCTAAGCTTAATTACAAAATACCATATTAACCACCTCTATAACTGAGATATATCCTCTATTCTCACCTCTATTAATGGGACCCTCTGTAAATGAGACAGAAATTTATTTGTACCTGGCTAACTGAGAGCCTGGGTAAGTGGAATACCTCTTTAAGTGAGACAAATCTGCTCGTCCCTTGAAGTCTCACTTATCCAGGTTTCACTGTATTATAATTCAATTGTAAATTTAAAAATTACATGTAAATTTTGTAATACTGAGAAATAACATCTCAATTCATGGGTAGACTTACCTAATACCTACTAACATCGATCCAACCCCGAAAAATGGCTTTTTCAACTTTAGTTTAAGGCAGCAGTGTTGATTTTTCTGTAAAAACATATAACAATGCTTTTACATTGATAATTATTAGTTAATTTACTCACCCTAAAATTCCATTTGGTTTTAATTACTTACATGCATTAACCCTTTGATTACTAAAAACGTCAACTGACTCGCGCGGATGTAACCCAATAACAACCTTCGTGCATTTCGATAAGGTTCAGAATCAGGCGCCGTATCGGAAATAGTAGTTTATGTGACTGCTACATAATGAAAGTCATCAAAACTCGAGTGTGGGTTTATGAAACGAACGAAGTGAGTTTCATAATAGAATCACACGAGTGTTTCACCGAAATTTGAAAGTCATTACCAAATCGATTTTGATATAGTAATGAAGCTATTACAACATTTTCACAGATAAGAAATTTGGTGAAACAGAACAGTTTATCATAATGTTGGCCATTATTTAAGGATTTTGAACGCATCATAGAGGGTTTAAGATATGTGTGTATATAAAAAACTTTACTAAACCGTTCGTTGCGTGTGTATGTGTGTACAGTTTGAAAAATTGTACACGATAAGCGTGGCGTTCAAAGTGTTATAAATAGGTATTAAATAAAATTATAAAAAAAAATAGTAAGATAATTTTAAATAAACACGACTAAATTAACCTTATTTCAGCATAACAATAGTCTCGGAGTAGAATTACCTAATTACCGTTATGTATGTAGCACGTAATATTGTAAGGTCTTGTATAGATCTCGTTCAATCGCGTGATTACGTTTGAAACAATTAAAACTTGTAATCGGCTCTCGGTGACCCAGTAACCGGGCTTGGTTGGGTAAATGAAATGGCTATCGGTATTGCTTTGGTCTTCGTTGTACGCATAGCGGAAAGGGGTTTGTTAGATCACTTCGTATAACACGTATCGCAGAAAACTTTTAGTCGAATGATACTTTCGCTTAAATATGTATTTGACATAATAGTCATTTCGCATAATATTCATTTGGCAGAATTAGCTAAATAATATTATGCGAAAAGCAGTATGCCAAAGTTTTTCTGCCAAACGATATTTCTACTAAGTAACATTATGCAATACATAATTCTAATAAAGAACGTTCTGCAACACATTAGTAAACCGTCAAATTAAATCTAACGTCCAAAAGTTTTATGCTGAAAGGTAAGAAACATTCAAATATACAATGTTTACTTTATATTTACAATACATTGAACTCATCATGCTTCATTTTCGCAAATACGGCTCTGCATCCATTTTCTTAAAAAAAAATTTCAAAAACCTATATTATAATTTTATCAAAATCTGTCAAAAATAAAACGCGACGATATTTCTTTGTTTCCTGTGTAAATATTTCCTGAAATTTCTGATAACGTTTCAAATTTTTTGGACTCTTTCCGTCGGTTTACTAATGTGTTGCAGAAAGTTCTTAGCCGTATTTGAGAAAATGAAGCATGGTGAGTTTTTGTATTGTAAATATAAAGTGAACATTGTACTTACATATATTTGAATGTTTCTTCCCTTTCAGCATAAAACTTTTGCACGTTAGATTAAAGACGCAGCAGCTGTTATATTTAAAGTATGTAGTTCTTTATAAAGTGTTTTACCAATAATGAAATAGATTATTTTATTCGAAAGTATATACCGTATCGTTAAAGTATGATTAAATTAAATACAGTTAGCAGATTTTGTATGTAAGGGTCACATTTTTTCAGGGACTTTCTCCAGTAAGGAAAATTAAATATTAAGGAATATAAGTAATACGTATTTAATGCGTTGATAAAACTATGCCTTGCTTTTCCAATTCTAGTTCTAAAGAAGTTAATAGTTCTGGTTCTGAAGAAGTTTTATCAAAGTTATTGTAAAAACACTTGAATCTATGTACTTAATGATATAGGATATAGATATGTTCCGAGATAGGATATGTTCGTCCGATACACGTTCGAATCGGCCTGGAGGCTGTGTACATGGCCTGCAAGGGCCTCCTTAATCTACGTAAAAACGCTCATACAGGAGATATTCGATACCAGTCATCCCACGATCATGAGCATTCATTCTAAAGGGGCCCACTGATTAACAGTCCGCCGGACGGTATCGGCCTGTCAGTTGTTCGGAACTGTCAAAATTTTGTTCTAACTGATAGGGGGCTGTTCATAAATTACGTCATCTATTTTTGACCCCCCCCCCCCCCTAAAATCATCCAAAAATCATGCTTCGAATGACCCCGTTTCCTCCTACGTCATGCTACCATCATCCGATGTCCAGACCCCGCTCACCCCCAAATTGGAAATGACGTAGTTTATGAATAGCCCCTAGGCCGATACCGTCCGGCGGACTGTTAATCAGTGGGCCCCTTAACAATCGTAATCGGCTAATGCCAAATTTTTACGGTACGCCCATAGCAATCACCGATACACAATCCGTCAGCCAGACGTACGTTACGTGTCTCTTACGCGAGGTTACGCTGGACGCACGAACCAAATCATAATCAGCTCAGATGTATTATACATCATTGCGTGATATTATTATCACCTTCGATTGATAACCGTTTAGATTTAGCGCATTCTGGAGGTTACGGTGAAGGAAATAGGTATTTATTAAAACAAAGAAAAGGAACTAAGAAATAAAGTTAGGCCGCGTAGCCGAGATGCGAATCGCTTACGCTCCGTAGCGATCGAAACGCAACTGTCACTATCGCACTAATATGGAAGAGTGATAGAGAGACATAAAGCTTTTCGTTGTCGAAGCGATAGCGATTGTAACCTTGGCTAGGCCGGCTGTTCGGAAAGAGAAGAGTCGTGGAATGTATTGGGCCCCATACATTCCACGACTCTTCACTTTCTGCACATACTCGTACTCTATTGGGTCTGTGCATGAACTATAGGGGGCAGCATATGAGCTGTCAGATTTTTGGTGCGAGGCGTAAAGGTGTCGTTTATGCTTCCGATGTAGCTTACAAGATGGCAGAACCTACTATGCACAAGGAAACGTACCGACGGGAACGGTAGATGGTAGCACTTGCTTTGGCAATGTACATGTGCACATACGTTTCCGATTCAGGCCACAAGATGGCAGACCCTCCAACGCCCACGGCATAGATTTGTTTATAAGCAACGATTTCGTACCATTTTTTTCTAGTGAACAAAAAATGCTTTAATATATTTACGACATAACTTGTGTGGACACCCCACAATTAGATTACTTCTGTCAATTACCGATACTCTTTGCTTTATCAATGACAAATCAAATGGAATGTCACCAGAGTATGGTTACTTTAAAAAAATTGAATCTCACTAGTAGTGTGACATTTTTTAACAAGCTTTTATTAGGTCGACCTGTATGTAACTAACTATGTAATGGAATCTAAAGTAACTAATTTAACCATCTTCCAAGGATCGTAGCGTCATGAAAATTGGCAGCTGTATGTAGTTCTGATGACAATACAATAATATGGTACTGTCGAACTGATCTGATGATGGAGACAGGAGGTGGCCATAGGAACTCTGTGATGAAACAACGCGAATTAATTGTGTTAGGGGTTTTTAGAATTGTATCGATGAGTATTAGTTGTCTGTCGTAAGAAAAGTACAGTCAGCGATAAAAGCTTATTTTTCTTTATAATCAAAGTGCTGTCATAGCGGTCAAAGAGGTTTTATCTGTATTAATTAGATATTGTAGGGTGACCATGAATGGATCATGGGTTATTTCCATGTTAACTCTGAAAACGACCAAAATGTACCTAATACTACCTATTCTTGTTCCGTGTTCATTGTATCAATAGTTATTTACTTGTGTGCGGAAGAGAAAATTCGAAACGAGTGGCAATAAACTAAAACACGACCGAAGGGAGTGTTTTAAATCGACACGAGTTGCGAATTACTAATTCGCACGTGTATCGTAAAACGTTTTACAGTACATATGGTCTTTTAAACTTTTGACATACGCACGGAACGTGCTGTTTGAAAGTAGGACCATATGTACCAACTGTAAAATAAATGATATCCTTTAATATAACCTTAATGTTTTTTTAGGGTTCAGTAAGTTATGTAAGGTATGCTCGCAAACATGTCAAAAACAAAATACCGGTAAATTACCTAATTTGTTTACTAATGAGTACCTGATTATTTAAGACAGGTTTTTAGTCGTAATGTATTGTTGATTTTGATCGAATTTAATCGGTAATTTGTTTTTTTCGTACCTTAAAACCTCCGAACTATAGTCAAATACTACAACTAAATATGGTCTACAAGTTCAAAGGTTAATTACTTATGTTATTTTGTTATTTTTAGTATTTTTATGAAACTATGTTATCACAGAAATAAGTAAATCAAAAAATAATAGTTACACCTAAATCAAGCTATTCGAGATATTTTGAATCATACCTAGTTGGGAGATTTTGGACAGTGCTCATGAAAGTTTCCAGATTTTTTTGGAAATTTAGAGCATGTTCCGCAACTTGTACATTGCCAGGCTAACCCAGACGTATTGAAAGTGTTATTTTTCAGGCCGTAATGAAGAGCATTTCATAAAATTGTCTACCGTTTGTCCTGTACAAACTCGAAGTATCTGATGATTTGCAGGTATAAGTTTCCTTTTCTATGACAAATGGTCAAAAATATGCAAAGTAAAATAATCGCCTGCTTTAAATGCCGAAAAAAAAGTCGCAACACAGGAAATAAAATGCGTTTGTACGGGACAGCCCGTGGAATGCTAATTTGTTAATGTGTCTTTTATTCTATTTTACCGTGTATCTAAGCGAATTGGTAAACTACTGTAAGGGGCTGTCCATAAACTACGTCATCTATTTTTGACAATTTTGACTCCCCCCCCTAAAATTATCCAAAAATCATGCTTCGAATGACCCCGTTTCCTCCTACGTCATGCTACCATCATCCGATGTCCAGACCCCCCCCCCCCCCCAAATTTGAAATGACGTAATTTATGAATAGCCCCTAAGCTTATATGAGAGAAATAAATGGTATTGTATGTATTGTATGAGCGACTGGATGGGCCGGCTCGAGATCCCGTTGATGTCTTTTCTGTGGAGGACTGAATTTTAACTTCTTTCATGCAATTTATGAATTTTATGATTTTTATCGCAAGAAAGAATAAAGAAAATTATATTGGACAGTTAATTAAATGACTGTCAAAAATATGTGAACAATATCATACTCATACTCACTTACAGAATATATTTAACAGAATATAGGAAAAATCTATTGACTAAATTAAATAATTTTTATTGCTTTTTGAGAACCATAAAATTGGCCATTCACTGGTCAGTTTCCTTATCATATTTAAAATTCAATTTAGGAAAGTTTGTTGTGATCAAAGAAAAACTGAAAACAATCTCTGATATACCCGCCTTGTCACTAGGAAAATGCGCGAAATTCAAATTTTGTATGGAAGACTGCCCCTTCGCCCATATTTATTTTTTCTACTGACGGAAACGGCTTGCCAAAATATATCATCGGCCAATATTTACACATAAAAAAAGATAACACACTTTTTTATTGACTGGAGTTTAGGTGATTTTTCTAACCTGAATATGCTGAGAATTCTAATTCCAGCTTCAAAACCGGCGTTTGTTGCCGCTCAGGCGTTAATCTTCCCTTACGAAATATATTCAACTGTTTAAGAAATATAAAACAGTACACCGCAGAGACAGACAAGAATTTTTAATCAACTTTCAATAAAATATTTAAAAAAAATCACAAAATGAAATCGTACTGGCCAGTTCACGTGATTTATCAATTCTCAATAGGTATCCTGAAATAGTTATTTGTTTTACAAGGGGGCAAAGTTATTGTTTAACCGCTCGTGCTAATATTGATACCCGAGCAAGCAAAAGATTCCAAAATTGAACCACGAACGTAGAGAGTGGTTCGAAAAATGGAATCTTGAGCGTTGCGAGAGTTTCAAAGCACGAGGGTTAAACAAAATTTGCCCCCGAGTGAAACACACAGTTTTTCACCACACCAACCCGAAGCAAATATTAAATGTAAAATATCAAACAAAATCAAATTCAAATGAATGTTTTTAAATATTTATCGTCCAAAGTCATCATTTAAAAGTCAATTCTATCAGCAAACATAAGAAAACAATTCAAAATTTGCATTTGATTACTTTGCCTCACATCTGAATAAAATGCAACTTTGCTATCAGTTTTTGAAGTGCAAAGGAAGCCTTTCCGAGCTGGTGTGGGGAAAAATCCATTTCCATTTTAAAGAACCACCGTACCTTCTCTCAGCGTCAGTCGATTTCTGTCTTAATGCTTACTGGCTAGTAGTCCACGTCATTTTTCAAATCTGAATATCCTGGGAACTTCATAACCGCCGTCTTTACTATCTGCTTACTATTTTTATTCGCAGCATAAATTCAATTAGGTAAATATAAAACAAAACTTATTAAAAAAAAACAACGACAATTTTAACTGGCCACTTATTTTTTCAAAACTCCTGAAAAACTCCACTTCCATTTTCAAAACCGTCGTTCCTTCACTCGCCGCTCGGTATTTCCCCTCTTAACATAATTTCAATTGGCCAAATATAAAACAAAACTTGATAAAAAAAACAATAACAGCGACATCAACATCATACTAGCCAGTTCACGTAATTTTTCAAATCTCGATATCCTGGAAACTCCACTTCCATTTTCAAAACGGCTGTCCCGACACTCGTCGCTCATTATTTTTCTTCGTAACATAAATTCAATAAAACAAACCTTCATAAAAAAAACAATGACAACGACATCATGCTGCCAGTTCTTACTGGCCAGTCCACGTGATTTTTCAAATCTCAATATCCTGGAAACTCCACTTCCATTTTCAAAACCTCCGTCCCTTCTCTCAGCGCCAGTCGTCGACCAGCGCTCGCTCGCGTCAGACGCGGCATTAGTTTCAACGGAAAAATTGTGCCGCGAACGTGTGATGGATTTGTGTGTATGGCTTGTATGTGCGTGATCCTTTACTTGTACTGTGCCCCGGGACCGCCCTGTTGATTCCTTTTTTGAAAACGTGAGTACTTTTTTTAAGCGTAGGAAGTAAGCTGTGAAATTTCGCGTGTGCTAAGTTGACTTAGCTAGTTTGGTCAGTAAGTAAATGTAGGAATTTATGTAGTATAGGAAATTAATGTTAGGTAAACTGCTTGCTTATAAATGTAAAGATAACCCTACAAATAAAATGCAAAAACAAAAATAGTCATATAAGAACTTTAATTTAAAAAAAGTTTAGTACAATAGTTTATTAAGATTTTTGTATCGATTTATTGAGACTAAATACTTGTAGTACCTTTACCACCAGTACCTTTTTTTACAAAAATGTGTACAAACATTTTTGTAAAAAAACATTAGTGTAGGATTTCATGTTATACTGCACTTATAAAATGTATATTTTATAATCTGCTGTCTATTTTATTTTATTAAAAACAAACCTAACTTTTAAAAATCACTCACGTTATTTTACGTTAGCTGTCATCACAGTGCCACACAGGTTGAAAAATATCTGAATAAGTACCTACTTACATGATTTATATTTATCTAATTTAATCCATAAATTATAAATTTGCAATGCGAGCTCGTCAGGTTACTAAAAAATATAATAAATTTGTAATTATAATTTACTGTAACAAAAATACATACTGTACACACAAATACAAAGTAACAACATAGTGCTTAATTAAATAACTGGTACTTATATACAAAAACATATTAATCTAATATCTAGGAGACCGAGCTTTACTCGGAAAAAATATAAAAACTCAAAATTGCGCGTTTTCCCAGAGATAAGACCTAGCTAAATCGATTTATAAACATATAAATAAATAAACAAGCGTTGCTCGTTTAAAGGTATTAGATATTTATAACCGGGCATACCCAGTAGACGTGCGCGCCGCCGCGGCGCGCCGCCGCCATAAGGAGTCAGCGCGCCGCCGCCGCCGCCGGTAGTTTAAAATTCGCGCCGAAACAAGACCCGCAAGAGGGTACAAATTTAAAATCAATGGATATAAAGCGCGTGCAACGTGCCTAGCTTTAGCGTTCCGACTGTTCCGTTTTTTTTAATTCAATGCTTGATTTATTTTAACCCTTAAATCGATAACGTCCACTATACTGGACATCCCAAGCAAAAAATTCTGCACCAAATAGCATAGCGTTACTTTCCCCTGGTAGCGACTTACACTACCAGGCCCCAATTTCACCACGGTGACAGGTGCGACAATTGTAAAATCACTGTTGCTGACGTCACAGGCATCCATGGGCTACGGTTACCGCTTACCATCGGGCGGGCCGTATTCCTGTTTGCCACCATCATTGTATTATTTAAAAAACCTTATTATATCGGAAAAAAAAACAGATATTTCTTTTGCGAAGTTTCTGACAATTGTCAAGATTTAGAAGAATTGTAGGTAATTCTTGACAGGTAATGAGGTATATGTCGGAATTTCGTGACAATTGTAGTGTTTCTTGTGACAATTGTCATAAACTTAGCAAGAGAAATATCTGTTTATTTCCGATATAATAAAGTTTTTTTAAATAAAACAATGATGGTGGCAAACAGGAATACGGCCCGCCCGATGGTAAGCGGTAACCGTAGCCCATGGATGCCTGTGACGTCAGCAACAGTGATGTTTTACAATTGTCGCACCTGTCACCGTGGTGAAATTGGAGCCAGGAAACTACGACTACTACTACTACTTGAATGATATGTTATTTTTAAGTAAGTAAGAAAATATTGCGAACCAGTGTGAACCTAATCTTTTTGTCAAAGTCCTACAGAACGCAGAACTTGCAAGTAAGCATCCGACAGACTGACATTTTCCCCTTTTTTCATTTTTTTTATATGACAGTATTAAGCAGCGTTAAAACGTGTAATAGGTTACTAACTGGTCTGTTATTTACGTGGCAATATGATTTACATAAAAATGTTTTGTGTTTCCGTAAAAACAAGTGTAAAAAGTGTAATGTCCAGTATTTTGCCCGTTGTCGATTACACGGCACTTTTGCTAAGTCCAATATGTTGGACGTTGCCAAGTATGCGAAGAGTAAAATTATTAAATTTTCTGGTAGTTTTTGTGGTAAATCAATTAAATAGAGGGATGTTAGGTGTTTCAAAACGTTCTAAAAAGTCATTACTTGCGGTAATACAACGTAATGAACCAAATAGATAAAAAAAAATATTTTTATGATTTTTTTTTCCTGTGGATGTTTTTATGGATTTTTTTGTCCTGTGTGTGTGTGTGTGTGGATTTGTTTTCATCAAGAGACAGACCCGATTTCATTTGAGCAATTTATTACGAAAATTTTGATAAAAGTGCATGCATTATTGTAAAAACCATTGCTCATATGTTACTGCTTCCTAGGATACCCCGCTAAGTTAGATTTAATGTGAAATAAATGACGTCAACGACTGGTAAAATTTTACCACCTACGAGCTATAAAGTTATTGCAAAAATATATAAATAATAGGTTTTACTTACTTAAATTCATTACATAAGTTGACATTATCAGTAAGTGTATTTCTAATTAAAAATTAAATTTTATTTAAAAAAACATGAATTGGACTAAAAAACCCTTATGCACATACAGTAGGCTCTATACTCGGCGTGTCCAAAATACTGGACGTCTTTTCATTACGCGGCGTATCTTTTTATTTACACCGATCATAGCAACGTCCAACATACTTGACATATGTTTTTTTTTCAACATTATAATTAGATATTTTTTATATACCAAAAAAACGATGTAACACAGTTTTTTTTGAGATTTTTTCCCTTGTTGATTTAGAGTTAATCTTGGTTTTTCATTATACGTATATTGAAAAGTTGAAAATCCCACGCCGCCGGCGTTACGCCGCCGCCGTGGATTTTTGCGTGGCGCGCCGCCGCCCGATTTTTTTCTACCGGCGCGCACGTCTAATACCCAGTATACTGTGCTAACAAATTAATAGGACGATTCGCTATGCATATTTTTTTGATGGCTCTTCTTTTAAAACAAAGTAACTGGCCATTTTTTTACTCTGTTATACAACTGGTCAAAATCACTTACTATAAAAAATCAAAAGGGCAATGAAGACATAAGTCGACCAGGTACAGTCGCCATCAGATATATCGGAGCGGCCAAGGTGCTCACAAATATCGGAACACGCCTCTATTGTCAGGGCGTTAGAGCGCGTGTTCAGATATTGTGAACACCTTGGCCGCTCCGATATATCTGATGGCGACTGTACTTTATACACCTATATAAGTACTTTGTTCTTTTTTATACGTCATAAATATTAAATATTTAATCTTATTGTAAGTAATCCAATAAGATTCTTTAACGACCAAAAACCCAATCTTTAACTAAATTACATACCAAAGACAAATATGAATAGTCTGTCTGTCTTACTGAAACCTTCGAGTCGACAGTTGAATGGTGTCAAAAACAATGGCAAACACTTTTTATACATTTGACAATACACAGTCATCTCAAACATTACAATTCCAACTTTAACACAATGTGCTTAAGTCCTTTTTTTGTTGGCAATCTTTTTAAATTTACAAGGAGTTGAGGATTGGTGTAGTAACACTGAATAATGGTTACATATCATTGGTTACGAAGTGAAACTCTTGACGCACAGCGTTTTAGTGAACACCTAATATTTCGTAACATTCGTACTGTAACGTGTTAAAATATGGATGCTTTTAACGTCTTAGCAAGGAAAGATGTTACTTAAAAGAAAATATACTTTTAAAAACAAATAACTTGTCTATGGCTCCTATAGTTAAAACTGACACAGGTATCGCAACGTAAGTAAAGGCCAAGCACATAAAAACACATCGTGTATGAAATGAAATTGTCAGCACCATTTTAGAAACTCCTTAGTTTTTTTAAAGCCTCTGTAATACATAGACATAAGTATTAGAGATACACACACTTAGAGTGTAGAGATACACACACTGACCTAACAAAATTATTTGTATAATCCCAATATACATAGCTGAAGTTACACTGGCCGATTCAAACTATAAGATACGTCAATTAATAGATCTAGAAACGATATGGATTAGATGTGTGAGTGTCAAAAGTGACGTTTTTGTTTGAAGAAACGTCACATTTGACACTGACATATCTAATCCATAATATATCGTCGGGTGAGAATACGTTTGTGCCATACGCCACTTACATTGGTTTGCAGGAGAGCGAAAAGAAGCAAAAAAAAATTTTTTTCGAAAAGTTTTACATTGAGGAAATATTGAACTTATTTATCATTTAGGCACATATGTTTACTATCTATAGTACCATACAAATGATTTAAATGTAGTGGTAATCATGACATAAAAGCATTTCTATTATTGCCATATCCGTTTTGATCGTAAATGTTAAACGTACAATGTATGACATGACACGAAAGTTTTGGATATGTCACACTTTTGTGATAATTTTCTGTTAACAGAGTGTAATTATCCTATAGTAAATTGGGATATGGGAAAATGTTGTGCACATTTTTGAAAAATACTATTTAAAAAAAACCGATTAGTGTCAAATATCATATTTTTTGTTATTTTAGGAATCATTAAAAACGATTTTGCTAAAAAATGGATATGGCACAAACGTATTCTCAGTCGACGATATCCTTTCTAGATCTATTAACTGACGTATCGGGCCTACAGTCAGTATATAAATGTAGACCATGACGGGCGGTCAGACGTTAGGTTCCAATGCTTCACTTGCTATCTAGGATACGACATATAGCACTGCAACAAGTTTATGTTCATACAATTACGAGTGAAAACATACAAATATTTTGATTATTTTTACGTGCAGTATTCATTAATTTGTTCTAAGGTTGCATGGAAGAGATCTCATGAATGTATCTATCGAGTATCGATTAGCCTACGAGTAGAGGGCCATTATGATGAAAAAAAAACGAAAAATTTTTTTTATTTGCTCTTATAAAAATGGGTTTAAGTGGGAACATACATGAAGTTGAGGTTACATGTATACAGCGATACTTTTATATGAAACAGTATGTACAGGGGTCCCCAAACTAGGCATAGCCTGTATCTTGGGCAACCAGTTAATGAATTAAAAACTAGAGAATTATGCCTAAACATAAGTACTGATATTTAACCTTATCTAGGGGTTTAAGTTAGTCAGTCCGTCAGTCAAGTCCCTTAATGCTAAGTGGCGAGATACAAAGGATATATTGTAACATAAGTTATCTTCTACTACATATGCATATCAACACATTTTGCAAAACACGTCGCCAACAAAATAGTAAAATTGCAAGATAAACCTATTCGACAGTTGAAACCAAGGTGAGCGAAACGGATACCGGCTCAAACAACTTTTTACAGTTTTACGACCGAAGAGCGACATTTTTTTAACATAAATATTATTCTAATAAGATTCATTAGCGTATTAGCATTTAATAGAAAAATGTCATAAAGGAGTATATTGGTATACACTCGAGGTTTTATGTCATACACGTGATAGGTGTATTATTAAAGTAGTAGAAGGTCCTATGTGTTGCTTCTTAAATAATTTTAAATTAAACATGAAATTAATAAACTAGAATAACTATTACGTAGAAAAACATACCAGCTAGGTTTTCGTTTGTCGGAAATTTTGTATTTATTTCCGGAAAAACAATGAACGACTTAAAATTTTGCACGAACTATTTTTGATTTCTTATACCTAAGTATTTCTTATACGTAAGTAGGTATAGTATAGCATCCCGGTAATTTATTTATTTGTGTGACGAACACAGATATTTGTTCCTAAGTCATGGATGTTTTCTATGTATTTAAGTATTTGTATATTATATTTAACGTTGTCTGAGTATCCACAACACAAGCCTTCTTGAGCTTACCGTGGGACTTAGTCAATTTGTGTAAGAATGTCCTTATACATTTTTTTTTATAGCATTAACTTTACCATGACCAAAACTCTTTGATTAAATATCAAAATTGAGTACTTAGTTTACCTACTTATTGTATTTATTCCTTGATAAAAATTCAATTTTTTACATTTTCGTACCTATATGTTACTTAATAATTTAATTATTTTCAATCGCTAAAAAACTGCTATGTTTTACTCTTTCACTATAAATATATAAAACTTAGCTAACTCTTACAAAACCTGTAATAAATTTTGTCTATTTCTATCAAACAGAAATTACCAACTCAACGGTTTGTTAAATTTTACAAAATATTTTGTTTAGCTGTGTACCTAAACTTCTGTCCTGTGTCTATCTGTGTGTCTGTGTCCTGTGTCTGTCTGTCTGTCTGTGTGTTCTGGACCAAAAGGAATTTGCTAATTACACTCATTAATAAGTCAAGCAAGTAGCAACGATTCACTGCTCCAGTAAGCAAATTAGCAGGAACTGTCAGGGCGTGTACTAAAAGCAACACTTCACTGAGCAAACTTGGACTTTATGCTTATGGCAATAAGACCAAAGTATGGTCACTTTTTGTAGCCATAATGGTACGTAATTCCAGGTGAATGTGCATATTGCGTGATTAAACATTGTTTGGAGAAATGAATGAAGTTATATTTAAGAAATACTTATTAAAACAGACAGACTAATTATATAGGTACGTAAATACTATAAGAATTGCTTGTCTATGTGACGATTAAGACAAAAAACGACGATTGACGACATATGAGTTTCGGCCTGCATGACGCGCAAACATAGTGATTTCAGGGTTGTTTTTCAATTTTAGCTATACTCTGCAAATTCTATCTGTAAGGTGTGAAGTCATACTGAGACACTCTTAATTACTTTAGAACCCACAAAATTAGGAAAAAAAGTTGGCTGCTTTATACATTGTGGGTTAATCAGATTTGATTTGGGGTGACCATTTTTTTTTCAACTAAAAGATGATAAAGCTTCCTGAGATGTCCTCAAAATCTTTTTTTCCCTTCTTTATTATGTAAATACGACTCTACTAGGATTTGCATTCCCTAGACTCTACACGCAGTTTACTTACGCCTCTTTTCGTCCGAATGGCAAAAAACGTGCGACAGTCAGATGTTTTCGCAAGCATTTCGTCTAGTGATACGGATTACGTAAGTCGTGGTCTATGATTTTAAAATGAGTTTGAATTTAGAATCAATTTGGATTGGCGTCATGAGTGTCATGAGTGTCATGACACATGACTCGTTAGTAAAAAAGCTGCTATAGGTCTGACATTTGTCTCAGGCGGTTGTTTAAGACCTAGTGGGATGATTTTTAGGGCTACTAAGACTCCACTGTCCTTCTGTCTGTCTGTCACCAGGCTATATCTCATGAACCGTGATAGCTAGACAGATGAAATTTTCACAGATGATGTGATACCTAAGAACAACAAATACTAAAAAGTACGGTACCCTCGGTGGGCGAATCCGACTCGCAATTGTCTTGTATTTTAAGGTAGCTGAGTTTTGGGGTTTAAACTTGTTAATATTAAACTTTTTATAATACTTATGTCTTTTGTTTTTGGAAATTCGGTTCTACAGCCAAACAGAGAAGGTTACTTGATTAAACTTATAATATTAATGTGGTTCAATGCCAAATATTTTAAACAATTGTACCTAAACAATGATATCGAAATCGATAATTTTACAACGATAATAGGTACATCTTTATAATTGATATTAACTCCACGTGTTTTAGGGATTTAAACTTTAATCATAATAAATAAAATTATCGGCAGGTGTTCATATTTAAATAGGGTAATAAAATAGTTCGATGTAGCGATAGATATAAAGAAACATGTATGTGGTTAAGCATATGAATATTAAAGAGTTACATGTAGGTATATAGTTCAATAGGTAATCACTGATCACTAAGTAGCAATTCACAAGCTGATACATTATTAATTAAGTTAATTATTTATGGATCATGTGATTTTGGCATATATTATATTTAAATTCGTCGGTTACCGCGATAGTTACTCATGAAATAAAACTATTGAAACGGATTATATCGCGTATATTGAATACATACTACATCCCGACGTTTCGAACCCTCTACAGCGTTCGTGGTGTACAGTTTTTCCTCAGTCACCCGTTGACCACAAATGCTGTAAAGGGTTCGAAACGTCGGGATGTAGTATGTATTAAATATACGCGATATACCTAATCCGTTTCAATAGTTTTATTTCATATATTACATTTTATTAAAATAAGTATTAAAGGTGGTGTAGCAGTAATAAGGAAAAAAAATTGATATTACCAAAAAACTTACGTAAAAATAATCTCAATGTTTTTTTGGATAAAAATCATTCGTTTATTTTTGTTAAAAGTCTCTCTGGGTGCTACGTCACAAATAGGTAAATTAGTGACGAATGAAATAAAATATTAAGAATATTTGAATATTGATGGCAAATAATTCGCTCATCTACAATTTTAAAACACCTGACTAATGTAACTAATTCCACGAGCTGTTTTATTTCCACTGTGATGTATCATTATCACGAATAACAACTAAAGATCCTTAATACCTATAAGTATTTAACTAAATGGGTAAATGGCCATATCAGCTGTTTGTAGATATCTCCGCTCCGCAATTAAAATATCCAAAAACTGAAGCGTCAAAAAAAAAAACAAAGAAAATATTGGTTAAAATATATGACCTGTGGTGAAAATGATGAAGAACAACCACATATTGGTGGCTAAAAAAATACTGCATTCCCGTTGCCAGGGAGGTTTTTGGTTTATACTGACCAACTTTTACTATGAAACCATCCCCGATATCGCGAAAAAAAAATTTACCCTCACATAAAAAATGGACCAACTAATTTCGGGGTTGGTACCATAATAGTTGCTCAGTATAATCCCAAAACCTCGCTGGCAACGGGAATGCATTTATATTTTAGCCACCCTGTATAACATCTCTCATATTGAGTCAGATCGCTTCGCTCTTTCAATAAGAGACCACATACTGGATGATACGTCAGATGCGGCGCCTGCGCCAGTGTGATAACCGCCTAACACCCGAACCGGGTGGAAACCTGACTGACGGGTGACAATAACAACCTTTGAACTTATTTAAAGGTTATTTTCTCATATCTTCGCAAATATAATGGAGAAATAGGATCCGGGCTAGAATTTTATTAATTTAAGACTTTTTAAAGGCAACCGATGACGTCAATAGCGTTGAGGCGACTGCGAATCGCGAATGCGAAAGTGACTGTCTATATATGTTACCTCTTCACGCTTAAAACGCTAAACCGATGTAGATAAAAGGGTCTGGCCGCAAACGTATAGTGAAACTGCCCCTGGCACAAATGTATACCTTTCTTAGGTGCGTTTATTTGTCTTATTATAAGATACCGTTTTACCAAATTTCAAGCCTAGGATCCCCTTGGTTTAGCTAAAAAAAAAGAATTTTAAAATATCGTTTTTATTTTTTTGTAGCTAAACTAGTGGTTCGATTTCTTTGAAATTAGGATGTTACATGCACCTAATAGTAATTCATTTAAAAATAAATCCAGGTTCTAACTTGTTTATAAAGGCTTAAAAATATTTTTTTAATTTTTTCCAGGCACTATCCCTTTCGACTATTTCGGGTTGTCAAAATTCAAGTAATTATCTTATCTGTGGTCGTGTACGCAAAGGGACGTCAAGTTGTGTCAACCGTAATAATTGCTCGGAGCAATGCTGAGCCGAACGGAGCCGAGTTTGCCCGAAGCCAGGTGTGTCTCCCCACTGGTTACGTCTGTGCAGAGATAGCTTGGTTCGACTCTAGTCTATTCCAGTGCTGTTCAAACTTTTTCATGACGGCACAGTCGATACCGAAATCCATTATAGAATGTTTGATTAGCGCTAACGTTTCCGAACATGTGTCCGTCGTCGTAGTAAGACTAGAGCGGTAAACGCTCGGCTTCCACCATTTCCCAACTCGGTTGCGCACTTCCAACGCTCTGCTGCGCGCGCAACTCGTGTTTTTGCCAATGCTCTAACCTGAATTTGCACATTTTTGGGGTTCCGTCACAGAATAAATAATAGTACTAGGTACAGAAGACTCACTCTGTAACAAAACGCGTCTGTTACGATCAGGACAGATATAGCCGGTAGGTGGCGACAGCGCCACGCGCGGCTTATGGCTAACCATCAAAATTGGTGTGGAACGGATGTACTTGTAGGTACCTGTTGCAAAGCGACGAAATCACGGAGTGAGCCACGCCTGCGGGCTCAGTACGGTTCCATTTTTATCGACTATCACTATGCACGTCCCTTTCGCACTTACATACTTGTTAGAACGTGACAGGCATGGTGACAAGGGATAAAAACGCGACCGTGCTAAGCCGCCTGGTTCCGTGCCTGTTATTCGTATAATGACGAAAAGTTTTCAGAATAGCGTAACTTTTCACACGGAGAGACCTCGAAATGTTCACAAATTCATTATGGCGACCTTTTTCCAACTCCTGTCATATTTATGGGAAGTTTTTGAAATTATTGCCAACTTTTTTTAAACTTCACACGTTCGGCTGTCATACATAGTTTCTTTCAAATATGATAAAATAACTATAGATGGTCAAGCAAATCTTGTCAGTAGAAAAAGGCGCGAAATTCAAATTTTCTATGAGACCATATCCCTTCGCGCCTACATTTTTCAAATTTGCCGCCTTTTTCTACTGTCAAGATCTGCTTGACCAACTATATAATAAAAGAAGTGTACCCAAAAATTAATCTAAAAAATAAAATAAAGAGAAGTTATGGTCATAGCGGTTGTACCCATTTGTACTATTCATTAAAATAATTATTTACTTAATTTCGTATGCAATTATGATAATGTTCACTATACCCCGCCCAACTTTAAAGAATTACATACCTATACTTATTTTAATAAGGCACGATACGTATTCAATAAGGTACGACATAAAATAGTTTAGTTTTATGAACGGAACCCTTTGCGCGCATGTACGATTAGCTCTTGATTAAATATTAATTTAGTCCAAGCAGCCGATTATACATTTAATATTATACAGAATAAGCCTTCGGCTTTCCATTTATTACCAAAATGGTTGCAGTCAGTGTTGGGCATTCAAGAATAAAATCATTATTTGAATAAGAATTCGTAGGAATAAAATTATCTCGATTTTATTCCCGTCAAAAATATTCAAATAATTTTGGTCGGGAATAATTCGTATGAGAAAAAATTGAATGAGAATAACTTATTCTTAATCAAATAAATATAATCATGATTTTTAATCGAAATAATATTCCACGAATAAAAATGTAGTCCGGGTACCGTATAGGTACTAATTACGTATAGTTAGGTAGATGTAATAGTAGGTAGTTAGTCTCTTGTCTAATTTATACCTATTTTATGGAATAAAATCTTACAAATTGACTGTCGCATAACGCATAGTTTCAGTAACCGTATTATTTTTAATTTACTAACCAAATCATTAGGTTCAATTTAGCTGGTCTAAGCGCTTTGTCTCTATCACTCTTACATATTAGTGCGATAGAGAGACGGAGGTAGCGTTCCGTTGACGTAGCGCAAACGATTGGCATATTGGCTACGCTCCCAATGTGCCTAGCCAAGATGCCAATTTTTGTTTTTATTTTTATAACCAAATCATTAGGTAAATTAAGCTGTTCTGGGGGCCTAGCCAACATGCCAATCGCTTGGGCTCCAACAACGAAGCGCTTTCTTTCTCTATCACTTTTACATATTAGTGCGATAGAGAGACAAAGATAGCGTTTCGTTGTCGTAGCGCGAACGTTTGGGATGTTGGCTACGCTCCCAATGTGCCTAGCCAAGATGCCAATTTTTGTTTTTATTTTAATAACCGAATAATTAGGTAAATTTAGCTGTTCTGGGGGCCTAGCCAACATGTCAACCGCTTGCGCTCCACCAACGAAGCGCTTTCTGTCTCTATCACTCTTTCATATTAGTGCGATAGAGAGACAGAAATAGCGTTTCGTTGTCGTAGCGCAAACGTTTGGCGTGTTGGCTACGCTCCCAATGTGCCTAGCCAAGACGCCAATTTTTGTTTTTATTTTTATAACCAAATCATTAGGTAAATTTAACTGTTCTGGGGGCCTAGCCAACATGCCAATCGCTTGGGCTCCAACAACGAAGCGCTTTCTTTCTCTATCACTCTTACATATTAGTGCGATAGAGAGACAAAGATAGCGTTTCATTGTCGTAGCGCGAACGTTTGGCATGTTGGCTACGCTCCCAATGTGCCTAGCCAAGATGCCAATTTTTGTTTTTATTTTAATAACTTAATCATTAGGTAAATTTAGCTGTTCCGGGGGCCTAGCCAACATGCCAATCGCTTGCGCTCCAACAACAAAGCGCTTATTTATTAGTGCGATAGAGAGACAGAGAGAGCGCTTCGTTGTCGGAGCGCAAACGATTGGCATAATGGCTAGGCCCCCAGAACAGCTAGATTGTAACCAAAGATTTGGTTATTAAATTAAAAACAAAAATTGGCATCTTGGCTAGGCACATTGAGAGCGTAGCCAACATGCCAAACGTTTGCGCTACGACAACGAAATGCTATCTGTCTCTCTATCGCACTAATATGTAAGAGTGATAGAGAGAGACTATGTGCAACTCTACGGACGGTCAACGTTTGGTATGTTGGCTAAGCACCCTGATCGGATAACAGAACTAGATAGTGTATAGCGGAACTCTTCAATGTGTACTATACCTAAACTATAGTAACAAATATCAAATCAATCCGACTTTTAAATAGAAGGGTGAAAATCAACTTACAAAATGTAACCGATTGTACTACAAAAATTAACTTAATTCTAAATAACATTTTAATTGAATAAAACCTTAGTTAGAATAGGCCCACTTCTAGAATAATTATTCTGTTTTTTATTCCGCATTTAAAATAAGAGTCACATGATTTATTCACCTTAATTTTATTCTAAAATAACTAGTGCAAGAATAATTCTAATTCAAATCGATTTGAATAAGAATAAAATTTCTGTTTTTATTCTTATTCTTATTCAAGTTAATTTTTGCCCAACTCTGGTTGCAGTATTCGGAGTTCCAAATGAAACAAGAAAAAAATATATGTTTGATAGGTACTATAATAAAAATGGTTATTCGTGTAACACGAGAGCAAAGATCGGTATTTATTGATGTGCTTATTTTAAGCCCCGTGCAAGCGAAAGATTCCATAATTAAATCGCATTTTGGTCACTGTTTTTAAGCAGCGAAATAACCTTGACCGAGCAGCTGCGATGAAAAATAAGAAAACGTAAATTTTATAACTATGGGCTTGTACTTAATTGGGGTTTTTTCCAATAATCATCAAATAATAACAGGCAAAAGGTAATTTATCTTATGTTTTTGACAGTAAATGAGTTTAGGACGCATATTAATGCCCTCAAAGTAAATACCTAACACATTTCTTACCGGCATGTCATACATTTCGCAATTTACGTCACTATTAATATTCCAATCCAATCCAATTACAATCGCGATTAATTGTTAAAGGCGATTAATTTAAATGTCGATTGACGATTGATGTCTTGCTACAAAACCCCAATGTTTTTTTTTAATTATACTTATTTCACGTTAACTATTTCATAATATCCTAACATTATGAATTGTTTAGCTATGACAATTTGCATAAAAAAAAACAGATGAATACATTGCAAATATTGAAGTAGAAAAAATAGAAGGTATACTTTTTTAAATTTGACAACGCTATAACTAGACTAGAATAAGACAAACGGCCCCATTCGAACTTTAGGATACGACAAATATTACAGCTAGATACGATATGGATTAGACATGTCAGTGTCAAATGTGACGCTTCTTCAAACAAAAACGTCACTTTTGACACTGACATATCTAATCCATATCGTATCTAGCCGTAATATTTGACGTATCTTAAAGTTCGAATCGGGCAGAGTGACTCATATCACTGAAGTATCATCTTCATTTAATTAACTTTACATCTATAAACTGGATCAATCAAGGAAGTCATGCATCCATTGATTAATACCGATTATCATTAGCACGTGCTGACGCGACGTTTAATTATCAAACCAATATTTATGTGGGGCAATATGTTTGAACTGACTCGAAGATGAGTCACGTATTTGAGAGCTAGAATCATCGATTTTTGTGATCTATTTATTTTATTAATTGTAAGTGACTTGAATAACGTATATATAAAAATTAACTTATTCAAAATTCAACTAAATTAAAGCTAAAAACGAATACTAATATATCTAACAAAATTAGACCCCTTTTGCATGATACCGAGGATGTTGGCAGCATTTCCCCACTGTATTTCTATACTAATACATTTACGTCTACCATCAGTTTTGACATTGACATATACGCTCACGTCTACGTAACTTACTTTCTATGCATCTCGCTCGTACTCGCATATTAGTGCAAGCGAGATGTACAGAAAAAAAAAATACGTAGACGTGAGCGTTATGTCAATCTCAAAATTGGTGGTAGACGTACTTGTGTCAGGAAGGTGCCATCTCTTTGGTCACCAGTGAAAGTGTGTACTGTATGTAATTATGTATATAATAATATATTGTAATACATATTACATAATAAATGTACAGACAGCAAATTTACTAACTAAAGGCATTCATTCTCTGCCAGCCAACCATGGAGTTAAATAATTGGTGTAGGGATTAAATTTTAAATTGAGGAAGTAAAATTAAATACATATTTAATTCATAGACTGACTCTAACCTCCTACGTGAACAATATTATTTAGGGTTTTATGAATGACATTATTTCCAAGTAGATACAGAAAATAATAAAACATGTAATTTCTGTAAGTACCTACTTACAATATTTTTTGGAAGTATTCAACATAAAAAAATAATCTAGTTCAACATTAAAAAAAACCTAATCACTCAGTTGTCAATATTCTAAATGAAATAACCGGAACGAAATGTCACTTAATTGAAATCAACTATACGTTATCAAATAAACTAACCGACAATCAAGGTTTCAAGCTAATCAAAATTACTGATCTGACATATGTCATGTTAAATTGCTGATGTAGAGCTGTCACTGTCATGTTAATCAGATATTTAGAAATATAAATATCTTAAGTGGAGTTAAATAGAAATTGAGAAAAATACAACAAATCAATTACGGTTTGGTGCAACCGACCCTAACGTTGCACCAAACCGTCTGTCACCGTTAAAGCGTTCGCTAAATTTTATTGTATAGGAAGTTTCATACTACACTGCTGATTGACGTTAATCAGTTTGTTAAATGTGGTTGGTGCAACTGGCTTTTAGACTCGCACTTTTTAACGACAACCATGATGTTATCGTCAATTCCACTAAGCTACTGACGGCTCGATTCGGAAAATGAATTAGATTTCTACTAGACTTCAACAAGTTACGATACGGATAATATAAAGATATTTGTAAGTTAGGTATGTCAAATTTGACGTTTCCGCGATTCTGGAGGTCCTCTTGAACGATTTCGACAAGTTATGACTTAGATATCCGAGTCACATCTAGTCGATATCTAATGTAGATCTAGTTGATCTCTAAATCGTCTCAAGATCTTGTGATTATCTCGAAATCCGAATAGGCCTGTGAGGCTCCGCACGAATCAGCCGAACTAATTTCAAAATCTGAAGCGTATCGTCATAAATTGCAGTAAAAGTCATGAACTTTGCAACAGTTTTCGCCCACAAAGGTAATAAAGCGTCTTGCGAGATTCAGATCATTACGAAACCAAAGGGCATTGTCACAGGAAAGTTATTGTCAGAAGTTTAACTAGACAGCGTTTTTATTTTTACGTAGGTACTAATAATAGTACATTACGATACAAGTGCTAAAAGTAGGAAATTCGCAACGAGTGGCGATAAATTGAAACACAACTGAAGGGAGTGTTTTAAATCGACACGAGCTGCGAATTACCTTTTCGCACGTGTACAACGTTATACAGTACATATGGCCCTTAAATTTTTTGACATAGGCACTTATTGTCCTTAATCCCGCCCTAGGGCGGTAAAGTAGCACCATATGTATTGTACAATGTATTATTTTGTCTCTGTAATGTCGAAAATGTTTAATAAATTCTACAAAAATTCGAGTCCGTCTAAGCTAACTTTGCATCGAATTGAATAGCACAAAGTGAAGTAGTGTCATTATAAACGTCATATTTGTAAAGAAATTTGTCCATGAATTATGACATCGCTACACTTTGTCATTGCAAATGCACTGCAGTGTTAGCATGGTCTGACTCTATATACTTACTTACTACTTAGGGGATGTCCATAAATTACGTCATCGATTTTTGACGATTTTCGACCCCTTCTCCCCCCTCTAATATCATCCAAAAATCATGCTTCGAATAACCCCGTTTCCTCCTACGTCATGCTACCATCATCCGATGTCCAGACCCCCCCCCCCTAATTTGAAATGACGTAAGTTATGAACAGCACCTTACTAGTTTGGCGCGATGACCCAAAATGAGTCTTGGCCTCCAACACAACACAATATTGACTCTATATGAGTCGATTTATCTATGAAGACTGGGCTACTGCTTTCTGTTTTCTGTGGCATTGCGGTTTCGTCAAAGTCATTAAGGTGACTTTAGCACTTGAGACTATGATAATAATGGCCTGTCATTATTTTATTATCAAAACGACGTATGTCATGTAAGTTTTTTAAGAAGCCATGACGTTTTGGGCGAGCACGAGTGCTAGCAAATGATTTATAAGAAGGTCGGGAAAAACTAGTTTGACTGTATTACATAGTCATTGGAACAACGACGGGTCACACGTAAATTATTTAGGTAGCTATAAAACTGAGTTACATACATCAGAGCCTCTACCATCAGTTTTAACATTGACATAACGCTCACGTCTACGTAATTTACTTTCTGTACATCTCGCTTGCACTATTGCTCGCATATGCGAGTACGAGCGAGATGCATAGAAAGTAAGTTACGTAAACGTGAGCGTTATGTCAATGTCAAAACTGGTGGTAGCCGTACAGTTATGTTATAGTGAAAAAAATACATAGAGTGCTTACTCCATACATCAGTTTTGGTACCAAAACGACTATTATTTTCGTAGTCGACATCTAGCATCGAGTAGCGGAATCATCAGTAATGCTACTTGACAATAGATGTTGCGACGACCGAAAAGTCTAATGCTCAACAATGTTCAGCTAATATTTTAACCGGATTAACCGGTATTTTCAACTCCTCCTGCTTTTAATATTCGTTGTACATTGTTCAATACAATTTTCTTGAGTCCCGACACTAGAGAATTCTAGTATGAAGTAGCGGTACTGATAATTCCGCTACTCGATGCTAGATGTCGACTGCGAAAATAATAGTCGTTTTGGCATCAAAACTTATGTATGGAGTGAGCACTGTATTCTTACCATATTTCTCTATGGTTATGTTACAGCTGTTAACAATTTGTTATGAGTCACACAAGATACAAACCTGCCGTCAAAAAACCGCTCACAATGGAAGTTACCCTCTTATATTAAAACCACATCCTTAAACTACATGAAACAGCATTGAACAAAAATTGTTATATGTTCAAAGAAAATAGAGTGAGTAGTAAATATGTACTTTTGTAAAACTTCTACTCGCTCCAATTTCTTTGTACTTATTACAATTACAACGAAAACTACATAGTACCATAGTTAAATAAAAATAAAATAAATAAATATTGGGGACATCTTACACAGATCGACCTAGCCCCAAACTAAGCATAGCTTGTACTATGGGTACTAGGCGACGATATAAACATACTTATATAGATAAATACATACTTAGTTATATTATATAATATAAGATACTACGTTATTGTACAAATTACATGTTAATACTGTGTACTGTTTGACAAATACACATGTAGATAATGTCAAAGAAATGCCAGTGCAGCTTTAAGTGCCCCAAGTATGCGGTAACTCGTCGCTATTGGTCCACGCATTTGCATACACGATAGCCTCAAACATGACTGTTAATCTTGTAGATTAAGGGCCTGGATATTCTCATGTGCGCGCGCAGTTTTCATAAACCAGTCCTCCTGAAGCAATTGTTTTGTTTTTGAAATTGGAACCCTTAGTTACACAATAAAAGTTTGAAATAGATTTTGGAATATGTACAAAAAATTGTACGCAGGGACTTAGGAGGATAATATAATCTCTCCACCACCAGGTTCACCATCCACTCTGTCTGCACCGGTGGGTCTTTAAATTACCGTAGACTGCTATTGAAACGCGTGTCAGGTTTTATTCCGGACTTGATTATTCCTAGATAACCCTGAAATCTTAAATAAACCTAAAACCTCAAAACCTCGGACAACTCACACTCACATCCTAAAATTTCTGCGTTATCATAGAACATCTTCAAATTTTTAAATTTAGGCTCATACTTAAGTCTCATAAAACGATTGTTTTGAAAGGGTTTGAATTTGAATTTATCAATATCTCCTGTGCTCGGTAAGCGCCTGTAATCACACTATTATTCCAATAGCCTGTTAAAATACTAGTAACTAGTATATTGTGAGCTCCGATCAGTCACTGTTGTTAAAGATCTTAGTCTCATTTATAATATTTGGTCCAAGCTACTAGACTACAGGTTAATTAGTAAAGAAAATATCAGAGGTAATAATTTAGAGAGCAAAGAATTAGAGTTGAAGGTTTTATTAAAAATAATTTTAGTAAAATATGCGCAGTTGTGCAACGCCGAGAATACATTGATCTAAAAATAACTATTAAGTCATTTAAATCAATAATTTGCATAAGGGTCACAGATTTTGGTTGTAATTTGCTTTTTATATACCAAAAAGTTAATAATGTTTAATTTGTTTGTACAGCTCAAAATTATATCAGGATCGGTTTAGACAATTAAGTAACAACGTGACACTCCTTTATTCTTATACGGGAATAGAAGACACAACTGTACCAGTGACTGATATATAACAAGAGTATTATATTAGAATATTATACGCATGAATTGAACCTGACGAGCAAGTCTGATTGTAGTGTAGTATATTTTATACGCCAAAAGCTTTTTAGCTTTTAGGGCTAAATGGCAAATAAATAAACATACATAAACACACCAGACATATTTTTGTATGTACATACTCAATATGGTAATAGGTAACTGTTCCTCATCTAGGTTCTAGCAGAATTATCAGTGCTTCGCCCGAAAGAGTGGAGCGTAATACTCGTATAGTTGTTCGATTTGTATCTGGCCCCGAACGGCTGATCCATTGACTCCATTGTCTATTGTTAAGTAGAACCGCACGTCAAGTAGTGTATAAAACCTTTGATACTGAGCCAGAACCCTTTTATTTTGCTGCAAAGCACACAGCAAACCTACCTACCTTTTATTGATGCTTTTTTGTGGTGTTGCTTTTTCTATTTTTTTTTTGATTACCACATTTTGCACCACAATACACACATAGTATCCACTATGTGTGGCAAACGGATAAATGATTTATCTATACATTTATTCGTTATTTATCTATATTTTGTATATCTACTAGGACAACTTTGCCCTTCTCCGTCAGATAAAAGCCTTAATGGCTAATGCTTCCTTTGTCAGGTAAAAAATTAATGGAATATTTGTTCCATTAAATATTATAATTGTTTATGCTAGATCTACGGTGATAAGGATAAGATGGACCGACAGCTTAAGTATTTATACTGACGTTGATGTCATCCTCATTGTTAAAAGCTCACTTCCTTATATTGTGTTATTTATCTTAATACTTTATAAATCTATTACTAATGCTGTTTTGCGAAAAACATGTCCTTCAATATTGAACGTTTAGTACGGGAGCCTCAGAAAATTAAGACATAAGCAAAGTTTTTATTTTGGAAAGAGGAAAAAATAAGAATTTTACTAGATTTTCCACGTAAAAGCCTCACATTTTTTAAAACTTGACCTATGAATATATTATAAAAATCCTGGAATGACTTTCAAATGACAAAAATATTGTTTTGTTACCGAATATTCGAAGAAAATAAATATGTACCTACTTCTATCTATTAAAAAATGGCAAGTGGCGCTTAAAATATTCAAAGTTAATACAATTTAATTACCTACGTACATAGGGCAGTTTAGTCTACAATTTTAATAAATAATTTGTTGGATTTATTTTAACATAAATTCTACTTAATGGAAAGAATGACTAGGCAGAACCAATTATGACACGAATGTCGATTGTCAAAACCAATTCTATTGCTCTTGCATTAAGAAACATTTTTCAACAGTAGAATGTAGAACAGTAGGTAAAAATAAATGTTTGTTCGATTTGCCTTCAAAATTTATTGACATTAATTTAAGCAGCATATTATGTTTCTAACAAGTTTTTGTTGCAAATATTGTAATTAGGTAAATTAACTTGTTTGGGAGCCTTTCTTAACATTGTATTTTGTATTATGTATGATTATTGTTGCTTTATGATAGAGTCCGGCTTTTAAGTTCAAAGTATAGTCCCAACCACAAGAAAGCATGAAACTAGGCATGCATGTTGGTAAAGATACAAAATATAAGTGGTAACAACTTTTCGAAGGTAAATCCCTTAGGGTATGCTTTTCATTGTTATTAAAAAACGGTTGAAGTTACAACAAAACAAAACAACCAATCAATGAACAATAATATTCACCATTAAATTCTCTACAATACACGGTGTCTAAAAATAACTGCATTTCCGTTGCCAGGGAGGTTTTGGGATTATACTGAGCAACTTTTACTTGGGACCAAACCCGAAATCGCGAAAAAAAATTTACCCTCCCATAGAAAATGGTCCAGCTAAATATGAAACAGCCAATTTTTTTTTCGCGATTTCGGAGTTGGTCCCATGGTAAAAGTTGCTCAGTATAATCCCAAAACCTCCCTGGCAACAGGAATGCAGTTATTTTTTAGCCATCCTGTAGGTATATGTCTTTGAAGTACATTGCTAGGAATTATAGTTTCTTACATCCATGCATGCCCAGTTTCAAGCTTTCTTCCGGATGAGACTTTATTTTTGAAGTTGGTTAGATAAAAAACCGGGCAAGTGTGAGTCGGACTCGTGCACGAAGGGTTCCGTACCATAATGCAAAAACGGTCACCCATCCAAGTACTGATACTGACCCCGCCCGACGTTGTTTAACTTCGGTCAAAAATCACGTTTGTTGTATGGGAGCCCCACTTAAATCTTTATTTTATTCTGTTTTTAGTATTTGTTGTTATAGCGGCAACAGAAATACATCATCTGTGAAAATTTCAACTGTCTAGCTATCACGGTTCGTGAGATACAGCCTGGTGACAGACGGACGGACAGCCGAGTCTTAGTAATAAATACAAATACAAATACAAAATACAAAATTCTTTATTTCATAAAAAAACAGTACATATAATTTGAGGGATAGTGTCTCCCGGTAAGCAATATATGCCTGTGTTGGGAGGCACCGCTCTTCCGTTATTATTGTAATCTAACTAATACTAAGCTACACTTACACTTTACAAGTCATAAAACATTTACTACCTATACTATTTACAATTAATAATTATATACTAATTACAAGCAATACATTAATTATAAATTTATAACTATTATTAAGTAACACAAAGACAACAATAAAAATATATGATTAGAAAAAGTACTCAAAGTAATAGGGTCAAGGGCCAAGTAATAGGGTCCCGTTTTACCCTTTGGGTACGGAACCCTAAAAAGCCATACTATAGTATAGACCGACCGCTTAAATGAGTCCTCGCTTGCGCAATGGGACGACTAAGGGTGGCGGGGAAGGTGCGGGCGCCGTACGCCTGCCGCCCGTCGTCCCACCCCGTCGCCCCCGTACCGCGCAGGCGAGGTCTCATTTAAGCGGTCGGTCTATAATTGTGTAAAAGCTATAATACTTATTGAGTACAGTTCGATCACCTTAGTTGATGGATGTTTCCACGATTTAACGGTAAACCGCCATATTGGCAAACAGTTTTTTGTTTCTGGCAAGGTTATTGTAATCTTGGTGTGATATTGATTTGTCATTGGAACCGGAATACGCAATTCTACAAAAAATATAATAATATTTACGAGATTTTGTTGATGTTATGTGCAGGTCTCGATCCTTTTCTTTACTTAATTGAAATTAAACAGGCGTGAGTCATACTAACATTAAGCCAATTTTACGGTTTTAATCACGCATTTTTAGGCACTTTTGCGACATGTTTCGGAGAGCTTCCATTTTCAAGCACTGACAGTGCATGAGTATCAGTGGATAGTAGGCAGAGTAGGCTATCGTGACCGCTACTCATGGACTGTTATTAGTGCTTGAAAATGGAGACCTGTTTTAGTCTTCTTCTTCTTCTTCGTTACACTCTTGACAGAGTGGTCGTGGCCATTATGTAGACTTTTGAGCGACTCGTTTAATGACACGTCGCCATTCCTCCCGTAGAGCTGCTTTCCGTGAGCATTCGCTTATTGTGGCCGACACACTGGCTTTGATTTGGTCGGTCCATCTCATTGGAGATCTTCCTCTAGCCCTGTCACCTTCCACTCTTCCTTGCGTTAGTCTAGTTATAGTTATACCTACCTACTTATCATTTATTTTGATATTGTCGGTAAGGTATCATAACTCATGGTGACATAGATGTATGCTACCCCAATGCACCGTATTAGCTTAACGTTGGTCGTCCGTATTTATTAGAGGGGCCGCTAGCTGGCGCGGTTGCACGGAGCGGGTGAGCGAAAAATACGAGTATGTGCATGAGCAACGCTAACTGGCGCGGACGCGTGCGACGGAATTTGCCTACAATGGCACAGGCGTGAGTGCGCCCGCTCCGTGTACCAGCGCCAACTAGCATCATGCATGACTTTTTTTAAATTTTTTATATAATTAATTATTACGTTTGAACACTGGAAAAAATAAAAATTCTTTTATAACATTCCCATAATAGGTATTATTAAAAAATATTTAACATGTTGAAAATGTTTGAGCGGTTGAAACGGTCATAATTTTTGGCATGAATTCGACAGAACTGATGACGTCACTCGGTGTGAATGCAAGAGACGTTTGCTACATAGTGACGAGTCAGGTCGATAATGCCATCTTTTTCACTCTTGGTTGGTCTTAACAATTTGCTGAAACGAGTGACGTCACGTGACGGTTCGACTAATGGCGTTGCGTTTCGCTCACTAGCTTTTCGCGGGCAATTTTTTGTACTTTTTATTTATTATTTTAAGCAAATTTTAAATGATAATTTAATAACGGAAATTATTTTGTAACATGATATACATATATAACGGCAACAAACATCCGAATAAAAAATATTTCATTCAAATATAAACTTCATGCAGACGCCCTTATAGAGACCCATATATATTAATGTATGCATAAGATACATATCAATTTATTGTACTTAATCCCAGTAAGTAACTCGAGTTAGGTTATCTAAGAGCAATAACTCGACCGATCTGCGCTTGCGTAATGCGAGCGAAAGTGAAAGCACAGTAGATAAAACAGTACGGGCATTTTGCAGGGCTGTTGTGTGTAACAAGTTATTGTACATTTCATTAAGAGTTAATTATGTAAATTCTTAATGAGGGACAACATTAGTATAGTCTTTAAAACAATAAAAAAAAACACAAAATGTAATTGACACACCTTTATAGGTAGGTACATAGTGTAAATAATATCATTATTAGGTATCTTTATTTAATTTGGGTCTTAGGTTAGGGTTTTTAGAACGTGAGTATAAAAGTACAATAAACACTTAAAAAACATTACAAAAAAATATATAAACACATTATAAAAAACCTAACCTAGTGTGCTGCCGGCAGCGGGGCAGGGCCCAAGCTGCCGGTGGTCAGGGCCGCAGAGTGAGGAATCGACGTACGTACTATACGCGCCGTGTCCAAAATTACCGTCTTCTGCATCTGACCCTTGATCCAACCACCCAGCGATTATTATTTTTATTGTCATTATTGAGTCAAACACATTTCAGAATAAGGTTACTGAGGACAATACAACAAAAGTTATCGATCCAGCGGGCTCAGCATGGTTCCATTTTTATCGACTATCACTATGCCCGTCACTTTCGCACTTACATACTTGTTAGAACGTGACAGGCATGGTGACAAATGATAAAAATGCGACCGTGCTACTAGGGCAGATACATGTAGGTATATCTCGTTTTTCTTATTTGAGTCTCGAGTACTGAAAAAATAAAAAAATGTATCCCGCCTGTAAAGGTACATTCACCTGCAATAATATGTTACTCTTCGAAGGCCGCAAAAATATGTGACACGCTCTTATAGCTCTACAAATAAGATCGTGTCAGATATTTTTGTGGCGTTCGAAGAGTAACATATTATTGCAGGTGACTGTACAACGTAAAAGTTAGCTTTTGATTCACTTAACTTTGCATGTCTACGTGTTAAGGCTCGGAACCGGTTTTTCTTCATACAAAAAATACCGGTATTATTACGTTCTTTTTCGTTTTTTGGTTTATTATTTCATTTTTGATGGTCAATCTAATAATACGAAGTCGTTACCTAAATACATGATTCAGTGGATCATGGAAAGAGCATAAAATAATTAATAATATTGGGCTATTTTGGGATTTATAAAATAACCGGTTCCGAGCCCTGCTACGTGTTAAGTATCCAATAAAATATGTATGACCCTTGTGAGGTCTTAATGTCTTCTAAAAAAATGCCAAAATTCCTGCCTTGCACAGCTAACCTGTGGAATGAATGTGATACGACCTTCAAACCATCAAGAAAAGAGCGTACTCCCATCTCAGGCCGGCAACGCACTTACAACCCCCCTGCGGGCGCAGCACGGTTCTATTTTTATATTAGCCTGTCATGCGCGTCCCTTTCGCACTTACACACTTGTTAGAACGTGACAGGCATGGTGACAAGCGATAAAAATGCGACAGTACTACCGCCGCTAGTGTTGCGGGTGTCCATGGGCTACGGTAATCGCTTACCATCAGCCGATTCGTCTGTTCGTTTGCCTATATCATATAAATAACCTCAAACTTGAGATTTTGAGTGCAAATTAGTGCTAACTCAATATTATCTCAGCTCTGTTTGGTTTAGAACCGGTCATACCGACGTCGTCTGTAAATCAATCATTCGTAAACCTTAATTCAAAGCAGTAAGGTATATTATTAGTCAATTAAGTTATAAGTGTCGCTATTTGTATATGTCGGCGGCCGATCGTAAAATCAGGCGGATCGTAAAGTTCCTGTGTAATCTTTTGACGGTATACCTAGTCACAATTAAACCAATACTGTGTATTTAGACAGGTTCGTTAGGTTGCTTCAGATGCCCGAAAGGCAAACTGTCCAGAAATGGCAGTCCCGCCCCGGTCATTTTCACGTTTCATGATATGCCTAGGAATTTCATGATCTGCCTGATTTTACAGTCGGCCGCTAACATACCTAATTGTTACAGTCTCACTGGACTTACATTAGTAACGTTTGCCATTTGATTTTATGTTTTATGACTATTGCAATAGAGAATACGGATTTAGTAGTCTATGTATTTTATTGCTCCGTACCGTAGGTACATAACTTTGTTCATGTCGCACTTTAGGGATCACTTCTATCTTGCTTATTTATAATGGCGAATCTATGGTTGTTCACGAGATTTATAGCGCGCAGTCACATTTTTTATTTCATCAAGGTATTTTTTTATTTCGAAAAACAGCAATTTACAAATGAACCCCGATTTGCCGACCCCTGATTAAAAAAAATATTACGACCAATCGAGCGCATATGGAAGATTCACTTTACAATATTCCCATCCGATTACAATCTTATACAATCCCAGATCCTTTCACTGACCAGTCTAACCTGACCTCTACATCCATATTAATAGACAGCGCACTTATACTGGTTCTTTTAAGCGTTAGCTTCGCCAATGTTCCATGAGCGATTAGAATTAAATATAGAATGCGCAATCGTAGAGGTGAGAGGTGAAGGCTGTCCTTTCATCTTTATCATTCACAACACTAACAGCAACAGAAGTGACCATAGGTAGACCTTATGGAGTCACTATAAGGTTTATATTCGGTCAACTATGTCGACGATGGCACGGTAAACCAATGTAAGGTTGATCTCTGTATACGTAGACTTGTTAAGGATTTTGGGGTCTAGTTATAGCAGTGATATTGTAATCTGGTTTAAAAGTTGATACGTTTTCGTACGAATCGAGGCTGGATTTTAAGTACGGGTTTATTACTAATTGGATTTTAGGTATACGGCCGTAAATGTATGTATGTATGTATGTATGTAAACACTTTATTGTACACAAGAAAGGTTAAGATACAAGGTTAAGATGTACCGGATTCTTATATCAATGTGTACCTAAATAATTAAATATTTATGCAAAGAATAGGTCTAAAAAATACTAAACTAAATGAATAGACAAAACACACAAATCTGTTGAACTGAACTGAAGAAAACACACAATTAACATATACTTATGATCAAAATTCAAATTCAAAGAGAATTTGTCTTACAGGCCAATCCAGACGTAGGATGTCTGTGTTCGGATTATACGATATCTAAGTAACATTAAGTTTATTACTATTTCAATTATTAGAACAAATTAATTTTATTTTCAGAAAATATAAATATAGGCTTAGGGGTGGCCAGGGGGCGACATAAGCCTTCAGAAAGAAGTGCATATACTCGTACTTGGACAAATTCGACCTATGCCCTGTGGCCCGGTGGCCGAATGGCACAGGCACCTGCCGCGATAGCAGAGGACGCTGGTTCGATTCCAGCCTGGGGCACTGGAGGCCCTGGTCATCTTATCTTAGTAGTCTGTGACATTTATTTCAGTTTATAACACGATTAAAATTTCATCTGATGTTAGTGATTGTTCGTAATGGCCAGATATACTTTACCGTAAAATGGGGTGAGTAGGTGCAAAACTGACATTCAAACCTCGATAACATTTTAGTTTTACATATGCAAACTGAATGGTGTATATAATAAGTGTTCCGGACGTTTGTATTTTAGTTTTTATTTTATTTTGGGTAGTTCCATTTCATAACTTTGACGATAAATAGGAAATCCCACCTCACCCCGTAGTCCCTCGTATTTGGGGTGAGTAGGGTTTTCATACAAAGGTGATTTTGGAAGATTGTTGGATCGATTTTTTTTTATTATGAGTATTACTATAGCTCCATTTTAAATTGGAATACATTATTTTTGTAGCAGTAGCCTTAAAATCCCATCTCACCCCCCTTTCATCCCTTCTCTCCCCATTCATAACCCAACTCTCCCCGCGAATCCTACTCACCCCAGTTTACAGTTCACACTCAATTGATCTTTGATATGAGCCAATACACGGCCCCATGCCCTACTTATAGCATCATAAAATTACAAAGATTATCCCTTTAAAGTTCAATTACCACTCATCAGCGAATGGTCACTTATGTCAACCTATAAAAGCGGACTTAACATTTAATATGATTGCGCAAAATCATTAATCTTGCTGGAATATGTCACGGATCATACCTTCTCTGGCACTTTGTCTTCGATTGTGTTCATAAAAGGTCATAAAATGATTCTCACCAGACCAGCTAGCGTGAGTTGAGCGAGTCCATCCATACAGTTTGAAGTCGCGCGCGAGAACGCAACTTATTTCGTTGATGAAATGAGTGATGTTCGCGGTTGCATTACTGTAGCGATTATGTAATGTAATGTAATGTAACGTTTATTCCAGACAAATAGTCCGTATATATAACAAATTACAAACATAAGTACATAATTAAAAATAAATAACTAGTAGTTCGCCCCGAACTGAGAACTCGCGTTAACCAAAAATTATATAGCGATTGCTTCGAGCAACACGGAAGGGAGGCGGCATTCGCACTATTTCCCCTCTGCCGAGGTACAAGATTAGCGCGTCAATCTAATCTATCGCGGGTAATAAAACTAGTTGCACTTGGATTTTTCACTAGACCGAGTCCAGACGTCCAGACGCGCGCGTGAACACTGCTGCACAAAAATGCTTGTTTGCCAATGACCTTTTATTTATGTAGACGTGTGACGTTCATAGTTGACAAAACTAAAATTTGATCCAACGATTTTGACAACTTGACAGGTTGGCTTCACCCATACGACTAACTAAATATAGGTTCCGGAACCTATATTTAATGGCTCACAATCGTGCGCCTGGTACCATATCTACCTCAATTTACTTACATCTATGCTGTTTGCTCGGTTTTTTGTTATAAAAAGAGGTCGGGGACATCAAATTTACAAAAAGAAAGTGTTACATTTCACATGTAATATTTTTTTTACATATCATACGTTTAATTACATTCAAACACAATTATTATATTTTAGTCTCATGTAATTGTTGGATTTATCGATTTTGCTCGCTCAGTACAAATTGCGGATCGGTCGAGCGACAAATCCGACTTCTCATCTCTCAGAATACAATAACATACTTCAACGAAAATGTGTTAGTGTGCGTGTTGTGACACTTGTCACTCGTCCGTACACAAAAAGAGATCGAGGTTTGCAAGATTTGTCTTTGACGTGTGTCATTTTCTATGTATTTGTGTCGTCATTACAGGTTGGATTTTGTATGTAAGTGTGTGAGAAGTGCGACTGTGTGCACCTTTCCCCCCGCGAAAAATGGCAGAAAGATTTGTACGGTGAGATATCGCTTGGGCCCCTCCCTTCCGATGTGTCGGAAGCCGGTGTTGCTCGAAGAGCGATTGACTTTGTTGCACCTACTTAGGTACTCGTATAGTGCGACATAAAATAATAGAAAATAAATGAGGGCGCCACTTTCTACGTAACTGTCACATTTTTGACGTAAAATGCTTACACATGGCAACAATTTAGTATGGACATTTTTGAGTTCCATTTTATTTAATTTCTACTATTTTATGTCGCTCTATAGGCGGCAATGGATGGATCAAAGATCGCGTGGATTTATTGCAAGGTCTGTGGAGCCCTTAACTGATAGATTTAAGCAAAGAGTAGTATGTATAATATAGTTGGCCAAGCAAATCTTGTCAGTAGAAAAAAGGGATATGGTCTCATAGCATGGAGCCGTAAGATCTGCCAATTAAATACATATTACACATAATACACATTGTGTCAACAACATTACTTTCTAAAACAAGTATTAAAATGTCAGATTATCAATTGACTCTAGACAACAATAGTATGCAACGGGAAAGATGGAGAAATCAGGAAATAATTTCAGCTAATTTATCATGTGTGTTTACAGCATTTATTTCACCGTTATGTTGCAAACTGAATTACAGTGCAAATAAACATAAGTTTAAATGCCAAAACTTACATCAATGGCCGTTACATAAGTGTAATGTAACCTTTTCAAGTTTTGCAATAGGGAGCTTCTTCGCGTGACCCGACGGCCTGGCCGCTGAAACGCTTTTACTCGGTAAAGGACCGTCCACACCGTTGCGTTGCGTTGCGGTTTAGCCGCGCATTTGGCTTAGTATTGCGTATATAAAACCGCAAGATTCGTCTGAAATAGCTGAAACGTAATATGTAGGTAGTTTAGAATGTTAAATAGATCCCAAACAAAACTTTAATACCTATCCAAAATTGTCTGTGTGGGATTTAGTTTTATATCTCTTTTAGAGTCTATCTATGTCTGCAGTGATTTGGCCGAGCAAGTTAGGCAGTGAAAATTTCTACGAAAGTATGACGTCTATAGTGATGCTGCAGATGTACTTAGTGCATACCTAATTATTTTCCATTGCATTTTCACGGAAACGTACGAACGTGTCTTGCTATTTCAGTCAGTCTCGGTACAAAAAGTACTGAGGTTGCCTGAACTAGCCTGACAATTACGAATGTTGCCATGTTATACTTAGATGGACTCTTATACATATTTCTTTATATTTCTATAGTTAGCAAGATTCGTGTGTTTAAATCGATATAAACGAATCCTGCGTTGCTCAATAAACACGCAAGCGTGTGTGTAAACGGCCTTATTACTTGTGTAATAAAATAATTAAATCGTTTTATGAGCACAGTTTTATTTCGTGTATCTATTAGTTAGTCTAAACATAAATTTTAAGTATATTATTTACGTAGAGATCTACTTAATACACTTATACTTATTGCTTGAACATATAACTTTTGACGACCGGTCTGGTATAGTGGGTAGTGACCCTGCCTATGAAGCCGATGGTCCCGGGTTCGAATCCTGGTAAGGGCATTTATTTGTATGATGATACAGATATTTGTTCCAAAATTCATGGTTGTTTTCTATGTATTTATATATTACATACATCGTTGTCTGAGTACCCAGAACACAAGCTTTCTTGAGCTTACCGTGGGGCTATTTATTTATTTATAAGAATCGTGCCGAGCGGTCGTTGAGAGATTCTTGAGTATCTTTGTCCATCAGTATACGTTTTCGACTAATATGATAAAGACATTTTTTATGCCGTACCTACTTAGAAAACTATTAACGGTACCAATTTCCCTTTCAAGCGCTAAGTGTTCGTACATTACGTACTTCAGTATTGCATTAACGTCACAATATAACTGTTTTGAAAGAGCATTGGCCTCTAGTTTTAGTAAATAACTTTAAGTATGTATTCATATGAGTAACGTATCTACAGGTGTCCATCGTCGTAGTGTTTAAAAATAATTCGTAAAAATTAAAAGTATGAAAACTTAAAATCCTTCTACGGTATTTTATAATATTGCATTTACATATTTTTATAATTACCTTTTAAATTGCTTCGACTTAATCCCCACTTCTCTGATTAGGAGTTAATTTTTATTTATGATAGGTAAAACACTGCCATCTTAATTTTTTAACAATTTTTACAGTGCATATCGGGCTATTTTACTGCACTAGTGCGATAATTAGCACATTACGCAACTATGTCGAAAATTTAAAGGGCGATATGTACTGTAAAACGTTGTACAGTCAACAACAGAGCTATGAATACAGGCAAAGTGTCAAAAATATGTATACAGTACTTTATTGCCTGTACATTAAGGTCATGTATACATATTTTTGGCAAAGTGCCAAAAATATGTATACATGACCTTACCCGAATTACCTATTCGCACATGTGCGAATAGGTAATTAGCAACTCGTGTCGATTTAAAACACTCGTTTCAAATTTCCTATTTTTCGCACTTGTATCGTAGTGTACTATAATACCTATAGTACCTATACGAATATAATGTCGCTCGAGCGACATAACATTATTTGAAATCGGTTCAGACGTTTTGTACCTAGGTGAAAACATAGAGATGGACATAGGTAACATTTAGGTCAAATATATAACCTTCCTATTTTTGATCACGCCGGATGGTCTCATATTGTTGAAAGGGCGCTAGCGCATTAAGTCAAACCTATTGATCATTTTCTTATATAATTAGTCATAAATATTTTAAATTAAGTACCACCGCCCACACTGTTAACTGACAGTTCGTAAACCTTATTACCAAAGGCATAAAGTCCACATATGGGCTGTTAAGAGTGTTTCTGTTTGTGCAAGATATCATCTCTGTGTCGATTCCTTCCTGATCGAAGTCGCTCATTATACATGGCAATAAATTAATTTATTCATATTTGCAAAATTTTAATAATCATTAATGCTAAAATCAATATTTGTCGCGAACAACATTATTAAATTAATAGTTATGAATATGACACCACAATCATAAATAGTTTTTGGTGTAAATATCATGTTTTACATTTTTTTCCGTCATGTTTATTTAATAAAGACATTCATTAAGTATAATTATAAGGGTCCTTTAATGTGTAGAATGTTAAACTATAGAACATTCTTGAGATATTTTGTATGTAGAATATTAGTTTTATAGGTTACTAGCATATTTAATAGACAATTTAATGATCGTTGGTCAAGTTGATGAATGTATAATATGTACTGATTGATTTGTTTGACATTACAGGTAAGTTGCAGTCAGAAACGAACATAGAGCTTTCTGGAAGTGTATTTACTCAGGTATTTGATATTTTAATGAAATATGTGACGTAAGTCTGTTTGACAGTCGCGATTGATTGTCTTAGGACATCTAACATAAAAATCCGTTAGTAGGATTCAATGACTTTCGATTAAACATAGCAAGTGCAATGACATACACAAAATACACATTACATACTGTTTTTTCAGTTATAACGGACATTTTACCGATATGTCTGCTGTCCGCACCTCTTATGAGTTAGTCGACTTTAGTTCTTATTACAATGGGTGTAAATGTGTTTACAATAATTGGTAATATATTTTAAGTATAAGTGATTTATTGATCGACATATGTTATTTGATTGCTGCAGTCGTATCTTGTTTTTATTTGTTTCCTTGCTATTATTGTCCTATTATGTTCAATGAACTAGAATAACTATGTATAGACATCTGACTAGCTCAAAAATGACCCCACGGGAATCGCTATACCGCGCCAAATATTATATACTTGGAGGATATAACCAAACGGAGACGCCTTGTCTGTAATTTTCTGTACAGTCACCTGCAATAATATGTTACTCTTCGAAGACCGCAAAAATATGTGACACGCTCTTATGGCTCTTCAAATAAGATCGTGTCAGATATTTTTGCGGCCTTCCTTGTGTAACATATTATTGCAGGTGACTGTACAAAACAGTCTGCCGATTTTTGCGGAGGAGCGGCACACAAATGTATACGTAAAGTATAAATAGTCATGTCAGATAAACGTCAGTCCATACAATGTGTAGGACCATTGGCCGCCTATTATCGACAGAGGAGAACACCTGTTAATGGCTACTCCGTTTGCTTATAACCTCCAAGATTATACGTGGGCCATACTGAAAGTTTCTGGATTCTGATATATGAGACGACTTCTTTTTTCTAAGTGGCCAGTTCCAGGAATTTTCAGTATGACCTTAGTATAAGTACCTAGGTAATGCCGTGCAAGATATTTGACATATATAATTTGATATGGATGATACCATTTATTTATCATTATTATTTTAAAATGTCGTTTGATTTCTTTAGAAAACAATCTAATGACCTAGCTACAATACCGAGCGACCTAATTTTTTTCCCATCTAAAAAGCTGTCCTTGAAATTTTGCAACGTCCGGTCGTACGAGACTTTCTTAACAATAGGACCTACGTCATTTTCCCACAATTAACCCATTTTCTCAAAGCCCACCTTTTAGAAACAAATCAAAACATTAAGTAACTGGGCATAAGCTGGCCAAAATATTAGGCAACAGTTATTACCCATTGAACTCTCTACCCTACTTTTTACCGTCACGAACACTTGCTATCAAACAAAATTGCACTTTAACCGTAAAAAGACTAAGTGCATATTTGAGTACAAGTAGCCAGCGAAGTTAGATTTTCGTTATGTCACAATGTTCCTGAGAACTTGCTCAAAATGGCATTCTTCATGACATTACCGAGACGATTGTGCGTTGGGAGATCATAGCACAATTATTTGTATGACCATCTGAATTGAAATTTTATGAGTCGGTGATTTTTGTTACGTAATTCGATATTTGTTTGGTATGTTGGCTATTAGCATAATTGATATGGAAATGTGATATTATTGAATCAATAGTACCTAAATAGTATACTAGTTAATAATAATATACATAAATGGTAAATGGGTGACAACTATTGACACTCCGCGAGAGTTAAAACCGGCTAAGTACGAGTCGGACTCACGCACGAAGGATTCCGTACCATTTACCAAAAAACGGCAAAAAATCACGTTTATTGTATGGGAGCCCCACTTAAATATTTATTATACTCTGTTTTTAGTATTTGTTGTTATAGTGGCAACAGAAATACATCATCTGTGAAAATTTCAACTGCTTAGTTGTCACGGTTGATGAGAAACAGCCTGGTGACAGACAGACGGACAGCGGAGTCTAAGTAATGGGGTCCTGTTTTTACCCTTTGGGTACGGAACCCTAAAAATGGGTTTTGTATATGTTTTGAAAAAAAAAAAGAAACTTGTGGACGGGTGTCGCACTTGTATGCGATAAAAAACTCAGCGGCGTTTATTAATAATTCAAGTCAATTGATACTGTTGTATTTGTAAGATACAAATCAGTGGAACACCTTAGAGGTGACATCACAGTAGTCTACCTATATATAAAAAATAAACACCGGACAAGTGCGAGTTGGACTCGCGCACCGAGGGTTCTGTACTTTTAAATATTTGTTGTTTTAGCGGCAACAGAAATACGTCATCTGTGAAAATTTCAACTGTTCTATCACGGTTCATGAGTTACTGCGACAGACAGACAGACGGACAGTGGAGTCTTAGTAATAGGGTCCCGTTTTTACCCTTTGGGTACGGAACCCTACAAACCGACTTCAAAAAGGATAAAATAAAATATTATCCATGCGCTAGCAACCGATATGTTTGAAGACGGCCCGTCTGAGGTACAGGTACCTACCGAACATACAAAATAAAGCCGTCGACTTGATAACCTCCTTTTTTGAAGTCTGATAAAAACTATAGTGTCGGTATCTGCAATATAGTATAGCAGCAACAATCGGCACAAACGACCAAATTATGACACATCGTCGCGTGATCGAAAGTCGATGAAGGAAAGCGTGGGTTGCAAGTTGCAATACTGTTGCAAACACCCGATTTGTTGCAAAAATGCAACCTAACGTCACTACGGAATCTGAGGGCATACCACGAATCACTTCTTACGTTCATCTATCTGCCTCTCTATCGTTCGAATATTAAATAAGAGCGATAGAAAGGCATAATATGATCGAAATTTCGATATTCGATGTCCGCGGTAAGCCGTCTGTCCAAAGTAAGTGGGTGATTCATTTCTAAAACACATTTAGTGTGACTGCACGATTATGTCATTGTGAAAAGATTATATTGTGATTAATGAATTCTTTGACTGTTTTGGGCAAGATGGAGAGTACTTGCGAAAGAAACTGGCATCCATTAGTCTTAGATTTTTATCATGAAATATCCTTAAAATATTAAGAAATATCAGCTGAACAAAAATACTGTTAAAAAGATGTTTTGATATCATTGCTTTATTAAATACATGTTTATATTAACGTTAGAGATAGTATTACATCATGTAAACATGATATAATCGATCTAATTCAGAGAAAAAATGTAACAGTAAAGTATGTGACCTAAATATTTAAACCATTAACATAGACACATTTCAAATATGCGGTAGTCAAGAAAGTGATATGCATCGACTTATCGATTTATGGACATTAGAATTTAGATTACTTAAAACATACCAGCAATATAGCTTGCCTTTCGAGGTAGGTTAAAAAAGTTGAGTTTTACAGATTTTTCGCACGGCTATATATATGCAGTAGGTATAAGGTATAATTATTTATATTAATTTCGCGATTTGAATTAGTATAGTTGCATCACTTTCGTTTGTTTTTTTTATGATAAAGGAGGCAAACGACCAGACGACCAGAAGGGTTGCAAGTGCGTTGCCGGATTTTAAGATGGAAGTACGCTCTTTGTTTGAAGATGTGAAGGTCCTAACTCGCCGTAACCGCTATTCTTTCTATCATTTGTCATTCAATCGTTCCAAGCATTCATAATAATTCATAATTCATAATTTATTTATTTGCGTAAGATAGTATGTACATGCATTAAAGTTACTTAAATTCATTACCATTACTTTGTCATTACTCCAATACTGAAGTATGATATTGATATTTAAACATTTTATACTAACTTCATTACTTACCGTCATTCTTTCAATCCAATCACTACACTGCCACTAGTAATGTCATTTCTTTAAAAGTAATTTCATTATAGTTCGTTTATTTAGCATTAGAAAAATACTACGCGATAATGACGTGTCTTCTAATTGAATTACTCTTTTGTAAAATCAGTAGGTAACTATTACTTATAAAAGCAAAATAATGTAAATAATCATATATGATTCATAATAGTTACATATTTGCCGTGACTTATTTTTCAAAAGTGTTTTTCAATAAAAAGACACGTCAATATAAAAAAAGGTAAACAAACTTTTTTATAATGCTAAAAAAACGAACTATAGTCGTGATAGACTGGCTCGTAAAACAAATATAATATTGACTACTGATGTGCCTAAGGAAACTTTCCAAAATTGCGAAATGTTTCGGAAAAACGTAGGAAAACGTCGGAAAATTTCTTACATTTTTGTATGAGCATTGAAACTTTCCAATTTCAAATTTAAATTTCCCATATTTCCTAGTGAAAGTTTCATGAAATTTCCGAGAATTTATAGAATTTTATGGAAACTTTCCGCAACTTCCACATCTGTAATATTGACCCATAAACTTGACTACATAAGGTTTATTTTCCGTGTGTTAATAACCTTTACATATAATGTTGATGTTACCGATGAGACACTGTTTTCATTGGTGTTACATAATCATTAAGGCTTACTTTAAACATTCTGCAGCAATTATCGTTGCTAATTGTTCATTATTTAGTTTTAGCAGTCTCGTGTGTATTTCCTTGGTAACATAACGAGCATTGTTTTAAGTACCAGTTCGAAAACAGCTTAAGTATAATGCAGTTCTTATTGTGTTTATGTCAATGCAGTTTAACTGCGTTTCCTGAGGAAGCAGCTATGGGAAATGTAATGTTATGACACCGGTATCAACATATTTGTTTTTAATTTTTTTTAATGTACCTACCTACATTGGTGTTTTGGTTTCTTACTTCGTACACTGAAATTAATTGAGATAAATAAAATTTGAGTGTCCCACTGCTGGGCAAAGACCTCTCCCCTTAATTTCCACGACTCCCGATTTGCTTCCTCCTGCCAGTTGTTCAGGAAGCTGTCCAGGTCATCTCGGGACATAATGGGATACTCAAATAGGCTAGGAAAAAAAATACATATAGGAACGATATTAACAAAAATTCTATCTATATTTTAAGGTCCATTTTTGAATATATTATCTTCAGAAGCTTAACTCGGTCAATATATATAGAGTCCTATTCTAATTTACCAATTTGTTATAGTTTTGAACTGGTTTAGGGGCTGTCCATGAATTACGCCATCGTTTTTTGACGACTTCCCCCCCCCCCCCCCCCCGCCCCCGCAAATCATCCAAAAATCATGCTGCTTCGAATGACCCGTTTCCTCCTACGTCATGCTACCATCATCCGATGTCCAGACCCCCCCCCCCTAATTTACATGACGTAATTTATGAATAGCCCCTTACGCTCATTGGTGCATGCGAAATTCAGTGAAAGTCGCGCGTTCGCGCCAATCACGAAGACGATCGCCAAGGTCGTGTCAACACCAGTTCAAAACCATAACAAATTATTAACTTAGAATCGACTTCCTAGTCTATAGTCTGTATTTTTTTTTTTATTTTTTTTTTTTATTTGTTTGCCTGCTGTATCTTACTTAAATAAAAGTAAACAAATAATTTGTACATTTTCGGATACTTACAATTTATTGATTAACCAACCAAATACAAAATCACCTGGATCTGTCACTGAACGACCTGACTTTAACCTACATTATTTGATCATGTAATATTTTCATCTAACCTCAACTGGTTTCAGAAGCCATTTGAGTGTAGATTTTGTTTACTCTTTTTTAAATACCTAAAGATACAGACTATAGGCACTGGGTGTTTGCAAAAATCGATTTATTGGTCACGTTTTCTAAACGTGACAGTTCCTTAAACGGTGCTTTAAAGCTTTTATGCGAAACTATCGGACTGTGACATTATGTATTACGTTAGTTATCGTATAGGTGCCTATTACCGAATCTCGGAGATAACGGAATTGTATTAGGTATATTTTAATATTTTGTTAGACTAACGAAAGGGATCAATTTAATGGCGATACGCATAAGAAGTCAAGGTCTTTGAAATAACCCAGAAAGTTGTTATACTTGCAATTTTAGTTTGACAAGAACCTGAAAGGTGTGAACACTGTGAACCTAGCTTTAGGGGTGGCTTTAATGATGACTCACGCTAGACCGGGCCGGGGCCGGGCCGAAGCTTCCGGTGCTTCGTTTTCCATGTAAGCACCACGTGATCACCGATCAGCCGTCAAAGAAAATGATATGTTGGACGCATTGGCCCGGTCTAGCATGAGTCATCCTTTAAGCGTTAAGAGGTAACAGACTGGCAGACAAGACAGACCGACATACAAACAGCCAAACAAACATTCAGAGCTACTTTCCAATTTATAACATAGCAGGGATAACTGGTTTACCAGATTATATTCCCAATAGTGCTGTAATTTTCTTCATGAATATTTCTTGTTCGCGGCCATAATGCATTCGTCAGTTGCCCAATGTGTTACATTATTCTCCGATAACTGATTACGTTTCAACTTCTTGTTAAACTAAAACAGTTAATAGTGTGGTTAGTTAACACGTTGTTTATTCGTTACTGTAAAAACCTAAATTAAGCAATATATTTTATCACTACTCCCCTTATTTTGATATGTGTATTTGATGTAATAAAATTATATGGAAAATGTATTGTTTGCGCACTTGTTCAACCGCATGGATACCAGTGCCCTGTTTATCAAAAGCTTGTAACTTGTAATACAAGTGGAAGTCCCTTTCTAACAAAAGCTGTCAAAAAGGGACTTCCACTTGTATTACAAGTTACAAGCACTGGGGCCCGTTTTTCAAAAGCTTGTAACTTGTGATACAAGCGAATGTCACTTTTTGACAGCTTTTGTTAGAAAGGGACTTCCACTTGTATTACAAGTTACAAGCTTTTGAGAAACCGGTCCCAGCGTGTAGCGAAGTTATTCAGTTGTTATCATATTAATATTGAATTTTCATGTCTGAATGCGCCTTAGGTTTTACGACCGTGGTGCAGTCTGGTCGAGCAAGAAGTTTTCCTGTACAATTATCGTAAAAAAGTTGCTTCGATTAGAGTTTTTCTTGAGTAAGTATACATATAATACACACTTTTATTGAGATACTTTATTTAGACTCGGTATCGATCTAAAACGTTTAATTGTGGTTTTGTACAAATATAGTCTTTAGTGTCTGTTTAAGATTTTTTATCTATTTTTTTCCGTTTACTTTTTTAATGACCGTTCTGTTCGGTGGTATGATATTTATTCGATTTTCAATTGTTGTTCTAAACGTACAAACAGTCCACGCTAAGACGTCTAAAAGTATGTAGGTATGTATGTACTTCCAAGTTGACAACTTTTTTTACTACTGACCAATGGGTTTGCCAGACTAGGTATACGTATTGATTTTGTACAGTTAGCAAATCTATTGCCAAATTTTTATATTTTGCATTGTTAGATACCTATGTTATGTCTGCTCTTTTTTTTTCTTGTTTAAAGCTTTTGATTTGGATAGTAATTTGATTTGAAAAAAAGTATTCTTTTCCGATAACTGGCGGGAGATTGCGCAGGATCGAGACAACTGGCGTATACTCGTGTCGGAGGCCAAGACTCATTTTGGGTCGCTGCGCCATTAAGTAGGGGGTCATCCATTAATTACGTCACACGAATTTTACGATTTTATGACCCCTCCCCCCCTCCTTGTCACACCTGGTCACATTTGGAAACGCCCTCCCCCCCTCGTGTGACGTCACATATTTGGAATTATGACTTTAACGAAATCAGCAATTAAACTAATTAAGTAATTACTAAAGTATGATTATTTTAACAAAAAAATATGTTTTTGATAAAAGTAATATTAGTAAGTAATTGTATGACATGAAATCGATTAAGAATAAAAAAAATCTCGAATAAGAACGATTTATCATAGTAAAACCCTATTATTTAACTGTACAGCGAATACAAAAAAATCCAAACAATGTTCGGAAACAAGTGAAGTTAAAGTAACGTCACAAAGCTTGTAACTCCCCCCTCCCTTGTCACAACATGTCACATTTTCTTGACCGCCTCCCTACCCCTAAACGTGTGATGTAATTAATGGATGACCCCTAGTAGTAAATAGTAGTAGTATTTTCCAATGCCCATATGGACAGTAAAAGTAGCCAAACTGACAACGTTATATAATACCTAAAAGAACTCTACTTTGTAATTGAAATTAGTTCATGCTTATTATTGTCTCCACGCACGCGATCTACACTCCAAAGCTTTGAAAATGGGTAATTTTCTATGGGAATTGCTACGTTAAGTGGCTTGTTTTCAGTGCTCTGGAGTGCAGTTAATGTATGATCGAGTTATGCGCTTTGTTTTTAGCCTACTGAAGAAGGGAGTGTAATGTTTTTCGAGTGCGTGCGTGTGTGTGTTAGTATGTTTATTTCTTTAGCATGCCCTCTAGCCAAAACTTACTGACGATTTTGGGTGTTGTGAAATTCGTCTTATATATCTATTGAAAAAGTGGCATTAATTGTTTGGATGTAGATAATCGTTTGTTTTTGAATTTTTTGTGTTATTATTATTTGGAGCCTGCCGAGTCCCACTGCTGGGCAAAGGCCTCCCCCCAATTTCTCCACTGATCTCTATCCAGCGCTGTGTCTTGCCACTCCTTCAAGAGTCCAGGTCATCAGCCCCGATTCGAGTTTTCATACAATATTTTGTACATTATTGCAAAAGGAAGAGGGATCTTATTTAACCAATAAAATTACTGATGACGTGGTTACCATATTATATTATATTTATTTATCTTTTCTATATTTTCTGATAAGTCGAATAGGCCCCTCGGATTAAATGTGTGACATGTGAAGTCTGCTGAGCAAATTAATGAAGTGATGGATATTGACACTAATGAAATGATGAATTTATAGTTACATATTCGCATTAATTACTACTTATCAATGACAAATTAGATTAATACATTCACACGGATTTGTTGCTAATATCCAGTCATTATTTACAAGCAGTACGCATCTTCAAATCTATTTGAACTGTATAAAAGGTTAATTATTGAAACTAACCCTAGTTTTTTCATTTTCCTTAACTTTTTGTTGGTAAATAACTGGGCAGGCTTGTTTTCTAATGTATGTTAGGTAGGCAGAGTCATTGGAGAGCGACTCGACACGAATTGTCGGCTGCCAGCATATTTCTGACGGCCTACCGCGAAACACGAAAATCGTAATTTCGTTATCTAGGTACCTTTCTATCGCTGAAATATGCAAGGCTTGACTCCTAAGCGATGCGTAGAGATGTAGCGTCGCTCTGCATTTTATGTCGCATGTATAACGGGGAGTGTTTCGATGAATTGTTAGGATTAATCCCTTCCGTTTCTTTCCCCCATCGCTCTACGCGAAAACATTTCCATCTTCACAACTTAGTTGTTTGACATTCCTCAACTAATAGGCGTTTCTCCAGAAACTTCCTGCCTCACACAGCTCAACTGGACTCAAGAGTCACGCGCGGTATTTCAGGACCGATATACTACCTTCAAGGCGTTCTCCTATCTTAAAGGCCGTGTCCACGTGTTGCAGGTGTCCACGGGCGATGGCGATTTCTTACCAACAGGCGATTCGTCTACTCATTGTTTCCTATATCATAAAAAATATATTGCCAGCTGACAATTGTCAATTTGTTGAAATAAGCCAGTATCAGGCTGATTGCCTCTCGGGCCTTGTTTACTACGGTTCTCATTTTAACCTTAAACAGTTGCAAGGTGTATTTACTTCACAGCCTTAATGTCTGTGTTTATTTTCATTTCACTGGCTGTTCCACAAACGTGTAGGAAGTATTACAAGCACGCGATCTGCATCTGTGTGCAATACTTACACTTACATACATCTATGTGTGTTAACATATGATTCGCCGATGGAACTATGCTGTAAATCCGAAATCATGCGTATTCTAATTTAAACGTTAATACACTCTAAATTCAGTCCAAATTAGCGTAAACATAAGTACGTATATACTTAAAGAGGTGTGTAAAACTAAAACCCTTGTATAAAAGGCCACATTTTTATAGAAAAACTGCGGCGCTTAAGCCCATCATGTCAGAAGCGTAAAATCACGTGCGCCATCGCAAGTAATGATTAGAGCAGACACATCAATTTCTTTATTAGGGAAATTGTTGGATCACTCGTGCATAAAAACTGTAGCGAAATTTCTATTAACGAAATTGGTAAAGTTATGGTGGGGTTTCTCTTTGCGTCGATGTCGATGGTCTATTTAATGCAAATAAACCATAATACTGTTTTATTCTATTTATTACGGAACATTGTTTTGTTGGGCCTTGGCAGCTATATTAAGGTACCTGATAAAAATAGTCATGGGTACACATTGATGTGCACTTTGAGAATTTTAACAAGAAATAAACAACATTAAGGTAAACGTACTAGTGCTCGACATGCTAATGCCCAATAGATGACACCTCTATTGACAACGACTTAAGTTTCAAGATGACATGTACTGGGACCGCGTCGAGCACCAGTACGTTTAACTTATTTGTAGACAATTAAGTAAATATCGCTTTACTACACCTAAAAAGCGTTTGTTTTTAAAAGGTAACAAAAAATCCGCAGTATCATAGTTATCTTCGTTAGATTTGACCGGGAAGAAGTATAAAAGTGTATAAAAGTGTATAAAAGGGTCAAAAGGTATGTAAATCAAAGAATTGACTTCCTAACCTAGAAAATTAAAATCACACAAAGAGTACAATGAACTAAAAAACCGGGCAAGTGCGAGTCGGACTCGCGCACGAAGGGTTCCGTACCATAATGCAAAAAAACAAAAACAAAAAAAAAAAGCAAAAAAAAAACGGTCACCCATCCAAGTACTGACCACTCCCGACGTTGCTTAACTTTGGTCAAAAATCACGTTTGTTGTATGGGAGCCCCATTTAAATCTTTATTTTATTCTGTTTTTAGTATTTGTTGTTATAGCGGCAACAGAAATACATCATCTGTGAAAATTTCAACTGTCTAGCTATCACGGTTCGTGAGATACAGCCTGGTGACAGACGGACGGACGGACGGACGGACGGACGGACGGACGGACGGACAGCGAAGTCTTAGTAATAGGGTCCCGTTTTACCCTTTGGGTACGGAACCCTAATAATAGGGTCCCGTTTTACCCTTTGGGTACGGAACCCTAAAAAGTAGTTTGCTCAGCTGTTTTCGAGTACGCATGCGTACGCTTTGTTTGACACTGTAATTTGTATGTAATTAATTAGTGATTAATGCTCTATAGTATTTTAATTGCACAGTTGTGTAATGTAGAGTTTTAGAGCGAGTTGGCTGCCAGTTTAGTTATGTTCAGATGGTCGTTAGAATAATGAGGTAATGAGAAAAATAAAACGCGTACGTGAAATTGCTCTCATAATCCCGTTTAGACGAAACGAAAGAAGCGCTGGTGGCCTAGCGGTAAGAGCGTGAGACTTTCAATCCGGAGGTCGCGGGCTCGAACTCCGGCTCGCACCAATGAGTTTTCGGAACTTATGTACGAAATATCATTTGATGTTTACCAGTCGCTTTTCGGTGAAGGCAAACATCGTGAGGCAACCGGACTAATCCCAATAAGGCTTAGTTTACCTGGGTTAGAAGGTCAGGTGGCAGTCGCTTTCGTAAAAAATAGTGCCCACGCCAATTTTAGGGATTACTTGCCAAGCGGACCCCAGGCTCACATGAGCCGTGGCAAAATACCGGAATAACGCGAGGAAGATCATTGAATCCCATGTAAAGATCTTTTTTTTGTTGGCGGAAGTGCAGTTACCTTCGCGTCATCTCCCCGGGCTTAGACCTTAGTTAACCCATTCTGAGGGGGTAAGTGGGACTCGCCTCCCGGCTCTTTCCACCGTGTAGGACAGTGGTGGGCAAACTTTCTTCATGGGGGGCGAGAAAGTTTAGAAAATTTAAGTCGAGGGCCAGAATTGTAGCCAAAATATATTTTGATTTGTGATAAATTGATAATCGTGGGTCAATGCCAAATACTAATTAATTCATAGGACCGGCGGCGGGCCGGATAAAATCCATTCGCGGGCCGCAGATGACCCGCGGGCCGTACTTTGCCCACCACTGGTGTAGGAGCTGGGGAAGCCTACCCAAGTACCTACCCACTAAACCAGTACTGGCATTTCCCGCGAGGTGCCATTTGCGATATGACACCCTCAAAATATCTGACGAACACTTTTAAACGTTTTTTTATGGTAAACTAACATGAATCATGTTATTACTTTAAAATTACGTAGGTAGAAAGCAATCAATTTAAGTACCGTAAAATGGGGTGAGTAGGGATTACGAGGGCAGTTGGGTTATGAATGGGGGTGAGGAGGGATGACAGAGGGGTGAGGTGGTTTTTACAGGCTACTGCTACGTAAATTATATATTCTAATTATGAACATTATAAATCAAGTTATTTATAATGTTCATAATCCCAAAGTGTCGATCCAACAATTTTCAAAACTCACCTTAGTAAGAAATCCCTCGTCACCACAACTACGGGGTCAACTGGGATTTCCTACTATTTCGTGTTAATATCTAAAGTTATGAAATGTAACAACAAATTATCATTGACAAACTAAAATTCATACATCCGGAACACTTTTTTTGTATATAAATCAATGTGTCACATATAAAAATAAACTTTTATCCAGGTTAGAACTTCGATTTCGTCCCTACTCACCCCATTTTACGGTACGTGTAAAAAAATCTCCGACACGTTTGCACCTGATATGTATAGCTTAGAACATTTCGACATACAAGCTTGTATCCGTAACTCCCTTATTTTTACGATGTAGATTAAAAAAGTGATCACTGATCGGGGATTAAAAAGAACTCCAATATGTTTGTGTGGTGACCTCGGACTGTAAAAGTTTTACACTGTTTCTCTCAAGAGACTGGTTCGATCGAGAATAAACCTGGTAGCAAACTTAAACCAATATTATTAAAATGCCATTTTACTATTGCACAAATACAGCGGTTCAAGGTCGGGCTAATGACTGACTTGCAACATGGCTTCGCATTTATTTTGGCTCATCGATTATTTATTGACAAACGTGAGTTGCCACATTGTTGTGGATTATAACTAATAATTGTAAGTAGGTATTTAGAGGTATTGTTATGCTAAGTAAATAGGTATTTATCATGATTGACGGACTAACTAATAAACACAGAGAAACCACTGAAGCTAAAAGTTATATTATTTGGATTTATGGATTTTTACTTTTTTTTCTATAGCTGTAGGTAAATTCAGTACCAATGGCTCTGTGAGCTGTAGACAATGCGAGTCTAAGCTGCCATTTTGAAATATTTCTCAAAAGTGAATTCACAAACAAATTCCATACAGCTATCAAATCTGCTAACAAAAATTCACGAGAATCGGATGAGAAATGCGACCAGGCCGCGTAGCCAACATGCCAATCGCTTACGCTCCGTAGCGATCGAAACACGACTGTCATTGTCGCACTAATGTGGAAGAGTGATAGAGAGACACAAAGCGTTTCGTTGTCGTAGAAATAGCGATTGTCATCTTGGCTAGGCTGGCTGTAGAGGCAATTTTTTCCCAAGCTAGACGATAGATATAGACGCTTCGCTTGCACTTCCCGCTCGTTCCGTTATTCAGCGTTTCTTGCTGGATCAAAGAAAAATGCAAAACTTTGTTATTTGGTTTTAAATGTGCCTCAACGAAGCTGGGTTTGTATCGACGTCATTAAAACCCAAATGAACTAAAACCCAAATGCTCTGTTGTAACTTCCTGGACATTACTGCGGTTAGAACGGCCATTTTGTCGCAATAGGCGATAAATCGATAATTGTCATTTGTCTGAAACCTTTTCGCACGTTCCCAGTAGCGTATTAGTCGAGTTTTCAAATTTCAACCCCAGTGTAACATGGCCTCCGAGATCTATAACATCTATGCATAATATGAAAGAGTACTTATACTGGCCCTCTGCCTCGCCCGTACTCTGCAAACGTTCGGAATGAAACGGCTAAGATTTTCTCCGTGAGCTGCGAGTTAGCGCTTAAGCACAGATATAAGGCTTGCTCCACCCATAACAGCACCTAGATATATATAACCTAATGGTTATATATATGTACCTTCTTTTTTTTAAAGTTAAAAATCATTTACATTATTTACATACAAGATATATTACAGTGGTCCTACTAAACGAAATTAATAACCTTAAATCTAAAATAGGCCCTTGAGGCATTGTACCAAGGATGCCGGTGGCATTTCCTCGCTGTATCGCAATGCTGATACGTTGTGCGAGGTAGCCGCCAGCTCTTTGGTCACCAGTTATGTCAACCAGACGTTTCGCGATTTCTGCGAACAACTACCTAAAACTGATATCTTTCGTCAGAAGTATAGTTACCTAATTATGTCAACGCAATAAGAAACACTTTATAGTTCATTAGTATACTTTTTCTGAATGTATTCTTGGAATTAGATGTGTGATTTGTTAAAAAAACGTCTTTATGACGTTTTTTACTTCTATTTTTATAATGTTGTGCATATTTTCCTTAAAGTGGTGACAAATTAGTGGAAACCTTGCTGGCTAAATGTATTTTTGGTTTTTCCTTTTATGTTTTTGTATTACCTTTTTATGTTTGGTTTCCTAAATTTAGAAAATAAATGATGGACATGCACATGAGAAGTACGGTCAGGAATAAAAGTGTGTGTTACAAATTTTTTTGACAGGAACTTGTCAAGAATTTGTTGCAATTATTGACCGAAGCGAAGCGAAGGTCTACGTTTTGACTCGGGCATTTTGCTTTCGTATGTCCGGATGTTCTCCTCTACAGGTCGCAATTCTTAACCGATTCTCGTGAAATTTTGTGACCGAATTTTATGACTAAATAATTTTTTTTTGTCAATCCGGTTTTTGGAAATTTTTAAAAATGGCGGAGTCGTGATACCTGGCGCCTAAACAAATAGTCGTATCGATATCATAAGACTTTTTTCTTTTTGAAACATGTTTACAGAGTTAATAGCAAAAAATGCAGAAAAAAATTATCGCTGGTTTAGGCGGTATTTAGATATTTAATTTTAACTAATTTTAATTTGAGAAGGAGTAGCTAAATTTCGTCAACCCATCTAAGAACTATTTGGCTCAGTTTGTAAACGTTCGCTTTTTCTGTTTGCACAGAGGGTCTGGGTTCGATCCCCAGTAATTTTATGCTGGGATATTATAACTTTTTGTATTTTAATACACATAAATTTCGTATTGTTTTTCTTTAATTTACTATACACCGTGTTTTTATTGAATTCCGTTAACTTCGGGGTATAGTTAAGTACGTTTATAAGAACTAAATGGCATAGTTAATTTTCAAATAAAAAAAATTTTTTTGTTTTCTTTTTTGTTTTTTTTTTTTGTTTAAAAAGTAATTAAATGTAGCATATAGCGTTGTTGTAACACGGGCATTACATTTAACTCAACCAAACAATTGAAATCTGTGACATATCAATGTCATTTCGTACATCAATCGACCGAGATTGCTAGGGTTGCCAGATCGAAAGGCGCTATTATCGGGAAAAAATATCAATTTTTCGGGATTTTGGGACTTAAGTCGGGAAAAAAAAGACATTCAATTTAAAGTAATTGTATTAAAAACAACGATATTTTATATTATTGGCACTACGTCTGCTGCTCTGCCTATAGACTTTTTTATATAAAAATAGTATAAATTCTTTGAGATCTTGAACAAACAAAAAAACCTAACTATCAACGCGGGTCGCTCGCTCGCTCGAGGACAGTTCGGAACATGAAATTATTGTTTTATAACGTGAAGCCGTTTTTCGGGACAATTTTCACTTTGTCGGGAATCGGGAACACATGCTAAAAATCGGGAGAATCCCGCTAAATCCCGACCATCTGGCAACCCTAGAGATTGCACAGAACAATAATCGAGACTCGATATAGGTCTGTGCGAGATTGTACTTAAGTTTAGTAGCAAATGTATGAACTCATTCTAAACACTAATCAATATGTAAGCCGGCCCTAAGGCAAGTGTACACGCTTGTAGAGGCCTTATAGTAAAAAAATAAATTATGGATTATCTCCGAAATGGACTTAATTAGAACATCGGTGTCTTTGAGAAAGTTACTTGATTTAAGCTCAGGAATGCACCCTTGAAATTACGGAAATAAAAAAAAAACACGGTGTATTTAAAGCTCTTAGCACCATGTTATTTCAAGCTCTGCTCGCGAGGTCTACAGCTCACAGAGCCACTAGTTAAAATTCCTATACTAGCTTTTCGGTGAAGGAAAACATCGTGAGGAAACCTGCATACATCTGCGAAGAAATACAAAGGTATATATGAAGTCCCCAATCCGCATTGGGCTAGCGTGGGGGCTATAGCCCAAGCCCTCTCGCGCGAGAGGAGGCCTGTGCCCAGCAGTGGCACATATTAGGCTGAATTATTATTATTATTTTATCAAAATTCCGTCTCTTCCAGGGATGTATCTCCGCCCACGTCATTTCCGTACGCACACATGCGCCCGGGCCTGTGTGCGCGCGGCGTTCACTTTCGATCGTTGACTCGAGGTTACTATAGGCTTCGTTTTGCTCTTGTTTTCATTGGGTGATGCTTGTTATAAGGTTTTAGAGTTTTTTGTTGAAATCTTTAAAACTGATTATTCCGGTAAACATTGATCGGAAAGTGGTTAGAGTCGGACCAAGCTAACTCTGCATTTCATTTGTAATGACATAGTGTGGCAATAATCATAAATAAAGTCTAATTTCTATGAAAATATGACGACTTCCTCAATTTGTACTATTCAAATAGCTGCAAAGTAATTTTTTTTTAGTTGGTGTAAAAATCATTTAATTACATACAAAGATATATACAGTGGTACTACTAAACGAAATTAATAACTAGCTTAAATCTAAAATATTGTACCTTGAGGCATTGTACCAAGGATGCTGGCGGCATTTCCTCGCAGTATCGCAATGCTGATACGTTGTGCGAGGTAGCCGCCAGCTCTTCGGTCCCCAGTTACGTCAACCAGACGCTTCGCGATTTCTGCGAACAACTTGATAATAGTATAGCTTTTTGTCGATTCAGTTTTTGACAATTTTCAAAATGGCAGAGCCATACATTTTTCAATTTTAAATTATGCTCTTGAGGCTCACAGAACCACTAGTATAATTATGTAGGTACTTACATATATAGACTTTACTATATTATACATACTAATACATATATTTGCAATGCCGCAGGGAAATCTACATCCACGTAAGTCAAGAATGCATCAATATTAATAAGCATACTCGCATTTTTTGACATAACAGCCTCTGATTGATGGGTTGAGCACTTAATAAGCGGCCGCATTTTGATGAAGGCCGATATTCACGATACGCATCATCGTACACGAAAATTCCTGATGCAAGTGTTGCAAATGAACAAGCAAGGTCATTGGAAGAGCATTTTCAATTTAGAAATGAATTTAATCACCGTACAGTCCTGCAATAGTATGTTACTCTTCCAAGGCGACAAAATATGTGAACGCTCTTAGGGCTCTACAAATAAGATCGTGTCAGATATTTTTGCGGCCTTCGAAGAGTAACATACTAATTGTAGTCTGTACAAAACGCCTGTGTCAAAAAATTCAGTTTTTTTACCTACAAGTTTTAGTTGTTGGGTCTATTTTTTTTTTGCCTGTAGATTAACTACTCATGGATACAATTCTAACAAGTCTAAACTCCATAAATTTATGTTAATTTACTTATAAAAGAGTTCATTGCCACCATTTTCCCATCATTTTTTGGTTTTCATTTGGTCACCAAAACGAAAGCTAAATTTCAGCTCGATGGGAAACGAAAACGTGTCCGCTTTCAGAGCAGTTGCAGTTTAATATTACTAGTTTTTTTTAAGTTCAACCGAGTTCAACCAACTCCTTAGTTGCGTCTTATGAGGTCATGATACCAAGGGCCACTTGCGTGTTTCAGGGTTAGCCAACTAAATCGGAGTTAACCGTTTAAAATACAGTACAGTTAAATCCTGTATAAACGGTTAACTCCGAGTCAGTTGGCTAACCCTGGAAGGCGCAAGTGGCTCTAAGTATAGTAATGAAATTAAGTTAACTTACGTTTCAATAAATATTATTAAAGAAAACTCACAATCAATAAAATATGTAAGCACAATTCATAAGCATCTACTACTATACAGACTGCACCAGCTGTGGTCACGGAAAGACGGTCTTTCCGTGACCACAGCTGGTGCAACTCAGCTGAAACGTCGGAATTTAAGGTAAAAACAATGAAATTATATAGCGGTAGTTTGTGTAATTAAATATGTACTACAGTTGAGTTCATAAAAATGTATACATTTCTTTTCCCTTTTTCATTGCAATAAGGTGAAGAAATGTACACATATATATGAACTAAACTGTACACAGCTAGCTCCCTAGCACCCATCATAAATTTGGACTCGAAGTGTCTGAGGCAATGTCTAGTCATTTTCCAGTCACTTAGCGCTAAGCCATTACATTTGCATAAGCTTTTGTTGCGGCAGTGTGCGAAATTTCGTATTGAACATAAGTTGAACTTTGTATCAAAACATGGTCATTATGTTGCCAATTTCTTGCAGGTAAGGTGCATTAGGTTTACTTCGATAGCGGGATAATTTTCGAAATATCTAATTAATATACTTGAATCACTTTCTACTATAACAACAGTAAGCAAGTTGCCTTGGTACGCATTGCAGTAGCGTACTCGTAAGTGTTGCTAAAGTATATGATATGCCTCTGGTTTTATAGGTATTTGCCATTTTTAGAGTTCCGTACCCAAAGGGTAAAACGGGACCCTATTACTAAGACTCCGATGTCCGTCCGTCCGTCCATCCGTCCGTCCGTCTGTCACCAGGCTGTATCTCGTGATCTGTGATAGACAGCTGAAATTTTCACAGATGATGTATTTCTGTTGCCGCTATAACAACAAATACTAAAACAGAATAAAATAAAGATTTAAGTGGGGCTCCCATACAACAAACGTGATTTTTGACCGAAGTTAAGCAACGTCGGGCGGGGTCAGTACTTGGATGGGTGACCGTTTTTATAGATAATGGTACGGAACCCTTCGTGTGCGAGTCCGACTCGCACTTGGCTGGTTTTTTTTAAATTACCCCGCTTTCAAACCACTATATTAGTAATACATCAAGCTCTTAGATGTTTTATTAGCAGAACATTATGTATTTTATCATGAAACTCATTCTAGAATTTGAAACGAGTTAAGCATAATAAATAATCTCTAATCACAATCAGAGGCCAGAATCGAGTGAGCGGAGACATAAGTAAAATCACGGAAATCGTGGAAATTGCTCTATCTCTCTGATGGTTACTTTGACAATCTTAAGGTTTTGGTGTATTTTGGCAGAGATCTTTTACCAGAAATTATCTAAAAAAATAAAAGGAACACATAATATTTTGAATAGGTACTTCCTGTAATATACATATTAACAGTATGTATATTTTTTAACCAGTGTGTAACCGCCATACGATAAATAAAATATTGACACAAGAAGATGATATGACGATGTCTAAGTATAATGTTTACATGCTAACTATTGCATCGCTGTCGATGTATCTTTTCAACAATTGCTTAAATCAACGGTCACCAACACAATACTTATAAAACACGTCTTTTACCATAGCTTCCTGCGAAGTTTCGCAATCACCATGATTATCATTGATTATATATGTCCGTCACCTAGTTGCCCACACGGCGTCGCGGCAAGTCTTGCAATGTGTCGACAGTGACTGTTCACTGACTACACATAACCCTTCTTCCTAGTATATAAGGTTCATCTATGATCAATTAAGGGTGTTGCTGTTTGTAGGAGCTCTGCTGTTTTTGGTTACCTATATTTAGCTTCAATTATTATGTTTTGCATCACTTGTGAAGTGGAGTACTTTGAGTTACTACCGCCTGGACGGTTGGTAAGGTACAGACGGGTCGAATACATTTAGAAAAGACACATTACATTATCAGTTAACGACTCTGATAAATATATACTCATCCCGATATTCTTATTTGAGTCTCAAGTACTGGAAAAATGTATCCCGCTTGTAAGGGTGCATAAAAATTAGCTTTAGATTCCATAAACTTTGTGATGCGCACAGGAAAGACGCGAACAAGTTAATTATAGTATAAAATATGTTCCAGATAGCAAAGTTCGAGGAATAGTAGAGTAGTAGTAGTGTTTCACTGGCCTTGTGGGTAGTGACCCTGCCTGTGAAGCCGGTGGTCCTGGGTTCGAATCCCGGTAAGGGCATTTATTTTTGTGATGAACATAAATATTTGTTCCTGAATCATGGGTGTTTTTTATGTATTTATTTGTATATTATATATATCGTTGTCTGAGTACCCACAACACAAGCCTTCTTGAGCTTACCGTGGGATTTAGTCAATTTGTGTAAGAATGTCCCTATAATTTTTTTTTTTCTTGCCCCCCATTCTTCCGGGCCCGTTGTACGGAACAGCGCATACCCTCTTGCTTTCGCAGCTCAAATTTATCGGATGTCGAGCGCGAATTGTAGTGAAACCGTGCATTTGTATCATTACCCTGAATTTTACGTATCTTCTACTTGTCTAATTTAATCAAGAGGAACATTATCCACCTCATTAAGAACTTAGTCTGTCTTTAGGGTTCAAAACCTATGAATAAACTGACGCTATTACCTATATATTTACTTAATTGCTGCTGTGGCGCAACGATCCAAAGTGGATCTTGCCCTCCGACACCAAAGACCGCCATGCTAGTCTGTCCGAAGCCGTTTCTGTCCAGTCGACGGCGCCGAGTTCGCTTAGGTTGCGGAAGAGTACTTCGGCGTTCCTGGGACCTCGCCATATAGCAGCGGCAGGCGGCAACAGAGGGGTTTTAGTGGGTAAACGTGGGGTCTCATTAGCCCACAACAGGGAGTCCCACATAACCATCCCGGCCCGTCCCCGCGCCGGGTGGTATGCGTAAAGCATTTCCCCACTTAAAAAAAAAAGGTGTTTTAGCATTTCGTCTCCTAGTTATGCCTCACTTAAATGTTAAGGGAGTAAGTAATGACGCATTTATTTGCATGCGCTAAATTATCATTATCTTGTTGTGTATTCCTACACATATACTCTAACATAAATTATGCCTAAGATGGTCAGAAATGTAAATGACAACTGCATACAGAAAACTTGTGGAGGTGTAAAGTAAATGTATTATTTCACTACGCAACGAGTGAGTCGCATACATACGTACAGACAGACATACATATATAAATACAATGCTCTGCCTACGCGTCGTCGCCGTCGGTGTTTGACTAATAAGCGTTTTGGTATATTCCAGTTGTGACTTGGGGATTATATTGCAGTTCAACTTAATCAAATCAAATCAAAAATTATTTATTGTCAGGCAAAAAAAGGCCCGTAGATACATACCTTACAGACTAACATACATACAAAAATTGTACTCTTAAAAACTAAAAATTATTAAGACACCACAGATTTTTGCTGCATTACCTGTTCTAGTGTAGGTTTCCCAGATTTAATATTTCACTGTAGGAATCAGTGGCAATCAGTTTGAAGAAGTCGATATATATTGGCTTTATGGCGATAAATTTTACCCATTTTCTAGCTAAAGAACCACTAACTTAAATATTTGTATGATTTACTTTAAGACCCCTGCACAAACCATATTTTACATGGAATGTGGACTATTTAACCTTTTGACTCATTAAGTAAAATCAACATCTGACATATTTAGAGAAAATGTATTACTTATCTCTACATCAAACCATGCCCCCGAGCGTGAAATATGGCTATAATTTACCGAACACTCAGACCGTGAGTTATGTAATCCGATGAACTTTGCAAAAGGGGGTCAATGCTAAAGTGCAGTGTGGAACTGACTCATTACATCTCGCCACTTTCTATCTAGACAATAGAGCAAAACGGTACAAAAATAGATTATGTCAGGTTACTGTTGTTACTAATTCGAAGATAATGAATGATGCATTTTTTAAAATAGTTTTCGAATTGGGAGTTCTTTTTAGGCATCATACGTGATGGCAGGTGGACCAAAATGTTGACGGATTGGTGGCCGCTTTCGGATGAAAGAAGCGCCTGGCGTCCGTTGGCTCGTTGGGTGGATGACATTCGGAAAATCGCGGGGCACTTTTGGATGAGACTAGCCCAGGACCGGGATAAGTGGCGTACACGAAGAGAGGCAGTGGGCGACTGAAGGCTAGAATGATGATGATGATGATGATGATGAGGTAAATAAACTGTCAATCAATTTACCCTTTATTCTACACGTAATGTAAATCATTGACCAGTATCGTTATAATGAAACGTAATAGTAATAATTTGCTAGATTCAAACTCAAAACAATGACATAATGATGTCGTAACTCCTTTCCTTCATGTTTCAATTGAGATTTTGACAGTGACAGCTAAGATGAATGTCTGTTGTGCAATGTGGAAGGAAATTATGGTGTTGTTTGATTAAAATATAATTAAGGAAGGAAGATATGCTGGTATGTAATGTAAATAGTATTACAGACGCTGTAGAATGATTTAATTAAGATGTGGACGTAAAGCTAGAATTAGAACGGAATAAAAGATATGGCGCGCCACGCGAAACTTGTGTTTACATTTAATCTCAATTACTTTGAAAATATACTTCTCTTTATCGGTATATCTTTTGCCTATGTTACTAGCTTTTTATACTAAAATTATACTGCTATAGTATACACGCTTTATATCCAACTGAAAATTAGTAATGTTTTCGTTTACTTATTTCTAAATATTGAGCCTATATAACGCTTTAAGATTTTGTTTGGAGTCTATTCTTTCAAATACAGTTGTATAATTTAGATTTCGTGTGATTGTGTGAATTTTCAAAAATAATCTTCACTTCTGATACGCCAAACTTATTATATTTCCAGTGGATACTTGTTTTTTTTGTCAAAAAATACTTCAGAATGTTGTTTTGCGGGGTTGTTCCATTCCATTTCTTCTAACAGTCTCTTTGTCAAAAAAAAAACACTACCATTGAACAAATTGAATTGGAGAGGTTGTTTGGAAGAGATCGCGCTTTAGCGATAAGACCACCTGTTGTCTGCCTATACATTTAATAAATTGTTTCTTTTCTTTTATATCTTTTTACTGAGGTGTGCCAATAAAGAGTATTCTATCTAACTCTCCCATTACTTTAAGCCAATCCATAACCTAATGTATCAATAACTTAATTGATATTCTCTAAAATGGGAGTTGAGAATGATAAAATATGCCGAAAGGTTTACAATCGTCTTAGATTTTACCACTTCAACCTTTATAATGCCGCACAGGGGCTCTAAAATGCCGCTTCGTCAGTCGTTGTTGAGTTGCTGACATTATTTGTGAAGAACATGTTTAGAACCAGATTAGTAAATGATAATTTACTTACTGAAATAAAGTCGAACTAAAAGTTAACATACATAATAAAAGAGACAAGCAATCGGTTGTGTCGTTCAAGGAGAGGTTAAAGAAGCTATGGTCTAATTGTCTATATTTCTATTGTATAGTTGCTTTATATCTTTCTAATTCTTTCCAATTTTTAGCGTATTTTCGCCATTCCTTTTTGTGTAATAGTTATATGTATGTTTATCCTATAAATTTTGTATGTATTTATATGCTTTATCTTTCCTTATCCTTTACCTTGTTGTACATTTTGCTGCATTTCACCCTCTTTTCACTTTCTCCTCTCATCTACTCAAAGGTTAACTGGAAGAGATCCCTCAAAGGGATAAGTTGTACTTCTTACTAATTATATGTTATTTTTAATATGTATTTTTGTACAATAAAGAGTTTACTACTACTATTTACTACTACTACAAGCACTTTCCCTCGCGAATATCGTATACATATATATAGATTTAGTGTTTAGACAAACATCACTCTCTGGCTAACTGGCTTTATGGTCGGTAGTTCGTACTAAATATACTTAATTAAATGTTTTTTTTTCCAGGTAAGTGGCTAATAATGGTGAATGAAGATCAGGGCTAAACGTGGTACTTATAATTTTATTTATATGGCAAATAAATAAATATGGAGTGCCTCAGGGAAGCGTCCTTGGGCCTCTGCTATTTCTATTATATGTTAACGACCTTCCTGACATCACACATCATAAATGTATTTTATTCGCCGATGACATTTCAATTATAGTATCAAGTAATCAATCAGAAACTCAAGCAAATCACGAATTCGACATAAATAGTGCAATAGAATCTGTAGTAAAGTGGCTTGAAGGAAACAATCTCCAAGTTAATTTTGAAAAAACAACCTATTTACGTTTTAATCAATCTAGTCAATCTATAATTATAAGCTACAATGGACATTTATTACAAGAACGTGACATAGTAAAATTTTTAGGAATACATTTAGATAATAAGCTAAACTGGAATGGACATATTGAAACTGTATGCGCAAGACTGAATAGATTTGTTTTTGTCCTTAATAGATTGCGTAGAACATCTGATCACAGAACTGCCATGGCTGCTTATTACGGATATGTCGAATCAATTCTCAGATATGGACTCATAGTCTGGGGTAATGGGATAGATATTATAAGAGTACTGCGATCCCAAAAAAAATGGATTCGTGCAATCTGTGGTATTAGCCCTCTCGAGTCATGTAAGCCGATGTTTCTTAAGCTTAAAGTTCTGCCATTTCCTTGCCTGTATGTTTTTGAAGTAGCCAAATTTGTAAAACAACACCCTGAATTATTTATTACAGCAAGTGACATATATCACTTTGCGACTTTCAATCCGGAGGTCGCGGGTTCAAACCCCGGCTCGTACCAATGACTTTTTCGGAACTTATGTACGAAATGTCATTTGATATTTGCCAGTCGCTTTTCGGTGAAGGAAAACATCGTGAGGAAACCGGACTAATCCCAATAAGGCCTAGTTTCCCCTCTGGGTTGGAAGGTCAGATGGCAGTCGCTTTCGTAAAAACTAGTGCCTACGTCAAATCATGGGATTAGTTGTCAAGCGGACCCCAGGCTCCCATGAGCCGTGGCAAAATGCCGGGATACCGCGAGGAAGAAGAGAAGAGCAAGTGACATATATCCTAGAAATACTAGAAACGGTGAACGACTTGTAGTTGGAATGCAAAAAAACTGCTATTTTTAACAAAAACTGCCCTGCTATGTGTGTAGAAATATTTATTAAGTTGCCACCTGACATTAAATGCTTGCCAATTAATAAATTTAAGAAAACCCTGCATGAATGGCTGTTAAATGAAATGTTTTATTCACTTAACGATTATTTGAACTCATAACATAATGTAGTACTTACATAATGTATATATAATGTAATAAATACTTAGCTTAAGAAAACCAACACATATTTGCATGCTGTTTGTGGACGGTTGAATTAGGAGAAACTTTATGTATATATAACAACTCTAATCTGACCCTATTCACGCAAATACATAATTTATGATTTATGAAATACTCATAATATTTTATCAATATGGCCGAATTTGTAACAAACGTGGTTTAAAAGAAGGTAGATGATAGTTATATAAGGAAGGAGAAGAGTCGACTACATTCCACGACTCTTCTGTTTTTGCACTTCTTCCCGTCATGGGTATGGCGTGTAAACAAGGAAGGAAGCGACGGAAAGATTCATCAAGATTCGAGTAATTATTCGTTATTACTCTACAGAAACGTCTGCCAGACCTATCGGACTAATGTTACGAAATGTCACAAGTTCGAATCTTCCTCGACGCGGTCCATTCTTAACCGACTTCAAATTTCACATTCTTTCAAAAAAACACGAATCACAATTTGTCATAAATAAAGATTCAAAATACAATGGAACGGGAGGCCGTGGCTAGTAGTAGTATAAAATAGATGGCATTTTAAACTTTGTAATCACCTTACGATTTCATTATTACGGTATAGGTACGAGAAAAATTACGACGTGTAAACGTAGCCTAAATGTTTGTGTAAAGTCGGTTCTTACGATTATGGTCTATAGAAATGTAATGCGGCATCTTACGGCCCCCGTCAAGATCGTGCGACTCGTTTCAAAACTTATTGTTTGTCGTGTAATTACCGCGTTGGGCAACGACACGTCGCGAAGGTTGTCCATAGGAAACTAGATACCTCCCACTAGATCCCGCGTTTCGGCGTTTTCAAAAACTGTGTAACTATCGGAAACGACACGTCGCGAAGGTTGTCCATAGGAAGCTAGATACTTCCCACTAGATCCCGCATTGCGGTATTTTCTAAAACTGTGTTAGGGTATCCTCCCATTTGTCGACGTGGAATCGGCGAAAGCCGATATAAAATAGTTTTATGTCTAACGCATTAAGAGCGAAAAAGACGTTCGGTTTGGATCTGCTTGGCAGACGCCTGACGACGCGTCGACGTCTTATTGCGGAGACAAAGCACTTTTCTGCAAGCAAGCAAGGCAAGAGGGAGACGCTTATTATCTGCAACCACACATCGTGAAGGCTGTTTATAGGAAGCGCGTCACGAGATACCTCCTACTAGAGCCCGCGTTACGGCATTTTCTAAAATTGTGTTATTTTTATTATCTTGTTGGGCAACGAGCAACGACACGTCGCAAAGATTGCTCATAATATTACTTACCTACCTCATTTGTTACCTAAAACCGTACAAAGTGAACGAAAAAAGTCTGATGGTGAACAACCCTGGGCTCCGAAGACGTAGTGAGGACGCAACCGGAATAAACGCATAGGTAAGAGAAACATAGCCAAGATGTCAATCGTTGATAGAAAACGCCAATTGGAACTTAAATAATGTCACAGAATAAAGATTAGTACTAGGTACAGAAGATTCACTCTCTAACAAAACACGTATGTTATGATTAGGACAGATATGGCCGCTAGGTGGCGACAGCGCCACGCGCGGCTTATGGCTAGCCACCAAAATTAGTGTGGGACGGATGTACTTGTAGCTACCTGTTGCAAAGCGACGAAATCGCGGAGTGAGCCACGCCTGATAATGTATGGAAATAGTCACATGACTATTCGTAGCATCTGTCATCTCAGTACATTTCGAGCAAATTTGAAAAGAGTGAACCCAGGCCCCTGCGATATTATCAATTGACAGCTAAAGTTATCTAACGATTCGCCAAATGCTCTATCTAGCGGTTAGGAGTGATCTGTAGAACATTACCTTCTTTGCTGCAGTCGGTTATGGGGGACGAGGTCTCTATAACTAAATGACCGCGATTTTGTTTCTCACAATGTTCTAGTTCTGGAGACCTTGTCTTAAACTACTTCCGAAAATACTTACCTACATATCTTATCTTATACCTTTAAAGGAGCAATTCTTGTACCTACTTATATTTATTTATATGCTAAAAACAGAATATTCAACGGCTCTAACGATTTCGATGAAACTTGCTATATAGGAGTTTTCGGGGTCGAAAAATCGATCTAGCTAGTATAGGTCTTATCTCTGGGAAAACGCGTATTTGTGAGTTTTTATATGTTTTCCGGGCAAAAATCGGTCTCCTAGATATTACATTATTAGGTATCAATCTCTTAAGTAAGTCTGATGTAAGCTGTTGAATGTATTGCAAAAATATTGTGGATGCTGTAAAGCAGCGGTCGGCAACCTTTTAGCAGCCAGGGGCCACATAGCAGTTAACGAAGTGGACGCGGGCCGCGCTTTGTTAATATTTATGACTTTATCAGACATTGTCATATGTCAATATTACATACAAAATAGCCAGGGAGGCTCGCGGCCCGCAAGTGAGAGGTGAGACCGCTGCTGTAAAGAACTGAAACTTCAAAGTCATATTCTTTTCAAAGTATAACTTTGATGGTTGGCACATCGGCAGTCCTCAACTGTGCGTTTCTCCAGAAACTTCCTGCCTCGCACAGCCAAACTGTGGAATGAACTACTTATCGCCCGCCGTATACTCGGATCGATACGATCTTCCGCCTTTCAAGAAGAAAGCTCTACTCCCATCTTAAAAGCGGGCAACGCACTTGCAAACTCTCTTGTGTTGTAGGTGTCCATGGGTAACGGCAACTGCTTACTATCAGGCGATTTGTCTGCTCGTTTGCCCCCTAGGTATATCATATCTTTCTTAGAATTCTCATTAAACTGACATGACAATTACACTCAGTTTACGACTGACTAAATGTCAATAAAAAATATTGACATTGTCATAAAACTGACAGCAGGATTCTAAGTAGTGACTTGCGTATGCATATGACCCTCTGTTTATTAATAGGAATACATTTCAAGTGTTTTTACTTAAATATCGTAGAGCACCGGTCGGCAACAACCGGCCCGCGGGCCGCATGCATCGTGAATGACACGAACTATGCGGCTTCCCATCAGGGACCCTTTTCTAATGGAAAGCCATATATGATGTCGCATCGATACCTGACAGCGAAGTCAGCAACTTCAGCAAGTGTTCATTAGCTGCAGTAGCGCAGTAATTGCAGTCATTACAAAACGATTTCGCCTCCATTTGATTGAGCCTTCCTCCGGCTGACCAACTTAAAACTAGAATACCTGACAGTTCCTTTTCCCTTGAAATAATTATGTCTATTTCACGGTTATCGAACTAAAGCGAATCCGCAAGCCGCTACGTGTGTGAGCGACACAGCATTATCCACGTATATATGTATATGTATTGAAAGTGGTCACCGCAGCCTATGGACGCCTGCAACCCCTGCAACTAACGTATATTTTGATAACATAATTTTCTTGTACTTTTGATACTTTAATTTTGTATATTAAAGAAAAAACGACTTTTCGGAACACCGGTACCGATCGCTCTTAACCTTTTCGACGCCGTGTCAAACACAAAAGCAGTCACCCGGACGCCGCGTCACCGAAGTGTCAAAACTGAAATTGAACTTTATGCATACGCACGTAGGTCTATGTTGCTCTGTGGTCTGTGACCGATTAATCAGTCTTTGGCGTTGAACCTTTAAATCAAGAGTGAACAGGCACCTTCTGGGCGAGCTCTCTCCATCGTAGGCCACGTCTACGTCTCGGCTAAGTCGGCTAGTCTGTGGCCATGAGTAAGCCCATTTATAATAACAAAGAAAAACCTGCGGTGCGGATATATCGGTCATTGGCGTCCAAAAGGTTAAGCAATTGAGCTACCGAATTACGAGCTTTAAAATAAAAAAAATATCGCTCGCAGACATAAAGCTTGTTGAAAATTGAATTTCATACTTGTCTCTGTTGAGTAAAATACTTGTTTGACGCTGCATTCAAATATTTCACAAAAACTGTTATTTTTACCCGAGAATCAGGTCAAAGGTCACAGATAATTTAAAATTGCAACTAAAAAGCTCAACCTTATCTAATAGCAAAGGTCGTTCCATGGCCTACACTGTTAACTGACAGTTCGTAGACCTTATTCCAAAAGGCATAAGGTCTACCGATGGACAGTAGAGTGTTGCTATTCGTTTAATAACAGAGTTTTTTGTGAAACTAATCGAAACCCAATGCCCCATAAAGCTAGATTTCATAAAGGTTACCTAATTTTAATTTCTTGGTGCACTGTCACGTACAAATCGTACAATCGACTGATTGTCAATGATAAATCGTGATCGGTATTGCGTTTTTCGCACTGCCATGGGACGTTTTGGACACAATTACGTGTAACTCCAAGTTTCTTGGGAAAAAAATCAAAACAAAATCGTAAATTGTGTAACTTACGAAATTTCGTACTGATTACTTTATATTTGAAAAATTCTAATGTAAGTAATTGTTATCATTATGTAATTTGTCGATCTCTCTCCTGACTTGGGTTAGATTTATAAGAAAAAAACCGGTCAAGTGCGAGTCGGACCCGCGCACGAAGGGTTCCGTACCATTAGGCAAAAAACTGAAAAAAAAAATCACGTTTGTTGTATGGGAGCCCCACTTAAATATTTATTATATTCTGTTTTTAGTATTTGATGTTGAAGCGGCAACGGAAAAACATGTGTGAAAATTTCAACTGTATAGCTATCACGGTTAAAGAGATACAGCCTTTTTTTGTCGATGTGGGAATGCTGTTACGCATGGGGGGGGTATGTGGGACTCTCACCTCCCAGCTCTTTTCAATTGTGAAAAGAGAGGGAGGAGCATACCCACTAAACCCACACCGGCGTTTCCCACAATATCCCGTTTGGGGAGGCATCCTGGGATCGCGAACATTCTACCAGGACGCCCCTCCCCCCCGTTAATGAGATACAGCCTGGTGACAGACAGACGGACGGACAGACAGACAGACCAGACAGACCGACAGAGGAGTCTTAGTAATAGGGTCCCGCATTTACCCTTCGGGTATGGAACCCTAAAAAGTTACTCCTGAAAGTAATACCGATTGCTATTTCGGTTTCACAATAAATCCCCCAGTTTAGGCTTATTATAGAAAGCGAGCAGAAACAGATTCTAATGCAATTTATCGCATTAAGGTTGCGCAATGTTCAGCCGTTTCAAGTTTTTGTAATCTATTAATGTTGTGTCTTCCGTTGCGTTAATAATTGGCTTTTGTCGTTAATTATTGATGAAATGTTGCAAAAAATTAATTTAGAAATTGTTTAATTTGACTATTGGGGTCGTGAAGTTGCTTTTAAGAATAGGAATAAGTTTACTAGTATCTTCAAGAGAACACATAACAGAATATGTCAGGGGTCTTTAGGTATATTTTATTTCCAAGTGTAGTGATAAAACTGATAATATTGGATTATACATTATTGTAGAGTCACCTGCAATAATATGTTACATAACGAAGGCCTCAAAAATATCTGACACGATCTTATTTGTAGAGCCATAAGAGCGTGTCACATATTTTTGCGGCCTTCGTTGTGTAACATATTATTGCAGGTGACTGTACGAATATTTTTTGTACAGCGAGCTATTTAGTTCATAAAGAGGCCATCTACTTATGCGACTAATCTGTGTTAGATTGAAACAGGGTATCTACCAATGTTTAGCACTGAAAATTACTAGATATTGTCATTTATTTTTGTAGAAAAGTCACGACTGCTCCTTAAGATTAGGTTGATTCTATTTGTGGAGTGCCAACGATAAGGTTCATTTTGCCCTTATATTGTTTTTATTGCGATTTTTCGGTAGAACGATTCTGTTTTTGGATAATTTTGATCCCTGTACTTGTTTGGCATATTTTATCGAACGAATGCTTTCTTTTGATATTCTTGGACGTATTTTGATGTTGATTCATTAAAAATAATTACCTATATATAAGTAATTATACCACGAACCAAACGTTTACATAATTATGAGGAAGAATTTACTGAACTGATCTTGAATTCTAAAGACATAATTGTTATGTTCACTAATTCGTTTGATCCTTGACATTCTGTAACTTTTGGACTTCCGCGCCGAACCTTATGTGTGTTATACTGAAAGGTTTTACAAAAAAATATAATGAATACATTAAAAGTAGATAAGAACTATTAAAGTTGTTCTACATTGGTAAGTTGTGTTTTATTGTTCAGTGTAGATACCTACAAGCTGAAGTTTGCTACTAATTATTCGTGTCTAATGAGGGTAATAATGAGAATTATAATGACATCATATCACTAAATAAGGTCCGCCAACAAGTCGACCAATCGCTCTAGAGTTAGACCAAGAAAAGTCTGCAGCGGTTTTGACATCTCTCACAGTGCCAGTGTTATTTGTACGTCATAATTTCATAGAAGTTTCGACGTTAAAAATAACACTGGCACTGCGAGAGCTGTCAAAATCGCTGCAGACTTTTCTTGGTCTAACTCTACCAACATTGCAGTAACCGCTCTCAAGTTATAGTATGTACTTAAACGTAATATTAATCTCTAGCCCCTCAGAGACATATAGAAAAGTTGACTAAATATTCCATTTTATGCCGAATCTTCATACTGACAAATCATAATTGCATTTGTCTTGGTAAGTTTTAATTTGTGTGTGTGTGCGGCTAGCCGCTAGAGGTTAAGATAAAATATCTGGGAGACCGAGCTTTGCTCGGAAAACATATAAAAACTCAAAAATGTGCGTTTTCCCAGAGATAAGACCTAGCTAGATCGATTTATCGCCCCCGAAAACCCCCATATAGCGAATTTCATCGAAATCGTTAGAGCCGTTTCCAAGATCCCCGAAATATATATATAAATAAATAAACAAGAATTGCTCGTTTAAAGGTATTAGATTTAGAAATATAAGCACAGAAGTATTGCTCATCTTTTATTGCCCAAATTTGCAATACTATGCGTATGCGCAAGCTTGATTCATAATGTGACATCCTTCATGTGGTTTTGATTTATATTATTTGTAGACATATTAGTGACGTCTTTTCATACTTAGTTTCATGGAACTATTGACACTTACATATGTTAAAGGGCAACTGTCGTGTGAAACTCAAACATCGTAAGTCTTGTTTAATGTTATGGACTTACGCCCATTTATTATTAGTTTAGTGACACATCTTTCCTTAGAAAATATGACTGATACAGAATTGCTTTTAATTGGCGAACGATCTTGAAATTGTTTATGGTTATGACTGTGTCAATATTAGTGAGTATTATATTCTTTGGTCTATATGAAATTACTGACGCGGACTTATTTTCTTAGAATCATTCTGTTTATTTTCGGCTTAATTAGAACAGATAGTTTTAAATAAAATTTAAAAATAATCACCGCTTAGGGCAAGACTTAAACTTGCGATCTTTTGGAACACCAGTCCAATCGCTCTTAATCAACTGAGCTACCGAAGCTTACCAGAATCGTGCGAGAATTTATACCTGCTTAATAAAAAAAGGTAGTGATATTATTGCACTTTTGTTTCCTAATAATATATGTAATCCTATGTTTTAATTCAGACTAATATCATAATCCTTCCTTATATTAATGTTTCCTAACCGTCACCGACTAACAAATTAATAAATTAATGTTTTTAGACAACAAATATTTAATTTGGGTATGTAAAATGTCTGTTACTGCACTTTTGTTTCCTAATAATATATGTAATCCTATGTTTTAATTCAGACTAATATCATAATCCTTCCTTATATTAATGTTTCCTAACCGTCACCGACTATCAAATTAATAAATTAGTGTTTTTAGACAACAAATATTTAATTTGGGTATGTAAAATGTCTGTTACGTCATTTTGAAAATAACATTTAAAGGTGTTACATAGCCACTTTTTGCGGTTTTGCGTTAAAAAATATAAGTACAGGCGAGATGTTTGCCAATGTAATACAGTTACGTGTATTTACCTCACGAATGTTGCTAAAACGTAGTAACTGCCTATGAAAGTTTAAATACTTACTCTTTTTGAGACGTAGAGGAGAATGTGCGAAATATTATAAGTTTCGCATGTTAACCACGTCTTTTGCTCTATGATGTAAGTGGAAGTTATCATAACGCATAATGCGAACTTTGCTAATGACTAAGGTTGGTAAAGTTTTCTTTTAATTATGTTTCATAACAATATTCTTTTTGAAATTTTCGTGTTTGTAAGTAGTCTTTTATTCCAATTGTGATTTTCTTTGCATAGTCGACAATATTTCACCAAAATGATTTTTTCGAATTCAAGCGAGATGAATTGTTGCGTTTGCTTTTTGTATTTGACATGGCCATCTTTTCTCCGTCATTAGACCGACCCAAAGTATTCATTGTCATCACTATATATCTCATATTTTTCTAAATTTCAGCTTATAAACCTGTCACTAGCTATTTCTTAGTATTTTTTAAAATGAAATATTTAAAGGTTTAAATCTTTATTTACTACATAAAATCAGGGGCCGATTGCATAACAAACTACAACTAATATTACAAGCGGAACTCCTTATTTAATAAGTGAAATTAGAAAAGGAGTTCCGCTTGTAATATTAGTTGTAGTTTGTTATGCAATCGGCCCCAGGTATTTATCCTGTAAAAGTCAAACCTTACACGTTCTTAATAATATTTTTTTACAAATAAAAAAAATAGTAAAACAAATTAATTATTACCTTAAATTGCTTACTGTAAAAACAATACTGAACCCCTTAATTCCAGCTAAACGAGTTGTAATATTTATATGTTTTTGAATAAAATATACTAAATGTGTCATTATCTATGAAAAGGTACCTTAATGTCGATGGCGCTTACGCCGCTCTGCGTCTCACAGCGTTGTATTCGTATCGGAACATTGTTTATGATGGCGCAAGCGCCATCAACAATGAGGTCCCTTTTCTTAGATAACGTCACAAATAAGATGAGCAGGCCTGAACGCGAAGTGCTAAGCACTTAACGCATGCCGAACTCATTAGTACACTTTGAATAATTAAACACTCTTACATAATTACGTAACCACTAATAGCCACGTATTTAACAGTTATTAAACCTTATTCCAACGCAATAGAGTCCACCGACAGTGAGATAATCTGTTTTTAGTAGGTACCATTTTCCACACTGGTAATTGAGCGTTTCTTTTATTTTTTGCCATTTTTATTTATTGTGACCTTTTTTGTCACTTTTGTGTTATTTCTACTCAGAATCACGAGCTCTTTCGATCCTAATGGGATACAAAAATGTCCCAGAGTTTTTTTCCTATTGTGTTACCATTTCCCCATACACTTTGTATGGCGGTAACAAAAAGGAAAGTTAGAAAAATGTATGGAAATTTTAGGACATTTTTTTTCTCCTATAAGGATGAAAAGGGCTCACGATCCTGACTAGAAATAACACAAAAGTGGCAAAAAAGGTGACAATATATAAAATGGCAGAAAATAAAAGAAACGCTCAATTGATAATTCGTAAACTTTATTACATATAAAATAAGGTTTAGTAGTACCACTGTATATATATTGTATGTAAATAAAGATTTATTTATCAAATAAGGTTCATCGATGTTCAAAGAGCGTTGTTGTTAGTACGGTACGTAACTATTACATAAACAGATTCAATTTGGGATTTTGTGTTTGGAGGTCATTGACCAATATAGATAATTGAATATACTTTTTTTTAGGTCGGTTTGTGTAGCATTGTCCTATAATATATTTTTTTTTTCAGGTAAGTCGAACCAAACGTGTGTACTTACAAGAATTTTTTGCCTAAAGTGGTGTAAGTGCTCTCATCAATGAAACCCACTAAAAAGTAAGTTTCCAATCCGTGTAAGTAAATTCGTATATATTAGTGTGGAACACCCTTATGGGCCTTGTTATATAAGTCAGAGGAGCATCTTTGTCCAACGGTGTGACTCTCAATTATTATAACAAGTTTGCGGACCAGACACTGTCAATAGTGTCAATACCTAACCTAGTAATGACAAGCACACTGATTATCTCCAGTACGGCTACCACCAGTTTTGACATTGACATAACGCTCACGTTTACGTAACTTACTTTCTATGCATCTCGCTCGTACTCGCATATGCGAGCAATAGTGGAAGCGAGATGTACAGAAAGTAAATTACGTAGACGTGAGCGTTATGTCAATGTTAAAACTGATGGTAGAGGCTCAGTCCGCAAAAATGGGATAGCGCGAATAAACATGCCTTGGATGCTTCCCGTTAAAAAGTCAACTTGGGTGGTTATTGGAAGTGGTCAGAAACAAATCTACACAATCGCAGAATGCGTACGAAGCATTAAAATAAATATTCAGCTAATAATCATTCGAATGAACCTTTTTCGATTGTACACGAGATAACACTTTAACCCCTCTAAATAAAGCTTCATTTAGAGTGGGGTCGGGCTGTGAAAAATTACCAATCGTTGCAATTTTTAATCAGTGTACAGTTAAAATGCACCCTACCGCGGAGAACTATATTGTCATTCGAAATTAAGACGTACTTTGTTATAAATAAGGTTTAATTTTGGAATACAGAAATTTGAAGTTTGATGTAATAATTAAGGCTTTTAAGCTTTTAAAACTGTGTTCGATGTAATTAAATACGGTAATGTTTGAATACGCGAATGCAATAGCTTTTTGATTGGTACATATTTGTGACTCTGTCGATTCATGTTTTGCAATCTTAATTACAAGTCTTATCCAAATTTATGAGATAATTTGAAACGAATTATACCACACAGGGCTTTGTATGTTTCCGCTATAATTTTGAACGAGATATAACTAGTAATATTGATTCCCAAATTTATTAAACTTTGATCTCTTAATGCTTAACATTAGAGTTTTTTTTTAAACCCAAATGTTTAGCATTTTTTCACCGATTTAATCAAAGTAAAATAAAACATTGCCATTCCTTCGATTCATCCCAATATTCAATCCTATCATTAGGAACACTGTCAATAATAATGTCAATCTAACTGATAGTGTCTGCCTCGTATAAGAATACCTTTGTACCCATGGATTATAATTAAGAAATCAATGGATCCATCGGTCAGTTGTTTTTTATCTTATTTTCAACTTTTTGCTCTGACAATTTTGATCACCCGATATATCTCTACCAAAAGTCTCTAATTTAAACGCTCTTATCCAATCCGAATTTTTCGAATCCAATCTTCTTCGTTTAGTAAAGGCTTCAGCACACCTGTTAAAAATAAATATAAACCACTTTATTTTTTAAGATTTCCGTACTAAACCAACACAATTTTTTTGTGAGGATTTTTTTTAGACAATTCTGGTGTCTCACTGCTGAGCAAAGATCTCCTGTCCTTGATCTCCTCGACTCCCGAATCTCCTGATTTAGTGCTTCTTCCGGCCTGTTGAAAGTCAATTCAGGGAATGAAATGTTTGCAATTATTAAACAATGTGTAAACAGGCCCCAATGAGAAGGCCAGAGACACACTTACCCCGAAGCCATTTTAACCGTATTTGACCTTATGTAAGAACCAGTCGTTAGTCGCTATTTTTTTCTTGTGATCACTTGTACATATTATATAAGTAGGTACTTCGTGAATTACCCAACCGCATTTAGTGTATCAGACTCTTTATACAGGTGTGGTTAGCTTATTAAGTTATTTTATCGCGATAAGGCATGATTTATGACGCCATATAAACAGCCTCTTCATTGAAATACTGACAAATGATTCGTTTGTTTAAGAGCTTAATAAAGTTCCTTGTTCTTTTGCGAATAAAAAATTGCATGAAGGATTGGGCTATTTGCGAGTCATCTGAGTTACTAGACAAAAAAAACAGTAAAAAATTAGATGTGGTGTGAGAATCCACCTGCAAATATTTTTAATTTTTTTCCGCCGTTTTCTTGAAACCAAATACCTAATTAGCGGGTCAGACTATATTTTGTATGGACACGGTTTACACCAATTTCGTTAATATTATGAAAATATACATGTTATTGTCTAATTTTAATTCTTAACTAATCTGAGTCTTGGTAGTCTTGCATTTAATTCTGTCTATATCCGAAAAATGCATTTTATAATTCCTTGCCCTAAGAGTACCTGATTCTATCTTAAAAAGATTGTTAATTTTAACCACGTTTTCAAAAATAGGGAAAAACAGTTGACTAAATTTACTTTAATTGGCAGGCAACGCTTGTTTTTATTACGAGAACTCTAAGACACAAGTACCAAAGCTATGTACATTGAAAAAAAAAACATGATCTGTCAAACACATTTTTTTGCAGCGTCGGCATAAAGGCACGTATTATTAATTCAATATGGAGATTGATAAAATGGACACGTACGAAACGTAATAACCAGAAGCTGTGTTTATTGTGATCGGACATTGGAAAGTGACAAAAAATATAATAAAATTATAGTTCGATACGTTCACAGGGTCAATTATTTTGACGTGATTGGATCCTTATTTAATAATGACTCCTAGCCTAGTCGGTTGTGACTGCCAAGCAGCGGGAGGTCCCGGGTTTGAATTTGTCCCTTATATAGTTTATGCAATTATATATTGTTTATATCGTCGTCTAGTACCCAAAATACAAGCCTTATAACAATTAATAAATAAAGCAATCAATTGGGTAGGTACTTTCCTCTACTTAAAATAAATTATTTCACACCATACACGAAATAAAGCACCAGATAATTAATAGAAAAACATCTATAGATAGCAGTTATTTTTAAACACAATTTCTATTTAATAAATCGGAAATATAAAAAGTAGGCGAGTTAACGCTGACGTCACTATACTCGTTTTCATAAATTTCATTTTAGCAAATCGTTTTGACAGAAGCTGATTTGACTAGTAGGAAAGTACCCAATTATAATAGTAAAACGTCGAAATCAAATATACTGCATACCTATGTTGCTACATGTGTTACTATGATCTAAGTAATGTGCATTGGGGTAACTTTGACAGCGGGATAATTATGAAATATCTATAAAATCTACTAAACTAGAAGCTACTAAAATTTGGTAACAGTGAAGCATCTTATAAGCATCTAAACGTTTAAAAGTAATCAAAACGAGCAATACCCCATTTTCTTGATAGAGGACAAGTTTTTTTTTTATTTGTATCATTTGTGTGAGTCAAACGGTCCTCGCAGAATACGGGCGGCCGGTTGCTCTTAGTCGGATATAAGCTATAAGGTATATGTCTCTCGGAATACTTACCCAACTGGCGTGAAGTGGTGCAGAAGAGGCAGAGTGGCGCTCTCTTGTGCCAATTCCAAAATCCTTTTTGGGTCACTGAGCCAGTGAAGTAAGGTATAATATGTATAAGGTGGCAATTTAACCATAATCTTACCTGAAAGCTATAAAATTCATCCAAAAGTATTAATACACGGCGCCGCGCCGCGAAAACAGTTAAATTCGTATATGGGATCTTTAATAAGTAAAATCTCAATATTAACTTTAACGGTTTCTGAAGGTGTTAACACAACGACCGATGATAAAATTGTTACAAACAATAATTATGAAGATTTTATAACAATTAGTGGTTTATTAACCTCATATCAGTGTATGATAACGATCCGACCGAATTCTTATAAATCTTTTAACATTTTTAAAACGGGAAAAAAGGTGTCCGAAAAATAAATGTCAGTTTGTGACGCATACATTTTGTATGGACCGTCGCAAAACTGACGCCCAAAATTTGTATGATAAACTGGGGACACTTTTTTCCTTTGTCTTAATACTTATAATCAATAAGGTAGTCCTCGTGATTCTGAATCAAAATAACCCAAGAAGTGATAGTTTTTCGAAAGAAAGGTACCTACTTGCTACATTTATTTCTGAAACCCCTATTACATCATTTTTAGCCTTCATCATTTATGCGTCCTACAATTGAGCATATAGCCCCTATTTTTTTTGGAGTGCCGATACAAAACTTCACTCTTGAATTTCTTCGACAATGTATGGAATTACGAGTATGGAGGTTTACCAAACGATGTTTTCTTTTACCGCAAAGTTGGTTTTTAAATATCAAATGGTTTCACCATAATAATCTCTGTTTATTATTTTATATCATTTGCAACAGTGTTGCCAGAGTTGCCTCAAATTTAGATAAAATATACCATATAAAAACCAGTCGGAGTGTTTGAGGTTCAGGTTATTTATGTTACGTATCGTGTAATAGCCAATACAAACAGTTTTTGACGGTGTCCCAAAAAGGTTTGCCGCTTTTGCCCGCATTTGCAGGGAATATAAGTAAATTTAAATTAAGCTGTATTCGATACCTTTTGTTTTGCCGACAAAGTCCTGGACCACAGATCTCTAATCCATGGATGGAGCATAAGATTACTCGCTCTTACAACATCGCGCATTAACTTATCATACTATTAAAGTATCAGAGCGTGATTTTAATCTCAGTAGCAGTTGGACCCGCGTCAACGACCGGTGCGTGCGTACAATTAAAAAGCTAAAAAAAACTGTTCTAATTAATATATGCTGATGTAATATAAAATAGTGTAGTGTGAATAGTGCAATCGCGTAGTGTTATAGTGTAAAAACGTCTACACTCGATAGCAATAAAAACTGGTCACATTTTTTTAACCACAAGATGACCCGATTTTATTGCTATTGAGTGTTAGTGTGGTGTTTGTGAGTTTTCGGACGTTATGTTATAATGTGGAACATCGAATAAAAAGACCTATAAGGTGAGTTCTTGCACTCTGTGACTAAGCTTTATATAATTATGTAGTTGCTTCGAATCGAACCAATTCTGCGGATTATATATTTTAATTATTTTTATTTTGGATGAGAGACACATCGAATATTAAAATAAGATGAATAAGGATAATTTTCTATTAAAGTTATATAAATAATATATTTAACCTGGTAGATTTTTCTAATCGATGAATTATTGCTGGAGCGATATACACACAGTGTCCGTCTAAGCTAACTATGCAACGACTTGAACGTGAGTGTGTCATTATTACTCGTATAAATGTCATATTTTCATAGAGATTTGACATTAATGATATTGCCTCATTTTGCCAATGCAAATGCCATGCAGAGTTAGATTGGTCCGAATCTAGACAGATATATTGTTCGTTTCACGTTTTGTTAAATGAGCAAGTACCTAGCACATAGGTAGTTTCCATTAAGTTGGGAGAATCTCGTTGAGAATAAACTAGAAGAATTAAATAATGCTAGAAATTATGATTAGATATAAGTATGATATAAGTATGTTTATATGTCGCCTAGTACCCATAGTACAAGCTATGCTTAGTTTGGGGCTAGGTCGATTTGTGTAAGATATCCCCAATATTTATTTATTTATTTTATTTTTATGATAAATTTATGAAATCATTCTACGTGCAAAGTTTCCCTATTTGCGGATTCTACGGGAGATCATCAATTCCGCGACTGAATGGGCACCATCTTCATTAAGGTCCAACGGTAAATATTCAGTTAAACTTATCAGGAGGTCAACATTCGCGTAATGGCGGATCGGCAGGGGGTACAAAGTGTTGATTCGACGCGGTATGACAGTAAAAAATACCTACGGCCTCGTGGGGCACTGCTTATTAACATTTTATGAACGTACCGATATTGTGATTTGAATATTTTGAGATTAAGAGAACTTTAAATGCAAGAAACTGGGGCTTTAATATCAACGCTTTTTAAGGAAGCATCACGAATGATCGTCACTATAGACCGACCGCTTAAATAAGTCCTCGCCTGCGCGGTACGGGGGCGACGGGGTGGGACGACTAAGGGTGGCGGGGAAGGTGCGGGCGGCAGGCGCACGGCGCCCGCTCCTTACCCCCCGCAGGCGAGGACTCATTTACATTTAAGCGGTCGGTCTATAGACTAGCTAGGGACCAAATCAAATTATTTTTGATTCGGTCCGTATTGCACATACTCCAGAAATTTGGACTGGTCAGACGGGGGTGCTAGCCGTGTAGACGCCGGTTCGAATTCGGCTTCGGCCACTGGAGGTGTGCCATTCCAGAGATAGACGAAATAAACTTAAATAAATGTCATATATGAAAGAAAACGTGACCAAGGCCTCCAGTGTCCAAGACTGGGAACGAACCAGCGTCTGCTGCGTTCGCCGCTGATGCCTCAACCACTCGGCCCCCGGGACACGTTAGCTTGGGTCGAATTTTCTCAAGTCACCACACTAGGACCCTAAATGGCGCAACAATCTCGGAGCGTGATGGTACATAATATGGCGCCCTCTGGCCAACAAAGAGGTAGAAGAGTGTAGTAAATATTTTCATAAAATAATTTGACTGTTTCCTAGTATTAATATAGACGAACAGTCTGCTTTTCTTACAAATTTAAATGGTAACAAGACCCTGAACGACAGTCATATTGACGTTTGACACTTCCCGCACCATTATTTTATATAAGGTAACCGATACACCAAGGGCATCGGTGTGTTTTAATGTTGTACCCATTAGTTTTGGAAATTAAAACTCAAATTAATCTTATTATCGATTTAGGACTCCATTACGACACCCTGTGCTATAATAGGAATTTCTTAATAAACTTTTGACATACGCACGAAAAGTGCTATTTTACGCACTAGTGCGGGAAAATAGGACCATATGTACTGTAAATAACTATTTCATCACACTCGCTCAGTAAATGTGGAATTGCACGCAGGTTTAGCGGGAGTTATAGAAAAAGCGTTCTCCCTAGGGAGTTATGAAGTTTCTAGTGCCATCATTAACAGTTTTTTGTCTTTATACTTAATTTTTGTATCGCAAGTGTGATGAAAAACATTGTGTGTAACTCGGGGCGTAATAATATTGCAAACTCGAGTCTATAAATCGCTCCGGCAAGCCGTCGCGATTTAACTTACTCTCGTTTGCAATATTCAACTTACGCCCCATGTTGCCCAATGTACTATTACCTACTTGTCTGTCACACAAATTTTACAAACAGAACATAGAAGTGTTTATCAGTTATCTTTCGCCATAACTCATATTAACGAATATTTACCATAAACAAAACAACATTATGCAGAATATATATCATGTTTGACAGTATTGATAACTCGGTAGGCCGTGACATAATCGTGACACGCCGAAAGCCGAAGGGTCACAAGTGTCATTGACAACTCATAATTATTCAGGCAATTTTAAATAAGTTTAAATTTTGTAGGAAGTAAAGATTATTGATAAACAAATACCTACTCACTGTATTAATTTTTTTCAATTATATTTTTAAACGACTATTTTTTATGTCAAGCTAAAAAAAGCACGCTCGCATTATATCTATTTTTATCTACTACATATTTGTCATGAGCACGGCTTTTGTTGGTTTACAAAGCCATGTAGAGTCGGACCAAAAAAAGTCGGCAGCGGATTTGATAGCCCACGCAGTGCAAGTGTCATTTATACGTCATAATTTCATAGAAGTTTGACGTTTAAAATAACACTTTCACTGCGTGGGCTATCAAATCCGCTGCAGACTATTCTTGTTCTGACTCCAGCTTTTAGGATAATTCAAATCATGTACCTACGAGTATATTTAGCAGCAGAAATAGCTAAGCGCTCTAGTTGCCTAAAATAATCTGAACAAAACTTTTAGGTTACGAAAGTAAGACATGACAGGAGACATGCGGAAATCAACCAACGAACAGCATTGGTTGTAATTAAGAGCCCATCAACGTGCACACTAGCGCCACTGCTAAATAATCGTAATTTTTTAAATTTAACGAAAGATATTGAAAAGAGGGGGCCGCTACGTACTGTATTGTGTATTTAAGTACCTTTAATACATCAAACTAGTTTTTATGTTGCTGGATTCGTCAATCTATGCGTCCAAAGTTAAAACGGCCGTTTTTGTATTGACTTCCTAGATCGACGAAACCAGCAACATAAAAACTAGTTTGATGTATTCAAAAGGTAACGTAGCGGCCCCCTTTTTGCAATATCTTTCGTTAAATTTAAATAATCATGATTATTTAGCTGTGGCGCTAGTGTGCACGTTGATGGGCTCTTAATCTGTCGTTGTACGTCTCCTCTCATCCTAAGAGCGTGTGTGCATTATTTTGAATACCTCGCACGCTTTTCTACTCCTGCTGTATGTACTGTATTTTACGTAGGTCTTTAATGTTTACCTCAAACAGTTCACTTTCATTATTTTCACAGAACGGCGAAACTTCGAACGTGTCAAAAATGGTACTAGGCGTAAATTAACTTCAATGACAACTCTATTCCAATCTGAACTCTATTCCATAACAAATAACGTCGTTATTGACCTGGTTTTTTAGAATTGATAGTAAAGGGATGCGATACGTTTGCGGCACTTTGAATCGTATCAAAAGAAAGCCGATTTGGATTCCGCTCACACGAGCAAAGCCGCACGAACGTACATATTATATTCGAGCAAATGTGAAAACGGAGCGTGTGGGGCATCCTTAAACGTCGCGTTCACTTTCCTGTTTTATTGGCTGTTTTAAATAAATACATTATGACGTAAGAAGTGTTAGATTTGGAAAACGAAATGCCGTATACAATTTCCCTAAATATTATTGATAAGTGGACATGCTTGGGGTGAAAAGGATTGCCCGGATCCGAACACTACGTTGCGCACCAAAACAGGCATCGTCGACGTTGGGGTCAAAACCGCCAGGCTAAAGTGGGACTGGGTAGGCCATGTACGACGTATGCACCCAAAGAGGTGAGCTAAACTATTAGCCACGGAGTGGGTGCCACAATGTAAACGCCGGCAGGGTCGGCCTAAGAGGAGATGGCGGGACGATAAGCTCAATAAGGCTGGTGTTGTGGGTACCTACTTAGACAACGATAAATCCTTAAATTATTTGTCAACGTTTTTTAGGCCAACATTAAAGGCAGTGCCAAAACCATGGAAGAGTCTTGCCCTTTTCATCTTATCACTAAGTGATTCACTAACCGTTGATGACGCAAATCAAAGCTTTTTACCCATACAATTCATCTCCCATCACCATCAATCTTGGATTTAACTGTTTCTAATAAAAAAGAACTTAATTTATATGTATTTTGTCGGCGTTTAAGTCTTTTTGCCTTGAGACCACTCGTTAGACGGATTATGGTGTGAATGAACCGTCTTTATTTTATTATAATCGTAAAGAGCGGCAAGGTTAAGACAAAGTTTGGGTTTGTAACACTTTAAACTCTCGCGTTTTGTACACATATTTAATTACACACATCGCACACACCACATACACGCACCACCACACCGTGATCACAGCGGGTGCAACTCAGCTGAAATTTAAGGTAAAAACAATGAAATTATATCGCGGTAGACCCGTTTGTGTAATTAAATAAGTTGGGCTTTAAAAATACCACCTTCAAACAACATAAAATACTACCTACAAATAAGTTCCTATAATTACAAAACAAAAACAGTCGATTTGTTGTTTAAAGTTTTAAATTAAAACCTAACAATAGGTACTTTTTATTTTTAACTAGCGACCCGCCCCGACTTCGCACGTGTTAACAAATTATACACCTAAACCTTCCTCAAGAATCACTCTATTGATAGGTGAAAACCGCATGAAAATCCGTTCAGTAGTTTTTGAGTTTATCACGGATAAACATACAAACACATTGTTTTATAAGGTGTAGTGATGTTCATTTTCAATATCATCCGATAGCTGCGAGAAGTGCGAAATCTGTAGGTTTTTACAGATTAGAAGTTTAGGTATATAATATGTTAGATACTTTTGCTGCTAATATTATAAGTTCAAACGCAAGCTTTCTTCCCGTCCCGTTAAATATACAGTATTTTTATTACTGTATTAAATAAAGAGTAAGTGACAGTCAGCAGCAGAAGTTGCTAAGCGGGCGAGGTGTTCACTTGACCATAGAATGACTAATAGTACTACCGTACAGAAAATTCACTCGTTCACAAAAGTCAAATTTAGGTATAAAATTATACCTATACTCGCCGCCTGCAACAAAATTGAAACTTATAACCGCGCACGAACCGTGAATTTTCTTTGCGCGCCGCAGTTTTATGACCGAGCTGTGAGTGTCGACTTAACACGCTCTTATTCTCTTAACAATAAAGTCGCGTCAAGATCATTTTGAACACCTGGCCCGCTTAGCAACTTCTGCTGCTAACCGTACAAATATAATCTGGAACCCGATTCTGATTTATCGCCATGTTATGGTTTTGACATGACCTTGACAATCGTCTTGGTGAATGACGCGCATCTCACGCACGATTTTCACTTCATTTCGCATTCGCATGCAATCTGACTCCTATACTCTGTAACTTCTGCTGCTGACTGTACCTATACTCTGTATCTTTAGGTATTTAAATAAAAGTAAACAAATAATTTGTACGTTTTCGGGTGGTTGTAACATTTATTTGTTGACCAACCAAATACAAAACCGCCTAGATTTGTCACTGAACGACATGACTTTAACCTACATTGTGATGATCGTGTAATGTTTTTATCTACTGGCTTTAGGAGCCATTTGAGGGTAGATTTTGTTTACTTTTATTTATATACCTAAAGATACAGACCATAGACTTCTCTAGAATAAAGGAAAACTAGTATCAAAATCATTACGCAACAGAAGTAGCTTCAGTCTCGTGATTATAACGTCATTACGTCCAAGACACAGAGATTTTCGAAACAATTGATACGATGCGAAATGCAATACAAATGATGAACTTCAATACGAAAAACAATGAGCCTAGAATCGGCAGTTTCGTAAAGTCGGACGTGTCGTAATGGCCACAAAAGTTCGCTGTTCACACGAGTGTTTTGTAACGAAACTGGTCTTTTGTTTAATGCAACTCTTCGTTTTAGCGCTGCTGGCGGGATTTTTATTATTATAAAGATATCTAGGTTTATATGCTTTAAACGGTCACGAGACGATCAATCGCGAAATCACGTAAGAGTAACAATTGCCATTGATTTTTTAACAACCCTGAGTAAGCGATTGTCAACTGTGAATCGCACTTAAGTACGTGATTTAAATTTTGATTAACGTCCACGGACAGGTCTGTAAAAAAAATACGAAGCGCCTCCGAAATGATAGAGTTTTGCGGTAACAAACAAAAAGAACATACATACAACCATACAACCGAATTGAGAATTGAGAACCAGTTTTTTTAAATATTGAAGTCGGTTAATAAAACAAAGATATTATCAGCTAGTATAATTTTATTCTAGGCAATCCGGGTGTTGTATAAAAGAGAGAATTCTATTCTCACAATGCCTCAAGGCAAACTTTATTACATACAAAGTAAACATATTATGTTTAGATCCTATTAGATATTTATAAACTTCCGACAGTACTTCCGCATGTAGCGATTATCTCGTTTTAGGATTCGCTTAGTTATTCATTAGAATAGCGATGATCAATACTTTTGTGATTTATTTTGAAGATTATGTTTATTAATTGTAGGTTTTCTTGTTATTATAGAATGTATAATTTAGCTACAATATGGTATGATATTCGCATAGGAATAGGTAAAATGATAAAATGTTTATAAATAACAATGAGTATTTACTTAGTGACAATACTTCTAATTACTTTTGATCTTGCGACCTGTCCAATCGCTCTTAACCAACTTAGATAACAAAGCTCACCAGTAGTGTGCGAATTTTTCCATTCCTTCCTTTTTTAGGGTTCCGTACCCAAAGGGTAAAACGGGACCCTATTACTAAGACTTCGCTGTCCGTCCGTCCGTCCGTCCGTCCGTCCGTCCGTCCGTCCGTCCGTCCGTCCGTCCGTCCGTCCGTCCGTCTGTCACCAGGCTGTATCTCACGAACCGTGATAGCTAGACAGTTGAAATTTTCACAGATGATGTATTTCTGTTGCCGCTATAACAACAAATACTAAAAACAGAATAAAATAAAGATTTAAATGGGGCTCCCATACAACAAACGTGATTTTTGACCAAAGTTAAGCAACGTCGGGAGTGGTCAGTATTTGGATGGGTGACCGTTTTTTTTTTTGCTTTTTTTTTGTTTTTTTTTTTTTTTTTGCATTATGGTACGGAACCCTTCGTGCGCGAGTCCGACTCGCACTTGCCCGGTTTTTGTTTATACCTACGCCTTAGGAAACCGCATAGCGACATCTACCGTCCGTCGTACCGTCAGGCTTAAAACAGCTCATAAAGCCACTAGTTTTTTTAATTCCTTCTTAAAATTCAGTATCCTTAACTTGAAATCATTATCTCGCTCCCACACGATGCTTCGACGCCGTACGAAATTGCGTAACATTTTATCCTTAAAACAATATCAGTAATTGGATAAGGTCTTTTTGTCCAATTTAAACTGTTGCTAAGCTGTACGGAACCCTTTTTTGATGCAGCACCTGGTCAAGTGGTCGTTGGCAATTAGGGTTGGCTCTTTTGGTAACCGGGTTCCGAAAATAATGCTTCTGATTTCGATTATTTTGTTCTGCACTCCGTTATTTAACGGGTCAGAGTTTTTTTAAGACCATAGACGAGAAATTTGTTTGAAATCGCGATCCATACCTACTGTATACTGATATAACGTTAAATAGGTAGCATGATGACATGAGCGATGTAAACCGTTAAAAGATTTATTAAAAAAAACGGGTTGCACTCCGGGTGTGCCGGCAGAAGTGAAAACTCAATGACATTAGTAACAGTTTTTCGATCAGGTCACGTGTCCGTCTTACACCCATACAACCATTTCCAGTCGCCGTTACGACGCGGTGTTGACACATCTTGTGTCGACACCGTCTGTTTCGGTCACAATTCCAGTCGCAGAGTCGTCGCCGTGTCGACACAGTTACCAGAAATGGGGAAGGGTCGACACATGACACAAAGTGACATAAAGTGTGGTCGCCGTGTGCACACATTGTTTCGGGTTTGCGACTACTTTATGCCAAAATCATTCGTTCATTCGTTCATTTTGTTCCTGTCAAATGGAAACTGTCAGATGGAAAGATACTTAAATAAAAATAAGTGACATTAATACGCCATCTCTAAAACGGATTACAAGACGTAATTATATATTGTTTGCATTTATATTACAATATGACTTAAATTATTATGGGGAATTAAACTGCTCGAGTGATTTGATAAACTAAGTGTAATATAATCAACGCGCCACCACATTGTTTTAGTTTAGCCGGAAATGAAATTGTTTACTTCTCAGTGCCTGTGTTCATAATTATATTATTTGAAGCATTTTTAGTACTTCGATGCGTATACTATACTTAAATAACAGAAATAACGCTTTACATACTACGAAACTTGTTAATTATGATGTATAAATATGGTTTAAGGCTGAGAAATATTGCAGTCACAAAGTAGTTGCAATGTTTCGACTTTGTGTCGACTCTGTGTTGACACATGACACGCGCTGTCAAAAGTAATAACAAAGTTACTGGTATGTTACTGGATTTGCAAAATGGCTCCTTGTGTTGATTTGTTTTCAGATATTCTCAAAGTGTAAAAATGCCGTGGTCAGTGATGGGCATTAATCGATTAACTGTTTATTCGACTAATTAATGGAATAAAAAAAGTTAATTCTCAAATTTTAATCGCGATTAGTTTAGTCGACCTAACATAGATTGAAATTGAATTAATCTGAATATTAATCGAATAAATTATCGATTAAATCTCGATTGAAAGTTGACAGGGGGCCATTTTTGTACGTAAAAATAATAGAAATGTCTTGCATGCAGATGGTAGCAAAACACTTTGTCATAAAAGTCGAGATGGGTGTCGATATATAGGTTTTAGGGAATGCCGATTTCGAAAATAATGACCATTTTGGAATCCGACTTGGCGGCCATGCACTGTGTCATAAAAGTCGTCATGGATGTCGTTTTATACGTTTAAGGGGGCCCCGCTTTCGAAAATGATGACCATTTTGGAATCCAAAATGGCGGCCATGCACTATGTCATAAAAGTCGTCATGGGTGTCGTTTTATAGGTTTTGGGGGCGCAGATTTAGAAAATGATAACCATTTTGGATTCCAAAATGGCGGCCATGCACTATGTCATAAAAGTCGTCATGGGTGTCGTTTTATAGGTTTTAGGGGGCGCAGATTTCGAAAATGATGACCATTTTGAAATCCAAAATGGCGGCCATGCACTATGTCATAAAAGTCGTCATGGGTGTCGTTTTATAGGTTTTGGGGGGCGCAGATTTAGAAAATGATAACCATTTTGGATTCCAAAATGGCGGCCATGCACTATGTCATAAAAGTCGTCATGGGTGTCGTTTTATAGGTTTTAGGGGGCGCAAATTTCGAAAATGATGACCATTTTGGATTCCAAGATGGCGGCCATGCACTATGTCATAAAAGTCGTCATGTATGTCGTTTTATAGGTTTTAGGGGGCCCCGCTTTCGAAAATGATGACCATTTTGGAATCCAAAATGGCGGCCATGCACTATGTCATAAAAGTCGTCATGGGTGTCGTTTTATAGGTTTTGGGGGGCGCAGATTTAGAAAATGATAACCATTTTGGATTCCAAAATGGCGGCCATGCACTATGTCATAAAAGTCGTCATGGGTGTCGTTTTATAGGTTTTAGGGGGCGCAGATTTCGAAAATGATGACCATTTTGGATTCCAAGATGGCGGCCATGCACTATGTCATAAAAGTCGTCATGTATGTCGTTTTATAGGTTTTAGGGGGCCCCGCTTTCGAAAATGATGACCATTTTGGAATCCAAAATGGCGGCCATGCACTATGTCATAAAAGTCGTCATGGGTGTCGTTTTATAGGTTTTGGGGGGCGCAGATTTCGAAAATGATAACATTTTCAATTTAAAAATGGCGGCAGTGCACTATGTCATAAAAGTCGTCATGGATATCGTTTTATAGGTTTTAGGGGGCGCAGATTTCGAAAATGATGACTATTTTGGATTCCACTTTTATGACAAAATACGTAGCCGCCATCTTGGATTATAAAATGATCATCGTTTTCGAATTCTGCACTCCCTAAAACCTATAAATCGACATCCGTGACGACGCAAGTTATCTTTATTTTCAGATCTAACAAATTGCTACAGAATACAAAGGACAAAAAAGAAGCGAGGAGGTAATGAAACAAGCAAAAATACAGATGATTCCTCGACGCAATTGGGTGATTCTTAAATTGTGTCCAGATTTTTTTTGTCATAAAAGTTTATATTTTTCACATATTACTCTCACAAGTTCCGTGACATTTCGACCTTGTAATTTTTTAAGTAAATGTTTTTGTTTATCTATGAGGATCTCACTAGAATAGTATAATCAAGGTATGTTTATATTTGATGAATGAAATAGTAACGCAAAAAAAATATATTTGTGTCTTATATTCCTGCCGAAGACTTTTATTTTACCTTTTCCTTCTACACAAGAAGATAAGTATAAGAATTTAGGGCTCTCAATTTTATTTTGACTTCTACAACAGTAAAGCTACGAGGCCATGTTTTGGTATCGTTTTCGTATAAATTCGCGGTACCAAATTTAGTTAAGGTATCACATTGACACCATTCCGAAGTAAAAACATATAAACTTATTAAAATACTTTCTTTTAAACTCCTCTTCACGCTTAAACTGCTGAACAGTTTTAATTTAAATTTGGTACACATATATTTTGAGCCCCGAGACAGGATATAATAAGTTATCTCAAAAATCATCCTTTAAAGGTGTGAAATGAGGTGTAGGGGGGAATTCAGAATTGACTTCTTGAAGTTAATACTGTTTAAGTTTAGGTTTGAAGTCATGTTTTTTCATCATTTTTAACTAAATCAAAGATGTAGACCATCCCAAATTTCATATAAATCGGTTCAGCGGTTATTGATTTCCCGTACAAATTTCCACGCCACTTTTCACACCTTCAAAAGATGATTTTGGTTATAAGATCTATCCTATGTCCTGTTCCGGGACGCAAACTATTTCTATACCAAATTTCAACGAAATCGGTTCAGCGGTTAAGCGTCAAGAAGAGTTTCAAAAAAACCGGCCAAGTGCGAGTCGGACTCGCGTATTAAGGGTTCCGTACATTAAGTCCGACTCGCGCTTGACTGCACATTTCTAATAGGTTTTCCTGTCATCTATAGGTAAAGAACTATTTTGTGTATTCAGACGGACATACATACAGACGCACGAGTGATCCTATAAGGGTTCCGTTTTTTCCTTTTGAGGTACGGAACCCTAAAAAGATTTATTTTTATTTTGTGGAATGGTGTCAATGTGATATCTTAAATGGATTCAGCACCCCAGATTTATACGAAAACGATACCAAACACGGCCTAGCACCTTCACTGATATAGATATATCAAGATAAAATTGAGAGCCCTAAATAAACTTTCAAGAGCGGATATCTCAAAAACTATTCAACATATCGAAACAATTGACTGAATAAACTTGTAACAAATTAAATTAACTTTCATTTTGTATAAGTGGCCATGTCGCTGAGATGCATAGTTTCCGAGATATAATCGAAAAACGGGAAAATGGGACCTTCAAAGCCCCCTCTCTCCCCCCCGCTCAAGGGCTACGACCGGGGACTTTTGATATGTTCACCTCCTAACTTGTTAAACCGAGTTACGGAGTCAAAAATTGTGTTCCGAGCATTTCCCTCTACAACTTTTGGAGCATTCGTTGCCTGACCTAAGTAGCTTATTGAATTTCTTTAAAAACTTTTCTGTAAAAGGTTGACGGGTGTTGGGTGTTTATATGGTTTCGGTCGATTATTATCATTTGCATTGCCCATGATGACTTAATAGAACTACGAGCACACGAGACACTAATAGTAGTTTGACAAACCTTGGTTTTCAAGAGGTATTTTATATTGACATTTGCTGTCACAAATTTGCTGTCAGATTTAGTCGCAAACCGCACGCAAAGTGCACACAAATGTGTCGACACCTTGTTACGGAAAAGTGTAGACACGGCGACGACACTTTGTTTCGAAACAATTCTAGACACATTGTGTGGACTCTGTTACGACACATCTGACATTTAGTTACCACTTTGTGATTCTGCGACTGGAATGGTTATATGGGCATCTTACGAATCTTACGGTCACGTGACCTGTCGCGAGTTTAAAAATTTTTCCCCATCACAAAAAGTGCACAGCGCCGCTAATGAAGTTTTCACTTCAAAAATGCTATTAACACTTAAAAATAAATTTAACACTGGGAGTAATGTTGATTGGCCATCTTCGGTCATTTGTAAAAGTGCCTGAAAATTATGACACATGAAAATTAATCCAGGCCATCTTGGTTACCAGACTTAGACACTGCTATTGTAACTTAAGCGAAATGTATTTATTTAACAAATAAATTTCTTTAAAAATAAAACTGATTGTTGGTAACCCTACACAGAAACACCTGGCCGACCATAATATATTAATATTTGGTCCCGCTGGCTTCCGAGAAGACTGCTGCGCGTGCGACGACCCCGGCCGGGAAATTAGCATAGAGAATTATTGCCGGCCGAAGAAGTTATGCTGAGATTTTAGATGCTAAGTAGTTGTTGTATGGTTTAGTAAGTATTCATACTTATTTGTGACGTTCCACGATAAAGATACCTTATGGCGGTCGGCGCTTACGTTGCATAGCACCGTATTATAGTTTATTTAGCATTAGCAAAAACTTAAACAATCTTGATGTGTCTCTTAATTGAAAAACACGTTTTAAAAATAAGTCACGGCAAATATGTAACAACAATTATGAATCTAATACGATCATTTATATTCTTCTGCTTTCATAAGTAATAAGTCAATGCTAAAAAAAACGAACTATTAGTATTGGAGCGTGGTTAATATTGCCGCAAGCAAATAATAGAATCAGGCGTTGAGGAAATCCATATTAATTAAAAGTAACGTTTAACGTTTTAATTAATGGCATAATCGTCGACCGTCACTAAGTTTAACCGTGGAACGCCACATTTTATTTTCTTTGCCGTTTCACACTTGACAGAGTTGTCGGGGTCATCATTATGGCGCTGTCTTCACTGCTGGTTGATTTTTAAAGCTTTTTTTAATACCTCGTTGGCCGGGTAAACTAAATTAAATTAATTTATTTCAATATAATAGGGTTACACTTGTCACCTTTGTTATATCAGAGTACATCATACCTAAGTCATAATCATAGCACTAAGGGCCACTTGCAGTCTTGCACCATCCCACTATAAACCCGGGGTTAAGCGGTTAAACCGTTAACCAGAGTCAAATTGTACTGGTAACCATGGTAACTCCAGGTTTAACCAGTAACCCCGGGTTAGTGGGATGGTGCGCAATGTAAATAAACGTTTAAATTTTCTCAATAAAATAACGTATCAACTCTTTCATCCCGCTTATCGGCGTCCGAAGGCCGAGTCGTGGGTCCATTCACCAACGAACGTGACACCGAGAAAAACTCGCTATCGATCGATATAATAGTGATAAGAGAAGTAAGGCATTGGGACATATCGGACATGTCTTATTTTCGCTGATGGTGATTAATGTTAATTTGGTATTGTCAGTTGCAATAAAATCTTAAGCAATCAACCGACGTATTGGTTTTGAAGTACGAATAGCGAAGATATTTTTGTTATTGACTGTAGAATGAATATGATGTAGGTTTGTGTATTTGTTATTCTTCACTGTGATAGTTAAATATATTGAAAACGTAACAGATAATGTACCTCATCTTCCTCGCGTTGTCCCGGCATTTTGCCACGGCTCATGGGGGCCTGGGGTCCGCTTGGCAACTAAGATACATAACGTAACGATAACGTAGATAATGTAGGTACCTATGGAAGTCAATTTGTGTCCGACACAAACATAAGCCAGGAGCTCGTGTTATATTCTTCAACCATAACATAATTATGCTTGGGCAACCCAGTACAGGGCGAGAGTAAATTAAATTAGGTATGTTTAATAAGTAGGTAGCTTGTCGTACAATAAATTCAAAATTTGCTCACCAATGAACTGGCCCCCTTCGCAGTGTTCATAAGGGCGTCTTTACGAAGTAAATAATAAGTCAATGTTGTCGTACCTACCGTCGTGTCAATGCTGTCGTGGCGAGAAATCTCGAGAAATTTGTCCTAAGTCGAGACGGGAAAAAAATCTCAATGCCTCGAGAACTCGAGAAATAAATCTCTTGTGATAAGTAAAAAAAATAACGCATTTATATGATGTGTCTATAGTGTTATTTTTTAGGTAGTTAAATAAATGTATACAATGTTATTTTTTTTACATTTTAAACATCATTAGGTGCCTTTAGAGTTCATGGAGTTCAATGACGTCAAAAAATATGAATGGATCGTGTTATGGCAATCGTACCATATATATTTGTTATCGCCAATTGTGGAAACATCATTATGTACTATCGCCCACACTGTTAAATGTACATCGGTAGACCTTATGCCTATTGTAATAAGGTCCACTGATGTACAGTTAGGAGTGTTGATGTGTGTAAGAATGAAATCTTAGGCATTTTTTATCGATAAACGATACTATGAGACGATCAAACGATATTTACGATAACTGTTTTATCGCAAACCGTTCTCGGCCCAAAAAGGTTTTAATGACATATAAAGATTAATAGCATTTAACTTTTAAATCGTGTGAGGCCATTAATATGGCGAATAAGGCGTTTAACGATCTGTCAAATCCTTTTTGTGGTGTTACAGTAGAAGGTAAATGCGATTTGTCAAATTTAGAAGTATCACGAACTATTAAGATCGTTGACTTCTAAATTTTCTATAAATTAGTTATATCTCGTAATATACATATATCATCTCTAAACAACCACTCAACACTGAGTATTGAGACCCACCAGTGGGCCATGCTAAGCCTTTTTTTTAGCCATAGAGTGTAATTAATATTAAGTATATTTTTATTGAAAAACGTCTTAAAAAAATGGTAACTACCTACTACTTAGGGACCCAAAATAATGGAAATATATGTCCTTGTTATAATATAATTGTAAGATATAACATATTTGTGACTTATTTTTAAAAAGTGTTTTTCAATAAAAATACACGTCAAGATTGTTTACCTTTTTTCTAATGCTAATGAATACAAATACAATATGTACATCTAGAGAGGATTAATGTTATCTAGACCGGAATGCACCAAGTCTTCTGTAGTAGACATTAGGTAAAAAGTTAGTCCCTAATATGTGTTAACTTGTATTGTTTTACCAACACATTAGTAACAATAATTTTTGTTGCAGTTCCAACATGGAGCCGACGCGCAGCTCGCCGCACTGGTTGTCGACCTTCGTGCTTCTCTGCTCTTTCCTCTCCACACAATCGCTCAAAACTAAGGTAAGCTCTCTCTCTCTCCCTCTCTCTCTCTCTCTCTCTCTCTCTCTCTCTCTCTCCCTCCCTCTCTCTCTCTCTCCTTCTCTCTCTCTCTCTCTCTCTCCTTCTGTCTTCCACACAATCGCTCAACACTAAGGTAAGCTCTCTCTCTCTCCCTCTCTCTCCCTCTCTCTCTCTCTCTCTCTCTCTCTCTCTCTCTCTCTCTCTCTCTCTCTCTCTCTCTCTCTCTCTCTCTCTCTCTCTCTCCCTCCCTCTCTCTCTCTCTCTCCTTCTCTCTCTCTCTCTCCTTCTGTCTTTCGTCTAAGTAAGGATGCCCAGCAAGTAGAATTTCGTACATTAAACCGCCTGTTCTTATCTCTATCGCACGCGCATAATTATTCTGGCGGTTAAGTGCGCTTAAGTCACATTCACTCATTCATTCATTCAATGCTGTTTTTGAGATTTGTACTCTGTTTAACTGTATGTGTGTTAAATAGAGTACAAATCGCATTCAATAGGCTACATACCTACTAGTCAAATCAGCTTCTTTTTAAGAACTGTCAAAACGATTTGCTAATATGGAACGAATGTAGTGACGTCACGGTAAACTCACCTACTTTTTATATTTCAATCCGATTTATTAAATATAAATTGAGTTTAAAATAGCTGCTATCTGTGTTTTTCTAATAATTATCTGGTGCTTTATTTCGTGCACGGTTTGAAATAATTTATTTTAAGTAGGTACAGGAAACATCCCTATTAATCATTCACCTGTACTCTCCTGGCGATACCTACATTCTTTGAATTTTGATTGGTTCCGCGTTTACACAGCCAAATAGTCTATGGTTTAAAAACTCAGAAAAAATATGCGCGGGAATCGTCTGTGAAGTTGACAAATGACCTCACATTAGCCGTTTCAAACGGAACTATTCGAACAATGCTAGTGATAATCGAAGACAACTTTGCAATCGTTATACCGAATAGCGTTATCGAATTTTGTGACTTAAAACGAAAGTGTTAAGATGTTAAATAGCACTTGGACTTTGAGTAGATGGTGCGTTTTAAAGTTCTATTGCCGCGTTTTCAGCGTTTTTTTTTCGGAAGTCCGCGGGCTAGCGTATACATAATGTATTACCGCATTGCTTTCACTACGCTCTTGCTGGCGCTGAGATGTTTTGCAAATTTGCAAATAGACGTCGACGTCATACTAAAATTCCTTGCGTTTCTGTGATTTATGCTAATTGTAATGGTAGGCAGTTTGTGAAAAAGTAGGAAGCCGTTTGATGACTAGTAATGAGTCTTAAGGCTTCTACAGAAGTTTCAACAAGTGGCACGCGATTTTAGATAATTGCTGGATAAGTAAGAGCAACAAATTCAATCAATAGACCCTCGCTTTCAGCTCGTTTTATAAACACACTCATATTTTAATGCCTTTCATTATGTAGCAGTCACATTTTAAACTACTATTTTTAATATTCATATATTGTACATAATCTTTTACATTCTTCTACACAATAGACGTCGTACATAACCTAGCAAAATTATTCTTATAGTTTGTCAAAGGACTGTCTCATTTCAATCATAGACAGAGAGAATCATACTATCTTTGTCTTACACTAGTACTAGCACCCAAAAGAAAAGGATGCGCATAGTTTTCCTGGTTCTTACTGACTGACAAATTGGTTTGACCAAGTATATATCTCCATATCTCCTTATTAGATAAATTCTCACGCTGTTTTTCCCATTCGCGAAGATTTTCCTTCCATCTATTATCTATGACTGTAAACCACAGAATACAAAACAAATATACATTTGCCGTTCACAACCATTGTCACTGGCCAGTAATACACCATGCTACCATGTAATGACGTGTCTTGTGCCTTTACTAAGTGGCTAAACTAACTTTGTTTATAATAATTGATGAGTTCAACTTAAAATTTATGGTGATTTTGTTCGGCCAGTTTTGTAGCTAGTCAGTATAAATTGTGAACAGATGGCGGACCGCAATAGTTTTTATGCTATCGGTTTATTAATGAGTGGTATTATAGTTAATTTGGAACATTCGTCAAGTGTATACTTCTGCTAACGGTCCGATAGGGCTAACCGTACTCCAAGTTAAAAAATATTAACTTATTTTTCTGTTATTGTCAAATAGGTTTACGATTTCAAATCAGGGTACATTTTTAGTTTGCTGTTGTTTTTTTTTGCCATAATCCGCCATATTAATTCCAACGCTATTCTGTATAAGCGCATATTTACTGTATGTCCTTTAAAATATACTACGTCAGAGTTACCAAATACTTAATTTTTACTTAAAGGTATTATCGACTCAACGGAAAATTACATACCTACATGTTTTTGTTCTAAATTGAGAATTCGTATTTATACTCTTACCAAATTACGAAAAAAACCTACAATATAATAAAAATCGCCCAATCAATGACGTCTTTTAACCTAAACCATCGTACGTACGTATCGACGTAATTTTATTACTTTAGAAATCACACAAATAAAACACTATGACAAATAAAAAGGCACATTGGCGGAATGTATTCAATAAAATATACCGTCAAGAGATTTAGTTCGTGGTTTCGTCAGATATATTTGTTTTTTCGCGAATTGCGTCATAGAAAAATACCACAGATAAAAATTCAATTTAAGCCTTGAACTCTTTATGGATGCCGAAATAAAGGAAATGTAATTGGCGATGGATTTATGACTTGTCGTAGCATAGAGTGACCGTTTTGATAACCGGTTGCCATACAAAGATACAGATACAATAATCTAGAGATGAAACATGCGTGTGCCCGTGAGGGACAGAACACGTTTACACGACTAAATTAAAAACACGTTTTATCATTCCTGACAACATACTAGAAACAACCTACGTAATTTAGTCGGGTTCACCGGTGGGCGAGAACAATACGTCTATTACCGTTTTGACGTTGCACTTAGGACTTTTTAGGCTAGGTAGGAAGTTCTATAAGACCATACCGTTAGATTATTTCCCCCCACCCCCCATGTCTTATCCAGAGATCTTATATTCATACATACAAACGATCAATTTATAAACAAACGTGATGAGAGACTACGAGTAGGTACCTACTGACTGACACGTAATAGGTATATGAGAGCTTTATGGAAATATTTGTAACTCTTAGGGTTATAACCAGGTTATTTTCCTGCCCCAAATCTTCCATTTCCTTTTACGATCGGACACAAATAGTTTATTTGACTACCTACTTATTTATAGAATTTGAATTACAGATTAGCTTTGAGGTTTGACAAAAATACTTAAGGTTCATTTAAGGACGTTTTGTTATTAGTGTAACGTAACTACTTTTTTTCATGTTTGTATGTAGGTATATCTTTGTTGTACAGAATAGAAACAGGCAGTACAAAGGAAAACTTATCCTTTCAAGGTTTGAGATGTTTGACTCTCGAAAATGGATAATTTTGTATGGCGGCCGGCAATCGTGTTGTTGATACCGTAGAATTTCGTCAAGCGCCACGCCCGGCCGTTTCATAACGAACCGGTACGTAGTGTCACAAGCACAACTGGTACAGGATTGTGCCCGATTCTACCTCAATCAAGAGTTATTGATTAACCCCCTTATTCATTAAACTTTACGGGCCTGATTTAGTTAAATTATTGTTTTAACCCTTTCTTACAAATACATAAGTAAAAATGACAGATAAAGACAAACGATTCATAGCTAATTAGCTATGAATTTAGGCCAGTATCGCGTCTATGAATAACACCATAAGTTTAAGGGAGGTAAGCACACGGCGACTTTTTACGATGAAGCCGGGGTACTGTATCGATAGAGTTCGCACGTTAAAACCTTATACTGATTAAAATTTATAGGTATCATAAAAGCTTAGAACAAAGTTTCCAAATCGTTAACTTTCGTAATGTAATATCATAGAAAAGACAACGTTTTTCCCCAACGTTTTTCCCCAACGTTTTGACTCAAGCGTTTTGTGGTAACTAAATGTTCAACGCCGACTAACAAACCAGAATTAAAGCCGTAACACAATACCGCGCCGCAACTAAGGTCGCGGTGCAGTGCGGTAGTGTGTTACGGCTATTACGGCATAAGGCATGGTACAGCGGCCATGCCGTGTAGTGACATCTACTGTTAATTTCGAGGAAGCATATTTTGTTAATTTTTTTACCTCTTATACATCGAAACTTGGAAACGTCTTAATACGGTAACCGTTATTAAAATCGTTTATATTGCAAAAACATGCTGTTTATCATCCTTGACAACATCGACAAATTTAATGCACACAAATTATACAAACTGATAACACGATGAGACAACTACTGTCAAGAATCGTTTAAGCTCGCGCATTCATACGATTCAATCCCACCCACGCACTATATGTTAAGATTAGTGTGACATTTAGCATGCATTTTGTGTACTTTACTTATTTGCGGCCGGCAAAAAATGCAAGGACCTTAACAATTTGGGTATCATAAAAAACGGCGTAAGAACTTGCCTAGAACAAATTAAACCCATGAAATTTAAGTATCATTTGAAAATGTTATATGTACATATAGGTAGGTAATAAGCATTTGATAGCGTCTTATTTACGGTTGTTCGCAGAATCATGAGGGCCTGCCGCGAACATGAAAATTTAAATTTCGTTATCTGTCTTTCTATCACTCTTGCATATTCGAACGATAGGGAGGCAGATAACGAAATCTCAATTTTCGTGTTTCGAGAAAGAGAGACAAATCGAGGGAACTCTTCAAATGTTATACCTCTTATATAGTGAATGTGTGAGGAAGACCATAAAAATTATGACAATTTAAACTGGGTATTAATATCCGTCCTCGCTTAGACCCAATTTCTAAATCCATGTTTCAAGCTTGGTCCGTGTCGAAACGACGTAAACCTGAACGATAAGTTCCATTTCCTGCATTAAACGTTTCGTCATTCTCATATTTTACAGGCATTTACAATTTAGAACTGTTTTGACATAAAGCGTTGTTAGAATCCCACGTTATGCTTATTTGTATATTGAAATAATGTACATTCATTTAATGTAATGTAAGCAACAAAATCACCGACAAAAGTAAAACGGCGCCATCTAGTGAGAAGAGCCATCTTGTCTGACAAAAATGCGATTAAAAAAAACACTATCAAATCGATTTGTCCTCTTGGGAACTACAATTCTGCCCTGCTAAGCCAAAGAGCGCTACCTATCTCAAAATAAAATTCATTGCTAACTTATACTTTAGTTTCTATTACTGAGAATTCCATTTTCAAAATCATTTATTTTTGAGATAACGCTATTCGGTTTAGGAGGGCAGAATTATATAGACTTACACACATATACAAAAAATATATGGGAGACCGAGCTTTGCTCGGAAAACATATAAAAACACAAAAATGCGCGATTTTCCAGAGATATGACCTAGCTAGATCTATTTATCGCCACCGAAAACCCCCATATAGCAAATTTCATTGAAATTCATGGCGCTTACGCGTTTAGGTCGCGTGATTCACGCTCCGCTTCCATAGTTTGTTATTGGCCGGCAACAACTTATGGCGAAAAATACTGGTTCTCTGTGCCGGTTCCACACGTAGGTAGTCATAATAGTTCAATGGATAATTTTGGCATAAATTGTAACGTGTGGTCACGTATATTTTCTCCTATTATGGTTTTGTTGCTTTCTGTCTATATAGGTCTAGATGAATCTAATTTGCAAATCAATTGACTTATATAATATAGGTATATAAAACATAATATTATTTTCTATTAAGAGCGTAAAATTAATACGAATTTGACATTGAAACAGGCGAAGTTCAAAAGCCTGTTTACTCAGGTCGTTGTTATTGTCAGTCTCATTAAAATATTAATCGATGTTTCCAAGAAAAACTAAACTTGATTGATATTGATTAGATCACAGTTCGATCAGAGGGGCCACACAATTCTATTCACGGGACAAATATAACTACATAATTTTCATAAACAAAACTATATACAGCCATACGGCTCGATTCGGGAAACGAATTAGAGATTCACTAGATATGAAATAGAAAAGATATGTGACGTTCCACGGCAAAAGGTACCTTATGGCGGCTAGCGCCGCGATTCGGGAAATGAATTAGAGATTCACTAGATATGAAATAGTAAAGTAATGTGACGTTCCACGGCAAAAGGTACCTTATGGCGGCTGGCGCTTACGTCGCATAGCGCCGCAATAATATTAGAGCGACGTTAATAATAGCGTAAGCACCAACCGCCATAAGGTACCTTTACCCGTGGGACGTCACATATCTTTACTATAATCGTATCTAATTAATCTCTAATTCATTTCCCGAATCGCGCCGTTCCTGTTAGAATCCCTAGTTCCACTCAAGATGTTATCACAGTCTGTTAGTAGCTCGGTACTACTTACAGGGCTAGAGACTCTTATTTAAAATGTGCGGTTTTTCGATCAGTTGTGTAAAAGTCTGTGACAGCCCTACTGTGTTCTTGTGCGCTGTCGGCATTTACGCAAACGTCAAAGACGTCGGTCCACTGTTACTTTTTACACTGTGATATCAAAGGACATCTTCATTTCGCTATAAAATATAAAAATATAAGATAAAAAATAGTTTATTCAAGTAGGCATATTACAATGCGCTTATGAACGTCAAATAATCCTTTACTGGCTCCAACCGTACACCTCTGCCCCGAGAAGATTTAAATCCCCCCTCAATTGGAGGAGGGTATCCCAATATGGGACCGGCAACAAACTCGGCGGGACACATCTTTTCAAAACATTATTACATCTTATAATTAACATGCATTACGAGTAATTAAGAAAAATACAATTTAAATTACTGTAGAATTCATGCAATTATACTCAGTGAGTACATAACTTTATACAAATACGTAGCTCTTTCAGAAAACATATCAAATTCTTTCAAAAGGAAAAGAAAATAAAACCAATAAAAGAAATGAGAATACATATTATATGAATCTGACTGATTGTTATGAGATGCTTTCATACAATTTGATGTGCTTTCTTACCTGAGCTGAGTCACCTTTAACTCTACACATAATACAATGCTTTTAATTGCTACTTGTCGTTATTACAGTTTCTGGTTTGGACCATGCATGTTTGTCTGTCAAGTAGTCCTCGACTCTGTAATAAGCCTTCAACATCAATGACTTTTTAAGTAATTCTTAAGAGCTGGAAAGGGTAATCTTAAAGCATCCTCAGTTAACTTGTTATAAAAATGAATGCATTGCCCAACGAATGACTTCTGTACTTTACGAACACGAAACTTTCTGATAGCAAGCTTGTTTTTATTTCTAGTATTATAGTTATGGACATCAGAATTCTTAGTGAAGGAGTCTAGACTCTTAACAACATAAATAATACTATCATATATGTATTGGGAAGCTACAGTTAAAATATTAATTTCTTTAAAAAGTTCTCTTAATGATTCACGCACCCTTAAATTATATATTGAACGAATGGCTCTCTTTTGTAAGACAAATATAGTCTGTATGTCAGCTGCTTTGCCCCAAACCAGAATACCATATGACATTACACTATGAAAATAACTATAATAAACAAGGCGAGCTGTTTCAACATTAGTCAATTGTCTAATTCTCCTCACAGCGTAAGCGGCCGAACTTAATTTGTTTGCTAGTGTTCTTATATGAGGACTCCATTGTAGATTTTTGTCTAATGTTAAACCAAGAAACAGTGCTTTATCTACCGTCTCTAAGCATTCATTATCCAAAAGTATCTTAGTATCGACTGGTTTAACATGCTATGATTCAATATGCTTCCCATCAAAATTTTTGTTCTATTGTAATGCCTGCAGTCTTACTAGGTCCAACGCTTAAGACTGCGTTGACCGTCCAGTAAGTAGCGCCCTTATTGGGGAATTATGTTTTCTAATAAACCAATTCATCTCTGCATAAATCAGTATATTACTAGAGTTAGACCAAGAAAAGTCTGCAACGATTTTGATACCATATGCAGTGGAAGTGTTATTTATACGTCATAATTTCATAGAAGTTTGACGTTTAAAATAACACTTGCACTGCGTGTGCTATCAAAATCGTTGCAGACTTGCCTTGGTCTAACTCTATTGTTGTCCTACTGTTTCCCCAAGTTTCAGTCTTTGCGTTGCGTTTATTGGAAAATGTATGAACTAACCAACAAACACTAATCAATATGTAAACATCCCCTATGTGAAACCAAGCCACACTTATCCCGCAGCCACACATATCCGTACAGCTAGGTAGTGCATAATTGGTTTATCGTATTTTCTCGGAAACGTTCGTATTTGTTATGCTACTTCAGTCAACGTCACTACTTTTTGTACCGAGACTGACTGAAATAGCAAGACACGTTTTCGTGAAAATACGATGGAAAATAATAATGCACTACATCTGTTTTGACCTTTACAGTCTGTGCGGGTGTCAACTAAACGGTTATGACGAATCGGAAATCATGCGTGTAAATCGTTTGGTCACCATTGACCGCGTTCGGCCCCATTCGGCGCGGTTCGGTTACATAATGTTGGGTCACCGATGTCACCGCGTGTGAATACGCCCTTAATAGGATTATAATTTTTTAAACTGACAATGGATCTATGGGGCTATTTAGATATGAGAATCGTCTTTCTAATCTTTTAGTCTATTATTTATTTACTAACAATATATTTACACGGCATTACAGACAAGTCAATTCACCGAGACATGAAACATTGCAAAATACACAGTATACAAACACATGAACTATAGGTATAAGGTGACATTAAACATAAATGCTGGACAACCTGTCATCCATCAACTCGCAGAACTTTAGACATTCACGGCACACAGTCGCCCATCTCCAAGCAAACAAGTCACATTCAGGGCCCTATTTCACCAACGTGACAGGTCCGACAATTGTCGACATCACTGTTACTGACGTCACAGGCCTCCATAGGCTACGGTAACCGCTTACCATCAGACGGGCGGTGTGGTTGTTTGCCACCAACATGTTAATTAAAAAAAACTCCACTATATCGCCAGTTAATAAGTTTTTATTTTGCGAAGCTAATGACAATTGTCACAAGAAATACGACAATGTCACGAAATTCCGACACAGAACTCATTTGCTGTCAAGAATTACTGAAAGTTCTTTGAAATCTTGTGACAATTGTCATCATTGTCATCATAAACATCGCAAGAGAAATACCTGTTTTTTGCCAATATAATAAAGTTTTTTTTAAATAATACAATGATGGTGACAAACAGGAATACGGCCCGCCCGATGGTAAGCGATAACCGTAGCCCATGGATGCCTGTGACGTCAGCAACTATGAGACTTGTCGCACCTGTCACGTTGGTGAAATAGGGGCCAGGTGCCGATGTCATGAGCGCATTGAGCAGCGTCAGCGCACGATAGAGCGGCGAATTCCTATACGACACCGTGCGCGCCGCCGGCACTGCCAGCAGTGGACGCGCTCGCGGCCTCAAAGTGATTTTTGGCAAGTCCATTACATACATTTTAAAGAACTGTAATAGTCTACATCTCTAAGTATGTATATCAAAACGTTTATTAGTATAGTCGTTATAGGTACTTACGTTATTCCTTCTATGAGGATATTCTATTAATTCAAATATAGTATTTTTCAAACAGCATGAGACAGTAATACATGTCATCTCCATAAAATTTATAACCTTAAAACGCAATATTTCTCAAAATAGTACTCAGATAGAAAATACTATAAACACGATAGAACCATTAACCCTTCGTATGCTTTGTCCCGTATACGTCCCAGACAATTTGGACTGTAATTAACAATTTCAAAGTTATTAATTCAGTAGCAAATTTTTGACGAGGGCAGACGAAGGGTTAATATCTAGTTAATTAGAGATAAAAAATAGGTAAGTAAAAAAAATCTAGACTGCAAATAAATATAGGCACAGGTATTAGCCAATTAACTTTATTGATATACGAGTAATCATAGAGGCCGATTGTATTTTATCAATTTGATATTATTTTGTAATTGTTATGATACGATCTTGATACAGCTCGCAGTATTACAGTCAACTGTAAAAATATGGGTGCACAAATTATCTCAAAAATATCCCATAGGTCTTATGTCAGCTAATTAAGAACTATGGGACATATTTTTGAATAAGTTGGCTACACCCATATTTTTACAGTTGACCCTACATCTCACGCGAATTTAAGTGCGAACGAAATGCCAAATGAAACGAAGACGCGCGAGCAGGGGATCAGCGTGAGTGATTTTCAAGGTCGCATCAAAACCAAATGAAAACATTAACAAATTGGTAAACAGAATCGGAAAGCTTAGAAATAGAGTCAAATTCAAAATATACCGAGCAACAAGCACTTTTATTTAAAATAAGTTAAAAGTGGAAAGATTAAAATAATGTTTACAAAGTTACGTTTAAAAAGTGTAATGCTCTTACGGTAGATGGCGCTAGGCGCCTCGCTGAAGCCGACCATTGACTAACAGTCCGCCGGACGATATCGGCCGGTCAGTTGTTCAGAACTGTCAAATTTTTGTTCTAACTGACAGGCCGATATCGTCCGGCGGCCTGTTAGTCAGTGGTCAGCTCAAGGCGCATATAAGTGATATGTTAGATATATTCGTTGTTATCGAGTGAAGTCTCCCGAGCTCAGTCAGATCCAGAATCACTAGTTCGTGTCTTGCCCGAGACAGTGGGTATCTCAATTTGCAGAAAGCTATGTGGTTTCGTTTGCAGTCGTTTCTGCTTAATACAAAATTATAACAGAATCTGTTTTATAATTACTGCACCAATATCCGCCACTAGCGATTTTCACACGCCCTCTTGCGTACTTTCCGCTCTAGAGGGATAAATTCGATTTTCGTAACGTTGCGATAAAATAACGTTATATTTATGAAACTGGCTCGTTAAAGAACGGATGTGTCGGAAATTAGAGATATTTTAAGATGATCAATAATGATCATTAATCTTTCCTAAGCGCCGTTTCGTGATCTATTATCACTAATGTGAAGGCCATTACATATGTACTTAGCCTATATGGCATGGTTAGGTAATAATTGATTAACATATGTTCTATGAACTATATAGTCCTTGCGAACCCCAATGGCTATTTAATTAAAAAAAAAAACAAATCGGTTCGCAACCGCAATCATGACAACAAACTTAATCGACAATATATTAACTCACATTTATTTATCGACGTTTCGACACAGGTTTCGCTGGTCGTGGTCGCGGCTAACTGATGTCCCAGCAAAATGTCAAAACAGAGATTTGTACTACCCGACGAAAAGTGTATGGAAAAGTTTGGGGTAGACATCACATTTTCAAACCACCCACTACACATAATCTTAATTATTGTCAATAGTCCGACACGCAACACTCACAATATCCACGCACACGTCCGAAGATAGATCGTTTGGCTTTAACTTCTGTATCACTGGTTCCCAAGTTTGCGATATGTTGAAACCATCCTCCCCATTAAAATTCCTGGGGTGTTCAAAACGCGGAAGTTTTAAATATTAATCGACAATTTTTGTTTATACATAATTGTCACAACCTGAAACGCAGACCTTCGCTTCGCTCGGTCAACTACACTTAGTGAATGATTGACTGATTGTATTATAGGTTATCTGTTCTGGTTTTCAATTTTTACTTTTTTTTCTATTCTCATCATTAGAGCACTTATTTGCCATAAAACTTGTTACACTTAGACCAAGAAAAGTCTGTAGTGATTTTGACAGTGATTTTGACCATGCAAGTATTATTTATATGTCATAGTTTCATAGAAGTTTGACGTTTAAAATAACACTTGCACAGCGTGGGCTATCAAAATCGCTGCAGACTTTTCTTGGTCTAACTCTATCATAAAAGCAACAAATTTGAATTAAAAAAAAAATAACATGAGGGGTTATGAATTATGATTTTAGCCGAATTAGGTAGGCCGAGGTTTGAAGCATGATGTGATTTTAAACTTTTTTATGGACTTAATGACATAGGTTACATTTGTAATCGGCTTCTTAAATATTAAAATTAGGTAATTATTTTATTATGAACATCGCTTTAAAGTCTATGTTTAAATGCCACAGATGTCAGTAACATAATACGCTTAATTGCTTATGTCATAACCTCATAACCGTTACCAGATAACAGCTAACCTGTGTCTGCTTAGATTAGTAAACATATGTTAAAATGCTCATTATGAGTGTGCTACTAGTATCGGGTATCTGTATAATTAGTACTAAAATCCATGTATGATGTGTCATATTACCAACTTTTGTCGCTGTAGGAAATATCGTTAATACATTTGCGTTGATTTGCGAAGAAATTAATTGTTGGTACGGTGCATTGGGGTAACTTCGACAACGGGATAGTTTTGAAAATAGCAAATACAAATCTAACTAGAAGCACTTTGTGCTGTAGCAACAGTTAACTAGTGACTCTGTGAGCTGTAGACCTCGCGAGCATAGCTTATTGGGACCGTGCACGATGACAGCGGTTTGATCAATCAACAATACGAAATTTTTAATTTATTAAAAGAAAATACGAAGTTTAAGTGAAAAAAAAAAACAAAAAGTTATGCCTTACTGGGGATCGAACCCAGACTTTCTGTGTGCAAACAATAAAAGCGAATGTTTGCAAAACGCGCCATGATAGTTCTTAGCTAAGCTGACGAAATTCAGCTACTCATTCTCGAGTAAAAACTAAATATGTATCTAAATACTGCCTAAACCAGCAATACAATTTTTCTGCATTTTTTGCCATTTACTATGTAAATATGTCTCAAAAAGAAAATACTCTTATATCGATACGACTATTTGCTTAAGGGCGAGGTATCACGACTCTTCCATTTTTGAAAATTTCCAAAAACCGGATCGACAAAAATATTTTATTTACTCATAGAATCTGGTCACAATATTTCACGAGAATCGGCTGAGAATTGTGACCTGTAGAGGAGAACATCCGGACATACAAAAGCAAAATGCCCGAGTCAAAACGTAGACCTTCGCTACGCTTCGGCCAATAAGATGATTTAATAAGCGTTGTAGTATGTCAAAGAATAAAATGCTTCTGGTTTACCAGATATTAGCTATTTTCAAAATTAATCCGCTTTCGAAGTTACCCAATATACCTTATTTAGATTTCCAATCGGCATTATAGGCAATGGAATAGAAATGAAACAAACCTACGTATCTCAAATGTAAAAAAGTACAGTAGAAGTTCTCTAAGTACCTACCTAATTAAAAATATTACCACCAAGGTATGGTTTGTCTTTTTAAAACGGCTTCAAACTTTAGAGGATCAAATTCTCATAAATTGTCATCCAATTATGACAAAATCTTGGCAAGTTTCACCGTAAAATTGTCATGGTGAATTCACAAAAGTCCCATGACATCATCTTGTGTAATATATTGACTTTAATACACGCCGTTGTGACTGGTCATTTTAATATAGATGTCCATAAATATGTATACAACTTTCTACCTTATTTGAACGACTTAAGGTGAAGAAATATTTATGACCTTTTCGCTTTTTTAAACTGACGCAATAGAGAAGTCGCGATATCGTAATATTTGTGAGAAAAGTAATAAAAATCGTTTACCTAGGTAATTTTAAATTTATTTGGATCGAAGCATCTTAAAAAAATTGTTCAATATCAGTAGTACCTATGTTGTTTGTATATTTGTTTTTATTAAGCAAATAAAAGATAATAAGTAGTATTTGTAAGTAAGAGATATATATTTAATTAAATATTTATACCAGTATCGTTTTATGTACCAACAATATTTAGGTACAATTATTTTGCTTGATAACGGTACATAAATAAGTATAATACCTGTACACCGTGTTTTTATTGAATTCCGTTAACTTCGGGGTATGGTTAAGTACGTTTAAGAAAACTAAATGGCATAGTTAATTTAAAAAAAAAAAATATTTTTTGCTTTTTTTTTCAGAAAAATTAATATTAAAAAGTAATTAAATGTAGCATATAGCGTTGTGGTAACACGGGCATTACATTTAACTAAACCAAACAATTGAAATCTGTGTCATATCAATGTCAATTCGAACATCGATCGACCGAGATTTTACTTAAGTTTAGTAGCAAATGTATGAACTCATTCTAAACACTAATCAATATGTAAACCGGCCTTAAGGCAAGTGTACAAGCTTGTAGAGGCCTTATGGGAAAAAAATAAAATATTGATTATCTTCGAAATGGAGTTAATTAGAATATCGGTGTCTTTGGGAAAGTTACTTGATTTAAGCTCAGGTATGCACCCTTGAAATTAACGGAAATCAAAAAAAACACGGTGTATAAAGTAGTAAGTCTATAGTAAATATTAATTTTCGGAATTATTTCGTTTTCAAAGTGACCCCAATGTACCTTATATTTTTACTGGAACACTGACACTTCTGTAATGTAATCAATTACAAAATTATAAAAGTGTCACAAGCGCACCGTTGAGCAAAACAGTCACATAAAAATAAATTATACACCTTCCACGCCTTCCGTTTTGGTATCCTACTTACCTACCTACTTGGCTGGCTTCAAGTGAATTGGTTAGTCGGTTAACAAGATAAGTGCTTAATAAATAAAATCAACAAACTTCATGACATCTCATAAATACCAAAAGAAAACTATAAATTACCAATATTGCCAAGTAATACTAGTTAGTAGCATTGATAATATTTGATGTATGTAAACATAGGTCAAACATAAGGCAAACACAGGTCTGTGGTGTGTGTGAATTTTGTTAAAAAAAGACGTATTTAAGTACAAAAATTATACATCAATGAGTCAGTAATACTGACCCAATGGCCGTTACAATATAACCACGAGGCTAGTACAGTCAGCAGCAGAAGTTGCTAAGCGGGTGAGGTCTTCAAAATTACCTTGACACGCTCTTATTCTCTTAACAATAAAGTCGCGTCAAGATCATTTTGAACACATCGCCTGCTTAGCAACTTCTGCTGCTGACTGTACGATATTATTATAATGTTATTCCGCCTAAGTGTATGGAATTAGGCAGTAAGTGAGCGCGAGACGAATATTAAACTGAATACCGTGAAATGGTTCACTCACCTCATGGCTTAGCGGACAACGAAATACAGTAGATCATTTTCAAAGAAATTGACTTGATGTACCAATACCTGTCCAAAATGTAATCCTTTAACGGTCCAGATAAAAAAAAAACAACGGGTTGCACTCCGGGAGTGCCGGCGAAGTGAAAACTCAATGACATTTTAACAGTTTTTCGATCATGTCACGTGTCCGTCTTACGTCTTACGGTCACGTGACCTGTCGCGAGTTTAACATTTTTTCTCCATCACAAAAAGTGCACAGCGCCGCTAAAGAAGTTTTCGCTTCAAAATACACGATTCAAGCCTCTTCGCCTCTTTTAAGTCCTAAAAATTGTGCATTAAGAATAAAACTAGTAGTTCGCCCCGAAGTGAGAACTCGCGGTTCGCCAAAAAGTTAGAGCAATTGAATGCACCTACTTAGTCGGCAAAGGATCGAAAACCGCATGTGATTTATTGCAAGGTCTTTGGAGCCCTTAACTAATAGATTTAAGCAAGATTTAAGTCACAATACCATAGATTAAAATAAACTGTATCTGTGGTAAGCTATTATCTTTCTTGTCAAATGTCAAATACCTATACTATGTTTATTTTTATCTTGTTAACTATTTAGAAATGGTAAATTTAAAGGCAATATTATAAACGTGTAAGCCGAGCACTTTCATTTGATACCAAACTCGACCATATTTTCTTGCAAATAAGATGACCAGAAAAGCAAGACCCCTCACAAATAGCTTTCTAGCCTTTTATGCTCTTCTAGCTCAATAACACCTTAATCGAGCCTGCTCATAATTTAATAACTAAAATATAATGCCCTCAACTACACGTTTACCCAATTTCATTTAAATTAAAACAAATTTACTTAAGTTCTTGAGTATCAAACTATCCTCTGATAGTTCAGCTTAAAAACATCGAAATGCCGGGACGTGCCCCTAGCCAGCCGCGTGTCCCAAGTCGAATGTAAGAACTTCGTTCGCTTCGCTCGCTCGTTCGATAACAAAAAACTGCCGTATAATATCTACTTGTGCCCTATAAAAGAAAACGTTAGCTTATTAATAAGTAGCTTTGGCACGTGACTTCGTCCGCTTGAAGCACGGTAATCGTAATCACATAATAAACTTTCAACCCTAGTTCTACGACCAAAAAATTATACATTTTAAAATACCGTTTTACAGTGGGCCGTGGACCTCTCAACTCTCAAGTTTAAGATTGATTTAGAATGTACCGTAAAATGGGGTGAGTAGGGACGAAATTTAAGTTCAAACCTGGATAAAAGTTTATTTTTATATGTGGCACATTGATTTATATACAAAAAAAGTGTTCCGGATGTATGAATTTTAGTTTGTCAATGATAATTTGTTGTTTCATTTCATAACTTTAGAGATAAACACGAAATAGTAGGAAATACCAGCTCACCCCGTACTTGGGGTGACGAGGGATTTCCTACTAAGGTGAGTTTTGAAAATTGTTGGATTGACACTTTGGGATTATGAACATTATATGTAATAGCTTGATTTGTTATTACAATATATAATTTACGTAGCAGTAGCCTGTAAAAACCAACTCACCCCTCTGTCATCCCTCGTCACCCCATTCATAACCCAACTGCCCTCGTAATCCCTACTCACCTCATTTGACGGTACATTGCCTGTAAATAGATTAGTATGTAGGTAGGTACTGCTTTAGTGCTGAGGTGTAATGTTAAATATGTTATATTATATATCTAAAAAAACCTACACGAAACCAGGTTTGTTTAACTGACATGTTGCATCTTTCTCGACTGCGTAAATAATTCGATATTGACCACAGATTAATCTGTGACAGAGAACACATTGAAATAATTTAACGCGGTTTTATTGCGAGATGATAAATTTAAACAGGACTCCGAAACAGTAAGTGAGAGGTCATTAAAGTATACACGTGTATATTATTTATGACAATAATCTGTGTTTTTTCCTTATTTGGTTCGTGGAATAAAATTGATGGATGTAATAAATATGCTAAGTTGCGTAGCGAAATTCTGATGAATGGTATCGATCACCTACAGCTTAAACTAGGTGAGATAGTGATGTCATCGGCCATTCGAAATGTAAATATCTGGTATATAGAGAAAAAAATATACTATTTCGGACTAGCATCGAGTTGTCAATCTTGGGTTTTTATATAGGTCGCAATTAAGAATATCGTTCTACTAAGCAATGTAGGTATAGTTAGCAATCAAAGAGAAATAACCCTCTACAAAAAATACTTATGTACAGCAAGCTTGCACATCCCAATTTCTTGAATACATGCCTGTATCTGTCTTGTTATCTGTTTTTCCATCGGAAAATAGTTTCAAAAGTGCGTTCTATCAATTATTATACCTAATACCTTTAAATATAGCTTTTCCAAATTTAACTGGGTAATACCAAGAATACAATACTTGCAATGATTGTGTATTCTTTGTAATTCGAAAAATATGGCATCGCTTTCTGGGGAAAAATACACATATGACTTCTAACTAACCTCATTGTCCGTGTGTTTACGCGAAATTATAAATATTTTTAATGGAGCCATATAATTATGTTTTAGAACGCTTTTGTATCGAAATTTTATTGCATTTAAGTTGTCAACGGTAGGGTAATAAATTAGTATTCATGAATTATTATAAGCTTTAATTTTATACAAAATAGGGAAAATCATTTTATATTTATTTTTAATTCGAACAATAAACGACACCAAGAAATCTAATATAGACGCGAAAAGATACTTAACCAAACAAAAGTACCTACCAAATAAATACATTTATAAGGTGTAAATTCCGATGGCATCTAAAAGAGCTGTATTGGGTGCGAAATTGATTTCAGCTACCCAAAAGTTCATCATGTACCTTTATTTTTTTATATTCCCTTATTTATGCAAAAATGTATGTTTGTCCGATAAAAACTTTTGTGAATTGATCAATCAGTTCTTGAGGTTCTTTTTTTACGGGAAGTTGTTTTTATTATGTAAGAATTAAAAATCTCACATGCGCTCATAATCTTGGCGTGTAAAATACATTTTTGTAGTTAACATTAATCATTAAAAGGCTTAAAAGTGTATAGCACTTTTATTGAAATTGATTTCATATTGAAATTAGACTTAGACCTTAGTTTAAATTGAACACGTAAATACCACGTGCGCGGGATCAGATTAAGGTCACAATGTCAAGTCGAACAGTTTAATACCAGGGGCCGATTCTGTTTAGACAATTTAATATGCTCTTCATCTTATTTTGATGCGACCTTGAGTCAGAGAGGGTCGCTAACGCTAATTGATGCCTACTATAAGGGTGGATCCAGACGAGCGTAATTTCGTGAGTTTTAAGCTGCTTAATTTCTGCTGCAGAAAATGTAATGTAGGTAGGTATGTCGACTGACAACTCATTTTGTGTCGCATGATGAAACGGGATGCAATAGAAATTAAGCAACCGTAATTACGCGACCCACAACTCAAAAAATTACACTCGTCTGGCTTTACCCTAAATGCGATGGTGTCGTCTCATAAGGCATTACGCTTTCTTATTGATGCGCATGAGATGCTTGATGGCACAACTCAATATCGTATCAAATAAGATGAAGACCATATCAAAAAGTTATACAGAATCGGCCAGTCTGTAAATTAGATAATAAATAAGTTACATGATCCGAATTCCATTAACTTGTGCTTAACCGGTTGCCAGTCATTTACATATTAATTTGAACTAATTAACACTTTTATTTATTAAGTAAGATTGAGCACGTTTGGGCGGAATTGTTGACGAGGTCGTGTAAGAATAAATAGGTCACTTAGTTTTATTTTTCCGCATTTAAATTAAATTTAGCCAGTAAAGTAAATAAATAATAGTTTAGTTTAATAATCAGTTAATTAATAAGCCACATGGGGCTTACAACAAGCTTTCATTATTACTAGAAACTTATCTACGTAGAAGCTTATCAATCTGGATAAGCCCGTCTGTCAGCTAAGGCCGTCTACAAGCTGTTTCCTCGCTACTAACTTTGCGTTTGTACACATCTCCACTTACAAAATTACATGGTGGTTAAATTACATGGCGTCTTTTCATCTAAGGGCCACTTGCACTATTAACTAACCCGGGGTTAACCGGTTAAACCTGGAGTTACCATGGTTGCCAGTATAATTTGACACTGGGTTAACGGTTTCCGGTTAACCCCGGGTTAGTGGGTTGGTGCAAGTGGCGCTAAGTGGGAATTATATTATGAAACGAAGACATTGTGTCCGACAAATCAAGCTAATGTATTTGACCTTTAAACTTAAAGTACAGAAATTCTCAAACCTGTCAATAGACGGGAAATTGAAGCTATTAATAATAGGTGAATCATTGATCGACGAGAAACCGATACTCGTTTAGAAACGATAGTATTTATTAACAAGGTTCCATGAAGATGTGATTTTTATGAGCCGTTTGCGAATCCTGGGTTACATTTTACAAGGAGTTGGAACTGTTGGAAGGCATCGTCTGTAGCTGAATAAGTTTTTTTAAATATGTCAAATTGTTAGCTAAAGCTCCATGGATTAATTGATTGTTAGCAAGTTATTGTGTAAAAATAATTTTACAGATATGTTATTTGCGGAAAAAATCCAAGAAAAAGGATTAATCAGAAATTTGAAATTTCACAAAATAGTCCCATTTCGGAATTGCTAGGAATAACTTTGTTTCAAATTCACAAAATATAGACTTTTCTAAAAATTGTCTATGGACATTGACTTTAAAATGTTATTAGCAGCAATTTAGGTGACTGGATCTTTTCTTAACCTCTCTTGTCCTCTGAATTTATTTATTTTATTTTACTATAAATAATTACATAACTACTCGTATTTAGTCAAAGCCTCTGAATTAAAATTAAAATACCTTGTCGAAGTATGTCTAATTTTGAAAGTTCTTCCGTCTCAGGAATATGGTCGATCCTTGCGATGTATACCCAAAGGTCAAAGTTACCCTAGATAGACTTCTCAGAATTAATTAGTGCATTGTGTGATTAATGGTTCAGGTCCGGCCTCGAACCCTGAACACTTCCTCGTGCTGACGTCGAAGGTCGAGGGAAAGGAGAGAAGGCGTGCTCTTTGGCAGATTTGGGTTGTAGATCTGAGAGATTGTAATCGATAAGTTCAATACCCGATTGACATTGGAAGATAATTATAAACGGAAATAGATGTCATATATTAAAGAAAAAGTGAATAGCCCTCCAGTGGCTTAGAGTTGGTCAAAGACGCCTAGTCTTATTAAGATGGCATATAGTCGAGAAATTGGGACCGGTTCCGCCGTGGCGGGGTGGCCTAGGGGTTCAAGGCGTTAGCCCGGATTGCTAAAGACGCTGGTTCGAATCCGGCCTTCACCACTGGAGGGCTTCGTCACTTTTTCTTTAATATACGACATCTATTTCCGTTTATAATTTATATATAGTTAGTGTGACTACTTAAAAAAAGACAAATCAAAATATTTAATAAAATAATTTGATTTGTTCCCAAAGTTGTGTATTGGAAGATAATGTTTATTCGAGTACGAGCATGAGTAAGTATGAATACAATGGCTATTTTGAGCTTTAATGCCAGGATCGCACGTACCGAGTAGAGTGGCGAGACAGTAAAACGAAGTATGAAATTGTTACTCGGCCGAGTAAAAATTCCATACTTACTTTGTTTTACTGTCTCGCCACTCTACTCGGTACGTGTACCGAGCCCATAACGGTTCCACGGATACGTACAATACTACCTATTATTGGATGAAATTATAACAACAGCGAATTCATGCTTTTGTCTATGCAAGCGAGTCCATAGACAATATAATATTATCTCAACGTTCTTGAAATACCTCACGAATGTTAAATCAATTTTAGCGCCGATGCCCGTACGTTACGCAGTTACTTTCATAAATCTTATTCCAAAGTCATAAGCTCCATCGATGGTTAACCCTGTGACCGTCAAAGACGTCAAATGTCGCGCAAGGCTACAGTCCAATATTAACCTTCGTGCATTACGGTAAGGTACACCATGACATGACGCCGCGCACGATGGGTGTGGCGTTCAAAGGGTTAAGACTGTTGTTATTAGGTCCACTGTCCACACATTTAACTGATAATTCTTAAACCCTATTCCAAAGCACTAAGGTCCAACATTATTAATAGTTGCTGTTACCGCGTTACGCAAAACCGCGTTCGCAGCGATCTTGGTACGGATAAACCATTGTGAGTCACGTGGTGACAGCCTTTGAGTCGCCGACGTCGTGTTCGGGTTGCAGTATCGGGTGACTAATGTACTGTTGTAGTATTTTTCGTTGCAAGATCAGGCGGTATGAACGTACATGATATCAATCTCATGGCTTTCAAATGCACGCTATTAAATACATATTTAGATTCAAAATCATTACTTACTCGTAAAAGTTAATTTAACCAAAAATTACAAAACAACTCAAAATTTGCAGCAAATTACTTTGCAACGCTTGTGGATAAAATGCAACTCAGTTTTAGGAGAATAAAGAGTCTTTACGAGCAATTGTGTTGAAAAACCAATTATACCTAAGAAGCATTGCTGACGTATAATCCCTGAATACCATCTTCGCTCTATCTTGGTTTGTCATAAAATTCATAAACAGTGTGATTTTGATCAAGAAATTTATGTCAACTGGGAGTGACTGGGATCCTATTGGATTCGTTTTGGCATAGGAATGTGTCCGCTTGTGATAAGTCGCCTTTTAAGTGATCTGTCAAATGTTTGCCATTCATCGTCAATCAAGCTAAAGATAGATTAATTGGGCAAGTGGCCATGATATGGTTCACGCTTTCAAGTCGAATAATTGCCCCTTACTATAATTACTGGTCTGACAATATTAACGCCTTATTACTTAAGAGTTAAGACAATATAATCTCCAATAAAATATAGTGTACAATTTCTTATCAAGTAAACTTGAGTTAAGTATTCTCACTCAATTGTAGATATCAATAAAACCTCTACCTACCTACTCCAAGTCACTGCCAATCTCAATGCCACTATGACTCAATTCCCGTCAAACCACATAATGCCTAGAACAACAGACGTAGCAATTAATGACCAAGAATTGCCCCCTCACGTTCTATATAAGCGCATATCGAAAGTTGCCCGTGAGGTTTCACAGGAAATACAACTAGCAACACAAGTTCAAATTATCTGTAAGACTCCATCAATATTTACGCGCCTACGCCCTTGAAATAGAGATCGTGATTGTGGCATTGAAAATATGTGTCGCCGGCTGTTCACTTGCGTTGGCAACGAATGAGAGAAAATTCGCTATCGGCTACTGGTATTCTGCAGGTTCTGTGATAGATGGCAAGGTTGTATCTTTATAAACGTGTTCGTTAGGTATAAGACCTGTGTACCTATTCTAAACAGTATTTCTTTGAGAGATTCAAATACTACGACCGCAATTAATTTAAGAGATTTTAAAATTTGCCTTTCTTGGGTAATAAACTGCAAAATAGACCGTTTTGCAGCAACCAAGAGCGAAATTCTAAAATTAAGTATTCTTTAGAACTAAAATACCAACTCCCGCTTAACAAGTTTCACAAACCTTCAAATGAAATCAAGCTTGGCCATAAAGAAGCGAGCATTAACCCTTCGGGTTTGCCACTCAGATAAAAACAAGGAAAGGCTTAGGGCCTTGGCGGAATCAGGTATTTTAATGTGCTCTTAAGAAAGTATTAAAATTTTAATGACGCACTGTGTACATAAGTTTTTTTGTGTTTATTTTGAATGGAATCCAACGCGTGCCGACTTGGGCAACAAAACATAAGTGATACCAGATTAGCAAAGACATTCCATTAAGACCAGTCTGCTCATTTGTGTATGTTAAATATGTAAATACTTGTAGATAAAGGCATTAATGCATAGAAATGCGCGCGTACTCTAACTTTACTGCAGAAATGTGTTGTAGGTAACCTACCAACTGTTAGCTATTAGCGATAGCAGTCTTTAGAAAGGTATCGACGTTTTTATTTTCATTTTTGAGTTCCCTAACTCCTCACCCTCTAGACTCAACCTAGTCACGTTTCAAATAAAAAACTGTAAAACTGTAATATCGGAAATCTATTTAATGAAAATTTGGTCAACAATAGTCAAAATTTTGGACCATAGATAACAAATTAACACAATAGGGCCCTCCTATACTTACGACGTCTCTTCTATCACTCCAAAAGTTGGTATGTACAATCAGCAACACTCTTAACTATCCATCGATGGACTTTATGCCTTTTGTAATAAGGTTTACGAACTGTCAGTTAACAGTGTGGGCGGTGGTATGTATTTGTAAAGTATTTGGTGCGCAATAAGTTTGTGATGTTTTCTTTCTTCTTGTATCTTATCACATTCTTTATCTCTCTCGCAGAAGCTCTTTGTCCCAGTGTCAGGAGTTTGGCGACATCAACACGGGACCAATGACCCCCGCAAACCCTAAGGTCCTCGCCCGCTAATGTTTTCCTCAAATAGCAGAGTCGTAACTACAAAGTAAATTTGAAATATTGCGATAAAATTAGCATGGGTTGTGGAATTTTCTGTTTGGGTAGTTTAGATGTTTTGACGAAAGAATATTTAACGTAAAATTGATAAAGGCAATGATTAATTTGAGTAGTTTAAAAAAAGGGGTATTAAGGGTTCTCGAGCAATGCACAAGTGGCTCTTCCGATGTTGCTTATGACCATGGGCGACGGTGACCGCTTTCCATCAAGCCGGTCGTCTGCTCGTTTGCTGATTATCACTAAAAACACAGTAATGCTTATCTAGTCAGTGCAGAGTTAGCTTTTAACTTTAGATGGGCTCTAGAACTATAAGTGCTACTTGCATCATCCACTAACCCGGGGTTAACCGGTTAAACCGTTAACTCAGTGTCAAATTGTACTGGCAACCATGTTAACTCCAGGTTTAACCGGTTAACCCCGGGTTATTGGGATTGCGCAAGTGGCCCTAAGACAACTTTTACTTGAACAACTCTCTTAATAAAACTCCTATTCGACATGGTGACATCGGGCCCTTCCACAATCTGCGAGAAGTTACACTTTTCCCGAATTAAAGTGTAATAAAACTTTTACCGGCAATTTCATGCGGACGGTCATCTGGCTCAGATGTTAATGTCTGTGATGACAGAAGGTTTCACTTCGCGTTCGATTGTTTTAGACGACTGTTGAGAATGGTTGTTATGTTTTCGGGTACCTTCCTATAAAATGTATGGAGACTATCGAGCTTTTAGTGACTTTGTAAAGAAATCTAGTAATTATGTCGTTCGCAGAGTAATTTGAGGGGATGCTAAAGCGAGGTGGTGGTTTCAATAATGTCGTACCTACAGCTGCGATCGTGGCCCACATAAATGGTCTCGCCGGAAGATCAGCACCGACTCTCGGGTCAGCATTATGCTGAGGCGAGCCCATTTCGTGGTAAACAATATGTAATTATGTATGTCTTAAACCTTATCATATTACTTTTGTATGTAAACTAAGTTTATCACGTAAAATAAATGATTTATTTATTTATAATAGCTTTCTGGCAAAAAATATTGCTCTTTTTCTCAGCTGTACCTGCGCAATCAAAATTAAAAACTTTTCGACTCTACTTTTATAAATCCGAAATATATTAGGTAACATTATTTTGCATAGTTTCTTTAACCATAATCTGTCTTTGCTTAAAAATTTGGTTAATATAGGTACCTAAATACTCAGGAATTCAGGCACCTAAATGGTTTACCTACATTTTGTTCTTTATAAAGCCCGTAGAGATTCAGGAGGCCAGGGGTCCAAGTTTGCTGTCTCGACAAGCTGTGGAACTCCAAAACACTCTCATTAATTATGCATACAATGTTGCAGTCTTGCAGGGCGAAATTATCCAAAGGATTATGTTTCACGGTGTGCTCTTAGCCTCTTACACATCGTCTGAACGAACAACCATTACTAATAGGGCAGTTTAATGAAATCTAAACTGTAGATAGCCGTACTTAAGGTCTAAAATGCTTTGGGTGTTTATCGCCAAAAGTGTGAAATATTTTATGATATTGCTGCAACGCATGTAAGGTTTTTGTGCAAAAAGTAACTTATCATGTTTCTAAGTGTTATGGGCAGCGTAAATTAGCATTCGTTTTTCGAATGAAATGCATCGTTTTCAATTTGTCTGGCAATAGTGGTGTTACTTAATATTTTTTTGGTTCACCGCTGACTCTGAATGAACTATGTACCTACTCATGGTTGTATCATGACAATACTTGAAAATCGAATGTCAAATTATATGTCTTCCCCAAGAAATCATCAATTTCCTAAAACCTAAATAGCAAATTGCGGCTATTTGCTTGATTAGACTAACCATAAAAACTTACCTAGCTATACTTAATATTGCTAATATTGTAAACGAAAATTACATTCGGACGGCGAGATGCAGCGTTCGATGTTATAGGGTGCCTAGCCAAGATGCCAATCGCTCGCTCCGTAGCGAACGAAAGGGTAATCTCTCTATCACTCTTCCCTATTAGTGCGACAGGGACATTAGCGTATCGTTCGCTGGGGAGCGTAAACGATTGGTTTGGCTAGGTACCCTGAGGGCCTACCGCAAACCACATTCGACGTGTTGTCTCCCTGTCACACTTACGTACAAATTTACAAGTGCCACAGAGAGGCAATACGTCGAAACCCTCTGTTTATCCCATCACCCGCGTCGACGCTTCCAACAGTAATATTGGTGCAGTCGTCATCCAAATGCAACTTTTAGGGCCTCTTGCACCATCCCACTAGCCCGGAGTTAAGCGGTTAAACCGTAAACCCAGTGTTAAATTGTACTGGTAACCATGGTAACTCCAGGTTTAACCGGTTAACCCCGGGTTAGTGAATGCTGCAAGTGGCCCTTAGAGAACATAGCTGTGAGTGTTACGCGTAGTTGCGGTGCGGTTAAAGAAAGCTGACCGCCATGTGGGTCGCGGTTTCATATTACACCAGGAAATTATACGCTTGCGAAAGGGACGATGTGCCTTATTATTTAGCCCTCTGGATGTTACTTTTAGTTTAAATTTCAAATCGAACGTCAAAAATGCCTCAATTCAGGATAACTCAGCACCCACTTGGCGAGTTCACGGTAACTGTGAAGTCGGCAGTCAAAATCCACAGAATGTCACAAATCCGAATATTATTCATTTATATACAACATGTCCTTCATTGTGAAATAAACTATAATTAGTATAATATCTATTTATTTAGTGACTGAATTTTCATATTGTGTACCTACACTCAGGTCCAAAACTGTCCCAATAGTAGTAATCTTAGTAGACAATGTGGAATAGTTTTATAGAGGCTGAATTTCGTAGTTATGTATTTGGAGTTTCCATAGGAGGAACAAGAAATGTGTTTATTTCTACTTTCCCATTCTAAATTACAAGATAACCGTAAATTCCAAGTATATCATATGTTAGGCCGATTTGTAGGAAATTTTAAGGAGTACTGTTATGTATTAATCATGTGCCCCTCGCCTTGATCGACATCAACTTCTCCACATTCTACTAAGATAACTATTGGGATAGTTTTGCACCTAAGTGTATATTATACGAATATTCAATTATTAATGTTATGATTTTTTTTCTTTTACAGGTAAGGATATTCTCATCATTTCATAATATTACGAGAAGTCAACATAACGTGGTAAAGTAACTAATAAATTGTGGCATATAATTAAGGCAATGGTCAGTCAGTGGAACGTTAGTAAAAGGTGTTTCCTAGTGGTATAAATATGTCCAGTCGCCCTCAGATATATCGGAGCAGCCAAGCTGCTCAAAAATATCTGAGCACGCCATGCACTTTAACGTCTTGATAATAGAGGCTTTGGTCAGATATTTGTGACGACTGTCCCATCGCATTAATGTGCGATTCATTTGTACACAACTTATGACTGCGAGCTCCGAGAATTTTAGTATATTGTACCATTTAAGGCTGCGTTTCCACTGAGAAGATTTGAGGAGACGTGCGGGAATATACCAATAGCATTGGTTTTAAACCACATTAATAATAAATATTATAGGACATTATTACACAAATTGAATAAGTCCCACAGTAAGCTCAATAAGGCTTGTGTTGTGGGTACTAAGATAACGATATATATCATGTTTACATATTTATAAATACTTAAATACATAGAAAACACCCATGACTCAGGAACAAATATCTGTGTTCATCACACTAATAAATGCCCTTACCGGGATTCGAACCCAGAACCATCGGCTTCACAGGCAGGGTGACTAACCACTAGGCCAGACCGGTCGTCGACATTGCCTATTTCCTTCATCATATTCGGCTAGAACGCCAAATCTTACGTAATGTTTACTTACCATTATATCCAACGATACACATCTCAATCTCGATTTGTTTGCTTAGTCTGTGGCCTTCACCTTAACCATAGACAATACGGCCGGAATAGACGGTTCCTGTTTCCGCTTGTCAAACATATCAGCGGTTGTCAATGGCTTTCTTTTTTTTAATGTCCTTAAGAGGTGTGGCTGATTAGATCTAAAAACACTTGAGGTGGCGAAGTGGTATTGAAAAGAACAGCATTCCTTGATGAATTAACATTTACATAGCAAGGAACCTTCGATGCTCATATTTATTTAGTCTTGTTATTACAAAACGACTATATTCCCAATGAATTAGGGTTCAAATTTACATGACAGAGATGTATGAAATGACTTTTGCAGTAACAACTGTTCTTATTAAAAGCTTTAAATGTCAGAATGTAAATTTTACTAATAGTGAAGTTAATGGTTTAGCCTATAAGTGAAGCATTGTATATGTAGTATGTACAATCGCTATCAGATATATTGGAGCGACTAATGTATTCACAAATATATAAACAAAATCTGTATTATCAAGACGTTCAAATACGTATTCCGATATTTTTGAGCACCTTTGCCTCAATCTAATGGCGACTGTACTTACTTCCTTAGTAAGTATGTAAAGAGACCAAGATGCTATACAATAGAGGTGTGTTATTGCTGCCGGATCGCCCAATTTTTAGTCTGTAACGTACTTTAACTCCTCATGACTTAACCTCATGAAAAGGGCACGCCAAATTATCTAGCAACGTACGAATATATTTCACGCCCCGTCACTGCTTGGTGTATATACTAATTAATCCTAAAATAAACTACTACTTCAGATAAAGCTTAGAAGACTGCATAATGTGACAGAAGATACGTAATCAGAAACTTCATGCCTCCGATAGTCATCATGTAGTCATTTATAAAAATCGAACCATTACCAAAGTACGAGTCGTGCTTGATGCATTTTGTTCTTGCATGAACGAGAGTGGGATTTCGCTAATCTAATTCATTATAGAACCTACTTTTGGAGCTGTATTAGTGCCATCGGATATGTATTGTATCCCTAGGCATTAGACAAATCCGTACATCTAAAGGTCGGAAATGCACTTGTAATCCCTCTTGTGTTGCAGGTTTCCATGGGCGACGGTAATTGCTTACCAACAGGCGATTTGTCTGCTCCTTTGCCTCCTTTATCATAAAAAAAGACTGTGTTGCGATGATATTCATCACTTCTCCCATTTAACTACATCTTTTAACTGTATACATGGATAGCTTTTTGATAATAAGCTCTTTATTTAGCCCGATTAGTTTTTTTAGCAAACCAAGGTCATAGCAGTTTCAAAACACCATGTTATATATATATCTCATAAGCCTACAATCACAATGTCGAAAGTGTCGAAACTAACAAGCAATTATTTATTGCACGCTTATACAGAAGAAGTGTGCAACGTCGGTGTAGCATGTCTTTTAAACTGTTTATTGCAGAGAGTCGAAAATGGATAGAGATTTATTTTCTTAAAAAAACTAAAAGACTTTTGCGGGCTTGCAGTTGACCACAAAACGCTCAAAAGATAATTTGAACATACATACCATGTCAACTTAATAACAATTTTTCTGTAGAGATACCTACTTGTAGGATAGTCTAAGACAAAATTGACCCCCATAGCAAGTCGATTCCACAGGCGCACATATTCACTTACCTATCGGATATGAGTCATTCATAACTTGCCCTCGATAGGCTAGATGACAAGTTTTTATTAATGGTATCAGTTATCCAACGATTAGGTTTGTTTGACGATCAAATGTCTATATAGGACCCATTACATTAAAGTAATGCAAAAGTCAGAATTGACAGTAGTCTTGAAATATGGAAAGGCCGCACGGTTGCAGTGTAGATGTTTCTACACTTATTGTGACATTTACACCATTTTTGACATAAGAATAGACCTACACTTATTTATTTATTTTTAACCAAAAATGCTCTATATACGCAATTTTAAGTAGGTACACCTACTTTGTTTGTGTACAGTTTTATTTAGTTAGTGCTTAATTAGATCTAGGCCCTAATTTTTTTTCTGTGTCTTGCATCGAATTTATATTAAAATTTATATGCTTCAACTTTGTTTGTATGTAAATAATTTACATACATAAATTTGAGACGCTAAACCATAATAACGCAAAGTTTTCAAAAATAAAGTGATTTTCCGAACTTAGAATGCTCCCGGTGTTAAAATTTGAATATAAATGAACCGTCAAAATTTAACCATATCTTCGCGTAAAATGTGTATTTCAAAGATTAAAGTAAAGTGTAAAGTACATCGCGAACTTACGCCATAATCGTGGCAGCACTTTAATTAAAAAACATAATTTCTCTATGGTCGGTTAACCATAGACTATTCATAGACCAAACCGCAGCAAGAAGCGTTTTCAACGTATAATGGACCGTTTAAACACGTTTGCCCTTTACCCAGTAACACAAATCGTGACGTGCGTCGAATTGTCATTCGAAAACCGACTTTAGCGTACGTGGTTAGGATATATATTTGAACTGGCAAGTTTCGTACGTAGGTTTAGAAACATGACATTGGTTGGTACAAAGCGTGGCGCGAATCAGAAATCAGAATGAAGTTGGAGACATCGTTTCGGTTGGTTGCGTTTCGTTTTCCATGAATTGATTAGGATGTCCCTTTGTTTGCTAATTAAATTGTTAAGTGTGACAAGGAGAACGGGTTCAACGCATGTGCGTGAGCAGGACATGTATAATGTCATTTAGTATAACTGTTCGTAGCCCAATTCGAACGTACACTGACATCACAATGATATTTGAATCATGGTATTTAATTTGACAATGACAAGTCTGTTAAAAACAGCGTTTACTTACTTACTGTAGTTTTTTTTATGCGCCTATTTTAGTGGCTACTGCTGGGAAGATACTCTTTTTCTTCCCAGCGTTCACTAAAGTGCGCGTCCAAGTTAACATTCCAAAAAGAAACCTCAAAATGGTTTATTTGCAAATATAGGTAGTACATACATACGGTGATGGTTATCTTCCAACAAGTGGTGTCGCTATATTTGACCAATAGGCATTTATAAAACGTACATATGCAGAACGGATTTTAATTTTAAACATGAAGCATGTACAAGATTATAATAATTGCAAGACGTAAGTAGAGACTCTAAATTAGACCGAAAACAGAAACTAAACCAATAGGCTGCATTCCAGCATTGTCAAAACTAAATTACCTCCATTACAACGAGGTAAAGAGTAATAATCAGTCTGTCAAGTGTCAGCTGTCGGAAGCAGGAAGGAAGGGTTATGGTTGGTTATGACAGCGGTTGCGCAACCGCCATCTTTTAACGTGGATGTCGTGTACTGTGATAGGGACTGCAGGATCTGCCATCTTGTGGCCTAAATCGGAAACATAAACTAGATTTTGTCACGTACCCCTACTTCATGCACGCGAGGTACCTTACGCGTTGAAGATTCTGCCATCTTGTGGCGTAAATTTAAAACTTAAGTTTGACATTTGCGATTCGCGCCAATAAACTGTACTCTTGTGCTGCCACCTACAGTTCATGCATGCTCCCTATAAAGATATGACTGTGGGAAAGTAGGGGGTTGCCGTCCGAAGATATATTAACTAGCGAATTTTTAAATTAAAGGAAAACCTTAATAATTCACCGCTTCGGGAAATTATTTGAATTTGCGACCTTTAGTAATGCCGGTCGAATCGCTCTTAACTAACTGAGCTATAGTCTGACAAAAAAGAGTAGAAATTAAAAAGTGGCAATACTGTAGTGTCGCCCCTTTCAAACCAATTTATATAAGAAAACGGGACGACACTACAGTGTTGCCACTTTTAAATTTCTACTCTTTTTTGTCAGACTGTACCGAAGTTTACCGGAAGCTTTATAGGTACGCTTTAGAGAGGCGCATAGCGAAGAAATGTTCTTACACATATTATATCTTAACGACGACACTGGGTTTTCAAGTTATATTAAGAATTAACCAGTACAATGCGTAAACCCGTACTAAACTATTTTTAAACGTCATATTCTATATTGTTCTAGATATGTTAAGTTAGTTGGTGACGTCCACCTGCTTATACATTAGAATAGGACTCTGCTGACGCGATGGCGACTTCATAGCCTTCATATTTAACATAATATTGAATTTAAGTCTATTTTAAGCATCGGTTGTTGAACCGGACTTAAAAATCGCACCCATGTCACAACCGAAGTCACTTAAAGTTCAACATTTGACACCTTTTGACGCGCATCGGGATTATTTTTATATCAAGTTACTTAATATAATGCATCCTCAAATGGCCAAGGTGAGTTGATCGATTTTTGTACCACACCTAAAGGAAGAACATAATTTTATTTACGTTTTATCAATCATCGTTATCGTTCCACGTGGGCTGTAAAATGTATACTTAATTCCAAATATCTGGGAGATCGAGCTTTGCTCGGAAAACATATAAAAACTCATAAATCCGCGTTTTTCCAGAGATAAGACCTAGCTAGATCGATTTATCGCCCCCGAAAACCCCCATATAGCAAATTTCATTGAAATCGTTAGAGCCGTTTCCGAGATCCCCGAAATATATATATAAATAAATAAACATACCTGTGTTTATTAGCATGGTAGGAGGAAGTTTACGACAGGTAAGTATTATATAATCATTAGTAAAAACAATGTTGAAAACGACTGATCCTTTTCAGAGGAATAGTTCATGTCAAACAAATTATTTAAATAAATCTTTTCGTCGTAAATGTTCGTATCTGTCCCATCAACTCGTTTATCGCTACTTCTTAAGGGGCCCACTGATTAACAGTCCGCCGGACGGTATCGGCCAGTCAGTTGTTCGGAACTGTCAAAATTTTGTTCTAACTGACAGGCCGATACCGTCCGGCGGACTGTTAATCAGTGGGCCCCTTTATACATATAAAAATAAGTGTGACTTATTGTACCTAATTTGTTTATTATAAAAATGTCAAAGTTGTAAATTGTAACGTAGACATTTTCTTAAATTTTAAATTAATATTTTTGGGTTGAATTCCTTTTCTTATTTCGACGATTTTAACAATATCCCAAACTAACTCGATTGGTTGCACTTATTTGCATAATCTGTTGCATTCAGATGCACCTCTTTATGCTTATCTGTTGTCGGGGTTGTCATACGAGTAAAAATAATTAAAACTTGAGATATTTGGGTTGTCACTCCAGGAAAACTTTGTATGATTTAGATATGTTTTTTAGGTAAGAGAGAATTTAGATGTTAAATAAAACATAGGAATTACAGACTCCAAAAAGGGGGCTCTGAAATGAAACTTTATTAGATTTATTGGTAAAATATATTTCTTAGGCTCAGGAGTGAATTGTTAAATAAATCAGTCAGAATTTTCGTAGGATTTGTGTCTTCAAGGGATTGGCACCCTACTTTTGTTTTGGCCTTTTGTACTCAACATATGAGGAGGTCATTTTGAGATGACATGCACATTTGATGTGTGGACCCCTCCGGGGACGCACGCTCGCATGAGTACTATTTGTGGTGAGACCACACATTCGCCATGTTGGTCGAAATGCTGGAAGCAGCTCGAGTCCTTCGGTGTGCTCCACTGAGTAAGTACAAATGAAATTTAGGTGTGATCAACTCCACAATGGCGCGAAACGTTGTGGGTTCGTCCTTAACCAGGTTTTTGGTTCTTTACAGAGTTGACTCCTGCTCGAGGGTTGGGAGTGCTCCGCCAGAAGTCCTAACAGCTTCCAGTGCGGTGAGCTAAATTTCCAATTGTTTCATATTTTCTTTAGCGGCCATTAAGGCGTCGGCTAATGTATCCATTTCTCGGTTTACAGGAGCCGGGAGCTTGTGAATTTTTTTTGGAAGAGCTTTCGATTTCTTTTGGAATTCATTTGAAGATGTTTAGAAGTTGTAATATGGGGCTGTGGGATCTGTACCACGCCATCTGCAGCGGCCGGCTCCAACCAGGTTAGCGGCCAGCTTCCCGGGGAAAGGCGAGTTCGCTCCCCTCTGCTGCAGTTCCAGCAGCAGTTTTTGAGGTCGGTCTGTTGCATAACTTTTGAGTGGCATTCGCCACCAACTACAAATTTAAAATGGTTAATTATGATTTAATTTTATTCAGTTTGAAGTTTTGAAAGTTCTGGTGCATAAAATTTAGGTATTTCGAAATTTAGTTTTTAGTTTTTAATTAATGGGTGTAATCCCTTATAACTAGAACCTGTGAAGCGACCCAGCTTTACCACTGAGCATTTTACAGTAACTGATTAGGTTAATAAAGTTAATTAGTTATAAATTTTGTTTAATTGTTTCTCCTCCTAGCTTTCCTACAGCAAGACACCATTTAGTCTATTTAATTTAAATTTAATTTAATTTTATTTTGTTAACATGGCTGTTTCCATTTTCCACAAGCCGGAGCTTTTCATTTATTATTTTACCCCCTTACAAAACAGCCGTGTTACAATGGCGCCCAAGGATTTTCATGTTTCTAAATAATTACTTGCTGGAGGAAAAGCCTAGACTTATTTTTATGCACCAGAAAATCATTTTGTTTAACTCACCTTTTGTAGAGTATTTTGTTACATTGCAAAGATGTTTTAGGTATTGCATACCATAATTTGGGCATTTGCCTACATTTCTGTTGAATTTTGTGCACATTTACATGTAATTTTTTTCTGAAAACGAGTGAATTTTGTATGACACATTTTGAGGTTATAAAAATTTGCTGACTTGACAGATGTCAAAGCACATGTTGCATTTTTAGTCAATTTGGATACTATTTTGAAGTTTTGACACTAGTATTTCGTTTGGTTTCACATTTAACATTTTAATTTCAATTAAAAATAAAAATGTTGTATTTTATAACATAAAAAAAGAGAACACAATTTTGCCACTTGGGATCACATGTAATATTTGTATGTAGTTTAGAATCTCATATTTTAAGAGAAAGATTTGTGAATTTTAATAGAAACTTGTCACTTTATTATTTTTATATGTTTGCTGGAACTGCACTTTTTTCAATAGTTTGTATATAAATTTTGTAACTTTTTACACAGAGATTTGTTTTGTACAGTTAAGCCTAAAGGCATAGTAATTTCACCACATACCAAGTATTGTTAAGGAAAACAATAGTTAACACAATTAACATAATTTCATTTCATTTTATTACACAGCACATTTGTTGTAAAGATGAAGCACCAGAAATTTCAATGCAGTAGCATATTTAGTATATTAAAGTTGAAACGCAACACTCAATTTCACAGCTTATTGATAATAATTTATTTAGGAAGGTCAATGCCAATCAGGAGCTCATCCTAGGTTCAAGCAGCTGTGGAAGTGGTGTCGGCAATTTTGTTTTTCAGAGCTCTCCGCATAGCCGCAGGGGAACCAGTTTATTATAGAAGTATGGTCTGGCAGTAGTGTCCGGCAAGCTTCTTGTGGTGTTTCATAGTGATTTAAACTTCTGAAAGATTGAAGATATTCTTCTTTGGCGTGCTATAGCGCATTCAGTTCCAGAACAATTATTGACATCATTTAATTTTCAAAATTAGCAATTCCTGTGATCCGGCTGTCCAGTTGTAGAAATGGCTGGATGTTTTTTTGTTTTTGTAGTGGTGATATATCCAAAGTCAGCACGGTTTTGATGTAATCTGTAACAATTTCACTTAAATTTTGAGGTATGCAATACATTTTTGGTTAGTTTATTTCATTTGGCTTTGCAATGACATTTAGCGTTTATCTTGAAGGGAGAGGGATAATCGTGTGAAATAAGATGTCTCCTGATCTCATAATTTAGTGTTTTACCTGTATTTTTGGTAGTTTTCGATTAACTCTGAGTCGAGTTTTGAGTCGCTGAAATCGACATTTATCTAGCGGTTTCGAGTTTTTAATGGTACTCCACACAACTTACGACTTGTGTTTCATATTAAATGGTAATTTTCCAAATTAGAATGGTATTCACAACCAAAGTTGTACTTTTGTGATTTAGTTTAATGTGCAAAGTAATTTTTTTTAATGCATATAATTGTTTTTTTTTAAACACAAGAGACGTCACTAGGGTGCGTTCGGAAACGCGTAATTTTTAGTAATGTTTTCTTTATTTCGTAACGAGTTCGGCGTTTAAAAAAAACGCTCGTTTTTTTTAAAATGTGATTTTGAAATTTGTTAGAATATGGATATTTATTTAGTTAAATACAATATAGTTATTTTGGTTTAGAACATTACGAGATTTGGTTTTAGTCAGGTTTTAGTACTCAAATTTAATGAGATAAATTAATTTGAAGTAGTTTTTTTTAAATCGGCCAAGATTTTAGTTTAAAATTTCGTTTTGAGATTTGGCGGGAATTTCGAATAAGGCTCGTGGCATGTTTTGGATTTTGACACAAGTTTTTGGTAGGTTTTCAATGAGGTGGTATTTTCCAAGGCCTCGCCTACACAAGAACGTTTAGTTTCACGGTTGTCTCGTTTGGAGTGTTGGGTATTATGGTAAAATATCCAATCACGACTTTATGCACGGTACGTGGTGAACAGCACTGACTGTATTCACTACAAATTTTGTTTGGGGATGGAAGAACGGGATTTGAAATGCGTGAAGTATGGGAGGGGCGACAGATGAGATATGAAAGGTATGGTAAAGTGTGTGAAGTATATTTGGGGCGAAACAACTTGCTCACTTTTTAAGGTCAGAGCGAGTCCTTAACATGGCAAATTTGGTTTTCGGTAGTAGGTTTCGAGTGCTTACCACACTCGAGCACGGTTTTGTGCAATTTTGCGTATTTGTGGCTACGCTTTTGGTCGGTATGGGGTTCATACCCAGCAGTTACCATTTTTGAGGGGCTGTTTTAAATTGGGTTCTTGCTTTTTTGGACATATCGACCGCGGTACCCCTTTTGGTTTGGTACCTCTTTTTATCGTGTTGACGATCCAATGTGCCATTTTTGAAGGCGATGGAACGGCACACGGTGTCTCCGCCACCTTTTTACGCCTGCTACCGCAATGCAAGTCAGCCAAATGGTTGAAGTTTTTTAGATTTAGTGTGGTTTGAGAGTTTTGGGGAGTTATCCTTGGACGCACGATCCCTCGTCTTGTACCAGTCGTCGTGCCGCCAAGGACGACAAACCACTCACCTGCTATGTTATGTACCTCGTTTTGTTACAGTATACCATATTTTCATATTTGTTGGTATGGTTTTTTTTTTTGATTCCGGAGAGTTGGGTGGGACAGGTGTACCTCACCAACTCAAAGGGCCGTTTTGGATTTTTAGGGTTGTTTGATGATTGTTGTCTACCTGAAGGGTTGGGACAAACCTTAGTGTCCTCAACCGGTAGGGTTGCAACAAAGGTTTTCATTGAAGGCTTATGGTTAGTGGACTATAGGTTTAGTGGACTATAAGTTTCATTTCGCCCGGTCTAGCTGAGTTTTTTGAGGAATGCTGAACATCGGTCCTGGCGGTTGGTTTTGGCTTTCTCAGCACAACAAGCTTTTATCGCGTTGTACTGGGAAGGCCAACGGTTTGTTTACGGGTTGGAAGGATAGACGGAGGTTTTTTTCTATGTGCAGCGCAGTTGGCCGCATAGTTTTTTTTCACCTTCCGTGGTGTTGACGTGGGTTCGAGATGTTGTTTAGATTTTTTTGTTCGGTCAGAACAGCAGTATGTTTAGATTGATTAACGTTTGTATGATTTCACTTTTAGATTTTGGGTAGTTTGTTTGAGCATTTTTGGTAAGTTTGAATCTCGAAGTTGCGTCAGACCTTTTGTTGAGATTCTAGGTTTTCTAGATCAGTTTTTTGAGTAGATTAGTTTTCTGGCCCTCATTTTGTTTTAGTGGTGCAAGTCGCTGAGGACAGCGAGCGGTTCACCTACGTTGAACCTTAAAATCGGGGAGGGGGGTATTGTAACGTAGACATTTTCTTAAATTTTAAATTAATATTTTTGGGTTGAATTCCTTTTCTTATTTCGACGATTTTAACAATATCCCAAACTAACTCGATTGGTTGCACTTATTTGCATAATCTGTTGCATTCAGATGCACCTCTTTATGCTTATCTGTTGTCGGGGTTGTCATACGAGTAAAAATAATTAAAACTTGAGATATTTGGGTTGTCACTCCAGGAAAACTTTGTATGATTTAGATATGTTTTTTAGGTAAGAGAGAATTTAGATGTTAAATAAAACATAGGAATTACAGACTCCAAAAAGGGGGCTCTGAAATGAAACTTTATTAGATTTATTGGTAAAATATATTTCTTAGGCTCAGGAGTGAATTGTTAAATAAATCAGTCAGAATTTTCGTAGGATTTGTGTCTTCAAGGGATTGGCACCCTACTTTTGTTTTGGCCTTTTGTACTCAACATATGAGGAGGTCATTTTGAGATGACATGCACATTTGATGTGTGGACCCCTCCGGGGACGCACGCTCGCATGAGTACTATTTGTGGTGAGACCACACATTCGCCATGTTGGTGGGATCTGTACCACGCCATCTGCAGCGGCCGGCTCCAACCAGGTTAGCGGCCAGCTTCCCGGGGAAAGGCGAGTTCGCTCCCCTCTGCTGCAGTTCCAGCAGCAGTTTTTGAGGTCGGTCTGTTGCATAACTTTTGAGTGGCATTCGCCACCAACTACAAATTTAAAATGGTTAATTATGATTTAATTTTATTCAGTTTGAAGTTTTGAAAGTTCTGGTGCATAAAATTTAGGTATTTCGAAATTTAGTTTTTAGTTTTTAATTAATGGGTGTAATCCCTTATAACTAGAACCTGTGAAGCGACCCAGCTTTACCACTGAGCATTTTACAGTAACTGATTAGGTTAATAAAGTTAATTAGTTATAAATTTTGTTTAATTGTTTCTCCTCCTAGCTTTCCTACAGCAAGACACCATTTAGTCTATTTAATTTAAATTTAATTTAATTTTATTTTGTTAACATGGCTGTTTCCATTTTCCACAAGCCGGAGCTTTTCATTTATTATTTTACCCCCTTACAAAACAGCCGTGTTACAAAATATTGGTTAAAACATTTAACCGTAGTTTTTATAGAGGTGTTAAAACAGTATATGTGTAATTTTATGACATTTTTATTATGATGACACTTCCTTGATATAATCTTTAATTATTTAACTGCGCGATGATGCAGAAACGTGATATTATTAAATTGGAATCCATGCACCACCCACTTTCTATTTCATTGTATTTTGCATGTTCATTTTGCTAATAAACCAAACTTCATTCGTCAAAAAAATATACCTTTACGCCCAGTATAAATTATCATTCCATAGCGTGACATGACGTATGCGTTTGCGTTAAGTTTCATTTTGAGTGGGATTATGAGTTTTCAAAACGTCCCGCTTGGCGCGCTGTTCAAATTCCCATAGAAATAACGAAAATGTGAACGCTCGTCACGCTTTGGAATGAAATTTACACTAGGGATTATTGCATTTGTTTCTGTCATATAAATAGGTACTTAAATAAATATTAAGGGACTTGCAAGAGGTTGTCACGTAAAAAGTAAAAGTGAAATGGGACAAATATGTCATTCATGTGAGTATGCCAGAATTATTACCAGTGCCTGGTTGACTCCGCTTATGCAATCCATTTTAAGTCTGAGCCCGCGATCCATAGTAACTGTTCGTGTGCAGAGGCCTTTCTTGTATGTCTGTTACTTTATATTTAGGAATAAGTGGCCTAAAGGCGGAAAAGCGGTTTATAATGACAGCTGTTACACGCCAATCCATTGTATTTAGAACAATATTATAAGAGAGTTAGCGCTTAGTTATTCGACTTTAAGGTTAACTAAGTGTCAGTGCGGCTTACTAAGAAAAGAACATTTAATGATAATTTTAAGCTTAATAGTTCTTATTTCTTCAGAGACTATACAAGTAGGTAAGTATATTAAAGAAAAACGTTATACCGACGGTAATTAAGCTATAGCTTGATTATTATAATAATTCTTACTTATCTATTGAACAATTATTTTAAAAACAAATCAATTTGATTTGACTTTATTTCTAGTACTTATAGTAGATGATGTTTTATTCAAAATGAGAACTGTCAATTGCAAACAGTGTAATCAAATGCCGCAATGGCAGTCGTAATATGCGGTTCCTGAACACATGATAATGAGCTTATATATCTTATAATATGTGTCTAGATAAAGCAGTGTATGTAACTGTAGATATATTATATATATAATTAGGCATTATGTAGCAGTCACACAAACTACTATTAATAATTTACCTGTGTCAGACGGACATAGCTACTTTCTCATTTATTATTAAATCCGTAGGCAGACGGCCTAGGATACTTAACACAATGCTAACCTAATGCAATCGGACCATTATTTAATTGAAAGCCAGACGTCAATTGAACAGAGCAGATAAAACCACCGCGAGTTACGAGTATGACATCACAGTTACGTTCTAGCGAATCTAGCGGATCGAAAGTGAGATCGGACGAGAACGAAAGTGGACGTAGACGAGATATACGAGAACGGACAGACGTTACCAGGCTGACAACCGCAGACTTTGATATTCCAAGATCTTCTCTACTTTCTCTCACTCTTATCTAGAGATATACGTACAAATGTGTCCGTAAATGGGCCAAGTCTGTCAATATATGATAGAAAATAACGGAAATCTGTCCGAGGACTCATCTGTATCTGGGCTATAACCGCGAAAATCGAAGTTCGCAAATTGCGGGCATTTTTCTCTGTCACTCTAATTACGCCTTCATTGGAGTAAAAGAGAAAGATCCCCGCAATTTGCGAATTTCGGTTTTTTGCGGTAGCCGCTCTGATACCCGCTATATATTTGTCTGTAAAACAGATCGGAGTATGCTTACCCTAACGAAGACCTATTGGGCAGAGATGGAAACACAAAACTTGAAATTTCGAAGGTTGCTGTATACTCGTAACCTTAGGTTCACTGCGCAATGTTTTAGAGGGTGTCTAGTCCCTCAGTTAGTTCAATAAGGTTAATAATGAATAGAAATTGCCAAATAGAATAGTAGAACACGTAGGAACTACATTTTTTGTGAGCCTCCGTGGAGTACGAGTATGGGCCCATATAAAACTTATTACAGCTTGTCCCGTCTGCTCCGTGCCCGCTCTGTGACGCGGGAAGTGGGCCACGCCCGCGTACAATTATTTGAGCCACATAAAATCGAGTTTCCATATTACGTGCCCGATGGCCTGGATCGAGATTACAACAGATCTTACAAGGCGCCATTTTGTACTACAATCATTGACCGATGGTGGGTCGAATGTCTTTGAAATATGGTCTAAATGGGGGTCCAGTTTGTTAACAAAATAGATTGCGAGTTTAGTAATTTTGGAGTAATAATTTACGTAGTTATATAAATTGTTGTTGTGCGTTACAGTTCAATAGGCAGCGTAAAATGACGAAAATATGAAGTTTTCGGGGAAACGAGAATTTCGTGAAATGGAACGCACGTGACTTCGTCTAAAATAAAAATAAAATAGCGTCTTCTATTGTAATTGGCTTTTCCCTCAATTAATACCTACAAGAGCAACAAAGTCAGATATTTGTGTTTTGGCTTTACGTCTCACAGATTGGCTACAAGAGATCTTGGTTTACCTTAATATAGTTTCTCTTTGTGTTATTATATCTGTAACTAGGTAGACAAATGAGAGTTCTATAGGTACAAACCATAGACTAATAATATAGTCCTCTTCTGACTTAATTTAAAAGCTTAAACTCTACAAAACTATAAAGTTTCATAAGGACGTTTTGTTCGGATCCGGAAATATGATATTCTTATCAAGGAAAGTATATCTTGGCCGGTCGACTTTACCAAGTTTCGCGTGTCATATTCCACATTTCCTTTCACGATTATATCGATTACTTAACCTTCACGATTATCGATATAAAATTATTAACTTTATATCTTAATCTCTATGTGTGTCACTGTCGATGCATAATGAATTGTTAAAGGAATTGGAGCCTTGTGGGATTGAATTTAATGTGACATTTAGCATATCACAATGTGAGCTTTTAAGTAATAATTTGTGTTTACACATTGTAAGAATGTAGGTAATTAGGTTTGCGGCAAATGTCAGATGCGATTGATTCGCAGATTTTGCAAAAAGCCTTTCATTTATTACAGATAAATATAGAATTACTCTATACAACAGAGTTTTGATAACTTCTTGGTGTTTCCCCAACTGTACCCGCCGAACACAGATGGGAATAGGTGTTTCCATTTAAATCATTCCCACTTGTCCCCGCCTCGTGGTGGCGGTCACGTGGGGCGGGGACAGATAGGCATACCTATATCATCTTCTTTGATCGTAAATATAGTAAGCAAAATTGTGATGCCTTTTTAAACCAGGCCATATGGTTTAATTCGGATAAATGAAAGTGCAAAAATCTTATATCAAAAAGACTTTTCTTTGTCCGTAAGTTATTTTATTTATTTCATAAATACCTTTATAATCCGGAGGTTGCGGGTTCGAACCCCGGCTCGTACCAATGAGTTTATCGGAACTTATGTACGAAATATCATCTGATATTTACTAGTCGCTTTTCGGTGAAGGAAAACATCGTGAGGAAACCGGACTAATCCCAATAAGGCCTAGTTTACCCTCTGGGTTGGAAGGTCAGATGGCAGTCACTTTCGTAAAAACTAGTGCCTACGCCAATTCTCGGGATTAGTTGCCAAGCGGACCCCAGGCTCCCATGAGCCGTGGCAAAAATGCCGGGATAACGCGAGGAAGATGAGGAAGATGAAATACCTTTATAACAAAAATGCAATCTCTAATTCTAATTAGAATCAATACAATGACATGCAATCTGTTTATTGCCTTTTTAGCAAGTCATTGTAAGTTTGTAACAATACCAATGACAAAAAGAGAATAAAATTATGAACAAGTTAATATTGAACGCAAAATTGATTCTATCAGAATATGATTTTAATTATTGTTCACAGTTTTGACACTGATAAAAACATAATGACCTACATACCATTCTTTGTTATCGCATCAGGATATAGAAATAATCGAATCGTAATCTTTTTTTTACTTCCTGTCTATGGTTGATTGTTTCTTTCTAATTTCAAGACCAAGGTCCTAGTGTCATTCAGCCAATTTTATAATTGCACGAAAAGGCACGAATGTGCAATTTTTCATTTATTATGTTGGGCAGCGGAAGTATATTATGTAATAGTCAACGATATTGACATTGTGTTGAACAATGTAGTCTTGCGGATTATTTGGATGCAATAAGTAAATTTTTAAATAGGTATAGAGGCATTTGAAGGAACATGGTAGTGCTACCGCCAAGTCAAACCAGTAGGTACTTATAAATAGAATTAATCTATACTATATTAATATTATAAAGACGAAAGTGTGTCTATCTGTCTGTCTGTTACCTCTTCACGCTTAAGCTGCTGAACCGATTTAGTTGAAATCTGGTATAGAGATAGTTTAAGTCCCGGGGAAGGACATAGGATAGTTTTTATGTCGCATCCCTGAAGAGAGTGCAAAGGGGGGTGGAATTGAAAGAGTTAATGAATTGCCTAATAATTGAAGTAAGCAATGCGCGAATTGAATGATTGCTATTAGCATTATCCAGGTGCTATACCTACTTTAGCTGATGTCACTAATTCCACGCAGACGAAGTCGCGTGCAAAAGCTAGTATTATAATAATTGTCAAAAGTAATATCAACAATTAATGATTATTTTTGTGACGGAAGGTTAGCCAGCATGATTTTTTTAATGACAGACGAGTAAATAGTATACTTCGTAAGCTTGAATTAGTTTGAACGTTGAAAAAACGTTCTACCAAGTAGTATAAAGAACGTATTCAAAATGAATGTCTTTTCTACGAGCTCTCTAACAATTAAATTGGTAATCTATTTAATAAGCTCTCAATTAATCAAGCGACTAAATTTCCCTTTTCAACCATAGGCATAAGCGATTTATCACAAAGCTCACACCTTTACTAGCACTTTCATTCACATTGTCAAAACGTCAGCCGACAAAAGATCGTAATGGTAGTCGTATCAATAAAAATAATAGTAATAGTCTATGGTGTTATGAAACCTTGTCAAACCTTATTGCGAGGGCCTATTCAGCTTTTGATCGGAACTATAATTAAAACCTACTATAAAATCGATTTTGATAAAGAGCTTTGATATGTTGCACTGTTGCAAGACAATTGAGTGATTAGAAAAATACGCAATCTTGTTTTATAGATTTATAACAGCTGGAGATGTCGCAAAAGTACTTACTGTAATGTGTTTGCCGAAATAAGATATTTTGTCAAACGTTACATAATAAGTATTTACCTACAAAAGGAACTAGGTACCTATTTAAAAAAGGGTTCAAGGATAATTGCCTGGTTCTTATTGGTATGTCTTTGAATCCTAGAAACAGTTTTATTACCGGCTCAATCTTAATCGTTTAAAACGACAATTAACAAGTTCGTAACTACCTAACGAGATTTCGCTTCGTAATCGTATGTTTAATGAATATCAATCGGCGACAGGAAGTGGAGTGAACTTGGCCTACTTTTTACAAGTCCGGCTGACAGTAAAAGTTTTAATATCTGTATTTGAGACTAGTAAATTATCGTTTCTGGATCCATACTTATACATATAAATATTTCCTTTAATTATATTTTGACAAACATGGCAGCCTGTACTTTTGAAGGGAAGAGTTTATCGATGTTTAACTTTATTGATGTTTTCTAAAAATAATGTGTTTCCCCACAGAATAAATGAAATAAATGAATATTATCATTAGGACATTTTACACAAATTGACTGAGTCCCACGGTAAAGCTCAAGAAGGCTTGTGTTTTGGGTAGGTACTCAGACAACGATATACTTAAATAAATAGAAAACAACCATAAATCACGAACAAATATCTGTGCTCATCACACAAATAAATGCCCTTACCGGTATTCGAACCCGGGAGGGGCCTGTGAAGTCTATGGTCCCGGACAGGGCACAGAACCGGTTTTTTTGAAAAAAGGGTCACTAATAGTGATCCTTACACGAATCTTTTTCAACACTGTTTCTACCAAGAACTCGACCAATGGACACAACTTGATCCTTCTTTATAATATCAGTACCAATTAGCACCCCGCTTCCCTTCATTGTACCAAATACACTTGCATTGTTGTACGGTCATTGTCTTCCATGCATTTACATACAAACGAATATATTTCTCATAAGACACGTAATAAATTATGTAAACAGACACACAATGTCATCGGTTGATGTTATCTTATGTACAAACTTATCAGTTATCATCGTTGTCATGGTATCTATTCAATACCGTGACTAATTGATGATGACCCTAAACGAATGACCCAGCAGGCGTATTATGGACGGTTTTATCCACGTGATAAAATAACTGTCACTTTTTAACACCGCGGGGTAGAAAGTGACGGACGCCGTTTTATCACGCTGTCACGTAGACAAGAACGACCATCATAATATATCCGCACTGGATTCGTTGTGGTAAGGGTATTTATTTGTGTGATGACAAAATTCGATTTGATTTTGTCCTTATAAAAGGAACTCGGGACTTAGGAGAATATACCAGGATTAGAACCCAAGGCAAGTCAGCTCACAAGTCTCACAACCTCCTTGTCAGGTATGGCTACCAGCAAATTTATGTAGTGAAGAGTTGTTTGAATAAAAAAAACTTAGGCGATACCTAAGAATTTTTATTAAACTTTAGAGTGTTTATATAACTTATATGTAAAATAGATACTTATAAATAGCTATTAGTTACATACCTATAGCATTGATAAAAATGTAGTAAACCAACATTTAGAGTTAGGTATAGATATAGATATACTGCTGCTTCAGTTAATATATATATGAGCTCACAGAAATATACATAATATCATATATTAGTAATGGTCAATCTTACACCAAATAATTTCCTAATAAACATTTAAAAATGCCCCAGGTCACATACCGGTCCCATTCGTCATTTGGCAAAACTCTGTTATCTGTAAGTAATTCATTATGTGATGGTGATATATATGTTTTTCGACATACTCTATATGTGACGTCCCACGGTCAAAGGTACCTTATGGCGGGTATGGAGTTATGCATACCCCAGTAATCTACAATAAATAAGCTATCGATAACACAAAAGATCAACCTTCTAGGTTGCGTAGTTACAGAGATATGATTTTTTGAAAATAATGTTGTGAAATGAGCAACTTTACGATAGAGAAGTTTTAAGTTTAGCCGCCTAAAAAACTATGTTCCTGAAGTAAGTTACATAGTTGACTACAAATAATAATGCCTTATATATCTGAGATTAAAAAAATATTGCGACTTGTTCTGTAATGCAAATAGAAACTTTTGATATCGACTGATTTATGTGTATACTAACCAATCTCTTGAAAATAAAGTTTTATTTCATTTTCACGATTGATTGCAATGAGCTCTCAAGATTTAAATTTTATCTATTAGAAAACGACACTGACAGACAGTTTAAGCAAAAAACAATACCGATTTAGAGGTGAAAATGTATTTTCTGACTTTTTCATATAAAATCACAAAATTGAATATTTTTACTTTTAATGTGACACACAATCAATTTTTCTGAGCACATATGAAAGAAATTCTGTCATTCAAATGAAATAAATCCTAAAACCCCAACTAAATACTATATTTAACCCCTTATGCCACTTTAAACTTACATAACAATAACAGTATTTGCTCCATACATTTACGAAAAGGTACCTTATGGAAATAAATCTAATAATACATCACTACAAAATATCAATCATATTATAGTTTATCTTTTATGAATAGAAAATATTAATTTACATTAAACTGCCCCCAATTTAATTAGTTCTTCGTCATAACAATCTTAAAAAAGACCAATCATTTGTATGTAATGAAAAGGTACCTTGTGGTCAAGTTACATGATGAGGCATGATTATGATGGAACAGTTAGGATAAACTAATAATATTTTGGGGTTAAGATGGTATAAATCGTCTATTTCTTATCAATAATATATTTCGGTTGCTATTGAAGATAAGCGGCATTGAGGTTCAATGACCTCAGATATTCCATAAGGTAATGCGTCGGGTATTGGCATTTTTCAGCAAACCAATGGCTGATTTACTGCATGCGACCAAACCAAATGAAGATTATTCTAGTTAAGAAAGACTTGACGAGAGTAACTTTGGTATAATAACAGTCTACTTGGATTTGTGATGTCGGTCTATGTACGGTTATAATATTTGCGAGGCGCTCCAACCAGAACTGAAATTATCAAATTAGTTTTGCAGAATGCTAATACAGTTCTCTACCAAACTTCTTTTCCCGTATTGACTAGTTTTTTTGGGAATTTTCAATCTTTTTTCCATAAGGTACCTTTTCTACTAAACTCTGAGACGACATTACTAGGCTTATAACTAACTTATAACAAAAATAAAAACAGGTAAACAAACGTTACGCATTAAGGTTTCAGATCACACAATAAAAAAAAAATGAGCATTTTTTCACCTCTTTACAAAACATTTAATATCTCCGAAACTAGAAACCCTCATAAGGTACCTTTTCCCGTGGAACGTCACATATATTCTCTGGTTGCTCACATAACAAGAGATAAAGAGGACATTATGTCATAGACAATAAATAATGGTGCAGTAACTTGACTGCCTTGAGGCGTTGAAAATTTGTAGGCGTTCCAATTACACGAAATAACTTGACAACGCGTAGTTATTAAATCACTTCGCGTTAACCGTATGAATACTTATTATGTGTAACTAATATAATATGTACTGTTCGGTGTTTGAACCGTCTGTCTGTCTTTGGAATATTGATTACAGTAGTTACGTAACTAATAGCAACCTACAGTTTCCTTTCGGCGATTAGTATTGTCAATTAATTTGTCAAATAAGTGTTATAAAAGACAACAATAAGGCGGTTCAAATTCAATAAATGCCGAAGTAGCATGTCCAAAACAAATGTATTGTAGCGTCTTACTTATTGTATTGAAATTCCCTTTCAACTTTCAACCGGGCTTGTCGACTTTTACGATTACGACCTCACTGGGAGACGCGCCAATTCATGCTTTATTAAGGCCCCTGTACATATTGGGCCAGCGTGGGCCAGTCTGGGGGACGCATTTATGCGTTAGAGGGAGCAAATGATATTGCTATCTCATTCTACCGCATGGCTGCGTCCCTTGGACTGGCCTGCGTTGGCCCAATATGTACAGAGGCCTTCAGAACATTTTGCTACTTACGTTCATAAATCATAATTTTCACTAAACTTAAATATTCATAGTTACAGTTCTGTTCTCTGCAGATTTCTGCTATCCATATGAAGAGTGGTGACATTAGTAGGCCCATTTAGGGATGTACAGCACTTACAATAGAGGTTCGTTGACATGATGCCTTATTTGTCGTGTATATATGATTTAGATTATGGAGTGCTACTAATTAAATGTGGAGCAAGTTTAATGGTTTATTTTATAATAGAAGGCGGTTCGAGGTCAAATTCGTTACTTAGCTTTAAAATAATCTTGGTCAAAAGTTATTCAAAGTAAAAATAGTATGTCTCATTTCTTGTATTTTACGTAGGTACGTTACATAAACGGTTACCGGGGTGCTTATGAGTTTAACGTGTGTAACTGTAGGTATGTTACAAACAGGGTTTTTTAAATTTTACTTAGATTTCATTTTAATAAAATATAATTTTGATAGACTAGTTATATTAATTAAGATGCCCGTTATTATTTAATTTTAGATATTCATAAAAATGTGATAATAAAATACCTATTTATTTATCCTGATTTATATTGAGAAGGAATGGGATGATGGTAACATTGGTAACTAGGGCAAGGGAGCAGTGAACACAATGAAGAAAATTTACATTCCAGTTACATTTAATATCCATTTATATAAAACATAACCTACTTAACTCAACTACAACCTTATAAACTTATATATACACATTATGATAAGTGCAAGATTATTACCAAACGCATCTTGAGATAGATCGATAAAGAGGATTTTTCCCACTGTCTTGCGAAACGAACCGGCGTGTTTCTGGAGCAAGGTCACCCAAGATGGCCGCCAAACAACATGGCTGCGAATGTCATACACTTTGGCACCAAATCCTTTTCACATCACCTAATCAGAAAATGGATTTTTCTTCCCTGCTAGGAGGGATCAAAGTGGCACTTTTCTGTTCAAGGACATTTCATTGCCAGTATAAAATATTAATATAATTAACTATGAACATCGTATGTGCAGCCTGGCAAAAAAGAGTGGAAATTAAAAAGTGGCAACACATGTAGTGTCAACACTAAGATTTTTTTATTTTCCTCATAGTTGATGTGAAAAGCAGTATGTGTCACACGGTATCAAAATTATTTCGTCTTGGGCGTTAACACTTGAATCCCTCATTACGCTCAGGATTCTACTTTATTGTAGAATCCATCGCTTCATTCAGGATTCAATGTACGCCCTTGGCGGAAATATATCATTTTGATCCGGGTAACACAAACTACTATTCTGGTGTAGTTTCTGTAAGTATTAAAAGTAAACGATTTTATTAAGGATATGAATCAGATATATTAGGGTAAACGTGGGGCTCACAAATATTTGATCACGACTGTATTTTCACAGTGCCTGTCCAGAGCTTTACCCCGGTTAGACCTGAAAAGGTTGATGCTAACTGTAGACAAAAGTTGACCAAATTGAGTAGGTAGCGCGTGATGATTGTCGGAGTGCGAAATTATACAGATCTTAGAGATTTATGCGAAATAATAGAATAAATTCAACAGTCATGAGCTCAGACAGTTTAATAAACCAGATGTTAAATTTCAGCGACTTTAATGATTAATGATTGATTGACTGTTTTTTTTAATGATTGAGAATTAAGGAAATAATCTTAATTGCACAATATTTATTTCAATTTCATCCTTGGGTATTTTTTCCTCAAAATTAGGTAATAGCTTAAATTTTAGCATTACAAAACTTCAATCTAGGTCATTATAAAAAGGCGAAATAACCAATTGCGCTGATCAATTAGCGAAATGAAACAAAAGCATTTTCTGTGACTAATGGCTATTTTGTTGTGTAACAAGGTCGTTTGAGCAGACCTAGACTTAGTTGACATACTTGCCTTATTGTCCTGTTCCTATAGTCTGTATCTTTAAGTATTTAATTAAAAGTAAACAAACAATTTGTACATTTTCGGGTACTTAACTTATAACATTTATTGGTTAACCGACCAATTGCAAAACCGCCTGGATCTGTCACTGAACGTCCTGACTTTAACCTACATTATTTGATCATGTAATGTTTTCATCTAATGGAGGGTATATTTTCTTTACTCTTTAAATACTTAAAGATACAGACTATAGTTGACTTACTTGACTTATTATCCTTTTCCTATGTCCCTAGATGGGGCAGCGGGCGTCCACAGTAGACTTAGATGACTAGCACATTCGGTGCGGCAGCGCAAAACCCAAACTTACCGCCAGTGCTTTAGGAGTCATATACTTCCCGTATTGAGAAAGCCAAATTTGCGGCACGACCTACATTTTCCCGTACCATGTCCTGACTATAAAGGTCCCTACAGACCTGGAATGTTATCGATTTGAACTAAAAGTCATTCTAATCAATATACTATATCCTTGTGTATATACAGCTGCCGTCGCCTGCGGATCTGTATAAAATTACAAAAGATATAGGCATTTTTCAAAACCCTTAATTTTACGGGAATATACTTCCCTTGCCGCACAGGCCGTATATAACACTAGTGATGGGATACTAATGAATCGATATCGACTTTTATAATCGACAAAATATTTATTATAGTCATCGTGTCTGTACGTGTTCAAAACAAATATTATTCAACCTCATATAATTATAAAAAGGGATCGGACTTTTAGAGTAGGTAATTTTAATTTTTAACAAGCAGAAACGTCTCCGAACGATGCTATTAAGCTTAGAATAAATTTAAAAGTGGAGAAATTACTGTCTTTAGAGTAGGTTACTGTGTTTAGAGTAGGTAATTTTCAATATAGATGTCATAGTCTTGAATTGTCGCATTAATAAAATGTCGTATCGATGCGGAAACGTGGACAATGCGCAGCACTATGACCAATCTGAGCGCTGCGTACCCGCCTTTCGGTGCGGTACGGGGTGATGAAGTACGGACAAATAGTACCCGTGCCGCACTAAAGAAAAAAAAATACCTTTCAGTGCGTTACGCAAAAATACTTCCCGTACATTTTTTCTTTTGAAATAGAATATACTTGAAGTAAGAATATCGGCAGTATAGTCATCTTTTTTTTACTCACACGAGAACATAGAAAAACCACCGCCGCACCGGGGGTAAGACAAGCGTAGATAGCTGCCGCACCGGCGGAAAGTCAAATACGCCCAAATGCTTCCCGTAACGCAGCGAATGTGCTAGTCAGAAAAGATATGACTGTCAATGATTATTTTATGGAGTTTGATTTTGAACTATAATTTAAAGGTCGGAGCGTAATGTTACTACGGTTCTAAGATTTTTTTTGTAAATCTTTGTTATTAATTTATCTCACGTAAATTAGTTTTATTTATTTATTATAATGTCACTTACAGTATACACCAACCATGACACATAGGAATATAAGCATTAAATTGGATTATACATAACTATAATTAATTATATATATTAGTGGTTAATGATAGGTTACAACTGTAGATTCTGTTCACTATATTGTCGGCATCTTCAATCTTATTTTAAAACAGCAACAATGGTGACTTTTGCCTATAGTCTGTATCTTTAGGTATTTTAATAAAATTAAACAAAATCTACCCTCAAATGGCTCCTTAAGCCAGTTGACGGTAGATGAAAACGTTACACGATCAAATAATATACGTTAAAGTCAGGCCGTTCAGTGACTGATCCAAGCGGTTTTGTATTTGGTCGGTTAACCAATAAATGTTATAACTACCCGAAAATGTACAAATTATTTGTTTACTTTTATTTAAATACCTAAAGATACAGAGTATAGGAACGTTTCAATATCAGCGTCAATCGTTGGTTATAATTTATAATTTATATTCTTATCATATATTATTCTTCTCATTAGTTATGTATGAAAATTTCCATAAGTGAATCGTTTTTAGCTCATAGCTCATTGAAGTGTATTTCAAAGAGGTGCATTTGGGTTCAAAAATCTCTGTTGTCACGACAATCGTCAGTATAATGGCCTTACTCATAAACACCTGTCAAATATAACATGCCGCTGATAATCATTTGTTTCTATTTCTGTTATTTCACATTTATGTTTGTAAAGTTAACAATAAACTGCTTAACAATTAAAGTTTGTGACTGCTGTACCTATAGTTCGTTATTTTAGCATTAGAAAGAAGGTAAGCGATCTTACCATGTAGTTTAATAGAGAAACGCTTTTTAAAATCAGTAACTATTACTTATGAAAGCAGAAGAATATAAATTATCGTATTAGATTCATATTAGAAGTTATATTTGCCTTATTATTATTTACTTATTTTTAAAACGTGTTTTTCAATTAAAATTACCGATTTCGGTTAATAACCGATAATTTCCATACAAAAAATAACCGAAAATAACCGATTTGCATTCCCTAATTAAAATACACATCAAGATTGTTAACCTTATTTCTAATGCTAAAAAAACGAACTATAATGCCTATTGGAATGCTATTAACAGCAGTGGCCTATTTTATAAAGCTACAAGTTACAATTTACAAGCGGAAGTCTCGTTCTAACACATAGGGTTAGAAAGAGACTTCCGCTTGTAAATTGTAACTTGTAGCTATGTAGCTTTATAAAATAGGCCACAGGATAACAAGATCGAGACGGACAGGCGGCGCGTGCGCCGGTACGTTCGGAAACCGAAAGCTTTGTAGCTAGTGCTAGTAATGAATGTCCCGCCATATCACGAACTCGAGCTACAATGAAATGGTGTTTAGTTGCGCAATGCTTTTGAATAGAAACAATGGTATAAAAATTAAAAGTTACTTCTTTGTTAAATATAACAAATAAAAAGGTGTTCTTAGTTAAGGTATGTCCATTCATGATACCTTAACTAAGAACACATTTTTATTTGTTTATTTACTTGGCTTTTCCAACAAACATGGAAGATATTTCGATTAGTTGAAATTATCCCGCAGTCGAACTTGTCCCGCTGAACCTTAACTATAAGTAATTACATCTATATATGGGGCATTGTCAATGAAAAGGGACCTTATTGTCGATGGCGCTTACGCCGCACAGCGTCGCGCGGCATTGTATTTATATCGGAGTATCGTTAATAATAGCGTAAGCGCCATCGACAATAAGGTCCCTTTTCATAGATAACGCCACATATATGGTTGGTTTATTGAATCCCATGGTGTATGATACCTCAAATCTAGTGTTGCCCCGGAGCTGTCTAGGCTAGCCTTCAGTAGAATGCTTTATTGCCTGCCGCTTCCGTTGCGATACTGTTGGAACTAGTTCATATTTTAACTCACTTCTAAAACATCTATTTATTGATAGTGATGGTCTCTCTTTCAGCTAGGGCAATAATGCTTTCGTATTGTATATCTATTTTTTTAAATATAAAAAGAATCTAAAAAAATTCCAATACTTAGATATTGGTCCTCTTAATTTCGTTGCAATATCGTAAAAATCGGTACAATATTCCGGTGTTTCCGAATTCCGGTATTAATGTTCCACATTTTACGCGCAGTCTTAACTGCTGCTGATGCGGACTGTGCCTACAGGCATGACTAAGCATTCAGTAAATATGCATTTCAGTCGTCAAACAGTCCAAATGCGTTTCGCATCAATACCTATACTAGAGCCTCTACCATCAGTTTTAACATTGACATAACGCTCACGTCTACGTAATTTACTTTCTGTACAACTCGCTTCCACTATTGCTCGCATATGCGAGTACGAGCGAGATGCATAGAAAGTAAGTTACGTAAACGTGAGCGTTATGTCAATGTCAAAACTGGTGGTAGCCGTATAGTACTTAGCTGTCCCTGCGTAGGTAAATAAGTTATTTAGGTACCTTTTGTTTGTAGGCTTGCAAGGTTGGCGGTGTTGGTCTATGTAATATTTATATTATTAACTGAGGACATGGTGGTTTTAAGATTTATCTTGTATTTTACACTGAGTACATAAACGTATACGCTAGCTTTCAAGTTTCAAAATTTATTTTAGACCTCGCATATCTCCATCGAATCGAGGAGCATCATTTATAAGAATAAATAATAAACATTAATTTGTATATATGTTTTGGCTGTAAACATAGTAGTTTAACAGGGGCAATTAAGTCCGTGGTTTGTTTCATATATTGTTATCACTTTCGTTTGACATTTGAAGAAAGAGACGCAAGTATCTCAACCCGATAATTGAAAGTTTTCCTCTCCTGGGCCAATCTTTTTACAATACTAACACTAAATGGACCGAACCAAGTAAAAGAAAAAATGTAACGGAAAAGCCAAGTAAATAAACAAATAAAAGGGTGTTCTTAAATAGTTAAGGTATGTCCATTCATGATCTGACGCACATTATGATTTAGCAAACGGCCCGATTCGAATTTAAGGAAAGATAATTATGTCAGTGTCAAAAGTTACTTCAAAAAAACCTTACTTTTTGACACTGACATAATACATATATCTAATCCATATCGTCTAGACGTAATATTAAAGTTCAAATCGGGCCGAAAGTTGCAAATAAGCCTAGTAATTATAAAAGGAAATTCTTTCTAATCAATAAGCATCTCTGTAACACTTCTCGCAAGGTCGAAGTTCAATTGAGCAACTATGAGTTGTCTAATATTCTAACAATCAAAAATAAATCTTATTTCATCAAACATAAGGTAGGGTATTGAATCGTATTAAAAGTTCAATTAAAGTTAGCGTTGATGTCTAATCCTTAACAATCTGAAATGAACTTTCGTTACTTCATTTTAAAATTTAAATTCCAATGTAGATAGTCTGCATAGTCTAGTAAAGCAACTAAGTTCATTGTAACATCAAAATTAGACTCTAATTATAAACAGTAAAGTTCACATTAGATTGTGCGATGCTTGATAGAGCAATCGTTGATAAGAAATGCCATTCCAATCGTTGTCTTAACGCGCGCGAGTCACACGCTCCATAAACCAGCATAAAAGCGTTTTCGTTTTACTCATTGTTTATACAGATCTCCAGATCAGAGTATGCTGGTCATCTGAGCCTATGAACTCGACGTGTATATGTTTCTTGTAACAATAGAACGAGCTAGAGTGTAGTAACTCGTTGGGCAAGGTCGTGGTTCGTATAGAAAGCTTGCGGAGATAAGTTGAAACATTAGTGCGGCGGATATGGTAGATTGCAAGCTTGTTAATTTTGTATGTGTCAGAGGCAATGCTTTATCATGTATGTTTTTAACATAGGGGCTATTCATAAATTACGTCATTTCAAATTAGGGGGGGGGGGGGTCTGAACATCGGATGATGGTAGCATGACGTAGGAGGAAACGGGGTCATTCGAAGCATGATTTTTGGATGATTTTAGGGGAGGGGGGTCAAAACTCGATGACGTAATTTATAGACAGCCCCATATTGTTTTCTTCTCTATTCTTATGGCGACAGTTTCATATGTCAATCTCGTTTTTAGTGCTCCATGCAAAACTTCATTCAGGGAGCATATATGGGATCGGGATCACATCCGTCTTGCAAAATGGTTCATTATTAAATTCATTAATGTCAAATTTCTATGAAAATATGACGCCTATATTGACACTCCCTCACTTTGGTTTTATTGAAAAAGGTGCAATGTTAGCTTAGAATGTTTTCCACTATACTGATTCTACCTATTTCTTGGCTAGTGTACATTCCCGCACCCAAAACCCTGGAGTAGGCATGTTAATAACCCCATAGTTGTCTCGCAAATTAATCATTCTATTGCATTCTCACTTATAAAATGTTTAAAACTACACTCTATGCTAACTATGGTCTATCCGCCTATAATAGTTGTCCTTACCGCGCACAATACGATAAAATAACACGTGTCACAAACTGCCACGCTATTATATCGTATCGCGCGATAAACGCCATTAGGCGTATAATATCGCAGAAGCGTCGAAGCGTGTACTTCCAATCTATATCGGACATTTAAATAGCCTGATTTATTTTAATGCCTCCATTAGGTTGTTGTGCAACTGCTTTCCCAGTTTCCTGCTCGGTAAATCATAGTTACCATCAATTGTTGTAGGAAATTGCGTAAGTGTTTAATCTAGTTTATTCGTAGCCCTAGGCTGGACTTCGCTAGGCTTTTAGTTTCGCCTGTCTTGAATAAACCTTGTTAAATTTATTTGCTTCCTTGTTTCCGATAAAATTTTACATAGGTTCAGTCAGAATCAAAAGTAACGTATTATGCTATGCGTCAAAAGTGTAGATACTTTTGACGCATAGTCTAATAAATACGTTACTTTTGATTCATTCTGTAATAGCTTAATAAAAATATATATGTCTCAATATATAGAACCATTAGACTGTGGCGGATATTTTTGAACGCAAACTTTTAATCCTACGATCACTATATGGAAAAAAATCGAGGGACGGTTATATATATACTGGGTCAAGCAGATCTTGTCAGTAGAAAAAGGCGGCAAATTTGAAAATTGTAGGCGCGAAAGGATATCGTCGCATAGAAAATCTGATTTTCGCGCCTTTTTCTACTGATAAGATTTGCTTGACTATCTATACTTTTGGACGCATATGCGTAAATTCGATGAAGAATTCCTTGAAGGATGATGTTCGTATTAAAAACTATATTCTTTTTATCCTTACCCGGGACTTAAACTATCTCCATAACAAATTTCATCTAAATCGGTTCAGCCATTTAAGCGTGAGAGATAGCAGACTGATAGAGCTACTTTCAACTATGTAATAACATAAGTAGAGATATTCCTAGTGTGTGCTTCAAACACAACCAAAAAACTTCGCAATGTATCACATAACTACTAGTATTGCCTTACTTGCCTTAACAGCTTTCAGATACACAATAATTCACATCATTAGTTACGTAACTGAGATGATACTGATACACAAAACTCAATAACGTAATAACATCGTAATAAATACAATCAGTGATATGTAACGTAACAATACCTTCAGGGTTATGATTCCAATTGGTATCAAGGAAAGTCATACTTACTTGAACCAGTGTAGAATAATATCTATGAGTTCTATGATATAGTATTAGCTCCCTGACACTGCGGGGTTGCGAACTGCATCGCAACCATAATGTGATCTTCTAGTGTTTAGTTTTAAAATATATTTTTTAATACAGTTGCTCACAAAGTGCTACTTTACGTAGCTGTTTAGCGTGCGGAAAGTTGGTTATGTCGAACTAGTGCTTTTTACTTTTCCAATTTTTTTAAATTTATACTTGTTCCAATTCTCGACTACTTATAGATGAGTGTTAATATTAGTTTCCTTTAAACGTCGTAATCAGCATAAAAACCTACTGTTAATGGAAGAATATGAAAAATATACATATTTCATATTTTAATACTTACCTCTTCATCATTATAACACGTTTATTTTTTAATATTGAATATTGAAAATTCCGTTCTTAATAAGGTGTCTGAATGGAACGGAATAGCTGCCAAACGCCCATAGATATAATATACTTAAAGACGACGTCTAAGCGAGCTGTCACTGTTACCACTTTTGTTTAGTGTACGATTAACAATGTTTTACTTATTTTTTCGCAACTGTATTAAAAAACGTCATTCGATACACGTGCGGAAATGTCATTCTTCACTCGTCCCGAGTCTTCCCACTCGCCTGCGGCTCGTGGCAAGATATCTCGGTACTCGTGAAGTAATGACATACCTTCCGCACTAGCATCGAAATGTACTATTTATAATATGTATGCTAGTTTTAAGGTATTTATGTATGGGCCACTAGTTGCCTGAAATAAAGATTTTCATTCATTCATTCATTCATTGGCGGAATGGCTGAGTCAATTGTTTACATTATAATTTTAGACTATATACAGGGCGTTCTATGACAAGTTCAAAGAACATACCTAAGTACTTACTTAAAATATTATGGATATTTAGACAGACTATATACCCACCTACGTTTTTAGAATTAAGTGAAACTTCATTTAAAAATCTCAAATTTAAGGAGAAACAATGTAGATGTAAAAAAAAATTAAATATGTGAAAACCGCCTATTTGAAGACCAAACCCATACGCACTATTAGTTACTTATTCAGAAACTACGATCAGTCAAGCGATGATAACAACGTTCATTCGTAACGTTTTTACAATTTGTTTTTATTTTATCGAAAGCGAATCTATTGTATAAACAACAATAACGCGGAAACGTGTATCGATTTGTCGAACAAGGTATTCTTTAAAATATAACATTTCGAGAATAATATAGTTATTAGTTACAGAAGTTACAGAACGGAAACGTATCGCCATTTTGTAATCCATTGTTTTGCATTTTTATGTTACAACTTAGAGGAAATAGAATCGGTGGATGCTAGTCAAGTCAAGGATGATATCTGTGTTACTTGGGCTAATAGTAAATGCCCAATAATACCATGACAAATATTTTAACAATATGCCGTTCATAATTTTAAGTATTTTAACAAACGTTTGCGTTATATATAAAAAATAAGTAGGTATTCTTTTAGTTAAATTATTGTAGTTTTAATTTTAAATGACTTTTTGTAAAACATGATAAAAAAGAAAAATATTCGTAAAAAAGACTTTGTCAACGTAATGTATCATGTACCATTCTGGATTTACTATTAAGTAATACGGATTAAGGAATGGCAAAACGCGTAAAAGCATTTCAGAGTTGATTTAGATGGCGCTATACAGAGCCACACATTTGTGGTAACTGGATTGCCAAACGAAAACGCTTGACAACCTTGTTATTATACAGCATAATGTTTGGGGTCGTACTGTGCCATCTACGTCAGCTGTAAAATGTACGGCTGCATTATTTTTCACTACCTTATACATATATTGTTAAGTATGTAACTACTATTTATTTATTCATATAATGGTACAAAAACATGCCAAAAAACAATAAATAAAAACAACTTAAAATTACAATTAAACTAAATACAAACTAATCAAAAATAAAACTAAACTAAATCTAAAAAAGGCCCCTGTGGCAAGGTCCCCAAGATGCTGGCTGCGTTACCCAGCTGAACTGCCAGACTGAAACGTTGAGCGAGGTAACTGCCAGCTCTTGGGTCCCCAGTTGCGTCCCTGGGTCTCTTTGAAACATTGACATAGATATCTAGGGACTGGCTTTACGGGCAATAATAATGAGGCATGATAGGGGCCAGTACAGCGGTGTGAAACCGCTACAACGCGATTGGTTGATGAGTTCGCATCATGCGCGCGATTGGTTGACAAGTTCGCATTACGCGCACTATTGGTCGCAACTAGTTGCGTTAGACTGCACGATTGACTGGAATTCGTGAGTAACACCGCTGAACTAGTACCATTTTTGGTGCCCCATTAGCCCGTCCTTAGATATTATACGTCAATGCTTTGAAAGGTCTCCAAAGAGACTCAGGGCGCTAGGACCCCACGGACCCAGGGTCTCGACGCCGAAAGGAACAAAACTGTATTCGGCACCGAGACCGCGATATTGTATAACTACTTACATACATATATACATACGTATATTGTAATGCTATTAGGGAGTATACTTAATACATAAGAAACCGAATATAATCTAATTTCATTGATAAAGATCTAATCAGCGCCGTAATTGTTAATGTTACATAACTTTGACATTTAAATATGTATAGTAGTTACATGCCAAGACTGTTGAATAATCAACTCTAATACAATAAACATGATAGCTATAATCACTTAATCGGAAGGAAGTTACTTTCGTTGCAATTATCATATAATAATATCTTAAATAGGAATATAAAGAGTGTTATGTAAATTTATACTGATAATAATTCATAACTGCCTACTACGAACAAGTATACAGGGTGATTCGGATGTAATGGAGCAAAATGTTTTATAAACCTTAAGGATGACTCTCGTTAGACCGGCCGAGGCGTCCGACATGTCATTTTCTATGACGGCTGATCGGTGATCACGTGGTGTTTCCATAGAAAACGAAGCTCCGGAAGCTCCGGCCCCGCCACGGCTCGGTCTAGCGTGAGTCATCCTTTAAACGGAGTATGTTTGTTAAATGGATCAGTAAATCTTAGGATAAACTTAACCTGACATTTGCAAAAGAAAAATAATATTCGAAAAATCATTATATTAGCAGTAGCGGGCTTAAAGGACTAAGGGTTCTCCCGTGCCGCCAACATGTCTATCAGCTGCCATTTCAATATTTCACCCTGTAGATAAAATAGGATAGTGAGCTTTATGGAGACCTTATTTTACTAAGAACTAAGTACATAAATATGTGATAAATTATTTTGAAGGTAGTTAGTATATAGAAGGTGAATACTTATAACACCATCTAGCGAATAATCCATGTACTAAACTAAACAAACATTTTCCTAGCAACTGTCATATTATGGGTTTTTTTGTACGCGTGGGTCACCCTGTATGAAGGAATGTTAATTGTGTGTGATAGTACAATTTGGAGTGTAGGCATAATTTATGCAGGTATTTAATGCAATGTCAACGGGGCTGTCACAGCTTAATTCAAACTGTCAAAACGTTACTATGTATCTATATTCATTTATATCATGGTATAATTGTGCCTATTTACGTGACTTTTTTTTTGTTAGATAATCAAATATAAACTTTATTTTAATACAAGGTGCTTTTTAATAAATGGTGACAATTTTAGTCGCTCTTGGCATTGTATACAGAACAGTCTTCATTTTACTTGTTTTTAATTGCCACGTTTGAAGATTTGTACAGTCAAAACCATTGTCACTGTGACAAGGTACACAATGGGTCGGATATTAAATTCTTTGACTGGTAGGGTTACCTTGGTACTTGGACACTGAGTTTTGACACTGTTTGGGTGCGCCCTACTCAGAAATATTAGATATTCGAACCGACCATTTTATTGACTATCCCAGACTTGTTTCATAAAGTCATGTTTCAGTTTGAGTTATAATTATAAAAAACCCTATGCATGTGAATAGTGTAAACATGCTTATAATGACCGTGACTGTACGAGTACCTCGGAAGTGTCAACCCTATCAATCGTTGGCATTCACAGCTGTCAAAGTTATATAACACTAAGTAGATCAGTCGGGCGAGGACATCGCACAATGCGGACGGACAGAGAGACGGACGGACAATGTGTTTCCGGTTATTAATTGATTATCGGATTTGAATAGACAATGTTTCTATTATAAAGCAGAGAAACAAATGTTGATATGTAAGTTTCCTGCTCATACGGTGGTACAAGCCAACATTCCTAAAATATATTCACACGCCTCTAAGCTTCTCACAATAATAAGGGCTCATTTAGACGATGCGAGAACTCGCATGCGAGTTTCATTACATTGCGGGTTTTGATCGGTCGGTTGAATTGGACGTAACCAAAAGTCTGCAATGTAACTAAAATCGCTTGCGAGTTCGCGCACCGTCTAAATCAGCCTTAAATAAGGTCGTAAAAGTTGAAAAAGGTCGAAAATTTCTCGAAAATTTTCACAGAAAATAAAGGAAACTTTCCGATATTTATGAAATTTGCCATGTGGAAATTTCGCAATTTTGGATATTTTACGATGGCACATCGGTAGGCATAGGTACAGTACAAGTTTTCTTGACATTGGTCAAGGATATATCAGGCGGTCTCGCATAAGTTGCGTTCTCGCGCGCGAGTCCATACTTGAAGTCGCGCTTGATGTATGGAGTCGCGCGCGAGAACGCAACTCATGCTAGACCCTGCTAGTATTATCTTTTATTTACGCTTTAATGCAAAATTTGGCAGTTTCATTGCTGGTGACATAGCCTTATAGTATTGATGTTATGACATGTCACGATTTGCATTAACACATTTGGAAAATGACCTGATATAGTCTTAATGGTATAAAAGAAAGATGGCATTTTCTTTCCTTCCTCAACATTTTAAAAGCAATACGCAGAAACGCACTTCAAAATTGTGACAACAAAGATTTATGTGTATTTTTAATGTTCCTATAACACTTCGTTCAAGTACTTTCAACTTTACATGCACACTGTTAAAAAGACAAAGTAATACAAATATTGTCGACATGGTTACCTGAATATATACCTTATTGCAATGGTGTAAGACCTACCTATAATCACTTACTTATGTACCAGGAGAAAGGTATGGCTACTGACCGACGCCAAGGTTTTCAACTTTTGTAGACTTTAAACAATACAACGGATAACTATCACAACCTCGAATACGCATCAATTTTACAAACAAGTTTATACCTTACGCAAATGATACAAGGTCTCGATTTGTGAGATGGATTTTTATATATAAGGGCTTGAAGGAGTTATGGGATTACCAATACGGATGTTATGGATTGGTTCGTGACTGCGAAATGTCAATTTAATTATTGGCTTAAGGTGCTATTGTTTACATTATTTTTTTGGCTCGTTCGTCAAAATACATCCTTTATGCAAATGTATCGAAATCATCTCAAAATACAATTGTAAAAAAATGTTATTACACTTAGTATAATTGCTAACTTAGGTACAGTCGCCATTAGATATAGGTAACTGAGCGTCCAAAGCGTGTATAAATATCTGAACAAAGCCGCTGTAATCAAGTCCATATTTAGTCTTTTTTTACCACCTTTGTCGCTCTCATGTGTACCGATATTATTAGAATCGACTTAAGGGGCCCACTGATTAACAGTCCGCCGGACGGTATCGGCCTGTCAGTTGTTCGGAACTGTCAAAATTTTGTTCTAACTGACAGGTCGATACCGTCCGGCGGACTGTTAATCAGTGGGCCCCTTAATTGTGATAATAGCCACTATATCACTTGTCTTAATTTACGTACAAGCGTTGATTTGGCAGCTATGTCACGACCGACTCCAAAGATGGAGAATTATATTTATTGATAAATGTTTATTCTTTTATTTTAACTCTTTGACCAAAAATATCCACTACTGATTAAGATCATACATCCCCCATTAAGATATCCAAAGCGAATAACAAATATCTACTACCATACCATAAACCGTTTCTAATGTTTACATTTCTCTCTTTACAGATTCACGAGCACATGACAACAGACGAGCTGCGCCATGTTTTTCACGTCGAAGACCACAGTAGCGTCCCTCAATACCACCCAGTCTTCCTCACTCACCACCTCGCCCGGCGGTACATACCTCCCACCAAAACCAACACACTCCCAGGCACCTCAGGCAAAGTGCCTCACGAGAAACATCACGTCTACAAAACGGAAACCAGCCCACCATCTTTACTAAACGATGAAATGTTCAAAGTACCTGAATTAAAGGATGAATTAGAAGATTTAAATAGCACAGTTAGTGTAGATTTTGATGTGAAGTCAAGTGAAAGTGATAGTGAAAGTGATGTGCATAGGATCGAGCTGGAGGCTTTCGGGAAGCCGCTGAAGCTGGTGTTGAGGAAACAGGAGGGGCTGGTGAAGAAGGAGGGAGTGAAGCTGTTTAAGGTGGTGGGGAATGAGACGGAGCCGCATGGGGTGGACTATGAGGAGTTGTCATCGGTGAGTTACTCTATCTATATGTAAAAAGCTCTGTCATCCTGAGTAAGATACTAGATCTCTTAACTCAGGGTGCCGCTTGGCCAAAGCCTCCTCTAGCTCTTTCCACTGTAGTTTCTCATGGGCCAAAGGTGCCAGTGAGATTTCAAGATGGAAGGATAAACTTAAACTAACGGCGGGCCCGAAATGGAGGAGCCTAGCCCATGACCGACTACGGTAAGTTGTAATAAACTGTATGTTATTAGTTTTATTTTTCGTACACGGAACTAGTGTTCTGGACTTTTGGGAGCCATATTTAATGTCGCAATATATTTAAAAGTAAAGGACTAATATAATACAACTGTTAGTATCTTAATGAGATGCACAGAAAGAGCACCCTCAAGGTAGAGCAAAATTACGACGATTTTGACGGCCTCCTAGCCTAGTCGGTAGTGACCCTGCATACGAAGCAGGGGGTCCCGGGTTCGAATCCTGGTAAGGGCATTTATTTGTGTGTTTATCACAAATATTTGTTCCTGTTATGGATATTTTCTATGTATATAAGTATTTATATATCATTATATATTATATATATCGTCGTTTAGTACCCACAACACAAGCCTTATTGAGCTTACCGTAGGACTAGATTGATCTGTGTAAAATTGTCCTGTAATATTTACTTATTTATTTATTTTAATATTATAGGAGCTGATGACAATTATTTAGCAATTTCTCTCTACAGTTTGTGTTCAAAAGTATCTGCCATACTCACTGTTTTACATACCTATATATATATTTATAAAACGATAACGATAGGCACTGTCATCAGACACAAAAAGGCTTTGTTGTCCATTTACGTAGGTACGTGTTTGGGTTTGGAAACACATATCGTAGCCACGTCAAATTAAGCCGAATTTGGGCAAGCTGCGGAAATAATTCGTGTAGTTTTGAAAATTGGTACAGGCATACCTTGTGGTGTCCAGATAAACATACTAAGAGTCCTCGAGGGTAGGGGGTGTGCTGGGGGTGTAGAGGGGGGTTGAAGGCAATGACCTTTTATTTATGTAGACGTGTGACGTTCATAGTTGACAAAACTAAAATTCGTACCAACGATTTTGACAATTTGACAGGTTGGCGTCACCCATACGACTAACTAAATATAGGTTCCGGAACCTATATTTGATGGCTCACGATCGTGCGCCTGGTACCATATCTACCTCTTTTTACTTACATCCATGGTTGAAGGTACCTTTTTTCATATTTTTGCTCATATCTCGAATATCTGTACGAATGGCATTATAATTACTTCGGACAAAAGTTTTTACATAAAATTTACTACAAATTTGGTTATGTTCATTTTTACTCTGCGATCCATAGTTTAGGAGCTACAGGCTGTTAAAGTTAAAGAAGTGATTAAAAATAGACGGTTTAAGAAAACGTCGTTTTTTTGTAATTGTTCATCATAAATAAATAAATTAGCTTAGACTAAGCAAGCTAAGCGACCTGCTGATAAAATATAAAAAAATAGGCCATTAGCATGTCGGGTCATGCTCAGTGTAGGGTTCCGTAGTTACCCGTCTGTCAAAATAGTCTATTTGCCAAATCTCAAAAACAGCTATACCGATTAGGTTCGCTATATTTTTTCTTGAAAGTCTTTACTAAGCTTTGTTTTCACTATTTTTTTCATATGTTTTGGACCCATGGTTCAAAAATTACGGAAACTAAAGTGTAAAACACAACTTTTTTCTTTCAGATCGATTATTTCCGAAAATATTAAGTTGATCAAAAAATGGTTTTTGAAGACCCCTATTCGTTTTAAAAGACCTATCCAACGACACCCCACACTATAGGGTAGAAGTGAAAAAAAATTCATCCCCTCTTTAATGTAGGGCAGCCACCCTAAAAAAAATATTTTTTCTAATTTATATTTTACAACTTTGTCAGCTTAACTGATTTATATATTCGTGTCAAATTTAAACATGAAAACTAAACTATTGATCGCAGAGTAAAAATGAACATAACCAAATTTGTAGTAAATTTTATGTTAAAACTTTTGTCCGAAGTAATTATAATGCTATTCGTACAGATTTTTGAGATATGAGCAAAAATATGAAAAAAGGTACCTTCAACCCCCCTCTACACCCCTAGCACACCCCCTAGCCTCGAGGATTTTTAGTATGTTTATCTGTACACCACAAGGTATACCTGTACCAATTTTCAAAACTACACGAATTATTTCCGCAGATTTTTCTAATTTGCTTAGGCTATCTAAACTGTGCCAACTTAAGAAATTGATTGTTTCCGACAACAGGAACTTTCTAGACCGGTCCGATCATAGCTAACTTATTTAGACTTTATAGTTTAGCTAGGAACTAATAACATCTTAGATAAGCCCGGTTAGCTGTAGGAAATTCAATGAAATTTTATAACTCAATATCATAGGGAAATGATCAACTCCGACATATTTATATAGTTATAGGTATTCATAATAAAATAACTTAGCTTTTAAACATCCCTATAACATCATATCTGGCATTAATGAGTGATGTATGGTTTAAAAACAAAAATGTTTATAATGAATACCTACGTGGCTTTAAAGTTATCCATTTGCTATAGACTGTACTCTTTAGACGGAGCATTTTCTTCGACACTTACTGTCAATCAAGCTGACACATTTTAATTTACATACATGCAAACTCTTACCCCAATAAGAACAATATTCCCATTCTATAAAATCACCATATGTTACTGTATCACCATTGCTGTTACAAAATCAACCTTATGCTTAAAGAACACGGTTCCAAGTTATATGTATTACTCTTTTAAAGGATTGTTAAAATAGGTCTTAACACATAGTAATAAGAGTGAATAGTGATCGCGAAAAGCGAAATTGTCACGTGACTTGACGATGACAATGGCACTAAAAACTGATGCCGTTGAAGAGAGCTGGGAACTACTCTCACTGGATCTATAATGTGTGTGATAGAGGAAAAAGCTGATACTTCTTTAGGTACATTAATACCTCGTTAATACGATTCTGAAGTTCTGGAGGGATCTGGCCAAAAGGTTAACCGTGAAAAAATGTACGTAAAAAGTAGCAGGGACTCGTCTAAAATGGTGCGGGAAGTTGTATTGAATGTGTTCTCTAAAAATCAAAAGAGAAATATTTGTAGGAAAGAGACACTGGGTAATGTCAAATACTACTAAGGCCTACCAGATTAGCAACTACCATATGACCTTCTAACGCAATAATGCCATATTCATTCTTAAATACATTTATTTAGAGCTTTGTTAACACGCTGGAATGCCGCGCTGCTATAGGATTCTGTAGCCATCGACGGTGATGTGATGTCTATAGGGACCGTGCGCGCTGGAGGGTCATCTTGTGGCCTGAATCGGAAACATATATGCACATGTACATTGCCAAAGCAAGTGCTACCATCTACCGTTCGCGTCGATACGTTTCCTTGTGCATAGTAGGTTCTGCCATCCTGTGGGCTACATCGGAAGCATAAACGACAAGATTTACGCCTCGTGCCAAAAATCTGACAATTCCTATGCTGCCCCCTATAGTTCATGCACGGGGCCTATAGAGTCCGGGAACCGGTAAACCCACAAGCGCCGCAACAAACATCTACAATAGATGTTTTGGCCAATGATGATTATGATGTTAACACGGCAGCTAGGGGCTATTCATAAATTACGTCATTTCAAATTAGGGGGGGGGGGGGGGTCTGGACATCGGATGACGGTAGCATGAAGTAGGAGGAAATGGGGTCATTTGAAGCATGATTTTTGGATGATTATAGGGGGGGGGGGGGGGTCAAAAATCGTCAAAAATCGATGACGTAATTTATGGACAGCCCCCTAGATGTACGACGATAACTTACAAACCGGGGGTCGCGGGTTTTGACCCTTCCAGCATCGATCCCCCAATCAGTATTTTGGATCTTATTATGTACTAGACGAGATATCATTTTATGTTTACCAGTCGCTTTTCGGTAAAACAAAGTAGTCTTTGTGAAACGAGACTGGAATTCACTAACACTAAAAAAAACAATGTGTATATTTTACAGCAATTATTAATAATTTTAGGGGTCGCTACTACTTTTGATCATCGACTAGATTTGAATCAGCTTAGTATCCCAAACACTAACCTAATATCTGGTACAAATTCCTTGTGTCACATAAACTCGGTTCAGGAAATTCAGTTAGATAACAGCGTGGGAAACTTTCACTGCGAGGCACAATGCGGGCAATTAGTTATGTGGGCTACTGCCTTTAGGATGCTGGCGAACTGTCATCTTATACGCCAATTCGAGTTGTAGTTATTTGATGTGTTTCCGATGATACTGATCTGTCAGTGTCAAAAGTGACGTTTTTGGTTGAAGAAATGTAATTTTTTAGGGTTCCGTACCTCAAAAGGAAAAAACAGAACCCTTATAGAATCACTCGTGCGTCTGTCTGTCTGTCCGTCTGTCACAGCCTATTGTCTCGGAAACTCCTGGACCAATTAAGTTGAAATTTGGTACATATAAATATGTAAATTAGTGACCCAAAGACCGACATGCAACGTAAACAAATGGATTTTGAACATGGGGGCCACTTTTAGGGGGTAAATGAGAAAGTTAAAAAATTAAATTTTTTAAACTATATCGTGTTATATATCAAATGGAAAGAGCTTATTTTGAGAGTCCGACTCGCACTTGGCCGGTTTTACACTGACAGATCAGTATCATATTGGAAACAGATCGAATAGGTAACAAAACCCGAATTGTTCTGTAAGCGATTTCCCGGTTGCATTCTAAGAGAGAAAAGCGTGACGAAAATCGGAATGATGACAAATATCATTGGAAGTATTGAATTCAGAATTAATTATTGTGTAAATTATGTGCTTTTGAAACAGTATTATTATATTCTCTTTATTCATCATCCTTCTTAGGCTAGGGTTTTTATAATATGAATATAAAAAAAGTAAAATATAAAAACACTTACAAAACAATAAAAATACATATAAACACATTATAAAAAACCTAACCTAGGGTGCCGCCAACAGCGGGGCAAGGCCCAAGCTACCGGTGGTCAGGGCCGCAGAGAGAGGAAGCGACGTACTATCCGCGCCGTGTCCAAGATCACCGCCTTCCGCATCTGACCCTTGATCCAACCACCTAGCGAGAGTCTCTCAAGATGTTGGTCGAGACTCTTCGCTATTAGACCGCTCACTGAAACAACTATCGGGACAATGATCGTCGAATCAACATCCCACATGGCGGTTATCTCGTGAGCCAAGTCTAGGTACTTACTGGACTTGTCCTTCTCGGCCTTCACGAGATTCTCATCATGGGGGATGGTGATGTCAACAAGCACGGCCCGACGTTGCGATCGATCTATTATTACAATATCAGGCTTATTGGCTACAATAGTCATGTCAGTGATGATAGATCGATCCCAATAGAGCGTGGCACGACCATTCTCGACAACAGGCGCAGGTATTACTTGTAGTACCTACGGTACTTCGCGGTCCACAAGGCCATATAGAAGAGCAAGTTGCTGACGAATTATCCTGGCTACGAGATTACAGCTTGGCAAAAAAGAGTAGAAATTAAAAAGTGGCAACACTGTAGTGTCGTCCCTTTCCAACCAATATATATAAGAAAACGGGACGACACTACAGTGTTGCCACTTTTTAATTTCTACTCTTTTTTGCCAAGCTGTATGTCTGTGCAAGTACTCGCCGTTATTATATTTATTATTATCCCACGATACATAACCACCCATCATATATTTTCACGTCACGTTAAAAATATTAGATAGTAATGGAAGAGAGTAGATACCTACTTACAAGTACAATAAAGTGTTTTACTACCACTACGAGTAGAATATACACTATAGTGTATGAAACTACGCGTTATACTATCGATGCTGATTGTACTTTAATGTTGTAAATTACCGATATATTTACTAATAAAGACATGGCGACACATTCTAGTTGTCGGCATAAACAGATCCTGTTGAATTTAATTAAATTAACTTACAAATAAATCGTTAATCATGGTGGAGCAAGCGAGAATGCAGGAATGCCAGCCCTGAGATCTGAGAGATCACTTCCACACTAGAGAGAGCATTTAAAGTCACTTAATAAAGTAGAGAGACCGATCCGTTCGTTTTCAATTCCATCGAAGTTTTGGTATAAATCTTTACTTGACTATTATTCACTCGACCACGGATTTAGTTCCTATCTTAGCGTCCTTTAATGTCAGCCACCGCTGATTCATAATTTACCTATTCATGAGTACATACAAGACAAAATAAAACATGTTTGTACTGCTAAAATCGTAAACATCACTTTTGGCATTTTACCCAACTACGTAGGCGGGCTATAAAAGTTTGGTTACAGTGAGAAGTAGGTCTGTACTGTCTTTTGGAATTTTATGGAATGAAACTGAATAATTATACTCACAGCGTAGTAATTACCTTAAAAATATGCAATATAGCCCATTAAAAAGTTACATTAAAACAAATTAAAATATTTTCTGAAAATAACGTTATTTGTTTTAATACTTCTAATAGCATTAAAAAATGCTTAATTGGAAGTGTCATTTATGTGATTCTTGATATGTACTTATGTACCTTAGTAGTCTTATACTTGACGCAAGAGCGCGTATCTGTGGTGAACGCGAATCAGCATACGCATAATGTGGTCTCTAACGTAGGTAATCTGTTGCTATGAGTCAAATTATGGTTAACTATGCAATTAAACTGAATGTTCGTTGTTTCAATCGCGACCTTGGGACCAAATTATTGCCTTCCCTTTGGATAACTGTGATTATGTCCCCCGTATAAAGTAGTATAAAGTGTTTAAGTGGCCTTATTTACCATTATAATAAGGTTTATTTTTAAGGGTGGTTTAACTTTCTTTTTTGTTTTGATAATGTTTAAATATTGCATATAATATAACACAGGGTCAATGTCACGGTCGTTTCGATCGCTTAATTTTTTTATTCACATATTTTTGATGAAGTATCTTTAGATTTCAATGATATTACTGGTGGTTTGGGAGTAGTCGGGTCCTCTATCAGTCAATCAAAAATATTAACAAAATATTGAAACGCTTCGTCATAAATATGTTCCAGCAAATTAGAAGCATATTCACCCACGAACTGGCTGCAGGCTGGCCCTAGTTTCATTTGGAATTATTATTTTCGTTTTGAAGATATTAAATTTGTTACTGCCACAAGGCACAGCCTGTTCTTTCTTTGGAAATAGATATACTTAGTGACAAAATATTCACGTAAGTACATATGTCGAAACAAATACCTAATATACCTATCCTTATATTTAACTTCTTCTTCGTCGTAACCTCATGACTGAGGGTCGTGACCGCCATAAGTTGCGTTTTCTTGGATTGCTCTCCAACCTGGCCGATCTTCTGCCTTCCGCATAGAGCCTTGGAACTTGACGCGTGTGACTGCCTCAATGGCATCAAACCACCGTGTGGGTATTCTGCCTCTGCCTCTTCTGCCCTCAACCTGGCCACCGGTCATCAACTTCTCTAGACTGTCGGGTTCCCGCCGGGCCAAGTGCCCAAAGAACCCGAGGATTCTCCTGAGACAGATAGTAGATAGACGGGTTTTTATGTTGAGCTCGTTCAGAATAGACACTTATATTTAACTGTTTAGTCGTAAATACTTAACAGCGACACCTTAACTGCCCATCAGCCATCAGTAGACCTTTTCACTTCGCCATAAGGTTTACGAGTAGGTATACGGTTTATCAGTAAAGTGCGATGGTAAATGGTTAACGTGATGCTAATTTAGGTCTGCAGTAAAGTGATCATGGCTTAACAATAAAAGCGGTGTTAAACCTAAATAGTTTTGGCACATATCGTTGTAATATAACTGCAACCATTTATGCTTTGTTGTATACTTGAGTAACGATATTAACCAAGTTATTGATTCATATAGTATATGGTACAAAAACAAGTTTGCTTTGTTTAGGTAGGTAAGGTTGACGAAATATAAAGTGACCCGACCTCTCGAACAAGTTTGAACAAGATCGGCTTACTTTGCTGGCTGAAAATGTCCTTAATATTTATTTATATTTCGTCAACTTTACCTAAGGTCAATGTGGCTAATTCCGTCATAGGGGCTATTCCGTCCACTAGCGTTTTCTCGAACAACGAACAACAGTTTCAACAATCAAAAGCAAATGGTTTTTTTTTCCTACGATTGAAAATCAAAGAAATATACGCTCGTGGACGGAATAGTCCCGATGACGGAATTAGCCACGTTGACCTTATACAAATATTTTAAGTTAATAAAGTTGCGTGGTAGTCAATTGAACTGTCAATTTAGCGATAAAAGCTGTAGGTTGACTACGACCAAAGGAGGCTATTGCCCAGCAGTGGGACGTATATAGGCTGATGTTGATGAAGGCGGGGTAATTTTGATAATGACAAAATAATTAAACCAGAACCCCTTAACACTTTGGCAACAACACGTATGTTACTCGTACTGCAACGCTTACAAAGGTACCTTGCTTAATGTTACCACAGTAGAAAGTGCTTCTAGTTTAGTAGATTTTTATTCTCTTTATTTTATTTATTATGTATAATCAAATGTAAAAAATACAATATAACAAAACTCCACAAAACTGTATTTAGTTTGACTGTGGAGTCAAGTATCAATCTATATTTATTTTTGCAATTTTTAAAATTATCCCGCTTTCGAAGTTACCCCAATGCACTTTACTTGACTTACAACTAGGTAAGAAGCTTACATGTAACAAATACTAACATCGCTACGAGCCAACTAAGGGGCTGTCCATAAATTACGTCATCGATTTTTGACGATTTTTGACCCCCCCCCTCCTATAATCATCCAAAAATCATGCTTCAAATGACCCCATTTCCTCCTACTTCATGCTACCGTCATCCGATGTCCAGACCCCCCCTCCCACCTAATTTGAAATGACGTAATTTATGAATAGCCCCTAAGTTCACGTAAACAAAGCTCAGTCGGCCTTGCAATGCCCTATTTCTGACTACTAAATTATTTACTACATCAGATAATTCTGACGTTACTCGAATTCTATACATTTATTCAAGCGATGCAGTTTACATCTGATTTAAAGGGATCATGTTGTTATGTTGTATTTTGAAGGCACATTTGACTGGTAATGCAAATGGTAGGTAACTCGTAGCCTAGTCGGTAATAGTGACCCTGCCTACGAAGCAAGAGAACCCGGGTTCAAATCCTGGTAAGGGCGTTCCAAACGTCCGTGACATTAACACTTCTTATAAATAAAATAAAATAAAAAGCCCATTTATTCCATAACCAACTTAAGCTATATGTAGGTACACGAAAAAAAATACCTCAGTTATAATTTTAAGAGGAATTATATGTAGCTATAACAGATCTTATAGCTACATATAATTCCTGAGTTATGATTTTTTTTTATTAAGGGGCGCGAGATGTACGGGCAAGTTATCTCAAAATGGGATCACTTAGATATATTTTTGAAGGATCGAATCGATGAAAAAAAAATATGGAAGATAAATCTAATTTAACAATTTGTTACCAATAGCATGGAACATTAGGCTTAAAGTTAATTCATTTTATGATGTCCACAGGAATCACATAACCTTAACTCACACGAAATTTTATTAGACCACAATGACATGTGTAATGAATGACAGTGGGCGATTGACAAGATCGTATCAAAACATGATCAAAACCTTAAAGGGGCCCACTGATTAACAGTCCGCCGGACGGTATCGGCCTGTCAGTTGTTCGGAACTGTCAAAAGTTTGTTCTAACTGACAGGGCGATACCGTCCGGCGGACTGTTAATCAGTGGGCCCCTTTAATCGACCTCATGGTCTAGTTGGCTTACAGAGTTTATGCGTCTGTCGGTCTTTATGTAAATCTATGTCGAATTAACTCCATTCGTACTTGCAATTTATGGAATTACGTCTTAATGAAAATTTAGTAGAAATGCTGAAGTTAGGTTATTCGTTCAGTTCGTTAGTGGATGTAATTAATGTTATCCCTAACAATATTAATATAAATGCGAAGGCAACATACACTTTCTGTCTGTTACCTCTTCACTCTTGAGCCGCTGAACCGAATTAAAGACGAATTTTGGTATCGAGATTTTTAGAGGCCCAGGGAAGAACAGAGGGACATAGTTTTGAAATCACATTTACAACTCGGCATTTTGCCACGGCTCATGGGAGCCTGGGGTCCGCTTGACAACTAATCCCAAGAATTGGCATAGGCACTAGTTTTTACGAAAGCGACTGTCATCTGACCTTCCAACCCAGAGGGTAAACTAGGCCTTATTGGGATTAGTCCGGTTTCCTCACGATGTTTTCCTTCACAAGCGACTGGTAAATATCAAATGATATTTCGTACATAAGTTCCGAAAAACTCATTGGTACAAGCCGGGGTTTAAACCTGCGACCTCCGGATTGCAAGTCACACGCTCTTACCGCTAGGCCACCAGCGCTTACAACTCTATCAAGAATTTATTTTATTACCTTTATTTACCGACAAGTACGAGCAAAATGCATGAAAACCGAATGACATCAGTTAAATGTAATTCTGATATCAGTGTTCGTTCGAATTGGTCTGTTGGCACAATTATTTTTTCAAGCACGCGTTGATGTTGCTTACTAGAGGGTTTCGATCATAAACTTTCACAATGAGATAAAATTAATTTCTTAACTATTTGCACTCATGCTTTGTACAGTCACCTGCAATAATATGTTACACAACGAAGGCCGCAAAAATATCTGACACGATCTTATTTGTAGAGCCATAAGAGCGTGTCTCATATTTTAGCGGCCTTCGTTGTGTAACATATTATTGCAGGTGACTGTACAATAAGGTTTAAAAATAATTTACATACAGGGATACAGACATATATGTTAAAAATGGTTTCTGCCTGTGCCTTCGTTTTCGTGGGATGATGATGTTGATGATGATTGATATAAAAATTATCTTAGCTGTCCTTCCTCGGGCCTCAAATTATCTCCATATCATATTTCATCAAAATATTGTATTTCTTTAAGGTATTAATAATCTATTTCAGATTGAGATATTTGTTTATAGTAAGTTAATTTACAAGTAATCCTAAAAGAAAATCATGACTAACAAAAATAAATTAAACTAAGAACTAAAGAGACTAAACTAAAACTACGTAAAAAATTAAAAAAACCTAAAAAAACAAAATTGGCCCAACGTCTGTCTGTATTCTATCTAAATCTTTTCAACGGATTAAGCGTGAAGAGGTAATAGAGAGACAGACAGAGTGATTTTCACATTTATAATACCTATAGGCATTACGAGTAGTAGTGATAAAATTCGATACCATTTGCCTCTAGAAAACCTCCACGATAGTTATAAAATAATAGACGCGGCGACTCGCGATTGGCCAAACACACATAAAACGAATTTGGTAGTCAAATAACCTTTTTATAATAATGAGGACACTTTTATTCCATGTACCTAACACGTGCCCCAACTGTATGGGATTTTTGTGAATGGATTAAAGTTTGTAACCGTCATTTGTTTTTAACCGACTTCTAAACTTGAAATTTCAGCCTTAATGTAAGGCCTGAGTGGACGCTCGAGTTGAGCGTGCAGCGGGGCGGGGCGTGCGGCGTGCATGTTAAACAAATGCAAACGTATAGGAGCGGCCTTAGTGCGCGCTGCTCAAATCACTTGTGAGCCCGACGCCACGCTGCACGCCCCGCCGAACGCTCCGCTTCGAGCGTCCTATCAGGCCTTACACTTAGGAGGTTATCCCTCCCTGCTAATCTAATCTAATATCTTTAAACGAGCCATTCTTTTTTTTTATATATATCGGGGATCTCGGAAACGACTCTAACGATTTCGATGAAAACGCGCATTTTTGAGTTTTTATATGTTTTCCGAGCAAAGCTCGGTCTCCCAGATATTATTATAAATGCGAATATAACTCTGTATGTCTGTCTGTTAGGTACCTCTCCACTCTTAAACGGTAGAACCGATTGAGATGAAATTTGGTATGGAGTTCATTTGAGGTCCGGGGTCCTAGTATTTCTAAAATTATCATAAAGATACCAGTACGGATTATGGTCGTTCTTGTCTACGTGACAGCATGATAATACGGTATCCGTCACTTTCAATCGCGCTCTGTTAAAAGAGACGGATATTTTGTGACGTGGATAAAGCCATCCTTAATAGGCCTGCTGGACTTAGTAGTACAAATAAAAGGTTTTTTTCATAAATGTCCTCTTATTCTTATATATGTTTATTTTTACGTCTATGACGTCAATGAACACAAGATTTTCCAATAAATTATTTCCTTTTATATTAAAACGTTATTCATTACGATATGGACAGAGACAATTAAATGATAAAGACTGCAATCTCCATACGTACTCCCGATTGTAGTAAATATTGTAAATAGCTGCACTTTGACACCACTCAAGCGCAGAAATAAACACGCATCGCCATCTAGTGTGCTCTTTTTGTGTTAAATTCGATGGAGAATCAACAGTGATGAGGCACGCCAGTGTGTTTTTATGATAAAGGAGGTAAACGAGCAGACGGATCGCCTGATGGTAAGCGATTACCGCCGCCCGCAACACCAGAGTGATTACAAGTTCATTTCCGACCTTTAGATGTACGGATTTGTCTAATGCGTAGAGACACAATACATATACGGTGTCGCTAATCCAACTGCAAAGTAGGTTCTATCATGAATAAGTTTAGCGAAATTCCACTCTCGTTTATGCAAGATGCATCAAGAACGACTCGTACTTTGGTAATGGTTCAATTTTTATAAATGACTACATGATGACTATCGGAGGCATGAAGTTTCTGTTTAAAAAGTATGTATCTTCTGTCACATTATGCAGTCTTAAAGCCTTATCTGAAGTTGCAGTTCGTTTTAGGGTCATATTCGAGATGGGAGTACGCTCTGAACAATGCGTACGCGTACGTGCGCACGCGTCTTTGTGTGAATATTAACAGCCATTTTAATCAACCTGTCTTTGTAAATATGTAATTTATTAAGATACCTATCGTCTGACTTAATCATGAAATATCTGATGCAAATTGTTGTCCTGGCGACTATTTACGACTAAGATGGGTCACGTGACAGGTCACGTTTTATGCTCATCTTTTAACATTATTTTAATAGACTATAGAAAGATCTTTAAGAGCCGTTTATGGGGTCATTCGAAATTTAGTTTTAAAGTATATTCCCAGATTACTCCAAGACAGCTGGACCGAATTAAAAAAATACTTATTTATGGACAGAGCAAACGCAAACGCAGGCGTCCATAGGCTACGGTGACTGCTTACCATCAGGCGGGCCGTATGCTTGTTTGCCACCGACGTGGTATTTAAAAAAAGGTTCGTTTTCAGCTGGGGCAAGTATGCATTCGCATGTCTTTCCGGCTGTGCCCCTCTATGGTTTCTTAAACATCATAGAGTTTTTTTTTTCAAAATTGCGGGCTTGGTCTCGCTACCTGACGGAGTCTAGTTATATATCCTATTTGTTACATGTTATAAGATGCATTATATGATCATAAATTATTTTAATGGCTTCTTAAACTGTTAAAGTCTATGTTTTATCAAGCAATTATAATACATAGAAAATGCAAATATCTAAAGTCATCAATGATTGAGAAGACAATTATATTCACTTCCCGATGAGTCACCGGTCATAATGCATTGGTTTAATTATTTAATTAGCATATAATGCAGTCACAGTTTTATATACCTGATGAGACAGCTATAGGCTTTTGCTTTTATGTCCCACTGCTGGGCATATATCCAAAAGGGTTTGGGCTATACCCAAATGCTCAACGTGGATTCAGGACTTCATAATTTTGAATTTTGAACTTGTACCTTGTTGTATACTTACCTAGTACCTAAATTGAGATGAATTTCGTTTATTTGAGAAAGCCATGAAATAAAAGAAATCTAATATTAGTAATAATACATGTAATACCTTTAAACGAGCAATTCTTGTATATTTATTTATATATATATATTTCGGGGATCTCGGAAACGGCTCTAACGATTTCGTTGAAATTTGCTATATGGGGGTTTTCGGGGGCGATAAATCGATCTAGCTAGGTCTTATCTGTGGCAAAACGCGCATTTTTGAGTTTTTATATGTTTTCAGACCAAAGCTCGATCTCCCAGGTATTAAATTATACGCATACATCGTTATCGCGGGAGCAACAACGAAAGATTATGACAAATAAATAATAACAGAAGGGACATTCCTATCGAGTAACGTTTATATCTACCTATGTGTTCAAAATATATAGCAGAATCGAATTTAGATAAAATTTTGGTCATCCTTTACTAAAATCATATACAATACTTTAAGAAGTAAATACTGATATAAATAATTAAATACATTGGTGACTTGTTTTTCAAGTTGACACGTTGATTTATAGGTATGCGTATACATAGTGAAATACGAGTTAAATTGACCTTTTCCAGCGAAAACTTTATGCTAGGTATGAAGAACATCTTAGAGGTTTAACTATGTAGGCAGAATATTCCACTTCTACAAAACAGACGTTCTGTTACATGTGTTCTTTGACAGGCTTGTTTTTACTCCCGCCATAACGATGTATGATTATAAGTGTAACAGTTCATTTACGCACGCAAAATGCCCAGCATCTGAGGGCCTACCGCCAAGCACGTTCGACATGTTGCCTCCCTGTCACACTTACGTATGAATTTACAAGTGGAACAGAGAAGCAACACGTCGAACGGGGTTCGCGGTAGGCCCTCTGATAGCGGGGTCGACATTACTTAGAGTCGTGCCGCGATACCAATCTTGTTAGAAACTGCTGGCTAAAGTGGCTATGCAGTGAATCTTCATATATGTAGAGATAGCAGTTAGATTTAGTTTTAGTACTTTAAAATTAGAATAAGTAATTAAAATTAGTACTTAGTGAAATGGTCGTCAGGCTCCAGCCACTTTAAAAAAAGTAGTGTCTACGACAATTCTTTTCCTACTTTTATAAAGTAAAAAAACTATAAGTTACAGAATATCTCGTGATGTTGGCTTATGGGGAACCATGTATGTACAAATTCATTAGCAGAACCAGAACAACATTACGAATATAAATTGATATCTTAAACTTAAATTTAAGTATCGTATTAACTGTGCTCTATAGGCTAGCCTTGCTATACATATCTCATTCTGTAACCTACTCTTGGCGAGATCTCTATATATATGTAGGTATAATTAGTAAAAGAGATGGCGCTGTTATTATAATATTTTTTACGGATTTTTTTCTGGCAATGTGACAGTTCCACGTAAAACAGACGTTATAACACTGGAGATTACTCGACATTACTTGAGTCGTGCTCTGATACCGATCTTACGGAGGTGCGGAAGGCACGCTGGCGATTTTATTGCCACGCATATACAATCGTACGTCATCTGTGATCAAATCATCCGTGTAAAGTCAGGCGACGGAAGTTAGGTAGGTATAAACTTTTAAGACTAAAACTTTGGAGCAAATAAATGCATGGTTCAATTGGTTTATTCTTCTTCTTCTTCGTTACACTCTTGACAGAGTGGTCGTGGATTATGTAGACTTTTGAGCGACTCGTTTAACGACACGTCGCCATTCCTCCCGTAGCTGCTTTCCGCGAGCATTCGCTTCAATTGATTTACTTTGCTATAAAATTAGGAGTTAGGCGCTTTGGGATAAATTCGAAACCAGGTTGAAGAAATGCGTCTAATCAACGGTGTATTCCCATTTGTCCCCGCCGGGCACAGATGGAAATAGATGCATTCATATGAATCATTCCTACCTGTCCACGCCTCGTGTATGGCGGCGGCACATGTCGGCGGCGGCTGTCATTAAGATTTGAAAGAATGCCCAAATCACGACAACTAAATAATCAATCATTCCAACGATGATTATTCACTATTGCTCCATTCGTTTGACATCAATGTTAAGCATTACCCTCTTTTTTTCACTTGGGTAAGACGGTAGCGCAAGCTAATCACATATTTCAACAAACGCATCTTTAAACACTTTAAGTGCGAAATATTACGCAACAATGAAAACAAACCCTATGGTTTAAGCAGTTAAGTTGATTTTACGTTAACAGGCATGCACACACATATAAATGCATACACAGATACATAATATCAACGGATTTAATGCCGTATTCTTTAACTATTGTTTTTACGATCGTGCGTAACGAGTTTAACACTTCACCATACATTTTAGAACCTAATTGCATTAAAAACCGTATTTGTTTGTATAATCATTGTCACATTTAACCACAAACATCGTGTTAATAAGACTGAATTTCCTTTAGCAATCTTAATACTTAATAACCAAACAGCTTATCGTTCCTTTTTAATTTTGATCTTTGTGGCTATTCATTTAAGGTCGAATTTAGAGTGGTAACGTATGGCGTGCGCACGAGTTCGTGTTTATCACGTAATCGCAAGTGAAATGGTTGTATTCAAGCACGCTTCCCACGATCAGCTGTTCCCTATTAAAAGACGTAATTGTTTAAAAAAAGTGCGCATTGTATTCGTGTATACGTTTTGTGGACGTAACCGTGCTAAAATAATTTTGCCGAAATGTATTATTAAGAATTTTATATTTTTAACCCCTGACCCAAAAAAAGAGGTGTTATTTTTAAGTTTGTTTATTATATTTCCGCATTTGGGAGCAAAGTTTTGTTTAAAAAAGCTCTAAGAATATATTCTTTTTGATCCACTTAAGAGGACATATTTTAAGTATTAACCTTAAAATATGACCTCATAAAAAGTAAAGGATACACCCGAATCCATAAACAGTTCAAAACAGAGGGGCTACCACAAACCACGTTCGACGTGTTGCCTCTTTTTCGCACTTGTAAATTCGTCATCAATTGATACATCAAACGCCGAAGTCTTATCCATGTCTTGGATAGTTTTTACAAAATGAACCATGTATTAACTGTCATTTAACACTGTGGTCAAAATCGTGGGTTCATACCTCGGTCGTCCAATAAGTATAGCAGAAAAAGAACTTTCTCGAGAAAAACGCAAAAAGTTGACTAATAATTTGATCAGTAGGGCTAATATGGTCGGTTCTTTATCATTTGTCACGATGCCTGTCACGTTCTAACAAATACCTATATAAGTGCGAAAGTGACGCATGGAATAAAAATGCGACCATGCATGATACCGCTGCAGCAGGCGTATTAATTATGGATAGCTTTATTCACGTGATAAAACAACTGTCACTTTTTAACACCGCGGGATATACAGTGACGGACACCATTTTATCATGCTGTCACGTAGACATAAACGACCATAATATCCGTACAGGTTCCTTATCAATCTTATCATACACAGAGGAGAGGTTAAACGATTCCAACTGGTTTCCTGCTAATTAACATTTCGGTAGTTTTAATTGTAATATCTCTGGCCTCGTCATTTCTTCCGCCAGTTCTGAAACTCACCTTCCTCATTTAAGGTATTTTTGTCACCTTTCTTCAAAAGTCGTAAGTGTATCATTTTCCTTTGTAAAATAGGACCGTTTGAATTGAGAATGTTTTGAGTGTGCAATTTATATTTTCGTCTGGTATCTGAATGCAACTGGATCGGAATTATTTTATGCAGTACTGTCACTATCAAAAGTACCTAGGTTTTTATAATTCTTTTGAGTCTAGAGTCCGCCTAATAAGTTAACTTTGCACCGACTTGAACAGGACTAAGAGGGGGTAAAATTATGGATATTAAATACCTTTAAAATTATATTTAATGTTACGTAATCGCTTTTTCACGATGCGCGCGTTTCCCGAAAATGAGGCGCTTGCAGAACTGTATCTCCATTATTTATACTTTTTATTCAACGCTGAACACCGAGGGCTGTGTTCAGGGTTGAATAAAAAGTATAGGTAAATAATGGAGATACAGTTCTGCAAGTATGAAATGTTTTAATGGAAATACCTCCTCTTTTATAATATTAATTCTGGTTTCTTAAATATTAATACTTTTGAGATATTGGGGATATAAAAAATATTTACTTTTTTCCCCCTTTTTTTGTTTGTAACTTTTGATATTTTTTGTATAATAACGCTTCGAATACATTTTTCTAGGCATCATGACGAATCTAATGAGGTATCACACGTATTTTTAGGAGTAGGTTGTATCTCTATTTTTCACCGTTTGCAGTTTCTCGAGTAGCCTAATACTAATGTGTTGAGCGAGGAAGCTGCCAGCTCTACGGTCACCGGTCACACATATTAGGTCACTTCATTGCTTTCGATGTAAACGTTTTGCCGCCGACAGTACAATAATGATCGCAATAGCTGCATAGCAATGTAACCAGCCTTCATCAGTCTTCCTCCCGCTGCAAGGTCGGTTGCACTCGAAAGAAATGACCAAACGGAATCATTAAATGCATCATTCTGCGTAGTCGTAAGGCTAGACGAGAAAGTGTTCAATATAGGAAATTTACGTCCCATTTTTCTAATTTACGATAGTGAGTTGAATAGGGGAGCAGTGGTGGCCGAGTGGATATGACGTCTGACTTTCAATCCGGAGGTCGCGGGTTCAAATCCTGGCTCGTACCAATGAGTTTTTCGAAACTTATGTACAAAATATCATTTGATATTTACCACTAGCTTTTCGGTGAAGGAAAACATCGTGAGGAAACCTGCATACATCTGGGAAGAAATTCAAAGGTGTATGTGAAGTCCCCAATCCGCATTGGGCTAGCGTGGGGACTATAGCCCAAGCCCTCTCGCGCATGAGAGGAGGCCTGTGCCCAGCAGTGGGACGTATATAGGCTGAAATGATGATGAATGATGAGTTGAATAGGTACTGTATTAAATTACTAGCGACCCGCCCCGGTTAGGCACAGGTTAACAAATTATACCTAAATCTTCCTCATGAATCACTCTATTGATAGGTGAAAACCGCATGAAAATCCGTTTAGTAGTTTTTGAGTTTATCGCGAACAAACATACAAACACACAAACAGACAGACGAGGCGGGGGACTTTGTTTTATAAGGTGTGGTGATTAAGCATAATTAAGCATTTATAAACATGGTTAGCCATAGAACTTCGACATTCAAATAATAGCCACACCCGAGCGAAGATAATATAAAATAATAAATAATATTTCAGCCTAGGTATATGTACGTCCCACTGCTGGGCACAGGCCTCCTCTCACTCTCGAGAGGGCTTGGACTATAGTTTCCACGCGGGCCGAATGCGGATTGGGGACACATACACCTTTGAATTTTTTCGCAAATGTATGCAGGTTTCCTCACGATGTTTCCCTTCACCTAAAAGCAAAAGATCGAAAATATTCAAGAAGAGCGAAGATATTCGAGTTAATTTTTGACCATAAATTGAGAGCTTTTGGAATCAAGTTGGATGGTTTTACGGTATAAATACTGACGCAAATATGGGGGTGTTCTGTCTCTAACATTATACCGTCCAAAGAAACTAGTGGCTCCGCGATATCCAAGCTTAAAAAAGTAAATAAATATATTAAGGTACTTCGTTGAGTTATTATCACAACGAACTCGTAACAGTTTTAAGCGCCAAAGACCCTCGGGCAACAAATCATTGGTCCTTCTAGGTGTGTTTTTCTTTATAGCATTCTTAGTTTTTTTTTCTTGTTCACAGGAAGGCGAGGAGGAAGTCGGCGATTTGTACCAAGATGAGGAGAACGGGGCGGCCCTCCTCATCAGGAGGCATCCAAAGCACGGCAAACTCATGGTGGTGAGTGTCTTTACTTTAAAGCAGGGGTCTCAAAATCCCGGCACGCGACGCGTTCCATTCCGGCCCGCCGACACCCAAAGCGAGTGCCCACTGTCCGGCCCGCGGGAGCCAGGCTCCAGGGGTTCAGCATTCATTGAGAGTGGAACTGTTCCTAACAGCAGCAACCAGACACCCTACCCCGCAAATACCGACGGTGCCCCGCGCGAAAGTTTCTGAGGCGCAATATGGCCCTCAGGTAAAAAAGTTTGGAGACCCCTGCTTTAAAGCGTCTTGTTAAACCCTTAAAGCTGGCCATACACACTAGGGTAAGCCTGCGCAGTTTTGCCTCTACAGTTAAACTGCACACAGTCGAATGCCACATACGCTACGTTTTACCTGTGCAGTTGGCATAACTGCGCAGAAATACCCTAGTGTGTTATGGCCAGCTTTATAGGGCACACTTAGATATTACTTAATTCATTGGCTCAGTGACCCAAAAAGGATCTTGGCCTCTGAAAAAGAGAACGCCACTCTGACCTATTCTGCGCCATTTCACGCCATCGACAGTTTTATTTGGATAAATCTACTACTACTGATGGACGACTTTCTTCTTTAGTTTAATTTAAATAGTTTATCCACGTTCATGCCCTTAACGCTTTATTACAATCGTTTAAGCCAACAATAGCGTTATAAGTTCTTTAAGCCGTCATAACGAAACAATAGCCAAACGCTTGTAGCGCTGAACGAACGTTGCGTAAGGCGACCTTACTCCAAATGCAAGCGTCGTTGCTACTGCTTACTGAACAGCTGTGTTGAATGCCTGGGACAACCAGTGTATAAGTATTTACTGATTGAAGCTTTAACCCCCGATTTTATGCCAAAAATGCCTTACATCATTTTGGAAAGCAGCTGATACTCTTCAAACTGCTGGATCAATTTTTACCAAAACATAACTAAGGACCACCGCAAGGAACTGGCTTTCACGTTATAAAAACCGCATGGTAATCGGTCCATCCGTTTGAGAGCTAGGATGCCACAGACAGACAGACACTTTTGGACAAGCCCTAGTAGAACTGTGCTTGCGAATTATGCGAAAAATGCACATCAAAGAACGTTGACGTGAATCCAGAAAGATCATGTAGTTTTACAGATTCGTGCGATCAAATTATATATATATATATATATATATATATATATATATACATATTCGTGAACCGATGGCCCCAGCGTGCAAACATTCGCATTCGCACAATTTATTTCTAGGAATGTAGGTAAATGCCCGGTTACACTTTTTTTGCTTGGTCAAAGGATCAATAAATCCCTGGAGTATCAAATTTTACATGCTATTGATGGTTAATGAATTTGATTAATTTGTTCATATCTAACAACATTTCCAATAAAAAGTGCAAAAATACTAATCCATTTTAAATTTTGACTCGCCTGTGCCCGCTCAGCTATTGAAATAACATTCTTGGCCATTCTTAGCCGTTGCAAGCCGTTATCTACTACTAGCATTTTATGATCTGTGACTACACTAACACCTTAACGAACTTCGTGCAATGACACGCATATTCTAATATTATCCATGGTATAATAATATACTCCGCCTGGTACTCCATTCCCGTCTTTTCTAGGTCACCTAACTGACACGGGCCTACGTCATCATGCGACAGCGCTATATGATAATATGCGATAGCGCTATATATAGCGGCCATGTTGTTGTGACGTAGGCCCGTGTCACTCTAGGAATGGAAGACCATGTTTTATTAGACTATGATATTATCAGGTATATAAGTTCAGATAGGGCAATTGCAACTACCCTAAAAATACAAGAATTTAATCTAGATTTCGCGATTTCTGGGTTGATCCCATAAAAATTGCTCAGTATAATCCCAAAACCACATTCCCTGGCAACGGGAATGTACTTATTTTTTGGCCACCCTGTATAAGATCTCAAAAACTCATTGTTATGAACAATGGGTTGGAATTGGAAACCACACCTTAATCCATTTTTAACTTTGATTAACTCAATTCAAGATTGACATCCATCGGTACGAATAGGACAATCAAAGTTTTTATGGAAATTCGTCAAAAGCGTGTGTTGCTATGTGTCTAAAATTAAATCAATGGGAAATCCCATCAAGGAAATTACTTAATTAACATAATATATCACATGTAAAAACTAAATTATTATTCGACCCAGACATGATGTCAACGTAGACATTACATTCAGAGCACGTCCCAATGACGTGGTAGACTTTAATATAATGTCTCCTAAATCTTGGACGTGGTCTCGAGATTTAGTTAGATCTTAGATTATCTGGAAGTTCGTCAGTGTCTCCGTCAAGTCGAGCATACAACGGGCTTAGCCGTAAAACCTTTATTCGAAGAAACTGAGTAAACCTTTCCACCCTCTTGTCTTTGTTGGAAATAGAGATGTATATTTTTTATTACCAAGAACACTTACTGAACCTACCTAAATAGTTCCCGAAATCCTGACAAAGTTCTAGATTTGGTTACTAACACTGTCACTCACTATCACCATTCAAGGATTCTCATTCAGTTTTTCTACATAATTGATAATTTATGAGTTGTTTGTGTAATCTATAACTTCAACTCTCCCGCTAATATATATACATATATATCTATAGCACAGAACAATCTCTCAGACAGCAGTTTTACCATAAATATGACCGAATTCGTCATGTGTTTTAGTTTTTGTTTTGTGTTCAGGAAGGTTCAATCGGGCACGAGCTGGTGATCCGACCTGTGGCCGACTCTATGACGACTGCGGCTCAAGACGACGAGATGTTCTTGGATCCCTCCAGCATGGCTGACATGGTCTCCATAGACACTGGCCTGCCACTAGGTAAGAAACCCCTCATCATCTTTAGCATTTGAGTCAATTAGGGTCCCCCAGATAGACACTTGTCTGCCACTAGGGGGCTATTCATAAATTACGTCATTTCAAATTAGGGGGGGGGGGGGTCTGGACATCGGATGATGGTAGCATGACGTAGGAGGAAACGGGGTCATTCGAAGCATGATATTTGGATGATGTTAGGGGGGGGGGGGGGGTCGAAAATCGTCAAAAATCGATGACGTAATTTATGGACAGCCCCTAGGTAAGGAACCCCTCATATTTTTTAAGCATTTAAGTCTATTAGGGTCCCCCAGATAGACACTTGTCTACCACTAGGTAAAGAACCCCTCATAATTTTTAAGCATTTGAGTCTATTACGGTCCCCCAGATAGACACTTGTCTGCCACTAGGTAAGGAACCCCTCATAATTTTTAAGCATTTGAGTCTATTAGGGTCCCCCAGATAGACACTTGTCTGCCACTAGGTAAGGAACCCCTCATAATTTTTAAGCATTTGAGTCTATTACGGTCCCCCAGATCACAGTACACTAAGAACAGTAGTGAATCTAAGGCCGCTCGGCAAGTTATTTACCTACTCTTGCGTTGGTGCTTAGGGTTGTCACTTTTATTTTTAGTTAAATATTATTTGCGTATTATGAGTAACACTAGGTTTCTATTTATATAATATAATGAAATGTTCTAACAATTCATAAATGACGTATAAATAAAACGCTTTTTAAATATTTACATTAGGAAATGGCATTTATTAAAAAAATTATAAATTCAATACAGAAAAAAAGTTCCTCCGGTTTCTGCATGTTCGGAACGCTTTACTGTTAGCGGTTAAAGGAAAGTAAATTCTCATCCTTACGTATAACATTAGTAAAAAGGTTTTAGGGAAGCATGGGCAGGGCATCGTATTCTATGTCTTTTAATTGTTCCTAAATTGACGTGCCGATTTTAATGTTGATGTGGTCCTTTTCAAACGCTTTGCGAAACACCTTCTCCATCCTTCCTATATTCACGACGAAGTCATCGGGTGGGACTATGAGTAATTTCGATCTGTACCATAATTCCTGTAATTAATGTATTGTGAAGAATGACAAGTCCGGGTTTGAGGAGTCGTTATTGTGACACCCAAAGACACTACAATATTTTTTTCCTCTGTTCGAAGTCATGATCAAAAAAATTAAGGCCGGTAAGAGCAGTCAAATGCGAGCGGGCGTGCAGCGTACTCGAATGCGCGCGATCACAATCGGCCCACACTGCCGCCACCGTATTCCCCCGTATATTATGCTAATGTGTGCGTGGCAGCGCGTGCGTACACGGCGCCCGGCGCGCACGCACACATTCAAGCCGGCAGCGCCACATTTCTATGAAGATTCACTACTGTTCTTGTACTGTGCCCAGATAGACACTTGTCTGCCACTAGGTAAGGAACCCCTCATAATTTTTAAGCATTTGAGTCTATTAGGGTCCCCCAGATAGACACTTGTCTGCCACTAGGTAAGGAACCCCTCATAATTTTTAAGCATTTGAGTCTATTAGGGTCCCCCAGATAGACACTGGTCTGCCACTAGGTAAAGAACCCCTCATCATTTTTAAGCATTTGAGTCTATTAGGGTCCCCCAGATAGGCACTTGTCTGCCACTAGGTAAGAAACCCCTCATCATTGGCATTTGAGTCTATTAAGATCCCCCAGATAGACACTGGTCTGCCACTAGATAAGAAACCCCTCATCATTGGCATGTGAGTCTATTAAGATCCCCCAGATAGATACTGGTCTGCCACTAGGTAAGAAACCCCTCATCATTGGCATTTGAGTCTATTAGGGTCACGCCAGTCTCCCGAGCATCTAGCCAAATATATGGCTGCTGCTCGACGCAATGTTGGCGCAACTGCGCCGCGACGGCATTTCCCATAGCGCTGACTAGACGCCGACGCTAAAATAACGCTAGTGCGGGGTTTCTCTTACAGACGATTTAAGTAAGACAGTTTTTAAAGACTATGAAGACCGATACCATACGATATTTTATACTTCTTGTAGAAGTTCACCACAGAGGCTCCAACGACGGTTAGTTTTCTACGCACCTTTCCGCCAGGTACTGTTTCCAGGATTTGTCACAGATTTTTCTGCCGTCCATGCATAACACGTTTGCACCCGTACCCTTGGTGATTACCACCTACTCTTGGTATAATACTCTTTACGTAGGACTGAATCATGTATTTAGGTAACAACTTCGTATTATTAGGTTGTCCCATTAAAAATAAAATAATAAACCAAAGAACGAAAAAGAACTTAATAATAACGGTATCTTTGTATGGAGCAAATACCGGTTTCCGACCCCTGATTTTTACACCTCGTACGTTTTACGGATGGTCATTGCAGGTAGTTCGAACGTGAATTCATGATTTGAATATCTATGGTCTCTGATTATGGCCAATAACAGATTTCCTTGGCCACAGACAATACTAACTAAAATATTCATGAACCATATACATTCCGATCATGAACTTATGGGTGTATACTCCCGAGATCCGGAACATAAAAGGTAACAACAAATAGTGTAATGCACTGACTCGAGAGATATAGATGACATTTTTAACCGGTTCCAAAAAAAAACGATTTTGGTCATTTTTTTTATAGTAACTCGTTACTCGTCACTTTGCTCTCCAAAAGCATCATTTTGAAAAGTATAACGGCTGATAAAATGATGTGTATTTAAAACTATTTTGTGAAGTCGGTTCTCTATTTTGAAAGTTATGATATAGTCTGTCAAACAACTTTGTCAGGAGAAAAAGGCACGAAATTAAAATTTTCTATGGGAAATGCCCTGAAATTTGCCGCCTTTTTCTACTGACGGAAATTGCTTGACAGACTACATTTACAAAACAACATTTTGCTAACCCTTAACTTAGACAAGTAAACTCCTAGTCCTCCTTATCCAATACTTATGTACCCAGTTGATAAAGGTATTTTTGTGTGTTGCAGTCAAAAGAAAACGGGAACAGCAAGCGGAGCTCCTCCGTGCCCTGAACGGAGCCCACCACGTCATCATCAAGCGAGACCCCGCCGCCGGCGACCACGAGAGTGACTACGGTAAGATCTACCTGTACCTCGTCTTTAGCTTGAATTAGGGCTCATTCGCACCAGCGCTTTTACAACGCGCGTTAAAGAAGCGTTTGAATGACACAAATATGTAGATACATGTGTATTTATTCACACGATGGCGGTGACGCTTTTTATCAAGCGTTGTTGGATTTTCGACTTTAAGCCTTGGTCGTTAAATCGAATTCAGCGTGCGGACAGATTCAAGCGCTTTTTTAACGCGCGTTGAAAAAGCGCTCGTCCTTATGGGGCCTTAAGGGTTGCCTTGACGTCAAGATATCCCCTGACGTGTTAGGATTATTGGTTCTTTGTCAGGAACGGGGGTGACTTGGCGAGGCGAGTGTCGGTATTTTTCGAATCCTCAACTAACGGGTTAGGCAGAGGAAAGGGTAGGTTATGCTGTAGCTGCACCATATGGTGGCGAATTAAGGGGCTGGTGGCCCGCTGAATCATTTTTGAAGAAATTATAGTCAGGATTTTTGGGGTGATGTCCGGATTTTGTTATGATATTCCATTTTTTGTATGACAACTCTTCCCCAAACTTTAGTTCTCTAATCCCTCATCCCTCCTCGAATGTGCGTAAAACACGCGTGCGTCCGCTAATAGTTAGGAATCTTTGACGCTGCAACAGAATGCGTGACTGAATTAGGGACATATTTAAGCTGACAGCTGTATCTTGGGTGTTATTAAATTTACGTATTATGGTATGAATCCACGCCATACCTGGCCATAAACCGACTTTTGGTGAACCGGATGTAAATAGCTACGAAGTGTTTTCTGTGAAAACTTTAGAGTTGCATATTTTTTAAAGTTTAGACACCAAACGTTAACCTTTAGATATATTAACGGCGAGGACATTTCCAAAAAACCGCACGCTTAGACTGAACTTGTGTATAATAGTTATACCGGATACAATTTATTAAAACACAATAAATCAATCAAGAAGTTACAATTATTCAAATGTTCCGCACGTTGCTGCACGCGTACTCACAGATGGCGCTAAATCAAAGCGAGACTATCCGTGACAGATCAGCCGATCGAAGCACAGATAAAAACAATCGGATGAGGTTGTTTTTCATGCAAGCTTCTGTGCTAATTTTAATGAGGTAATAATTAATTCATTTACCAGTCGCCTTGTAATGATTAAATCTAAATAACTTTATTTTAAATTCAGTGTTTTGTTATTAAATTTATTCATTTATTCGAGCTCGATGATGAATTCAGTTAGTCTGGTTAGGTATTTAAGTCGTTGTGTTGGTATTATCAAACGATTTTAATGGCTGGCTTGTCAAAATAAGCATTTAGGATCTAATAAATCTAGTGAGTGTTCGAGATAAACTAAACTGAACTTTAATTTGGGATGATAATATATTCACTGTGAATATATAGCAGTGAATACCACTCATAGTTTATCAAATGATAATACATTAATTTCGCAAATTTGACAGGTCTTCTGAGCAATGTTGCACCATAAAGCACTGGGCGCAAACATTCTAAGATAATTTTAACGAATACATATCAAATTTTCATAATTTTATTCAATATTCTACCATAGAAATATTTAGTAATGTGGTTGTGGACTTGTGGTATACCGATAATTTGATTAACTATTTAGGCCAAGTCATACATTTTCAAAGCGGGTATTTCAATAGGGTATTTTCCTACTAGTCAAATCAGTTACGTTTTTAGAACTGTCAAAACGATTTGCTAATATGGAATTTATATGAAACATTACATCGTGACGTCACGGTCAACTCACCTACTTTTTATATTTCTATCCGATTTCTTAAATAGTACTTGTATTTAAAAATAACTCCTATCTGTGTTTTTCTAATAATTATGTGGTGATTTATTTCATGCATGGTGTAAAATATTTTTTTTTAAATACAGTATAATTATAATACCCTATTGCAAATTATGTAATTATACCTAAAGATAATGTTACCCATATAAGGGACTACTGTTAGCATTTGAAAATCTAAATTCGTTGATAAATGGGAAACGAAAACGTGCGAATTAGGAAGGGATAAAGTCGGAAAACAGACTGGCCTTAAAGCAAACGGGATATCTTAATGGCCAGCAACGCATTTACATCCTATCTGGTGTTTTGGGAGTCCATGAGCGGCGGTAATCGCTTACCATCAGGCGATCCGTCTGCTCGTTTGCCTCCTATATCATAAAAAAAACCTAAGAGCGTCTATTGAATGTTAAATTAAGTCGCTATGTACAATAGTAGTGACGTATGACAACTGTTTACAAAACTCTGTGATCGGTTATGTGTTCATTATCATCTCCGTAATCCGCAATGCCTCTTTTGAGTAATCAACCTGTTTAATGTTTACATATGTCACCGATTCATTAGAGCGTCTGTGGCCCAAAGTAAATACTGGCTTCGTTAAGAGCCCATCAACGTGCACACTAGCGCCACTGCTAAATAATCGTGATTATTAAAATTTAACGAAAGATATTTAAAAAAAGGGGGCCGCCACGTACTGCATATTGTATTTAAGTACCTTTCGAATACCTACATAAAACTAGTTTTTATGTTGCTGAATTCGTCAATCTATGCGTCCAAAGTTCAAACGGCCGTTTTTGTTTTGAGTTCATAGATCAATATGCAGTACGGGCCCCTTTTAAATATCTTTCGTTAAATTTAAATAATCACGATTATTTAGCAGTGGCGCTGGTGTGCACGTTGATGGGCTCTTAAAAAGTAGTCGTCGAGTAAGATAAACCTAACACACGTACTATGGTTGTTAGACATTATTATTTATACAGTAAACGTCAAAGATATATTATTAATAGTCATTTTGGATGAAACTTTTCAAACCTATGCTCGTTCTGAAAAATCATTTTTAAAGGAACATGTTCTGCCCAATGTTTTCAAATAAGAAAAAATAGAAAAAAAGTGTTTATTTGGTGTGAAATAACAAACTTAACCTTTAACACAATAGGTACATGACTACATGTTATATTAATAAGGTACATATTAGTATCAAATGGACACTTTGGTAAATTTTGATTTGGGGATTTATTGGCGTTAGGTAACTACATGAACTAATTATTGTTTATTAAGAAGGCTATAATAAGTATAACAAATTCTATCATCAATAGTTGCAAAACCGGCATTATTTCGCAAACAATAATAACCTTCCACCCGGATATATTGATTTTATTAATTAGCATCAAAATATTAAAATATAAATGTCGTCGTAAAATATGTAATGTATTAAGTGGCAGCTTCCTCGCACAAAGAATAAGTATTGCGATACAGCGTGGAAATGCTGCCAGCATCTACGGCACCATTCCGCAGGGGTATATTTTGTAATTTTTTATTTTAAGTTTAGTTTTATTTATTTTTAGATTTAGTTTTTAAGTATTGTAGGTTAGTTATTTAATTATGTTTTTTTTTCTAGTTATGTATATTACGTTTGTATGCACTAGTAACTACATTCAATAAAGCTTATCCAGAGTTGGGCAAAAATTAACTTGAATAAGAATAAGAATAAAAACAGAAATTTTATTCTTATTCAAATCGATTTGAATTAGAATAATTCTTGCACTAGTTATTTTAGAATAAAATTAAGGTGAATAAATCATGTGACTTTTATTTTAAATGCGGAATAAAAAACAGAATAATTAATCTAGAAGTGGGACTATTCTAAATAAGGTTTTATTCAATTAAAATGTTATTTCGAATTAAGTTAATTTTTGTAGTACTATCGGTTATATTTTGTAAGTTGATTTTCACTCTTCTATTTAAAAGTCGGATTGAATTGATATTTGTTACTTTAGTTTAGGTACAGTACACATTGAAGAGTTCCGCTATACACTATCAAGTTCAATCATCCGATCAGAGTGCTTAGCCAACATGCCAAACGTTAACGCTCCGTAGAGTTGCGTATAGTCTCTCTCTATCACTCTTACATATTAGTGCGATAGAGAGACAGATAGCGTTTCGTTGTCGTAGCACAAACGATTGGCATGTTGGCTACGCACCCAAGGTGCCTAGCCAAGATGCCTATTTTTGTTTTTTATTTTAATAACCAAATCATTAGGTAAATTTAGCTGTTCTGGGGGCCTAGCCAACATGCCAATCGCTTGCGCTCCAACAACGAAGCGCTTTCTGTCTCTATCACTCTTACATATTTGTGCGATAGAGAGACAGAGAGAGCGTTTCATCGTCGTAGCGCAAACGATTGGCATGTTGGCTACGCACCCAAGGTGCCTAGCCAAGATGATAATTTATGTTTTTAATTTAATAACCAAATCATTAAGTACAATGTAGCTGTTCTGGGGGCCTAGCCAACATGCTAATCGTTTGCGTTACTACAATGAAACGGTAACTGTCTCCCTATCGCACTAATATGTAAGAGTGATAGAGACAGAAAGCGCTTCGTTGTTGGAGTGCAAGCGAATGGCATGTTGGCTAGGCCCCCAGAACTGCTAAATTTACCTAATGATTTGGTTTTTAAATTAAAAATGAAAATTGTCATCCTGGCTAGGCACCTTGGGTTCGTAGCCAACGTGCCAATGGTTTGCGCTACGACAGCAAAACGCTATCTCTGTCTCTCTATCGCACTAATATGTAAGAGTGATAGAGACAGAAAGCGCTTCGTCGGAGCGCAAGCGATTGGCATGTTGGCTAGGCCCCCAAAACAGCTAAATTTACCTAATGATTTGGTTATTAAAATAAAAACAAAAATTGGCATCTTGGCTAGGCACCTTGGGAGCGTAGCCAACATGCCAAACGTTTGCGCTACGACAACGAAACGCTATCTCTGCCTCTCTATCGCACTAATATGTAAGAGTGATAGAGACAGAAAGCGCTTCGTTGTTGGAGTGCAAGCGAATGGCATGTTGGCTAGCCCCCCAGAACTGCTAAATTTACCTAATGATTTGGTTTTTAAATTAAAAACAAAAATTGTCATCTTCGCTAGGCACCTTGGGAGCGTAGCCAACATGCCAAACGTTTGCGCTACGACAACGAAACGCTATCTCTGTCTCTCTATCGCACTAATATGTAAGAGTGATAGAGACAGAAAGCGCTTCGTTGTTGGAGTGCAAGCGAATGGCATGTTGGCTAGGCCCCCAGAACTGCTAAATTTACCTAATGATTTGGTTTTTTAAATTAAAAACAAAAATTGTCATCTTGGCGAGGCACCTTGAGTGCGTAGCCAACATGTCAATGGTTTGCGCTACGACAACAAAACGCTATCTCTGGCTCTCTATCGCACTAATATGTAAGAGTGATAGAGACAGAAAGCGCTTCGTTGTCGGAGCGCAAGCGATTGGCATCTTGGCTAGGCCCCTAGACCAGCTAAATTTAACCTAATGATTTGGTTAGTAAATTAAAAATAATACGGTTACTGAAACTATGCGACAGTCAATTCGTAAGATTATTTGCATAAAATGGGTATAAATTAGACAAGAGACTAACTAGTCTAACTACTATTACATCTGCCTAACTATATGTAATTAGTAGTTAGTACCTATACGGTATCCAGACTACATTTTTATTCGTGGAATATTATTTCGAATAAAAATCATGATTATATTTATTTCATTAAGAATATGTTATTCTCATTCAATTTTTTCTCATACGAATTATTCCCGACCAAAATTATTTGAATATTTTTGACGGGAATAAAATCGAGATGATTTTATTCCTACAAATTCTTATTTAAATAATGATTTTATTCTTGAATGCCCAACACTGAGCTTATCCATGTATTAAGTTCCGCTCGAAATGTTACCTTAAATACCCGGATTCTATTACAAAGTTTAAATGTCAAGGTTCATCCTTTTGTTTTTATTTTCGTTGTCACAAAGGCGACAGAAATTAAAATGTTATGCCTAATAATATTTATGCCAGTGACGCTAGGAGAACGTTTTGATGACCTCGGGGACAGGTTTAAGAAAATTGTATAATATTTTAATATTTTTGAGATATATAGGAGCCGGGAACACTGGGATAACTAATAAAAAGGCAAATGCGCGTCCGTTCGTATTAGAAGATGTATTTCGAGAGACAAGTTAAAACTACCACCAATTATGACATTAAATATTTTATAAAAATCTTAACCTACCCGCGAGTTCACTGACCGAGCGATCAGCTGTGATACATGTCTATGTATATACCTTCGGTGCTATACATGTACATATATCACAGTTTATAGCTCCCTATGTTACTTATAATAATACAACATCACAATAATAAACTAGGTGTAGACGAGTACAGATGTGTTAGTCAGATCTATTACCGACTTATATTTTTAGCTACTTGGATTCAAGTTAAATTTGTTAATATATTTGGTTATCGTCGCTATACATTGATCCTTTAAAATATACTATAGGTAACAAAAACAACGATTTTTATACACGTGTGTTTACATATAAGTAGGTATGTATTAACTTTATCTAGTATTAACTACCTATTAGTAACGAACGACATCAATCACTCGTCAAAATTGCAGTTAGTTGGGTCATGTCACGAGCTATTGTGTCATTATATTATTAAATATAAATACAGCCTTACACGTGTAACAGTTTCCCTGTCCGCAGTAATTTACTTGATTGTTTCACAATAAAATCTTTAGAAATGTAAGTACCTATTACTACTTTTTAGAAATCTAAGGATTTCATTTTTAGGGTTCCGTACCCAAAGGGTAAAACGGGACCCTATTACCCTATTACTAAGACTCCGCTGTCCGTCCGTCCGTCCGTCCGTCTGTCACCAGGCTGTATCTCAGGAACCGTGATAGCTGAAATTTTCACAGATGATGTATTTCTGTTGCCGCTATAACAACAAATACTAAAAACAGAATAAAATAAAGATTTAAGTGGGGCTCCCATACAACAAACGTGATTTTTGACCGAAGTTAAGCAACGTCGGGAGGGGTCAGTACTTGGATGGGTGACCGTTTTTTTTGCCGTTTTTTTGCATTATGGTACTGAACCCTTCGTGCGCGAGTCCGACTCGCACTTGCCCAGTTTTTTTCATGATATCAGTAGCGAGTAGCGACATAGCAGATCGTTTTGAACAATCTCTCTTTAACATTCTGTACGATTTAACTTTCTGTAGGTAGCTACCGTACCTTTCTCAGTTAATTAATGTTTAATTTAAATCTTTGTGGATATTGCCAAATCGTTACGTATACACAACTTAGGTACACGTGTCAGCGGTCATGTCACGAACGTTCAAAAACAAACCCAAATCCGGTCCTCATATACGCGACAACCTATTTTTGCACCACCAACCAACCAAATTGCAATAAATGGCACGAAAAACATCGACATCAGGCCGCGTAGCCAACATGCCAGTCACTTACGCTCCGTAGCGAACGAAACGCAACTGTCACTGTTGCACTAATATGGAAGAGTATTACTGCCGTATTCGAACTCCAAGATTTTCACAAGAGACGACACGTACTAGATCCATTCTAGATACGTTATAGTTTAGATATCAACTAGTTCTCTTTTGCAGCGCAATTCGGGCAACCAATGTCACTTTTATGGTAACATTCCATTTCTAACCGCAGCTGATCTACCGGTACTGAACGGGTCGCTGTCATTGTCAATATCCATAGTAAAATTGACAGTAATGCAGCTGCGGTTAGAAATGGAATGTTACCCTTACGTTAGATAGAGTAACATATCTATTAGATGTGAATTGGATCTCTAAGTCATATTCTGTGGAAATCGTTCAAGAGTATCTCCAGAATCGCGCAAATGTCAAATTTGACAGATTAGATCTTAAACATATCGTTATTCTATCTTGGTGATGTCTAAAAGATATCTAATAGATGTCTATTTCAAAATCCGAATCGGGCCCAGAGAGACACAAAGCGTTTCTATGCCGGCTGATCAGCTAAAATTGTATGATATCGCCATTTTTTCTTACCTACAGGAAGCGATTTCAAGGACATAAAAAAATAGTAGGTACTTAATTAAATGGTGAACTGCTTTTAAATCGTACGATACGATAAGATCAATGACAAATAAACATGATATTTTAATGAATCGAGGAAAAAAACTGGACAATACAAATAGATTTATATTGTTTGCCAATATTCCGACGCGTGGTTATGATGCTGTTTTGAAAATACACAAATTATTAATTAAAATCATTAGTCATTACCTAAACTATTTTTTTTTGATATTTAGATTTTATTCTAGAAACATTCTAGACTAGTATTTTATATACAATTTTTAGGGTTCCGTACCTCAAAAGGAAAAAACGGAACCCTTATAGGATCACTCGTGCGTCTGTCTGTCTGTCTGTCCGTCTGTCACAGCCCATTTTCTCCGAAAGTACTGGACCAATTAAGAAAAGAAAGTTTTCTTAATTTCCTATGAATTTTTCCTAAAGGTTCCGAGGACGATTTCAACTTTCCGTAACTTGCACATTTGTAGTTTAAATACCTTTTTTCACATCTCCTAATCAGAAAAGAGCTTTTTCTTCCCTGCTAGGAGGGATCAAAGTGGCACTTTTTCCTCCCTGCTAGGAGGGATCAAAGTGGCACTTTTCTGTTTAAGCACATTATGTTTACATTTTTTTGCACATTATTTTTTTAGCTTAAATAATCTGTTTAAGCATCAGATTGTGTCAACACTAAGATTTTTTTATTTTCCTCATAGTTGATGTGAAAAGCAGTATGTGTCACACGGTATCAAAATTATTTCGTCTTGGGCGTTAACACTAGAATCCCTCATTACACTCAGGATTCTACTTTAGAATCCATCGCTTCATCCAGGATTCAATGTACGCCCTTGACGGAAATATATCATTTTGATCCCTTGTAATACAAACTACTATTTCATCACTCTCGCTCAGTAAATGTAGAATTGCACGCAGGTTTAGCGGGAGTTATAGAAAAAGCGTTCTCCCTAAGGAGTTATGAAGTTTCTAGTGCCATAATTAACAGTTTTTTGTCTTTATACTTAATTTTTGTATCGCAAGTGTGATGAAAAACATTGTGTGTAACTCGGGGCGTAATAATATTGCAAACTCGAGTCTATAAATCGCTCCGGCAAGCCGTCGCGATTTAACTTACTCTCGTTTGCAATATTCAACTTACGCCCCATGTTGGACAATGTACTATTTCTCATAGGTAGCATCATAATTTACCACCTCGAACGCCCGGAACAACGGAAAAACATCACAATGTAAACAGAGGAAAATCTTACCATCAGATACGTACTAGACTGAATTAAACACTTGTTTACAAACAAGCCCCACGACAAACATCCATAACCGATCAATTAAGTAACCATCCATTTGTAAATATAGCCGTGACAAAACAACAAGCCGTGCAATAAAGATGGCCGCTGTATAATGTGACAGCTACATGCTTTCGACGCACGTGAGTCCACTGGTGTGTGTATCTTATAGTCAGCATTAATATTAGCGGATTAAACAACGCTCCAAAATTATCTGCCATCCTGTACGGATATGATGGTCGTTCTTGTCTACGTGACAGCGTAATAAAACGATGTCCGTCACTTTCTATCCCGCGGTATTAAAAAGATGACAGTTATTTTATCACGTGGATAAAACCATCCATAAAACGCCGGCTGGAATTACAGCCTGGCTTTGAAAGGGACGACACTACAGTGTTGCCACTTTTTAATTTCTACTCTTTTTTGCCAGGCTGTATATTCCAAATGGAGACATGCCTCTTCAGTTCGTGTTCTAAAGACAGCATCTTCGGTTCTGCATATAGATACAGGATCTATTGTTTGACGCATAGTCTGATCGGTTACTTTTGATGCTGACTGTACATAAATAGAACCAGATAGTACTGTCACTTTATTTGTTATCAAAATTGGATCTATCACCGACCAATACAGATAAACTGACCAAATCATACCAGAGAAAAACGGTACGAAAGAGAGAATCTAACCATAGTACCTCACCGGTTACAGTATTGTCAGAATTTTACATATTGACTTAAAGTAATGACATTATCGCTCCCAACCCAAGGCCCAATACAGGGCGCATTCTGTATTGTAAGGCAAAAATGACCACCTATATATAACATCTTTTTTTCGAAGATTTTTTAGGACTATCATGAGATGCCATCCTCTAGTATGACATCTCTTTCGGTAACACTTTGGCCTTTGTACTCGCTCCGGAATACTTACAAATACCTCCGCACGTGAGCAATGGGGAGACACTCCTCACTTCGGTCGAACTCGGCTCAGCATTGCTCCGAGCAATTACTTATTAGGGTTGGCACCACTTGACTTCCTTTTGCGTGCACGACCACAGATTAGATAATCACTTGAATTTTGACAATCCTAAATAGCCGAAAGGGATAGTGCCCTATATTAGAAAGGGATAGCATGATTCGATCCCGAACCGCTGTCAAACTTCGGGTTTGTAGGAAGTGTCCTTTCTGTACGGTATGGTAGTATGTACTATTATTTATTCTGTGACGTAAGTCAGTCTGTAGGTAGTGCTAACGTCACGTCACGTGTTTAATCTTGGAACTGGTAGCGTATAGGTGTGATATATCGCCATGTTTGACCACTACTCACAGTAGTAGGTTTTTTTCGTTTGTTACAAAAACGTAAAACACCTGATCTTTAAAAGAGCTTTTTGTGTGTTTCTATAAAATCTGGCTATCTTAGTGCCACTTGCACCATTTACTAACCCGGGGTTAACCGGTTAAATCTCGAGTTACCATGGTTACCAGTACAATTTGACACTGGGTTAATGGTTTAACCGGTTAACCCCGGGTTTGGGTTGGTGCAAGTGGTGCTTTTGAGTGTCCATCTGTCCAATTTGTTTGTCCAATATGTATTTGCGTCTCACATTTTGCTTAGTGAGAGAGTGAGGCAATGCACATTGGACCAATAAATTATACAGTTGGAATACCGATAACCTTACTCAGCAAAAAAATACCTTCAATTTGGTTGTGGTCTTCTTCAAATGTTAACATCTTAAAACCATATAAAGCTTTGTATTTTTATATTACGATATTTACGACACAATAAAATATTAACAAGAATTATAAATTCGTCATTAATATTGTCGCGACCTTTAAATAATACGATCGAAAAGTTCATGCATCTGTTTTGATTTTATCTTAGTTTTTCATGTTGGCCATTCTTCATTAAATTGATTAGTTTTGCCTACGAAATCGTGGTCACCGCACGAAATAAGTATCCGTTTTACAAAGTTTTTACGTGCTTTTATTTAGCTTTGCCGCGTAGGTATATTTTGTATTAGGTAACTATATAATAAATAAGTGCTTCAATCTTTAACATAAATATGAATATTCCTGGTATCTGATACCGTTGCAATTTGGAGTACTTCGTTAATTCCGATGACAATGGAATAATATGATACCTAACATGTTCTACTGTTCTGATGATGCGGTCGGAAGGTAGCAAATTTAATGGAACTCTTCGGCCGAAAAACAAATATATCGAGTTTAGGCTTGTTAGAAAGGTCTTGACAGACATGCAAATGCGAAGAAGTACAATTAGCAATAAAAGTGTGTGTCAAAAAATATGTTTGACTAACTTGTTAATAAACTAGTATTTTTGTCCACAGCATTCATGGAGCCAGACCACATCGGGAAAAGGTTCAGAACGAAACGCTCAACGGAGCATTCGCGAAGAAAACGGGACGCGCCGTACGTCATCTACCCGGAGATCCTTGTCATAGTCGACTATGACGGTTACAGGTAAGTGGAAGCCTGTTTCTGGTGTTCTATGGTATCCCCTATTTGTTCTAGCTAATACTTAGTACCTAGTATTTGTAGGTCTTGTAAAAACCTAGCCCATCTTTGACATTTAGGTAGTAGGTAGTACTTACCATTAACAGCGTAGCGTAGCTATCTTGAATAAATTGCAGAAATCTGAGTATGATTGTGCTTTTAATTCTTAACTATATTTACAGCTTGGCAAAAAAGAGTAGAAATTAAAAAGTGGCAACATTGTAGTGTCGTCCCTTTCAAACCAATTTATATAAGAAAACGGGATGACACTAGTCTTGCCACTTTTTAATTTCTACTCTTCTACTCTTTTTTGCCAGGCTGTAATGTAGTCGTCTGCAGGTTATGTGGTTAATTTAAGCGATTCACACACTAACGCCGCAATCTAACGGGCTTACGTACTTAAAATACATACTGAATAAGTACATTGTTAAAGCTCGCCTGTCAATGTGTCAAAAGCCTTAAAATATATCTGATGCTGCTGGCTGTGCCTAAAACTACCCTCAACACTAGCTTGACAGCCTAAAACATGGCTTGCCTAACAAAATACACCTAATATTCCAAAAAAATAACTAAGTAGGTACTTGTAACTTTTCGAGTAGGTAATTTAAATAGTTTTTGCCATTTTAGCTATGGAACCCTAACCCTACAGAAAATTAATCAGGCAAGTTCATAAATCCATTGCTATCTAGACAGTCGGTCTGCGTTACTTTATACTCAAATAGGTATAAAAGAATGACCTATCCAAAGCTTATTAATTATGCCCACTTGAAAACCGCAAAATGATATATTTCCAGTCCTGATTCACACACCTGTTCTCACCGCATTTTCCTTGATTTGACAATTTGGGATTCCCATCACACTTTAGTACCTACTAATATATTATACATAATATATATATACCTACACTATAATTTAAGGTCGATTATGATTAAAACTGTAGAGTATGAAACTTTGTTTAAATGAAAGTGCCAAGACTTCCTTATCTTTTAATAAAATTTATCTTATCTTATCTTTCAAACTTTATAAAAGCCAATCGATATTACCCATGGATACTTGTGAATCCACCACTGTGTCGCTTAACTTCAAAACTCTGGTAAATCCATTCGACCCTCCCAGCAAATATATTACCTTTTCTTACCATAATCGCATAATCTGTGACAGATGGATTTACCCGAGTTTGAAGTTAGCGACTCAAATCTAACATTGAAATTTTATTTTTTATTTTTTGTAAACACGTCATGCTTAAAAGTAAACTAGATAAGGCTTTTAACGAAACCGCAAACGTTCGTCTATAGTTTTTTCGATAAGTAAATAGATAAATTATCTTCATAATGAGATCCAAGAAGGTCACACCCATTTCTGAGATTTTATTGTGATAAGTATACTCGTAGTATACCTATTATATGAGGGATCCTTCGATAGATAGAGTTAGACCAAGTAAAGTCTGCGACGATTTTGATAGCAGACGCAGTGCATGTGTTATTTACACGTCATAATTTCATAGAAGTTTGGCGTATAATATACACTTGCACTGCATATGCAATCAAGATCCTTGCAGACTTTCTTGGTCTTAGACATCGGTTACACGCTAATTCTGGCGTCAGTTTAGTCCATCAGTCCATTCGTGTTTTGACTGATGCCAGAATGATGGAAAATGGACACGGTTAGACGATCAGTCCAGACTGACAACAGACTGATAAAATTACGTCACAGTCGCCGTTTGGACACAGAACGCAACACAGTCATTTAGTCTTGTCTAATATGGTGACTGACGCGAGAATGACACGAACAGGTTACACGATCAGTCTCCTATCAGTTTTCTGTCATTCAAAATGGACTGAAGAATATTATCTAAAAATTTAAATTTTCATCAGTCCAGACCATCAGTCCATCAGTCCGCGTGTTACACGATAATTCTCCCGTCAGTCTGACCAGACTGATGGACTGAACTGACGCCAGAATTAGCGTGTAACCGATGACTAAGGCCCCTGGTTGCACCAACCACATTTAACAGACCGATTAACGTCAAACAACAGTGAAGTACGAAATCCACCATGCAATAAAATTTTACGAATGCTTTAACGGTGACAGACGGGTTGGTGCAACTAGCTCCAACTCTATGTACAAATTTATATACCTACCTCTATCGCCATTTAAATTTAATGTTACAGATTACACAACGGCGACAACGTTCAAATAAAACGATACTTCGTCTCGTTCTGGAACGGCGTGGACCTGCGGTACAAGCTGCTGAAGGGGCCCAGGATTCGGATATCCATCGCTGGGATCATTATATCTAGGGTGAGTCCTTAACACACAGAACAAATATTAGTTCCCACTACCGTACAGAAAGGAAACTTCCTACAAAACCGAAGTTTGACAGCGGTTCAGGGTCGAATCATGATGTCCCTTTCTAATATATGGCACTATCCCTTTCGGCTATTTAGGGTTGTCAAAATTCAAGCCATTCTTATCTGTGGTCATGCACGCAAAGGGACGTCAAGTTGTGTCAACCCTAATAATTGCTCGGAGCAATGCTGAGCCGAACGGAGCCGAGTTTGGCCGAAGGGAGGAGTTTCGCACCCCGCTATAAAACATGACGCAATATAGCGATAGCGCCATCTATTTTGGATGTTTAACTGGGAGAAGGATTTTTTCTCATATTTTACAGCTTTTCAATCAATAATAAGTTGCCAGTAGTAAATATCATATACGATAATATTTCGTATTTACCTAAGTACAAAAAAACGCGTACATATTTTTTTTTAAATTATGTCATATTAACAATCAATACTTTTATTTCAGTAAATCCTAACAAAAATGAACATAAACACTTAGTGCTTTTCCAAATTAATTCATTAATTTAAAATTAGCCATTTCATCTGTCTCAATACAAAGTTCTTCTAGCAAGCTCTTCTTCGATTTCGGATAGCCCTCCAGTACCGCCTCGATGATGTCGGTCGATATTCTTTTGCGACTCCTACAAAAAAGATTAAGGCAATGTTACCTTAAAATTATAATGATACTTCGCTTACCATTAGCAGGCGTAGGTATTATTAGAGCGCTTATCAAGTTATCCCCATGATAAGCCCGCTCCACACTCGTACGCGAATCGCGGCGCGAAGCTGCGAACGCGAGTGTGGAGTCGAATTCGTAGCTCGTCGAATTAGCTGGCTGTACTACATTTTAGGTTAATGGGATTGGCAACTGTCAAAGGTTTGTATAGATGGCGCTAGCATAGGTTTTCCCTGTCTCTAAAGTCTGTGTTCTATGAGATTTGGCGTAGGTACCCTTTACCGCATATGGAGCCATAGTATATGGCGGATATGATATTCAACTATATTTAGAGCTATTAAAAAGATCAAATTTAAACAAATATTTTTTTTGAAGTGTTAGATCAAATTAAATTATTTTCAGAAAATATATTTTTTAAAGTAAAGTAAGTGGTTAAAGGGCTAGCTAGGACATATAATAAAAAATAATAATTTGACTCTATTCCTAGGAATAGATAGATCCTAGGATTGATAGGTAAAACTATGCTGGCGCCATCTGAAAAATACTTCGACTGACCAACCCCATTCTATAATCACGTCATTTTAGAGCTGTTTCCCACTGACGTCCAGTTTTTTGCGGGTACGGTTTTTTGCGGGATCCCGTTTTAGTAGTATAGGTGCTAATATAGTAACTTTCACACGAGGATTCTGTTTGCGTGATGTGATCATGTATGCATACTACAGAAAACTGGATCCTGCAAAAAACCGTACCCGCAAAAAACTGGACGTCAGTGGGAAACAGCTCTTATGGATATATCCAAGGATTTGCTGTGTTAACGGACACAAACATGTCAAATAAAGACAGGGAGCAATCCTATACCTTACATCAATTCTAATAAGGTCTAAAATGACTATGAAGTGTATTTGGTGCAAATTACGTACAATATAAATTTAAGACTAATTAAGTTATTTTTAAACGATACGCGCTTTTTCCAAGAATCTTTAAGTTTTCATTAATTTGTTACCATAAAAATGTTTACATTTTTAATTTTTTATGATACTTACCCATTTTATGGTCTTTATCAGATAAGATCAATAAAATGTCTTTTCTTCCTTGAATTTTATAGCTTTCCTTATGGTGTATATTAATTAGCAAAGGCAAAACATAAAACATTCAAAAACAAAAAAACATTCAAGTGTAACCTTTACAGAGAATTAGTAATTTTATTACTTACTCTGCATATTAATTAAACCCATCAACTAATTAATTATTCTATAAGATTATTAAAACTGCATAAAACAGCAAATTAAAATATAATAATTTTACAATGTTCCGTGAAGTCGGATAAGATCAGTAGATCTTTCAATATGATTTTCCTGTAATAATTTAATAAATAAAAATATTTTATAGCTGGATCTACTACCATTGTTAGAAACAATATCTTGAGGATATTTTATTTATTCAATAAGTGTTTAAGCTTATTTTCTGACAATTTTGATGACATAATATACAATGTTACATAAATAAATTGAAAAATCAGTCTCACTAACTTAGCAAGACATAACATGATACCATGTGTCCTAGGGTATCACGGGCCTGTTACATAAATGCTTGTAAATTGTAATACAATAATGGCTTTTTAAAATAAAAAGAAATATATATAATACAAAAATAATTTCATACACCTATGTATCATTTTTGCCTTATTTATTTTTTTGAAGTAGGTACAGTAAGCAGCAAAGATAACAGCCCCCCCTCCCCCCCCTCCCTGCAAACAAGTTTATATGCAGAAGCAGAAGGGTTGGTTATCTCTGCAGTTTCTGTACCTAACTGATTTATAACTGGGTAAATTCCATGTCCAATATTTGCCTCAATAATATAATAGTATAATGAAAAAATACACACTATTTATTTCTTACCTGTACTCTTTCAAGAATTTCTCATGCTGGCTCATAATAGCGGTCTTTTCCTCAGCACTAATAACATTAGTAGAAGTACTCAACACCTTCAACTTGTTCTCGAAACCCTCTATTCTCCCCTTCAGCTCCTCTATTTGGGACTTGGCTAAATCAGTTGTGGGAGCGGTCAAGATAGTCTTTAAGTTTGTTTCTGCTGTTTTTAAAGTGTTGGTTTTTTCCAATAATTCTTCAGTTATTGACTTCCATTGAGCGTCATAGTCTGCGAAAACAATAACTAAGAATTAGGTATTAAATACTTATTAAGTTATGATTGAGAATCGCCCGAATTATTATTGTCTTTTTTGTCTGAATACAACTAACTTTGGCCGAGACATTTTAAACGTTAACACTGCTCAAAACATATTACCTTCAGTATCTCCGTCTTCTATAACATTTTCCGGCTGTATGGCTGCGTAAACTTTCTGTTTTCCATACAATTTACAACGAATTTTTGCATTTTCACTCAGATAGTCCAACGCCTTCTGCACAGCGGATTTCGAAAAGGCACCACGGAGGTTAACTGTTACGTCTGCACACGAATATGGGCGATTTGTGTCCACTAAATATTTTAGCACTGCCTCATTGGCCATTGTTGCATAATATTTTACCAAATATAATGAGAAAACATGACTCGTCTGGACAAAAGTTTAACCACAAAACTTATTCGGAAAATACCGCCATTTGTAGGTGACAGTTGACGTTTCTACATCCTTTTTATTACACCATGCGACCAAGGCGTGAGTCAAACTGCCAATTTTCTCGATTTAATTAAATCATAATATAGTATAGTTGAAAAACGTATTGTAACCGGTGACGTGATATGGATTTAGTTTTAATAATTCCACCTGTTTTAAATATGTTTAGGAATATTAAGAACACGAAAATTGAGATTAATGTCTTTTAATTATAAATAACATTCATATTTTAAACATTGACAGGGCCGTGATGCCACACCCTACTTGGAAAGAAATAGAGTTGGCCGTGACGCTATTGACTCGGCCGCCGCGCTCACTGACATGGGCAAGTATTTGTTCAGAGAGCGGCGGTTGCCAGTCTACGACATTGCTGTTGCAATCACCAAGTAAGTACCTTTTGGACTCGACTTTTTAACCAGTGTAGTAGCCATCAATCATTATCAATCAGGTGCGCTGAACGCGACGTATATATATATATATCTAATAGAATAGAGGGTTATATACATACCTCTTGTTCTAACAGATATATACATCCCTGCGCTGCTCATCTGATAAGTAATTAATGATGCTCAACTGTTAACAAATATACAATAATGTTTATGCCAGACAATTAGCAGAACATTATCATCGTCACCCGCCGGTTTAATGTCAATAATGTGGTTAAAAAGTCGAGTTTTTTTATTTAACAAATGATAGTGTTGTGAACATATCGTAGATTACACACACGTAAAAATATTTTTACAGATGTGTACCTACTAATACAATTCTTTACACATTATTGTTTTTATGTCAATTACACTAAATGTTTTGAAGGAGTTAAATAGAAATAAAATTACCTTTTCTGATGTTGTACACTTAAATTAATATTGTTAGAAGTAGTTAATATTAATATTTTACTTTAACTATTATACTGAACATTTGTTATCGTTTACGCATCACGCACCAGGATTTCAGGTAAGTATATCTAATATTTTGAACTTCAATTTGGCGCCATTATTAGAATATTAAGTTTACATTAAAGTTATGCCAATGCCTGGCAATTCGAAGCAATGAAATGAAGACGTGGCAAATGATTTCATCAACAGATACGACATGTGCCGACGACGCAAGGGTGGTCGCTGTACCAAAGGCACCGCTGGTAATTCATTTTAAAAAGAGGTCTCTAAGGATTGCGATTGGTTTGACAACAGGCGCGGCATTAACAGCTTAAGAGTGAATATTAAATGCTTCATAATTTATAATCTAAGAGGTAAAGGATTTGGTAATGGCGCTAAATGTAAGACACGACACATTAGATTAACAAATTAGGATTTGATAGGTCCGAATTGTATTGAACTTGTGTTGAGTTATATTTTCGTGCGCTTTCAGACTAGACATGTGCAGAAGACAGTATGCGAATGATGCGTGCAATAGAGGGACAGCAGGTAGCGTGTTAAAACCTAAAAGATCCATCCAAAAGCACGCCTGATTCATCTAGTCCCTCACCTCTGTGTACACGTCACTTTGACCCCACCTGTCACTTTTGACCCTACCTAAATCCGAGTCATTTAGCACCTTGTGAATAATATCTGTCTTTCCGCAGCAGTCCATTCTTCTAGATACATGTAAAATGAACCTTTCCAGTTAATGTTTTATATGTATATAATTCTGTTTTAGATCATTCGACTGTACTGTAAGTAGTTTAGATTCATAATGCATATTTTATATAATGTTTATTCTTTCATATCCATTAATAGTCTCAACATGTAATTTTTCTGTGCTGAAGTAGACTTGTAAAAAATTGTGGTTTCTATCGTCATCAATTTTAATACGTAATCTAAAAGCATGCATATCTGAGAAACATTTTATAGGTATCTATGTTATTTAGTATGTTGTCATAAATGTCATTATAGTCACCCATCACCCATTCGTAAGAATATCGTCGTTAAACTCTCCGTTTGACTGACATACTGATAAAAAACAAATCATGTTATGCCAGCCAAGTATCCCTTGCAATGACTATTCTGACCTTTATTTAATCAAAATGAAGTACCTACTTTTATGGCAACAAAGTTGTTTTCTTAATGAAAAACTATAAATCACCTGACCATAACATCGTAAACTTCAAGATGATCTTTAGCTTTTGACTCCGCCGCATCCAAAGATCACTAGAATACTCACTTGTATCTTTTGCTATTACAGTAAGAAAGTTGCGTAACATAGAGACCAGTCGGCCCAACCTTACTTAAATGACAAGGGGTCATTGGGTACGGAGTAATGTGTAAATGTAGACATCGTAATCGACGCTAAAATAAAATCTCGATTTAACACCGCTCACAATCGAAACTTTAAGTATTTGTTAATTTGGACCGCAATAGAACTGTCAATGTGAAATAAAAAAACGCGGGAGGTTTTATTCTAAATAACCATAAACAATAGAAGAATGTTTTACTTTTGGTTTAAAAACGTTGGTTTTGGGTTTATACTCTGGCAAGCGAACTTTATCTGTAGAAAAAGGCGCGAAATTCAAAATTTGTGAGTATGGGAGTTTGATTCTTCGCGCCTACATTTTCAAAGGCCATAGTCGGTTTTCCATAAGTAGTAAGTTGGCCCTTAAGTCAATTTGATTCGGGCTTTTTTTGTGAGTACCTCTTATGGTGAAGGATATTTTTGCTGCGTATCAACTTCCTACTAGTGACAGTTTTTGACTTATGATTTTATTAATTTTTTTCTTTAATGTATTGTTTTTCGGGATGTATTCAAGCGATTTGCTGCAATTTTTTAAATAGTGTTCTTTATTTAGGTATGCATCGATACTCAAAAAACGAATACCAGTTGTCATATATAAAAAAAGGAAAAAAAAGTAAAACAAAAATAAAACATTTTTTTATGTCGTGGTGAAGTAGTGACACCTCTAATTTTTTTTTGTAGTTGTAGGCGTGACATTGGCCTACTACTTGCCTAAATATCAAAATTTTCCGAACGGTACTTCCTGTCAAAAATTAGCAATGTGTGTGGTCAAGTTCTGTTCTCAATCGGTGTTTTTCAATGTAGTATACAAACTCTTCGATTCTGTTTGCGATTTCTTATCAGGTTGTCGTATTTAAGAGTAAAATGCCAATTACAACTTAATGTTTGTATACTACCTACATTGAAAAACACCGATGGAGTACAGGACTTGACCACACACATTGCTAATTTTTAACAGGAAGTACCGTTTGGAAAATTTTGATATTTAGGCAAGTACCTAGTAGGCCAATGTCAGGCCTACAAGTAGGAAAAAAAAATTAGAGGTGCCACTACTTCACCACGACATAAAAAAAAATGTTTTATTTTTGTTTTACTTTTTTTTCCTTTTTAGGATTCCGTACCCAAAGGGTAAGACGGGACCCTATTACTAAGACTTCGCTGTCCGTCCGTCCGTCCGTCTGTCTGTCACCAGGCTGTATCTCACGAACCGTGATAGCTAGACAGTTGAAATTTTCACAGATGATCTATTTCTGTTGCCGCTATAACAACAAATACTAAAAACAGAATAAAATAAAGATTTCAATGGGGCTCTCATACAACAAACGTGATTTTGACCAAAGTTAAGCAACGTCGGGAGTGGTCAGTACTTGGATGGGTGACCGTTTTTGTTGCTTTTTTTTTCGTTTTTTTTTTGCATTATGGTACGAAACCCTTCGTGCGCGAGTCCGACTCGCACTTGCCCGGTTTTTTGAGTATCGATGTATACCTAAATAAAGAACACTATTTAAAAAATTGAAGCAAATCGCTTCAATACATCCCGAAAAACATTAAAGAAACAACACAAATACATTAAAGAAAAAAAATAATAAAATCATAAGTCAAAAACTGTCACTAGTAGGATGTTGATACTCAGCAAAAATATCCTTCACCATAAGAGGTACTTACAAAAAAAAACCCGAATCAAATTGACTTAAGGGCCAACTTACTATGGAAAACCGACTACTTATGGCCTTTTCTGCCTTTTTCTACTGGAAATGCTGGCTTGCAAGAGTATATTTAAATGCTGCGTGCTTGCATAAAAAACTTTAACCCGCTTGAGCTTTTGCATGTGTGCTAACTATAGTATTAACTTCCAACTTCTAATATTTTGTACAGCACCAATTATTAATTATACGACCTATTTTTAAGTATAATAAGTACCTATTATAATGACTTTTTCTAAGACTACATCATCTGTAAGTACCTATAGAACTTATAAGTAGATAAGGATGCTTACCGGCTTTTACCAAAACCCTTGAAATCCCATTACCCTAGCCAAAACATCCACTTGCTACAAATGCTTTCAATTCCCTTTAAATTTTAATTAGTACCAACGTGCCGATGTTTTACTTTAAGATTAAAAAAGAAAAAAAATATCTATAAAACATATTTATCATTTAATGAAACAATAAGACTCATCGTCGTAATGTTTTAATTTGGATACCTACCTTAAAAAAAACTTTATCGGCACTTTTTTCTTTATTGACGCGTCCACACTAAGCAAACGAACATTGTTTGGGTACAGCTGTCATATAGCTGCATCCTTATTTAGCGTTTGTTAGCGTAATGTGGACGCACAAAAAAAAGTTCGAATATTAAAAAGCTCTATGAACAGGTTTCGCGTACGTCGGTGGCGCATGCGTGGTGAACAAACGACTGGAGAAGGTCAACTCTGTGGCCATTATTGAGGATACTGGCGGCTTCTCGGGAATCATAGTCGCTGCCCATGAAGTTGGTCACTTGTAAGTATAGTTGTATAGTCTGCTAAACCACTATGACGGTAGAAAATGGTGCTTCTTCGCTTATAAAAAAATGTCCGCGTCCGTGTTTCATACGAAAGGTTTACCAAATAACACGCTAGATGTCGCTGAATTGAAGGAGGAGATTTCTATAACGCGCTAACGATATGTTTATTGGGGACACGATTCTCGATTGCCTCTGGAGAGTTTATCAATCACTATGGCCATAGGATCTCGCCGTAATAAGGCTATCTCGTATTTTTACTAGAGTCGACGGAGATCGCATTATAAGAATTCTTTTCTAATTAATTCCAAATTAAACATTCTAAAATTCCACAGATTAGGAGCTGTGCACGACGGCAGCCCCCCTCCTTCGTACCTCGGCGGCCCCGGGGCCGAGAAATGCAGATGGGAGGACGGCTTCATCATGTCCGACTTGCGACACACCGAGAAAGGGTTCCGATGGTCGCCGTGCAGTGTGCAGAGCTTCCATCATTTCCTAAAGTAGGTTAATTATTATAAATATGTGTCGCTTAACTTCAAACTCGGGTAAATCCATTCGACCCTCTCAGCAAATATCTACCCTATTACCTTTTCTTAATACCAAAATCGCATAATCTGACAGATGGATTTACCCGAGTTCGAAGTTAAGCGACTCATATTATAATTGGTATTTAGTCCGACTATAGCTTAAAAAGGTTGACAGTCGGCCAAAGAGCTACAAGATACACCTGATTCATGATTCAGACACGTAGACATTGACGTCTGAATTTATACAGATATCAACCAAACATTCAGTAGGTACCTACAGTCCCCATCAGATATATTAGAGCGGCCAAGGTGCTCAAAAATATCTAAACACGCACTCTAACTCTTTGACAATAGAAGCGTGTTCAGAATATTTGTGAGCATCTCTTGGCCGCTCCGTTAGGTACCTATAGTTGGTTAAGCAAATCTTGTCAGTAGAAAAAGGCGGCAAATTTAAAAAATGTAGGCGCGAAGGGTTATCGTCCCATAGAAAATTTGAATTTCGCGCCTTTTTGTACTGACAAGATTTGCTTGACCAGGCGGCTTAGCACGGTTGCGTTTTTATCCCTTGTCACCATGCCTGTCACGTTCTAACAAGTATGTAAGTGCGAAAGGGACGCGCATAGTGATAGTCGATAAAAATGGAACCGTGCTGAGCCCGCAGCTATATATCTGATGGCGACTATACCATAGAAACAAATAGACAAACGAACGATCGAAAATTATGTTCAAGGGTTATAGCCATAGCCATGGATCCGAATTTTGATGTCTGTTGTGGTGATCCGAACTTGACGAATACCTATCGTCCATGCAATACGATGCATAATGTGTGTACCTACTGTCGCATGCAACATTGATTTGATACCGCAACGTGTCAGAGTTTTCCAAGTGAATCGAAAGTCAAGTTTAAAAGTTATTGAAGACTTTTCTTAATACTCTAATAATGATTTCTTAGTAGCTCTAAACTGAACCAAGTTTTGTATAATTCCAGTGGCGACACAGCGACGTGCCTGTACAACTCGCCGCACGAGGACGACTCGTTGCCGCGCGTGTTGCCAGGCCGTCTGCTGACGCTTGACGCGCAGTGCCGCAAGGATAGAGGCACCAGGTGAGATACAGTTTATAGTCTGGCAAACCAATTCTCATTTTGAGTCATTTGTCCATACAAATTTTGAATATCGCGCCTTTTTCTAACTTTTTACGAGGAAGGCTCGTTGCGTTGCCAGGCCATGTGCTTGACGCGCAGTGCTGCAAGGATAGAGGCACCAGGTGAGATACAGTTTATATAGTATAGTCTGGCAAACTAATTCTCAGTAGAAAAAAAAATCGCGCCTTTTTCAAACTTTTTACAAAGAAGGCTCGTTGCGTTGCCAGACCATGTGCTTGATACGTAGTGCTGCAAGGATAGAGAAAACAAGTAAGACGGCTTATATTTTAATACAACTCGTCACGAGCAAGACTCGTTTTGATGCCAAGCCTCTTGCTGAACTGTATCGAGGCATTACGAGGTTTTTTACGGAGTATTAGGATTAAGATTAGAGGATTAAGGAATGTAACTATGAATTACTAAAATACTAGCAGGAATTTAAACTTTAAAACCCTCTTTTCTGTTACAGCGCGTGTTTCAAAGACGAGCGAGTGTGCGCGCAGTTGTTCTGCTTCGACGCCGCCAGCGGGTACTGCGTCGCCTACCGACCGGCCGCCGAAGGGTCGCCATGTGGCGACGGACAGGTACCTGTCTTCGTATTCTTCATGTTGAGCCCGCTCTACACTCGTGCGCGATTTGCGAAATCGACTCCACACTTGCGTTCGCGGATTCGCGCACGAGTGTGGAGCGGGCTTTACTTCAGTCAGGCGTGGCTCACTCCGCGATTTCGTCGCGTCGCTACGTACATGCGGTCCACACCAATGTTGGTACCTGTTCGCGCTTGTGCCACCGTGCGGTCATATCTGTCGTAATAGACGCGTTTTGTTAGAGAGTGTATTACCTAGTACTATTATTTATTCTGTGCTTCAGTTAACCTTATTAGTACTTCTTTTACTAAAGATTGGTTGTAAGATTGTCTGAAATAGCATGACACGTTCGTACGTTTCCGTGAAAATACGATGGTAAAGGATTATGCACTACATTTCTAAGATTGTCCCCAAATATTTGTATTTAAAGTAAAATATACCAATCTGTTTGTTTCAGTACTGCATAAACGGTAGATGTATAACCGAGCACGAGAACATAATCCCGGACTACTCGCAGCACACGCCGAGCTACGTCCGTCCGGACACGAGCCCGTTCTACGGCAACATTACCAGGTACTTATTGTACACACATTTTATTAACTGTGGTAATCATTATTACTACACGTGGTATACAATATTAAAAACTAAGGGCCACTTGCACCATCCCACTAGCCCGGGTTATCCGGTTAAAACTGGAGTTACCATGGTTACCAGTACAATTTGACACTGGGTTAACGGTTTATCCGCTTCACTCCGGGTTAGTGGGATGGTGCAATTGGCGCTAATTGTCGTACGCACTTAATACCGGTGTGGTAATTAAGTATCGTACTTTATTACCGATGGTAATCATAATTACGATGTTACTACCACGAGTAATTAAGTTTATTAACGCTAGAATAATTTTGCTGTGAGTATGAAAGTCGTTTTTAGATTTTTTGTATTTGAATAGTTGGTAAGAAGTTTTTATATTTTATATTTTAACCTCGTGAGGTTCTGTGTACTGTGTACATTATAATTCAAAATTTTACTTTAATAGCATGAATAATAGATAATTTCAAATTAAATAACCAAGCCCTTTGCTTCTGGAACTCAACTCAGGAGGTTAAAAGATATTGAGTATCTACTGATTTCATAGTTGTGAAGAATTTAGCATGAGAATTGATAAATAAATAATAATAATAAAAAAAAACACAAAACTGACATGAAAAATGAGAACACAGCACACTCTCGTTTAAGTCAGTATGTGGACAAGCATTCACACAACAAGTCAACAACATACTAATACGACTTATTTCACAATAGTTACGAAGAAACGACTCAGCCAATAGTACCTAGCACGTCAACATACAAACCAAAATACCAAACATACAAGACCACAAACTCAATATATACAACAACGACCACTTCAACGACAGAAAACCCGCCCATATACTACTTCTACACGACAAAGAAACCAATAGAATATACAGACAGACAAACAGTCACGCAACCAAGTAGTATAACATACCCGCCATCTTTTAATAAATACTCTTTATCGACAACGAAAAGTCCATATGACTTCCACGATTTCTTCTCAAGAACAACGAAAGAAGTCGATAGAAGCGAACCGAAGAGAGCCGGATTTTACAGTAAAGATGAATTCGATACCTATTTCGGAAGATCTACGACAAAGAATCCTTATCCAGAAAAGGGTTCAAGGTCTAGCTACAAATTTGGGACCCATTACTCCCTAGCGAAGTCAAGTGATAACTCCATAAGGCCAGACGCAAACGTCCAACAAGTACAAATAGAACCAGCGAGATTGGTGTTCTCTTACCAAAGGAATTTGACGAGTGGGGAGATCATACGACAGTAGTGCCAAAACACAATATTGGTAAGAAACGGGTCTCACCGGCGGCATTGGAGTCATCCTTCTACCATCGATGTTTCTGTTACATAGCTCATTGTGTCTTCTACATCAGTACATCACATGTCTATACTCATACATTGCAACCCAAAACTAATGATGAAAATTACAATTTGACTTCTGTACTTACATGATTTGATTACAATTCCAATCTAGGGCTAGGTTTACATTTGAATATGTTTTTGAGTTGAAGAGTTTATTAATCGATAATCGTTTTAATCAGTTAATAAGTAGGTAGCTACATAATTCTATTTTTATGCGACTGCGATACCAATGTAATTAAGTGTCAAATTGTAATTTTTCTACCTCAATATCGTGTACATATTCACACATTACAGAACTTTCAACGTTGTACATTCGACTCAACACATTACATTCTGTGAATGCATACGTGTTTGTATATAACTTATCAATCAGGACATTTATTACTTATCACGTTTCCAACCTTATAAATTATAATAGTTATAATTATAGTGGCTATAATTTTTATATCGATACATATCAAACTTAATTAAATGCATGTACAGTCACCACACGGGATTGTTATGCCATTTAGGGTTCTTGCTAAATTGGAAATTATACATATAGCGTAAGTATTGAATAACCAATTTAGCTGGGACCCTAAATGGCGCAACAATCGTGGAGCGTGATGGTACTTACATTACATAATAAGTACCGAATTGACTAAAAGTTATTATTGAAGAAACGTAATGTCCAGTAGGTCCACCGGCGATCATTGTTTCTATCAGTATTGACGATAATTTAGATTTGAGAGAATTTTGATATGCGTTGATACTCGCTCATATTTAATTACTTTGTAAATACATCCCAAGTAGTTCAGTATATAATAATTACAGTAATTGTAAAATAAAAACTTTAGTAGATCTTTATAAAAGTATGTCAAGTTTATTACTAAGTTTCTGTTGCGTTAGAGAATTTAATTACTAAATTGGGAATCCTTTGGAAAAAGCCAAAACATATCTGTACATAATTAATTACAATAAGTAATTATAAAGTCTTTAGTGTTACTTTTTACACTTGTAAATATTAATTTTAATTACCTAGTTCTTATTGTCAATATTAACTCCTGTAATTATGTTTCAGCCGCCATTAGAGAGAGCGAGCGGGCCGAACCATGAAGACTGCCAAGCTGGATGCCAGAGACTATTAGAGCGTACTAGGTCTAGACTCTAGAACCTAAAGCCTACCTGGATAGTCCGTTTCCAGCCTCTAAGCTACAATTACAGATTGTGAAACGAGCGCATGTCCCGTAGTATTGAATATTACACGAATATTAATTCCTGTGATCGATAAAAACCTCGAAATAAATGCAAGCAGAATTATTACTTTGCCTGCATTTATTTTAATTAATTACGAATGGTAATAATTAATATTCAGCGGGTAATTACGGGATGGCGTCGTGTGTGTGTCAAATGTGTCTGAAGACAAAACTTTTATGAGTGTCGGACACAGTTCTGCGTGTGATATTACAATGTGATTGTGTTACTATTAATATTGAAGTCTATAAGTACATTAGGTTGTAGTTTTGTAAAAACTGAATGGACGACGATTATTTTTTTAATCCGAAATAGATCGGTTTTTGGATTCATTGTAGAAATACTCCTTAGACTATTTTTTGTTGGTTGTAAAAATAGCCTCTTTATAAGGTTACTTAAAAGAAACTGCCACAAAGTGCCTTTTATACAATTATTTTTAAGATTGTAATTGATTTAAGTTTTATATGTATTTGACTGTTAAAATAAAACTAAAATGCGACTGGCTCGCGCTTCGAACATAGAACAGTCCACTCAAAAAGTATTTTTATCTATGGAACACATTTTTATAAAATAAAAATACACATTCCCATAGTTTTTGTGACTATACTTGACACGAAATTTAGTTTTCTAATTTTAAGCCTTTCTTTATTATTAAAATTATTTATGGCACCTAGTTCTTTAAAAAAACAAAGTTACCAATAGAATTAAAGAAAATGACGGTTGACTATGACCAGTCACATCACTTGCCGGAAACTTTACATCACTACTATTTATTATGTTCAAACTATTTATGTATGGTTTTTAGTTTTCCCAAATTGTTTAAATATTAAGAAGAAAATAGAAAATAATGAAATCTGTGTACGTTGTTTTATTTCAATCAAAAACATATGTAACTCTGTATAAGATGAATAAAGTCTAAGGAAAAAACGTGCCTCGGAAATCAAGAAAAAGTAATTCTCGGATAGATGGCGCACACACCTTTGGCCTATGCTCGGCTAGATGGCGTTGACGACACCGTTTCATATTTAACAATTTTAACACATAGGTATCAGTGAATGAACATGGGTCAAAATGATATAAAAATAATAAAATAATTTATCCATATATATGTTGCAGGTTGCAGTCTAAAGTGTGAACTGGTCAAAAGAACTTTTAACCGACAAAAACAGGCAAAACTGCTTTTGACTGAGCGTGTTGGTCAAAAGTAGTTTTACCTGAAAATCATACCTATTTCTGGCAGCAGTTTCGTTTTTAGGGCGTAGCAAAAAAAAAATAACCCTAACCTACCTATTTCTGGGAACAGTTTCGTTTTTAGGGCGTAGCAAAAAAAAATAACCCTAACCTACCTATTTCTGGGAGTACTTTTGACTGATAGTAACAGTCACAATTACTATTAACCAATGATTTTCAGGTAAAACTACTTTTGACCAACATGCTCAGTCAAAACCAGTTTTGCCTGTTTTTGTCGGTTAAAAGTTCTTTTTACTGAGGGAAGTAGTGTCATAAGGTGCAAATTTTGGTATCGGATTAATTCACTTAGCACAGATGTAATATACGTAAAGCTAAGCTATTTGAGCCCGGTAGACATCCGCCACCCCCTGGCAGGTAGGCAGGGGGGCAGTCAAAGTAATTTGTAATGGATCAACTCCTTTTTAACCACGTTAGAGGATGACTTTTTTTTTTTTTTTTTTTTTTATCTACGTTTTTAAAAGGAACCTTTGTCAAACGGGACATGTCGGCTCCGTTGGGCCTCTACATTATATGAGTTTCAATAAATGTTATACTAGTTATCAAAAAAATGGTACACTAATTTTGCAGTTTTAGACAGGGGTTCCGCCAAAATCGACTGAAAAACCCCAACATCAATTTCTTTATAGTCCCCAGCTTCAAATAATTGTGCCCTCTTGACTCGAGTCCGGACACATTCCATTAAGAAGTGCTGTACATCTTCGACGGAGCCGCAGATATCGCAGTTGGGCGACTCTGCTTTCCCCATCAGATGAGCAAACTTATTTAATGGAATGTGACCGGACCGAAGCCTGTGGGCACGTACAATATTCGCCCGGTTTAAGTCAGTTAGTTCCCACCAGGGTATCCGAGGAGGCTCACATTGAATGGTCTTGTACCAGATTCCTTTTTCTTTCGATCTTTCATCAAAGAACTCCTTCCAGTGACCATACATTTTACTTTTATACTTTGCGACTATTTCTGAGAAGTCTGGAGCGACATCAATTTCAGTTCCCCCAGAAGCAGCCGCTGCCGCCAACCGGTCAGCCTCCTCGTTTCCCACCAGGCCGATATGTGACGGAACCCACTGTATTTTCAAACACCTTCCGCAATTTCGGAGCTTAAAAATTTTCATTAGGATTTTGTACGCCAGTGAAAAGCACCGTTCGCCTGAGGCACACCGGCTCAAATGCTGAATGGAGCTTTTACTGTCCGTGAAAATTGCCACATTGGGATAATTTTGATTTTCAACAAACACTAAAGCCTGATAAATCGCACTGAGTTCCGCGGTCATTATAGAAACTCCAGTCGAAATTTTGTATTGTGCTCTTGTGGCACTAAAAGGATCAAAAAAGGCAGCCCCTATTTTTTTATCGCACTTCGACGCATCAGTGAATATTCTATAGAAATTGATATATTTTCTATTCAGTTCTTGAACCACATCAATCCGCAGAGCATCGGCGTTGTGTTTGTGTTTTGCACCAACAACAGATTCTAAACCGTTGTACAAGACTTCATGTAATTCAATTTTTGACACCCAAACATCTAATTGAAACATTGGTAATGGGAATGACGACTGAATATGCTCTTCAGAGATTTCCTCATTTACGACAGCTAGCAAAGGTCTTTTCCTTGTCTTAGTCCAGTACCCTCTTTGGCATGAGGCCCGCAACTCCAGAACGTCATCAACCGTGGCGCTATTTGACCAGGTAAGTGATTTCAAGCAAAACCTAGTGGCCAGGAACCATCTACGGAGATGCAGTGGCACAAGACATAGTTCGCTTTGCATAACATGAATCGGTGTAGACCTAATAAACCCTCCGATTACCCTTAGACCTTGGTTTTGAATTTTTTCAAGCTTATAGATGTGTCTGTTGGCGCTATTGTGAAAAAGTGCACTCGCTTAATCCAGTCTACTTCTAATCAAGGAGATGTACAACCTTCGTAGGTGCTTAGGATGTATTCCCCAAGACGCGCCAGCTAAAGTTTTCAAAATGCTGAGGTATTTTTGGGTTTTTTCGACTACATAGTTAATATGCTCTCCCCATCGTAGGTGTTGGTCTAGCAATACACCTAAGTATTTAATAGATTTATCAGAGCAAAGCGGTTGTCCTCGAATTAATAGGTTTACTTGTTGTTTTTTATCACCTTTGCTGAAAATACAAAACTTTGACTTACTAGCTGAAACCTCAAGTCCTAAACTGTCCAAAATTTTTAACATTGAGTTTAAACTGTCTTGCATTAAGCAGACACTGTCATGTAAATTCTTTTGTCTGACATACAGCACGAAGTCATCAGCATATTGGAAAATTGAGACATTGACTATGTCGTTACAAATCTGGTATGTAGCAATGTTAAACAGAAGAGGGGAGAGTGGATCCCCTTGAGCTAGGCCCTTGTCTGTCCACCGCACCATAGACAAACCGACATCAGGGTCTTTTAGCAGAAGGTGCCTCTCGCTCAAGAAGGCCCATAAATATCTACAAAAATGTCCCCCAACTCCTAAGGTATCTAGAATAGAAACGACTTTAGAGACCGAAACATTGTTATATGCACCTTCAATGTCTAAAAAACAAGCTAGAGTGCAAGTGTTTTTGGCAAAACCCACTTGTATGTGGGATATTAAGCGAGTTAGGCAGTCCATACAGGATAGACCTTTCCTAAAGCCCACGGTATTTCGAGATAGAATCTGGTTGTGTTCTATAAACCATTCCAGGCGTCTCGTAAGCATTGTGTGGAATATCTTAGATACACAGGACATCAAAGAAATCGGCCTTAGCTTCGAAGTGTTATCTTGACTTGACTTAGGAATAGGTACGACCTGGATAACTCTCCACTGCCTGGGCAAGAGGATGACTTTTTAAAAACGCTGAAATTACTTTTCTTGTATTCTAGTAATATGCACATATAAAAAGTTTCAAGCCCCACACTCGAAAAATTTTTTGATCTCCATACAAATTTTCAACCCCTATTTCGCCACCTTAGGGGATGAATTTTCAAAAACGCTGAAATTAGTTTTCTTGTATTTTAATAGTATATCTTTTAACGAAGTTTGAAATTCCTAGCTTAAAATAAAATATGAACCCCATACAAACTTTCATCCCCTTTTTAACCCCCTTAGGGGTTGGATTTTTCAAAATCTCTTCGTATCTCTTGTACACATTATAAATGTAACCTGGTGTGCAAATTTCAACTTTCTAGCATTTCGAGTTTCGGCTGATAATAGCAATAGTTGAATAAAAAAATAGCACACCGGTTTTGATTTATTCGTCAATATTTTTATTTTTTTCTATTAAACTGTACATCAAAGGTCTCAAAAATGAATTCCTCATGCCCGCTTTATCTGGAATTGATACCAAACTCGAGGTGGTAGGTAAATAGAAGCCGATATGCGGCGTGTAACTTTGGATGCCCCCCTGCCTACCCACCAGGCGGTGGCGGATGGCTACCGGGCTGGATTGGTTTAGCTTTACGTATACTACATCTGTGCCAAGTGAATTCATCCGATACCAAAATTTGCACGTCCCATACATTTGGTGACACTACTTCCGTCACTATTTGACCAGTTCACACTTTTGACTGCGACATACATATATACATTTTTTAAATAGTTTTATACGTTTTCATTTTGAGTTTTAGTCTTGTGTCGATAGATGGCAGTAAATTTACTGTAGGTAACTACAAAATTTACTATGTCAGGACCCCTCTATACTATCTATTCTCTTTGATTTCAATTCAATATTTCCATATATCATGTAGGTTGATTACTTTAGTTATTGGCCACTCTTAACAATAAGACTTCTTATGGCTTGTTTCTTTCAGATTTGTTAGGAAAGGTCACTTACTATGTAGTGGCCATAACTTTAGCAGTCACCCTAGGCAGGTACCTAGGTAAGGTAAACTACCCAAACTATATTGAAAAGCGCCATTGGTCCCTATTTTTGTTAATACATATAGTGCGATATAACATAGTAGAAATTAAATGGAACTAAAAAAAATCCATACTTTAGTATTTATTGTTGCCATGTTTAAGCATTTTAGGTCAAAAATGTGACAGTTACGTAGAAAGTGGCGCCTTCATTTAATTTCTACTATTTTGTGTCGCACTGTAGTTAATGAACAAAACTGTTTTCAGTCCCAACACCTTTATTTGCCTCATTTCGAGATATAAAAAAACATCAGGCTTCTTCTGGATCACCTAAAAATAATGTCATAAATAAACCATACAGTATAATTAAGATGTCAAAACCACAGAATATAACAGCATAGTGACAAAAATAAAAATATACGTTTTGGACCAGCCTAAGTTTCACCAATGGGACGATTTTAATAGAGGTAGACCAAGCTAGTCTTAATAGCTCAGACTGTGCAAGGGTTATTTAAACATCATAATTTCATAAACGTTTGACGTTTAAAGTAACACTTGCACAGTCTATCAAAATCGCTGCCCACTTAGCGTTGTCCAACTCTATTACCGTTGGAATTGGAATGGACTAAGACATACAACTTTAGGGTCAAACAACAAAAAAAAACTGATAGTGTGCAACTATCACTTAATTAATGTTTAACTTAATCTACATAAGTTCAATAATATGTCCCAATTATGCTACAGTAAACTAATTATAGTAATAATATTACATTATAACATTTACAAAAGTCAGAAAATCTGATTGGTTATTAAATTTGATCTTGTGCTTAGTTTCAAAATAATTTTTACTTTCTCAAATCTACCATACCGACTTTATGTCAACTTTGCCCACTTTGAAAAAACCTCGTGAACACATTTAACAGGAAAACATTGTTCTAAACTTCAAAATCATACTTTAAAAGCGTTAATTAGCACATAAATTAGTTTAAATCACTGGGCAAAGTTACAGTATGGCAAAGATGGCGACAGTTCAATTTAACCAGATTTGATGGGTACTGGCGACGAGCCGACATGCTTGGTGAGTATCTTGGCGAGCATCCCTACTGACAGTACGAACACTATGCCCGCTGGCATGAACTTTCTGCTGTTGTAGAATCTGAAACGTGGAAATGTTCGTAAGTATGAGTATACACACGGCCTCACGTGATAAGAAATGGAACGAAAAATAAATGGAGATTCTAAATTTAAAATGGCAGTGACATCCTATCTATGCTATACTCTGTATCTTTAATTTGTACATTTACGGGTAGTTATAACATTTATTGATTAACCAACCAAATACAAAACCACCTGGATCTGTCACTGAACGACCTGACTTTTACCAACATTATTTGTGTCGCCTAACTTCAAACTCGGGTAAATCCATTGGACTCTCTCAGCAAATCTCTACCCTATTACCTTTTCTTAATACCAAAATCGCATAATCTGACAGATGGATTTACCCGAGTTTGAAGTTAAGCGACTCATTTGATCATGTAATGTTTTCATACTTTTCATCTACTTTAAGCCATTTGAGGGTAGATTTACTTTACTCTTTTTTAACTACCTAAAGATACAGACTATAATTATTTATTGTTCTTAATCTTAATCTTAAATCTTATTGTGGTGTGCGTAAGTTGTACTCGTAGTGCATAATTATTTTCCATCGTATTTTCACGGAAACGTACACGAACGTGTCTTGCTATTTCATTCAGTCTCAGTACAAAAAGAACGACGTACGTACGAAAATGTAATAAGTACGTTTCCGAGAAAATATGTTACAACATGTTCGCGTACTATACTCTGTATCTTTAGGTATTTAAATAAAAGTAAACAAAATCTACCCTCAAATGGCTCCTTATGTCAGTTGAGGGTAGATGAAAACATTACACGATCAAATAATGTAGGTTAAAGTCAGGACGCTCAGTGACTGACCCAGGCGGTTTCGTAATTGGTCGGTGGTATAATTATACTCAAATTAAGAAATTTTCTTGATTACGGTACAAGAAAGTGTGAATAACCTACCTGTATCCCATAATACCTCCCAAGACGGTGGTGGTTCCAAGCATCAGCTGGTAGTTAGAGGGGTCCCTGCTGATTTGATATGCGCCAATACCTGTCGATTTAAATGTTTAAGTCACTAAACGTATTTATTTATTTTATATTTTTATATTACCACAATAAGTGGCAGAATAGGAGGGAGGCTTTTGCCCAGTAGTGGGACACTCATAATGATAATAACCAATGTTGACTCGGGCAAGGGCAGCAACCGCTTAATGCCAATCAATCAATCAGTATTTTTATTGAATAATTTTACGGTTTAGACTCACTTGTTTTTAGTCACTCGCGGAAGCGATACACGGCCGTCGTGAACGCTGCTCGCACTGTTAGTGCTTGAGAAAGGAGACCTAGGCTCTCCGAAACATGTCGCGCGAGTGACTAAAAACAAGTGAGTCTAAACCGTAAAATTATTCAATGTTAGTATGTCTCACAACAGTTTAAATTCGAGTATTTTTATTTGTTAAACAGGTACATGTTACAATTAATTACTTAGTTTCACTATGCCTTACCAGCATTAGGTATACAAATTTAATGTAGCCGTTACATTTCATTAGAGTGACAAAAGGGCCACTATGTGTTGGCTTTGGCTCCATGCACATTCCCAAATGTCCAGAACATGGTATAATAATATACTCCGCCTGGTACTCTATTCCCGTCTTTTCTAGGTCACCTAACTGACACAAGCCTACGTCATCATGCGACAGCGCTATATGATAATATGCGATAGCGCTATATATAGCGGCCATGTTATTATGACGTAGGCCTGTGTCACTCTGGGAATAGAAGACCATGTTTTATTAGACCATGGTCCAGAACACCACCACAATAAAAATAATACATAAATTTGCAAAGACAATGGATCTTCGAGACTTTTGTTCGAGAAAGTATGTAGAGCCAGACCAAGAAAAGACTGCAGCGGATTTGATAGCCCACGCAGTGCAAGTATTATTTTAAACGTCAAACTTCTATGAAATTATGACGTATAAATAACACTGGCACTGCGTGGGCTATCAAAATCGCTGCAGACTTTTCGTGACTTAACTTTATTACACTAATACTATGGTAAGCCAGTATCCAGATTTAAATAGAGTAAACAGATGCTGTTTTCAGACAGATGATAGAAATAGATATGATAAGAAATAGTTGAAGTTGATGCACATGAATGACAATTTATATTCTTACCTAAGATGGAACCGAAGATGAGGCCTGCACCAAGAGACGGAATGGATCCTGAAAAATAAAACAAAGTTTGAGGCAAAAAAAATATCTAAAATATTCTATTGTTATTTTTTTACAACTGCCCACTATGTTTACGGACAGACGGAAGTGTTCCTTCTTGATTTTTTTTATAATCTTAACCTTTTGAACGCCACAGATGGCAATTGACGTCAACGCAAAATCGTGACAACGACGCCAAAGACGGCATTTGACGTCGATCGTTTTTTGATGAAAATCTACTGAAAAACACCCCACTTTTAGGTTAGCATTATTTATTCACAAAACTAAATTTTATCCCGTAGCATCAGTGGCAAGGCAAATGGATGCGCCGTTTGGCTACAGAATAAATAATAGTACTATCGTACAGAAAGGAAACTTCCTACAAAACTGAAGTTTGACAGCGGTTCAGGGTCGAATCATGCACTATCCCTTTCGGCTATTTAGGGTTGTCAAAATTCAAGTAATTATCTTATCTGTGGTCGTGCATGCAAAAGGAAGTCAAGTGGTGCCAACCCTAATAATGGCTCGGAGCAATGCTGAGCCGAGCGGAGCCGAGTTTGGCCGAAGTCAGGAGTTTCGCACCCCTGGTTTGGCGTTCAAAAGGTAAGCTATGGAACTATACCTATATTGTGCAATAAACCAGTTGGTTCTAGTGTATTGACTGGTATTCCAACAGTAATTTATTTCAAGTTTTCCTTAACGCATTCACTGCCAGGGGGCGTGGCCTAGGAACAAACTTATATGACGGTGAACGCACATGTGCGTTGGGGGCAGTGAATGTGTTAACAAACACCCCATAAGTATAAATCACTACTATCTATGGTAACTTCTCTTTGTTATATTGTAGGTACAGGTAAGTGTAAGTAATGCAAGAATGACTGTTTCAATATAACCCTCTTATTAAACAATGCACTGTTATGACTTGAGAATGTTATCATGAGTATAACCACATATTCAATTAAGTTTGTTTTCATTGAGACTGCATAGAGAAATCAAAATTATTGTAAACTCTATATTACCGCCAGGGTTGCCAGTTTTTTTGAGATATATAGTATTTGGTAATTTAAATTAAAGGATCAAAAAATAAAGTATATGCAGAAAAAATAAATATTTCTTTATTTTTACACATTTTTTGCTTGTTCTAGTTTCAGTTTAAAATAAAGTATTTTAGCATACTTTATGTGTTTCGTATTTCATAAAGTATACGGTGGCCAAATAAAGTAAAATACTTTATAATATACACATTATAGTATGTCTGGCAACCCTAATTACCGCCCACACAGCAAAACTTGCCAAGACAAATGCAATTTTGATTTTGATTTGTTGAATTAAATTAAAAAGTACTTTACAGTACATATGGTCTTATTTTCCCGCACTAGTGCGTAAAATAGCACTTTTCGTGCGAATGTCAAATTTTAAAGGGCCATATGTACTGTAAAACGTTGTACGATACACGTGCGAATAAGTAATTCGCAACTCGTGTCGATTTAAAACACTCCCTTCGGTCGTGTTTTAATTTATAGCCACTCTTTTCGAATTTCCTCTTTTTCGCACTTGTATCGTAAATAACTATTTTGAGGTTACTTAGAAGAGAACATTCATAGGGAATAGTTTAATATCTGCTTGTTATGTACAATAAAGTATGTATTATTTTTTATTTATTTATTTATTATTTATTATACTTACTTGAATTTGATTCTTGTTTCAAATTTTAGACTACCTACCTGATTTTCAAAAATACATTTAAATAATACATAAAAAATACATCCTAAATATTAATGTAGCTATTTGGGGTAAGTATGAGCAAATCTTTTTTTTTATGAGTGAATAGTAACTAGTAAGGTATCAGAAATTCAGGTGCTTATTATATTATCTAATGTTGAAGAAGTCCTAGAAAATGTAAAGCAGATGTGTAATAGACATCTTAAAACTTTTATTCAATGAATATAAGCTAATAATTAGGGACAATAAAATGCCTGCTGCAACCGGTTCATGGGTGTCTATTGTTGCGCCTGTGAATAGGTTCCAGCAGGCGTTCTACATGACATTAAAGCTCTCCAAGGGGCCTCTACGTGTTGGATCTATATCCCCACGCAAGCCTATCATAAGACCGGGATTTATACTGCCCTGCTAAGCCATGGGGCGCTATCTCAAAAGAAAATGCATTGATTTATACTTTAGTTTCTATAACTGAGAATTCCATTTACAAAATCATTTGTTTTTGAGATAGCACTTTTCGACTTAGGAGGGCAGTATAGGCCCGTGAAATCCAAAAAGGGACAATAATAGATAAAACTTAACTCCATGTTTTTAGAAGGTATTTACAAAGGCCGTCAAAATACCATCCATTATCATTGACCCTCTCCCTTCCACCAGCTGCGATACAGCAGGCATGATTTAATACACAATATTTCAAAGTACTGGTAGTTGATCCAAACAGCTCGAGCTCTCTTTTATTTACGAATGTGAACTTAATTAAGATAAGTATGTACTTGTATAGATAAGTTATCAAAGATTCTTCACGCTTCAGATATTATGATCAGTATTTAAGTAGTGTAATATTACCTAAACACAAAACAACACTGTAAAACCTCTTTCATAAAACGGGTACTTACAACTTTGTTTTTCTAGAAAATTCTTAATGTTTTGATGAAACGCTAGTTTAATGGACCGGAATAAATTATAATACTAACCTGCCTTCGCGTAACCCATAATACCGCCAGCGGCAACAGTAGCGGCGTACGCAAAACCGAAAAAGTCAACACCCATGTCTAGTTTTTATTTAAAATTATTAATTCAAAGTTATAGCAATTTATTATCTCTTATCAAATCTATCTAGAGCAGTCCGATAACCACAAATTCGCTGAATGAAGTGAATAGTGATTTTCAATATTTGCGAGACAATCAAATCAAGCGATTCGCTGTGATGTTGTGACGTTTGCACTTTTGACATTGACACCTGACTTGACAGCAAACCAGAAGTTTATTCAAGACCTAGTTTATATCGCCGTTCGGCAGATTAGATGTGACAAGAATACTTTGTACTAATTTACTCATTTTGTGGAGGAGAGACTAGACTGAATTTATTCCTCTAAAATAGACTTTAAATCCTTGAAATAAGAGGTAATTGTAAGGCAGAAGTAGAGTAAGCATTTGAGGTTTTAAAGCACTTACTGATGAACCAAACCAAACGTCAAAATCAAAATTCCAGTCCACAGTTTTTAAATTCCTGCAAAATATCCTTCACCAAACCATGCCTATCAGTTAAAGAATCCCGCATAGAATCCACGCGTCTTTATTGACCATTGCTACGTAAATTCCTTGTCGATAAAATAGGCACTGACAAAAAATTTCATCATAATTTCTTATCAATACTATACCTACGTCACTCATATTTCTTTCACGACTTAAAGTTGTGTGTTTCACTGAGCAAGGCCATCGTTTAGTTATCCGGTGTTGTTGAGAGTGCTCGGTCGCTTTGCATTTATAACAAAAAACGTCCGATCTTAATTCAGTTTTTTTTTCTTAGTGTCTAAGCCCGGTAACCTTGGTGTAGGAACGCGAGTTTTTTCTTAAATTAGTGTGTAATCTATTCGGCCACGATGTTAAAAAGTGCTTCGAAGGTGACAATAAACACTGGTAACGTGTTGAACTTAATTGATATCAAGAAAAAGGCTGGGCAGAATGTAACAGAGGAGGTTAGTATTAACCTAGATAGTTACTTTAAGTTACCATTACTTTATCACTTTAAATGGTATCCACTGAGTTAATCACTGACATCGATAATTGCTTACCATACTATTAAAGTTAAGACAACATGTCACATAATTTGTGATATAAAGAAATGCTGGAATTATTTTGGATTCCATACCGCAGAAGGAAAGATATCCTACAATACTTAATTTATAAAAAAAAATTACACTTGGTAATGGCTTATAAAAACCTTCAAACATAAGATGAACATACACAATGAATATATTAATGAATGAATGAAATGAATGAAAATCTTTATTATATGCAATGAATGTGCAATAATTAATTAATGCTAAAAATGAAAGACGGTCAAATAGCTCATTACAGTAATTACAAAGATGTATTGTGGTCATTCATTCAGACCAATCATACAAGTATAAAAAAAGTATTATATTTGGTGGTGTGATGATATACTTGAATCAAAAGTTGATTGTTGGTTGTTGTGGTTGTGGGTTGACGAAGCCTGAGATTGTTCAAATTGTCTGTTTATGTTATTAATTCTAGTCATGTGTGTGTGTGTGTGTTTTTATGAGCAATAAATAATGCAGACTTTTTCTGTGACAAAATGGCACAGTTTCAATGGCTCCACTGCGGTTTCCAGTGCTGAAATAAGTAATTCTTCTTAAAAGTTATTAAATCATTCATTTTTAATGGGAAATCATATTACTTAATACAAAAAAAGGGCTATAATGTTAAACTTAATTTCTAGATATAGAAAAAATAATAGAAATAATAATAATATTTTATTGACAAAGAATAGAATAGAATCATTTATTGCATATCACAAACCAGTTATTGCAAATAGATGAATTAAAAAAGTGTTTAATACTTAGCATGTTCGCTGACAGTGACAGCATTAAGCATCTTTAAGCCAACAAGTACTCTGCCTACAAATTACATATAAGATGTATGTTTTTCCTATGCCTCGCCCGATGCAATTTCCTCGCATACGAAAAGGCCAGTGTAGACATGCTTCGCCCAAGCCAATGCTGCTGAGGCACGTCTACACTGGCCGTTTTGTGTGCGAGGAAATTGCCTCGCGCGTATGCTCGCTCTGTGTGGGTCCGGCTAGTCATATAGGCTGGTAAGGATGATAATATAGTAGCAGTACATCTAGTAAAATAATACATGATCAAATAGATTTTTGTGTTTCAATAATGACGATGCACATTCTGAGACCTATTTTTAGCTATGACTAAGCTTCAGTAAAATAGTTGTCAAGTCACTCATGGCATGTACGTTCAACACCCATTAATCTTTATGCTATATCCTTAAGATAACCGACCAAGTGCAAATCGGACACTCTGTCACACACGCTTACACATAGAAATAGAAATAGAAATAGAAATAGAAATACATTTATTTATGACAAACAAACACAGATGACAAAAATAAATAAAGTAGTACCTACCTAGCCAAAATTGCAAAAACGGAACCCTAAGCCAAGGCACAGGCAAATTTGAGACGCAGGTAAATTTGGAAAGTATAGAACGTCCTTTAGCTACACACGCTGCATCGAAAAACATTCCATACTTTACAAAATCAGCTCTGCACTGCGCTGCGTGCACTGCGTCGCCTGCGTCTCAGCTTATGCTTAGCCTTATAGTTCCTTTATGTCCTTCTGTCTGTCCAGTCCATCAGACATTAAACAGGTTGGTCAACTAAACATGATTATCCCAGTATTTTAGAAGGAAAAAATATAATTAAAGCAGGTATGTCCTTATCTTAACCCCAATGTATGGTCCTTATACAAATCTTATCCACAGTTGCACGTAATAATTAAATGACATAAATGTATGGTCAGAATTCCCCAAGTGTTTCCCAGTACAGTCAACACTATGTTAAAAATACATCATTGATGAATAATAACAATTAACATTACTTATATAAAATGAGTAATTAAAATACGTTGTGTAAAAAGTAGGCTTCTGTTCGTTTTTGGAATGTGTTTATTTATTTTTTTATTCATAATTATTATTATTAGGTATGTAAGTACATTTCTGATATAAGGTTTTATTGCTGACAGTACTGTAGCCTAATCGGTAGTGGCCTATGAAACTGGTGGGTCCCAGGTTCGAATCCCAGTAGTAAAGGCATTTGGGCTTATCACACAACAAGATATGGTCTTTATATTTTAGTATTTATCCTAAAAAACTAGTCTGTACCATAGCCGCCAAGCGGGCGCCACTGCCGCACAAACAGCCAATAGCAAAATACTACTTCATATAAAATTAACAGACATACGAGTACTAACAGTAACCAATGAATAATTGCCTTCGTTAATTATAGACGTAGAAACATTTACCTCCTATTAATTGTTACTATGCATTGTATACCATTGCTGTCACAATTAACTGATCCTTCATTAACCTTATTACTAAGAAAATAAGGTCTACTTATAGTAATTGTGTAACTATTGGTACGTGCCTGAAGTTAATGACATAGTAGTTATTATCTACATCTACCTATGCTTACCACTACTGCACAAACGGGAAAACGCACTAAATCAACCAATTTTCAACTTTATTGTAAGGAATTAACGTATAAAACGTCTAGTGCCTTCGGTAGAGCTTAATTGCTTATTATTTACCTAGTTATTCCTACGACTACTGCACAAATGGGGAAACGCACAGAGTTAACCAAATTTGAACTCTAATGCAAGGATTTAGGGTATAAAATTTGTAGTTTAAATATGTCCTCGGTTTTACTAACAGCAGCACTGTTTGATCGTTGGTGGACCTTATTTCTTTGTGATAAGGTTTAAAAATTGTTAGTTAATAATGTGGAAGACGGTAGCTCGGTAGGTAGGTTATAACGACATATGCATTGTGTAAATTGTGTAATGAAAATTAATGAGTAGGTACATTAAATTTAGTATTATTTATTATGCTGTTTGGTACTTAATTGCTTCTAAAACAAATAATAATGTTTTTTTATTGAGCTATAACTTTGACAGTGCTATAGTACCTACTTTATTTGGTAATTAAAAGATATTCAGATCGATTCACTGTAGCGTAAGCTGAATGGAATAAATTAAAAAATACGAAATAAGTAAGTACAAACATACCCGCCAACATAGACTGACAACAGTGAAAACATTTAAAAAAATTGAAAAAAAAACTATCGATTTCACGAAATAGTCCAACTTGCCATCATTTTATGGTCTTCGTCAGCAGAATTCCACTACACAAAATGGTGCATTCAAAGAGAAAATCCACGAGTTACTGACAATAATATCCAAATCACTGTAGGTGTATGAGGTGTATCTATAATACCTATAACTATACTACCTATAATATTTGAAGAATACTCTAGAATACTCTAGATTTATATAAGATCCTGACCTGACCTTATAGGAACAGGACTAATAGTTAGAATAACCTTACAAAAATACAGAAATGATTTTCCAAATCTGCCCAGACGTCTCCGTCTACATAAAAAAATCCAAACAAATCAAGAACCTCCTTAGAAATTTTGAATTCAGTTAGTCAGACCGGACCACGCTAAGTTTTCATATCAACTGCTGTGTTAAATATGGAGTTTATAGGGGTGTAGGCATTCTTACTACCAAGTTTGTACAAAGTTAGCGTAAAATCGTAAATAATATGACTGTAGAAATCTTGGCAAGGCACAGACTTCCTATAGCACCTACCCACTGTGTCAACACAGTGGGTTGACAATGATTGTTGACAAAACATATCATTTCAGCGCTTGCACGGCGCTGTATTAAGTACCTACACATTAACGTGTTTTATCTAAAGCCGCGTCCAGATTCACACTTACGCAGTTATTACGCTAGTGCGGTTTTTAATACTGGAACCACGGGGTTCTAAATTTATCAATATTTTACAGCTTTTACTAACTCTAAAATCGAAGCTCGCATAGTAACGAATTCTGCATAGTAGTAGGTTTAGTAAGGAACACAAATGTATGGAATAGCATGCACTTTAGTCTCAGGCGATGCCGCTTGGCACGTTTGTTCCTTAGGTCAAACAAAGTTGATCTGGCCCGGTAGCCGGGAGATCGTACCATGCAGACCCCCCAAAAAGGGGGGGTGAAAGGGTCGGCTCCCCAGGTCCAATCTATGCTATATTCCTTCCTAGTCTTAGCAACTAGGGCAAGTTATATATCATTTTCGTATAATTTAGGGACGGGGATTTCATTTTCGAAATAATTATTATACCTTTCCATACAAAAAACTATATTTTTGTACAAAAAATGAAAATGTGCCACGCGCTATAAATTATTTTTTTACTAGGAAAAAATGTATGAATTGCCTACTATAAAGTGATATTTTTCTGAATAAAGAATACATGGGCTACATCGTCCAAATTTTTATTTAGTGCAAATCGCCACACTGTGATTGTAACATCCAAAATTGTCACAAAATATTACATAACATTTTCATTTTTTGTACAAAAATATTTTTTTTTGTATGGAAAGGTATAATAATTATTTCGAAAATGAATTCCCCGTCCCTAAATTATACGAAAATGATACACTCGCGTGCAAAAGTATTGCATCACTTTGCATTTTTTCTTCCGCACCCAATATATTTGTAAACTGGTTAATTTCACTAAATTATTTTAATGTAATAATGTTCCTTGAAGTTTCAGCTTTACGAAAAGTAAAAAAACATGGAAACCGACCCAGTATTTTTCAAATTATCGGCATTTTCCCGATTTGTGAGCGGTTTCACGTTATCACGCGCACGAGTTGCGCTACCCTTGACCCCTATAAAACGGGGAGCAGAAAGGGGTTGTTATCAGTCACTTATCAGAAGTCGATCGTTACATATTTCCGCGTATTTTCCCGTGAAAAAGACCTGGAAAAATGGAAACCACTGAAGCTGAAGTCCGCCAAAACGTCCACCCCTGCAAGCGGGGCGTAGCCAACGTTCAGTAGCTACCGAGCTGAATTTAAGCCAATCTGCAATTTGTAGAGTTTACCAGAGGTTCCAGGGGACTCGATCCTTTACTTCAGGACCAAGAAGCGGCCGCAGAAAGTGTACATCAGAGAGGGACGACCGCTTCTTTGTCACAACATCTCTTCCGAGATCGACACCAGACGAGCATTGCCATCCAGCAGCGTCTGCGTGAGGTACGAGGAGTGGCTGCCAGTGAGTGGACAATAAGAAGAAGACTTAAGAAAGCGAACCTGATACCCAGGAGGCCCGCAGCGGGGCCCAGATTGCTGGCGCGACACCGAACAGCCTAAAGAGAGTTTGCTGAAAATCACAAGGACTGGACCATTGAGCAATGAACCTCAGTTCTCTTCTTGAAAGAGTGCAGAATGTGCTTGAATGGATGTGACCGAAAAGGAAGAGTCTCCAAAAGGGTCGCCAATGGCGGTGGATCCGTAATGTTCTGGGGCGGCATTTCCTACATGGCCAGGTTTTCGTGCCTGGCGAGGGCCGTGACAGTGGATTGACCGCTGCCAAGTACATCACTGATATCCTGGAGGAACATGTTGTTCCTTATAACAACTGTTGTTGTTGTGTTGTTGTTGTTGTTGTTCTGTTGTTGTTGTTGTTGTTGTTCATGTTCATCCTACTGCAGGATAATGTCCCGTGTCATACCCCTAGGGCCACCGCAGCCTACCTTCTCGAAGTGGGCATCGACACCATGGACTGGCCAGCGATGAGCCCGGACCTTAACCCCATTGAACACATGTGGGACTACCTAAAAAGTAGGGTTTGGAAGCGGAATCCTGCCCTGGTCAATGTTGAGGAGCTGAAGGGAGCGTTGCTGGAGGAGTGGGACGCTATTCCTCATCATCACATTAAAAAATTAATTAGGTCTATGAAAAACGACTTGGTTTGTGAAAGGAAGGCTGTGGGTGGCAATACCAAGTATTAATTAAATAATAATAATCGATATTGTATTAAAAAAATGACTTTTATTCTTAAGTTTGCAGATTTATTTTTGGAGCATTATGCGACTACTTTCAGTTTTCTGATTTTTTGTAGTCTTCAGATTCGAAATTTCAATGTGTTTGCCATTTTTCTAATGCGTTACATTATAAGCTTTCAGTTGATACCAAAATTTTCAGAATCGGGTATAGAATTACAAAGATATTGGATGCAGACGAAAAAATGCAAAGTGATGCAATACTTTTGCACGCGAGTGTATAACTTGCCCTAGTTGCTAAGACTAGGAAGGAATATAACATAGATTGGAGCTGGGGAGCCGACCCTTTCATCCCCCCTTTTTGGGGGGCCTGCATGGTACGATCTCCCGGCTACCGGGGCAAATCAGCTTTGTTTGACCTAAGGAACAATCGTGCCAAGCGGCATCGCCTGAGACTGAAGTGCTCATGCTCAATTACCTTACTCAATCTACTAATAGTAAACCAGTTTTCTGGCTCATCCTGCCTGTATATGTATAACTGCTTTTTCCGGAGGATCAGAACCTTTAATGCTCATCTAGATGATATCTTACCTACTCTATACCTAAGCGGGTGCCATTGTAGGTAAAATCCGTCGCACGCGTCCGCGCCAGTTATTATTAGCTTTGCCCATACTATTTTTCGTTAACTCGCTCACCCGCTCCGTGAAACCGCGCTAGCTAGCGAACGCCCTAAGGTTGAAGAGTACGTCTAAAACATAAACTGGAAGTCAATCGGTAGGAAATTTTATAAATTTAGACCCCCTTGGCTCCAGTACTATCCGCACACCGCTCCGGTGTGTGAGTGCGACGGGCTTTTCTATTTCATTTCTTGACTTTACCCTCTTAACTTTACCATTACCAAATTCTAGCTATAAGCGTTAAACTTTTTCTCATTCCAGCTATCAGAGAGCATCAAGCTAACCCTCTCAGAATGGGGCTCCCAAAACGGCGTGAAGCTCCAAAACGGCACCGAAGACCCGGACGCCACGCAAGACTCCGACTACGAGGTCCAATCCTCCGTAGTCACCGGCACCAGCTCCGAAGTCGTAGTCAACATCACCAGGCCGCACGACGATGTGCAGATAAAGATGGCCGAAGAGGAACGGAAGAATCTGAAGATTGGTGTGAAGATATTTATTAATGAAGATAGTACGGCAGCGCTCAGTGAATGTTTGGAGAGTGGTAAGTTACTTATGGTGGTAATTTTTGCTCAACGCCAAGTACCAGACAGAAGCCATGTTGCCTCCCTGTCACACTTACGAACGAATTTACAAGTGCGACAGAGAGGCAACACGTCCAACGTGGTTAGCGGTAGGCCCTCTGAACCCTCACTATCCATATAGACTGGCCATTGGCAGTCAGCATCTAACCAGCTAGTACGCCTCGGCCACGAAACGCCAGCTCCTAAGAGCCACTTGCACCATCCCACTAATCCGGGGTTAACCGGTTAAACCGTTAACCCAGTGTCAAATTGTACTGGTAACCATGGTAACTTCAGATTTAACCGGTTAACCCCGGGTTAGTAAATGGTGCACTTGGCCTTAAGTGTAAGGCCAGAGTCGACGCCCGAAGCGGAGCGTTCGGCTAGGCGTGCAGCGTGGCGTCGGGCTCACAAGTGATTTGAGCAGCGTGCACTAAGGCCGCTCCTATACGTTTGTATTTGTTTAACATGCACGCCCGACTCCAGCGTCCACTCAGGCCTTACACTAACGTATACGTTTGACGCTGACATCGACCGCCATACATTTGTTTGAATCAATGAATGGCGGTTAGCGTCAGCGTAAAGCGTGCGTTGTGATTAAGATTCCTATATAATTATAAATAAACAAATATATTGCTGCGCTAACACCACGCTGCGCTCAAAAACCCGCATTGCTGACGTAGGCGAGAAAACCGCTAGGCTCAAAGGGACTGGGCCGGTCACGTCTACCGCATGCATCCGGAGAGGTGGGCTAGCTTAGCCACCAAGTGGATGCCGGTAGAGGGACGTGGACGCGGCAGGCCCAAACGGAGATGGCGGGATGACCTGGACAGCTTCCTGAACAACTGGCCGGAAGCACCAAATCGGGAGTCGTGGAAATTAAGGGGAGAGGCCTTTGCCCAGCAGTGGGACACTCAAATAGGCTAGGAAATAGTTATTTGTACAACAAGAGATCAAAGTTTGATATTTCTTCGAGTGCTTATTTTGAGTCCCGTGCAAGCGAAAGATTCTATAATAGAATAGAATCTAATTTAGAATCTTGAGCGTAGTAAGGGATTCAAAAGCGCACGAGATGTAAATAACTTTGATCTCGTGTAGTACACAAAATTTTTCACCCTAAGCAGTGAGAACATACCTAGAGGGACAGAGATAGAATATAACCCGAACTTGTATTAGACCCCGCATGTTGAAATGACATTTGACTATAAAGGTCACTTGAATGTCATTTTGTCTCACTCAGTGAGCAAAATGCGATTTTGCTCTTTGAGTGAGACAAAATGACTCAGTGAGCAAAATCGCATTTTGCTCACTGTTTTTAAGAAGCAAAGTACCCTTGTTCGAGCTGCTGAGGTGAAAAAAAAATTGAATATGTGTCTCGATTATGCATTTATGTTGAAAATTGCCTTTTAATAGGAGTTCACATTAATTTATTATTTATTATCTGTAATCTCATAGCTACACATTGTCCGTGTGTGGCAATTTATTTAGTTAATACATGATTACTTTCTCTTAGAAATATGACAGCCCTAGTTATATGCACGTGACTTTGCACGCATTTTATCAGATCATCATCATCATCATCATCATCTCAGCCATAAGACGTCCACTGCTGAACATAGGCCTCCCCCTTGGACCTCCATACGTGCCGGTTGGAAGCGACTCGCATCCAGCGTCTTCCGGCGACCTTAACAAGATCGTCTGTCCATCTTGTGGGTGGACGTCCTACGCTGCGCTTGCTAGTTCGTGGTCTCCACTCGAGCACTTTTCGACCCCATCGGCCATCTTCTCTGCGTGCAATGTGGCCTGCCCATTGCCACTTCAGCTTGCTAATCCGGTGGGCTATGTCGGTGACTTTAGTTCGTCTACGGATCTCCTCATTTCTGATTCGATCACGTAGAGAAACTCCGAGCATAGCCCTCTCCATAGCTCGTTGAGCGACTTTGAGTTTTGAGATGAGGCCGATAGTGAAAGACCACGTTTCGGAGCCGTAAGTCATCACTGGTAACACACATTGATTAAAGACTTTCGTCTTGAGGCAATGAGGTATGTTGTGAGGTATGTTTATCAGATATAAATTGATTAATGAATGATCATGATTCATGGAATAATTGATTTTTATCAGCTTAACGTATGCAGAAATCTACATCTAGGTGTATGTCACTGATTTATAAATCGATATCGGTATTCGGTATGCTACCAATGATTGTGCAAGTGCATACCAATTTTTTTTGGTTTTCGGAACCCCCTAATGTTTTTAGTTTGAAAATATATGAAATTCAAAGGGAACGTTACAATTTAATGAAATCTCTTAGCTAAGGAAATTATGAGTGCCGAAGTTTTACTATTAGTATCTACTTATCTAGTATCTATTATAATTATACCTACTCTTGCGATGCCATTATAGTCACATGTACGTATTTATAGATAAAGTTATTATTTTCTCTTCAACTGTTATCATTATCAATATAATAAACACTTATCTTACCGCTTGGATTAAATAGATAAAATCTGAAAAATCACTCTTCAGACAAAAATATGTCTTTTTTCCTTTGTCATAAAACCTTATTTCCAAATATTGTAGTTTAAAATAAAATTCGTGTGGGGTATGAGTGTTTTGAGAGGATTGTAAGAATAAAAATAGACCTGTATTAACAAGATGCGACAAAAAAATCTAAGTTATTCTCTTGTTCAGGATTTAAATAACCTACATCTAAATAAGGGTGAGGAACACAGAGCTTCGCTCCAAAACCCGAGTCGTTGATGTTGGGGTGAAGACTGCCAGGCTAAAGTGGGACTGGGCTGGACATGTCTGCCGGATGCATGATGACAGATGGGCCAAAATAGCCACTAGCTGGCATCTCCAGGGTAGTCGAGGCAGAGGCAGACCGAGAAAGAGATGGCGGGACGACCTGGATGCATTCCAGCGGGATTGGCGGGATCTTGCTCAGCACAGGGAGGACTGGAAAGGGAGAGGGGAGGCCTTTGCCCAGCAGTGGGACACAGACATGGGCTAGTAAAAAAAAAACATCTAAATAAAATAAATAAATCTGGTAAAGAAGGATTTACCAGAGGTAATTGTTTAAACACCTTTGTCGTCACGATTTTTTATTGTTGAGTCTTTGAACGCCACGCCTCTCGTGTATGGCGCGCTATAGTGAACCTTGTCACAATGCACGAAGGTTTATATTGGGCTGTAGCCCCGTGCGTAAGTTGACGCCGGTGGTGATCAAAGGGTTAAGCTAATTTGGTCCAGTGTAAAGAAAGCCAGTGTCTGATAATTACAGTCAATGACTGATTTTAGCCAATAGTTACTCGTAGTCATCTCTTCTCATGCCTGTTGTTAAACAACATTAAAAATCTAAATTAATTTTTAAACATGCAGATACGTCTGCGAGCGATATTCCAAATTTTATATTGAAGGAAAAAATGGACAAATTACGCTTCCGGCTTTCCTTTAATATAAAATTAAAAATCTAACTCAAAACTACTTTATTCCAGTGTTCACGGCGCTACACACAACAGTGATAGACAACGTGATACTAGCATATAATCCGGAGGTCCCTCCCAAAGAACAGACTGAGCCCAGGACAGCGTATTCCAACAAGGCATCGCCTATATCGCTGAGCAATAATGTTGGTAAGTATGGCAGGGTCGCCCTGTGAGGCATAGATAGCTTGATACTAGCATATAACCTGGACACACCTCTCAAAGACCAGACTGAGCCCAAAACAGCATATTCCAACAAGGCATCGCCTATATCGCTGAGCAATAATGTTGGTAAGTATGGCAGGGTCGCCCTGTAAGGAATAGATAACGCGATACTAGCATATAACCCGGACACACCTCTCAAAGAACAGGCTGAGCCCATGGCAGCATATTCCAACAAGGCATCGCCTATATCGCTGAGCAATAACGTGGGAAAGTATGGCAGGGTCGCCCTGTGAGGTATACTTTAATTGAACAAAAAATGATTAATATTAGAAGAGGTTTAAAATGTTCTGCCTCGAATTAACGGTTAAAGAAGATGTCACGGTACAGCGCACATTATGTATTAGGTCCTTGACATCAAAACCTGGCGCCGTACACTCTAGTTCAGTCATTAAACTCGGAGGCACGACTTCTTATTAAAATGTCTACTTCCTCTTAAACCCTAACCCCCTGATTGATCCTGAGGGTCGCGAAGTTGGAATCTCGAAACAATGCGAATTTTAATTCGTTTGTGGTGAGCGTTCCGACTGAACATCTAGCGACCTTCACCAAGGAGGAGTTTTGGCCGAAGGGTGTCACGTTTCGGCGGTTCCGCGGCCGGCTCCCTGATATTGCGGGGTTCCGTAATGCATCGCAGCATAATGTGATTTGTAGTGTTTAGTTTTATAATATATTTTTATAATATGTATGCTAGTTTTGAGGTATTTATGTCTTCTTCTTCGTCGTTATCCTCACAGCTGAGGGTCGTGACCACCATAAGTAGCTCTATCTATAAGAAGTCTCCAGGCTGCTCTGTTCTGAGCCTGATGAAGTGCGGACTGTGTGCCACTATTAATTGCCTCCAGGAGAGGATCCGTCCAGCGAGTTGGAGCTCTGCGAGTTGGGACTTCTTGTTCCCTCGACACGGCCAATCATTATGATTTTCTCGAGGTTGTGTGATTCTCGTCTCGCCACGTGTCCAAAGAAAGAAAGAGCTCTCCGCAAGCAGACTACAGAGAGAGGAGTGAGGACTTTTAGTTGGCTTCGGATTGAAGCATTGGTGCGGCGTATTTATGTATGGGCCACTAAATGCCTGAAATAAAAAAAATCATTTCAATTCATTTAATTTCATTCATTAACGCGCTACAAGCCTCAATTAACTAATAATCGTTTGTATTTATCTGTCATTTTGACTTATGTATTTGTAAAAAAGGGATAAAACATAATTTAACTAAATCAGGCCCGTAATGTTTTATGAATAAGAGGGTAAGTCATTAGTATATAATTCATACATCAAACCGTTTCAATATAATAACCACACCAATTCGCCGAAGTGAATTAACAAAACTCGTTTGATTTAGAACTCTATTTATAAGGTGTTAAATAATATTTTCCAGGGGCCAAAAACCCAGAGGCGGATGCAGACAACGAGGCCGACGCGCGCAAGTGTGAAGCCATTCTTCCCGGGATCAAGGTGTTGTGGGCCGTATTAGAAGACTATGTCAAAAACGGTAAGTTTCCTGCGTTCTAAAGGGGCCCACTGATTAACAGTCCGCCGGCCTGTCAGTTAAATTTTGACTGTTCCGAACAACGGACTGTTAATCAGTGGGCCCCTTTTGACACTTCTCACACTGACACAAACATTTTTCGTCGCGTCGCAACAAGTAGCTACAAGTACATCCGTCCCACACCAATTTTGGTGGCTAGCCATAGGCCGCGCGTGGCGCTTGCGCCACCTAGCGGTCATATCTGTCCTAAACGTAACAGACGCGTTTTGTTAGAGAGTGAATCTTCTGTACCTAGTATTATTATTTATTCTGTGGTTCCGTTCGGTTCAGCATTGCTCCGAGCAATTATTGGGGTTGGCACCACTTGACGTCCTTTTGCGTGCACGACCACAGATACTTGAATTTTGACAACCCTAAATAGCCGATAGGGATAGTGCTATACATTAGAAAGGGACAGCATGATTCGTCCCTGAATCGCTGTCAAACTCCGGTTTTGTAGGAAGTGTCCTTTCTGTACGGTAGTACTATTATTTATTCTGTGCACTGGTGGGTGGTTGCCGTTGCCAATGGTGTCGCAAGTAATGTAACCTATGCTATCTCACAGCGTGAGGGTTGTTTGCCTAATCTTATCCTATCGCGCACGAAGGGTTCCGTACCATTACGCAAAAAACGGCAAAACATCACGTATGTTGTATGGGAGACCCACTTAAATATATATTTATTATATTCTGTTTTTAGTATTTCTTGTTATAGCGGCAACAGAAATACATCATCTGTGAAAATTTCAACTGCCTAGCTGTCACGGTTCATGAGATACAGCCTGGTGACAGATAGACGGACGGACGGACAGCGGAGTCTTAGTAATAGGGTATCCAATTTCTTTGTTGTGTATTGCGTCTCACATTTTGGTTTAATGAGAGAGTGAAACGTACTGGGATTGGACAAAGAAATCGGATATCCTATTACTAAGACTCCGCTGTCCGTCCGTCCGTCTGTCTGTCACCAGGCTGTATCTCATGAACCGTGATAGCTAGGCAGTTGAAATTTATAGATGATGTATTTCTGTTGCCGCTATAACAACAAATACTAAAAACAGAATAAAATAAATATTTAAGTGAGACAGGTGGAATACCACCCTAAAGCCAAAATACCGTGTGGATTACGGCTTCTCTCGGGCTTCTAACTCGTATTCATAAGGCTATCTAAAACATCTTGTAATAAGTTTTTGGCAAAAATTTCATTTTTGGTACAAGCTTTTATCGCTGACTGTACTTTTCTTACTACAGACAACTAATACTCATCGAGACAATTCTAAAAACCCCTAACACAATTAGGTTGCGTTGTTTCATCACAGAGTTCCTATGGCCACCTCCTGTCTCCATCATCAGATCAGCTCGATGGTACCATAATATTGCATTGTCATCCGATTTATACATGCATGCAAAATTTCAGCTCAATCGGAAACCGGGAAGTGGATCAATTCAACTTCCAAGTTTTTACTACATAGTTACATACAGGTCGACAGTGGCGTAGCTAGGGGGGGGCGGCGGGGGCGGCCCGCCCCGGGTGTCACCCAATTGGGGGGTGACACCCGACCGTGAACATCAGTAGTGCCATCTATAAAAATTCGTAAAACTGTGGCAGATTGCACAACCGCCATTAAGGAAATAATATACAACATGCCCACGAGGAACCCGAGAGATTTTGACAGAATATTCCTGATCATATTTAAAGACTAAAATGTCCTATAAACTGTTTTGGAATTCGCCTAGTTTCATAGTCCAGTAGCACCAGCATAGCAATGTACAAATTGCAGAACATTCCCAAAAAGCGGAAACGTTCTCGAGAATGTTCTCAGAACATGGAAATTATTGTTCCGCCATCTTGGATTTTTTCCAAAAAAACTTTTTTTTGACATAGGAATCTAGAGGCCTCTATCTCCCGCCATGCCAAATCTCAGCGCGCTCGCACCAACTTGAAAAAAATTAAAAAAGAAGTCGGCCATTTTTTTTTAATGCAGTTTGTTTTGTCTCGGGGCCCTCTATGACTTTTGGTCGAGCACCCCCCACCTATCACGCACCGTTTAAAAGTTGCCATACAAAATAAAAGTAACCAGTTTTCTCGCAATTGTAGCATTTTTCCAAAAAAACAATTTCTGATAGGTATTTAGGGGATCCCGAGATTCCGTGGCCAAAATTTCAGCGCGCTAGTGCAAACTTGAAAAAATAAAAAAAAAAGTCGGCCATATTGAAAAAAAAAACATGGCGGTGTCAATATGACATTTGGTCGAGCACCCCCCACCTAGGTCTGACCGTTTGGCCGGGCCGTCATACATTTTTCTGACCGGAAGCGGTAGACCAAAAGTCGGAATTTTCTGGGGGTAAGGACTACGGTAAATAAATAAATTCTCGTTCTCGAGAACATTCTCAGAAGTTACCGAGAAATTCTCATGTGGAAAGTTTCGCAACTTTGGAAAGTTTTTTTTTAATTATGTGATTATTTCTGTAATTGACAAAAAAAAGTTAAAATTATTTTTGGGTGACAGTTTTACAAATTATAGCATTTACATTTTATGTACAAAAAATCGAAAAACGAGAAATTCTCATGTGGAAAGTTTCGCAAATTTGGAAAGTTTTTTTTAATTGTGATTATTTCTGTAATTGACAAAAAAAAGTAAAAATTATTTTTGGGTGTCAGTTTTACAAATTATAGCATATTTTTTCCTTATTTTGGCCTCAGAAATGCATGGTTAAAATCTCTCGGGGTTCCTGGTATGTAACAATAATATGTTGGTGCATCGTAGGTTTTTTTATTCAGAAAGTTTTTTTTAATTATGTGATTATTTTTGTAATTGAGAAGCTATGTCACTATTTCTAATTGGGTGACTCTGGACTATTTGAAATTCATTGTGAAATGGGATTGTACAGAATCTCTTTGAAATCGCGCACTTGGCAAAAAAAGTTTTTAATTTTTTTTTAACGTAAATTATTTGTATATCTTTCACGGGACAATGATGACTCGGACCTTTGGGAGGCGTGCGCGGAGCCCAGGCCAACATGTAGACCCTTATGACACTTATGAAATGTGGGTTACACCGAGCGGATGCTGTCCTTGCCCGTGTCATAGAACGCGCGCAGAGGCAACACCCGCCAGGGTGTGGACTATTGAGAGTTCATGGAATCTAAAATGAAAGCGATGGAGTAAATTGTGAGCTATGGAATATTAAACGTAATTTTATAATTGTAAAATATTAAACATATTTTACAATTTTGGGGTGACACCCACAATTTCCGCCCCGGGTGCCACCCATGCTAGCTACGCCACTGGGTCGACCTAATAAAAGCTTGTTAATAAAATCAATAAATCTCCAGGTCGAGTGAACCTTCTGGGCGTCGCCGATGTAGGCGGCGGCTGCCTGTACAAACTCCACGCCTGGGCCAAAGTTAAACCGACCATCGCCCAAATAAACCTGGCCTCTTGCTGCGTGGTGCCGCCTTCCCTGCACGCCTTCTGTCGCGCCAACGACGTGCAGTTGCTGACACATGCTGACCCCCCAGGTTTGTGTAGTACCCAGTATTGGACACTAAGGACACCAATTATGGACATTTATCTTTTAAATAATCATAAGGTTATCAATTGATCGTTGAATAATAAATACATGACACTTATATTATTATTTGTTATTTATTATTAGTTTTTACGATACGAATGTTGGACATCCGGTTCGAGCGCTATCTTGATAGTCACGCGTCGTGATTAATTTCTTTGTTTTTAGGGTTCCGTAGCCAAATGCCAAAAAACGGAACCCGGAATTATGGATTCGTCATGTCTGTCTGTCCGTGTATGTCACAGCCACTTTTTTCCGAAACTATAAGAACTATACTGTTGAAACTTGGTAAGTAGATGTATTCTGTGAACCGCATTAAGATTTTCACACAAAAATAGAAAAAAAAACAATTAAAAAAAAAAAAAAATATTCTGTTTATTTCATAAAAAAAGCATGCATATTTACAATCCAATCAATCAATAAATTTTGGGGTTACCCATACTTAGAACTGAAACTCAAAAAATTTTTTTTTCATTAAACCCATACGTGTGGGGTATCTATTGGATAGGTCTTCAAAAATGATATTGAGGTTTCTAATATATTTTTTTTCTAAACTGAATAGTTTGCGCGAGAGACACTTCCAAACCCTGTAACTTCTAAAATAAGAGAATGATAAAACTAAAGAAAATATATGATGTACATTACCATGCAAACTTCCACCGAAAATTGGTTTGAACGAGATCTAGTAAGTAGTTGTTTTTTAATACGTCATAAATCGTAAACCGCAATTTTATTATGTTACTTGCTGCTACGGAACCCTTCATGGGCGAGTCCGACTCGCACTTGGCCGCTTTTGCTCATTAATATTGTTTAAAATGTAATATCGATAGCCTATACAGTAAACTAATGTGGTAGTGTGCAGTGAATGGAGAATTAATCTTGAAATGCGTTTAACCACCATTTTGGAGTCAACGGCCGGTAGTAGTCCACGTGCTACTTGTAAAGTCCAGCTATCGCTTTACAAGACCTAATAAAATCACCGTACACTGTCTTGTACTAACCGTACAATTTTAGTCGTCGTATTTAGCTCCTAATACCTTGATACTGGCGAAATAGTCCCACTGGATTGAACCATCATTTTAAAAGAAGTGATATGAATGTTTATTATTAGATCCTGGTCCAACCTATCTGTTTCTATCCTGGCCGCGTAGCCAACATGCCAATCGTTAACGCTACGTAGCGAAACGCAACTGTCGCTGTCACACTAATATGGAAGAGTGATAGAGAGACACAAAGCGATTCGATGGCGAAGCGGTAGCGATCGTCACCTTGGCTAGGCCGCCTGGGGTTGCCACCACTCCTTGTAAAAAACAAAAACCGCTAACATTATATGATATTTAAAACTTTCGGGTTTTGAACACATATTAACTCACATTTATAGACGGGTCTAACGCGATATTTATTCAATTACCTTTATTTACCGACGTTTCGACACAGGTTTCGCTGGTCCTGGTCGCGGCTAACTGATGTCCCAGCAAAATGTCAAAACAGATTTGTGCAACTACCCGATGAAAAGTGTATGGAAAAGTTTGGGGTAGACATCACATTTTCAAACCACCCACTACACATAATGTTACCACCAGTCACATGATGATGATGATGTGAGTGTGTGTGTAACGACCAGTGAAACCTGTGTCGAAACGTCGGTAAATAAAGGTAATGTAATAAATTTCGCGTTAGACCCGTCTATAAATGTGAGTTAATATTATATGATATATTTATTTCAGATCTACTCTCCCTGGCTGCCGTAAAGACCCTGTCAGACGCCGGCGTGGGCTGCGACAACCTGGACTGGTGTGCGCGCTACCAAGTACACATCAAGTGTCGCGGCGTACTCGCTTTAAAGGGGTACGTGTGTAAGGCCACGCTCGGTAAAAAGGTTAAATAGGAATTATGTAATTAATTATGTAATTGACTGAAGTGTAGTAGACAAAAGTATACTGAGACGCATGAAGTGTTATATTGTAACCGTAAATTTGATAGCTGAAGAGTAACCAGAGACCAATTTAATGTGACATTAAAATGATGTCAGTCACCCGTGCGTCTCGCAGAATTTGAAATAGAGTTACTGTCATGGTAAATTATGTAGCTACAGTACATTTACTGCCATCTTTCGACTGACGATTAAAACTGTTAGAACGCCATTTGATGATCATTATTCTTTCACTGATGTGTGTTAACTTGTTAAGTATTAATATTAACGCCATCTACTCGCAATCTGTTGGAGCGATGGCGCCATCGCTCCAACAGATTGCACCATACCTTTGGCCTATAGTCGAGTAGATGGCGTTAATATTAATATTTAATAAGTTAACACATATCAGTGAAAGAATAAGGATCAAAGTCAAATGGCGTTCTAACAGTTTTATCGTCTGTCGAAAGATGGCAGTAAATTTGCAGTGGCTACATAATTTACTTTGACAATCCGTCTCTATACACTCTATTCTCTTTGCTAAAGAGTAACAGCACCAGGTGGCCAGTTCAATGTGACATCAAAATTATGTGAGTCACCCGTGCGTCTCGCTGCGTACAGTCAGCAGCAGAAGTTGCTAAGCGGGCGATGTGTTCAAAATGATCTTGACGCGACTTTATTGTTAAGAGAATAAGAGCGTGTCAAGGTAATTTTGTACACCTCGCCCGCCTAGCAACTTCTGCTGCTGACTGTACAGACGAGTAAGATCGAAATGCAAGCGAGAGTGACATAATTTAGATATCATTTTTATGTCACAATGAAATTTGAATTGGCCTTGAAGTGGACCAGAGCCCAATTATATTATTTTGCGTTTATTTAGCAACAATTTTTTTATATGACCCTCTGATATTTCAATTAAGAATGAAGTGTCCATCACTGGTGCTTGAAAGCTTAGTGTCCAATATTGGTGCCGTTACCTTAGATATACAGGATGTTTTTTTTACTCTCAATATTTTTCGATATGAATATTATTATGTCATACTGAGTAACTTTTATTATGGGACCAACGCCGAAATCACGAAAAATATTGCCGGCAAATAAAAAAACTGCCTGTATACATACTACAAGTATTGCACTGTATGGCACTATTTACTTACATCTGTTAAATTTGCGAATACTACAATATTTAGCTAAATTACGCGTCTTACTATTACTCTGTCTATGATTAAAACAAAAGCAATGCAATAAAGCTATAGCTTCCTAAGGCCCACGGTCCTACCTATAGTACATCCTCAGGTCGATGAAATTTAAATCCTATTCAATTGGAACAGAGTCGCTTTTGCTTTGTTTCGTTCAATTTTCCAACTACGCGAAATCAACTCTATTTCCTACACTATAGGTTCACTATAGGTTCATTTTGGTATTTAAATTTTGGATTTTTCATGTGTATGGCTGAGCCTTAGGAGGACAACTTAGGAAGATAGTATTTTCAAACTCGATGGGTAGGATGACAGGTGTCATCTCCATATAATTTATAACCTAAAAACGCAAAAACTCGGAAAATTGTATTGTAATGACAGCTGTCATCGTACCCATCGAGTATGAAAAATATTATTAATAATGCGGCCGGTTATGTATTGGACATTATACATATGTACGTATTGGACTTTAAACTAGAGACGGGCAAAAACTAGCGCAATGACCCTATATACGGAGAAAATCCTTAAACAAAAGTGTAATATTTTCTAATGTTAGTATTGGTATGGAATAGTACTTAGACATGTAACGTTAATGCCCCAGTGCTGGACACTGTCCCAATAATGGACACCTACTATCTTTATTCCAAGTTTGTTCTACAACCCTGTTTTTATCTAATTTCAATCTTAACTAAACTAAAAATGTAACTTACATTAAACTGAACATAAATCACTTTTACAGTACATATGGTGGCAACTTTACCGCCCTAGGGCGGGATTAAGGACAATACGTGCCTATGTCAAAAATTTGAAGGGCCATATGTACTGTAAAACGTTGTACGATACACGTGCGAAAAGGTAATTCGCAACTGGTGTCGAATTTCTTACTTTTCGTACTTGTTTGCGTAATGTACTATTACGTGGTGTATCGAATTTTAAATCGTATTGACGATTTGATTTTAAGCGTACGAATCATCTATCAACTTTTTACTTAATGTCAGTGATTAAAATTATTTCATTCTATTCATAAATACGCCATTCTTTAGGTCCAGTCGGCATAAAAGTAACGGATCAGACTACGCATCAAATGTATCTACCATTGTCTAATAAACTACCAAAATACTTTTTCTCAAAAATGGACGGCAAAGTCGACTTTGCCGTTTAAAAAATAGGTTGCGAAGCGCGTAGTTTATTGTCAGTCAAAAATTAAAAAGTTAAAAACATTGCAGTCTCGATTTTGGGACTGCAATGTTGCATACAAATTCCATTATTTGTCGAGTTCCAAACTTTTTAAAAGTTGAAATGGCCATATCAAATGAAGGCACAGGCCCATTAAACAGCCAAACAGATGATTAGTACCGCGACTATTTAGCTGTCTCAAATAGGTTGGCGTATTTTCGGCAGAAAAATACACTTCTATTTTTTTATTAAAAAATAAAAAGGCGTCAAAGCTAATTTTTTCAATTGTTTCTACTTTTTTCTGTGAAAATATATACGTAAGAAAGTTGCTTTTGTAAAATATTTCTATGATATTTATATTTCTTGCACCATTTTTGAGAAAAGCACTATATATGACTCGGCTGGAAGGCTACTTGCTGGCTTCGGATTCAATTAAACGGACTCCCAAGGTCGTCCGTTTAAAACGAATCCTCAGCCTGCAAGTAGCTACTTCCGAGCCTCGACAATAATGTACTATTGAACGCGAATTGTGGAAATACATCTCTATTTGGAAGAGTATTCGAGGGTGGCGGATAATTTTGACGCTGACTGTACACTATAGTCTGTATCTTTCGGTATTTAAATAAAAGTAAACAAAATCTACCCTCAAATGGCTCCTCAAGCCAGTTGAGAGTGGATGAAAACATTACACGATCAAAATAATGTAGGTTGAAGTCAAGTCGTTCAGTGACTGATCCAGGCGCTTTTGTATTTGGTTGGTTAACCAATAAATGTTATAACTACCCGAATATTTACAAATTGTTTGTTTGCTTTTATTTAAATACGTAAAGATGGACTATACTTTGTCAAATACATGAATACACCCAAATTAAATAAAGTTGTGATTAAAATAAAGCTTGAATATGCTTTATTATTGTGATATAAGTTATCTATTTATTAAAAAAACGTACAAAAATACACAAAAAATAGAAAATTTAGTTTTAATTTGACATTTAACAACATTTTTGTAGTGGTGATATAGGATGTTTTGTTTATACATTAAAGTGCCAGCAAATATGATACTTTAATTTTAAATTAATTATAAATTACTAGTAAGTATTAATTTTAGTTCAATTCAACATTGGTACTTAGATGGATACTAATTTTCTTTACAAATGTAATCTCATTAAAATTTAGAGGATTCCTAATGAAATGTTCTATTTATTAGAAACTTCTAGTTTTATATTTTATCATAAGGTAAATGACGATTGTAAATTATACGCAGAAGAAAACTTAAGTACGAGTACTTAATGATGTAATTTCTTTTTTACAGTATTTTAATATGTAGTTACATTCCTTTACATAGGCTAGTACTAAAGAGTTATTGATTTTAATAGAGAGGTAATGTCCTAGTTAGTTTGACAACCGAAACATATGGCGCTGTACTGTATATGTTTTCTGGTCAATGAATTGTGAAACGGCAAAAGTTACCGCACAATGTACGAAGCCGTACAGCGCCATCTCGTTTAGCTGTCAAACTCGAAGAACGAAAATGTCTTTGACTTTCTTCATCTTATACAATTAATAAATCTTTGTTAATACTTAACCTTATGAAACTCAATGACACCTAAAGCGCGTATAACGCCTCTGACAATTTTCGGATATATTTTATATTTAGCGCTGTGGTAATAAAGACGCCTGTGGGTTGACAATGTTGACAAATATTATGGTTACTTACTGTTTAACCATGGTATAATAATATACTCCGCCTGGTACTCCATTCCCGTCTTTTCTAGGTCACCTAACTGACACGCGCTTACGTCATCATGCGACAGCGCTATATGATAATATGCGATAGCGCTATATATAGCGGCCATGTTGTTGTGACGTAGCCCCGTGTCACTCTGGGAATGGAAGACCATGTTTTATTAGACTATGCTGTTTAACCACTTAAACCGGGCCAGTAAACATGATGTATGAAATTTAGAATTGAATTTTGTAGATCTGATAGAATTTTGTAGCACTTGAATTCCTACTATAGTTCGTTTTTTAGCATTAGAAAGAACTTGAAAGAAGGTAAGCGATCTTGAAATGTCTTTTAATTGAAAAACGCTTTTTAAAAATCAATAACTATTACTTATGAGAGCAGAAGAATATAAATGATCGTATTTGTTTCATAATTGTTACATATTTGCCGTAACTTATTTTTAAAATGTCTTTTTCAATTAAAAGACACATCAAGATTGTTTACCTTATTTCTAATGCTAAAAACACGAACTATATATGGGGCTATGTAGTAGGAATTCGAGTGCTAAACAAAACTGATACATTTGATCATAGAAATACGATATAGGTAGTAAAAACATTGTATTATAATAATATTGGTTGATCCAATAATCATTAGAACAAAATGAATGATTGTGTACCAGTAATGGACACATATTCTACCCTGCTAAGCCAAATAGCGCTAACTCAAAAGAAATTTAATTGCTAACTTATACTTTAGTTTCTACATATAACTGAGAATTCCATTTTCAAAATCATTTGTTTTTGAGATAGCGCTAATCGGCTTAGCGCCACTTGCACCATCATACTAAAATTCTTACACAAAAAAAAAAAATATCCTACTAACCCGGGGTTAACCGGTTAAACCTGAAGTTACCATGGTTACCAGTACAATTTGACACTGGGTCAGGCGTGGCTCACTCCGCAATTTCGTCGCTTTGCTACAGGTAGCTAAAAGTACATCCGTTCCACACCAATTTTGGTGGCTAGCCATAAGCCGCGCGTGGCGTTGTCGTCACCTAGCGGCCATATCTGTCCTGATCGTAACAGACGCGCTTTATTAGAGAGTGAGTCTTCTGTACCTAGTACTATTATTTATTCTGTGACAGGGTTAACGGTTTAACCGGTTAACCCCGGGTTAGTGGTATGGTGCAAGTGGCGCTTAGGAGGGCAGTATTGTAGATGACGTAATAACATACAATGAATGATCGTGTGCCAGTAATGGACACATAAATATAACCAATGCCGTTGTAATACGCATTTGAACTTCTTTAGTTCCAATTTTAGTGGCAATATTTTAAATACTGGTTATCAATTTCGAAATACTGGCTATTTTTGACTGTGTGATAAAAGTCACAAATAAACTGACTGATAAAGCAGCAGAGCGAGTCATATAATGCAGGAAGAAGATGATAACTGGCGGGAAAAAATTAAAGAAATTGGAACCTTATGTAATTTTATTTTAAGTTCAAATTTCTTCAATAGAATATCTCGAGTTATCAACTTCTTCCCGCCGTGTATGAGTAACTAAGGCTTTTACAGTTCTTACTGAGCAATTTCCGTACAAATGTTTTTATATAGTTACCTGCACTAACTTATTTTCGCAAAAATAATGAAAGGCGCATTTCTTTTTAAATTTTGTACTTTTCATCTCAGTATGTATCGAGTTTTGTGAAGAATTTAAGAACACAAAAAATGATAACATATTTTGTATGGAAATTTGGCTGGTTAGAACTGAACATTTATAGTTGAAGTATGATATCATACAACTTTACTTAAGAAATGTCAAATAAGTAGGTACAGGTTTTCTTGTACCAAAAATATTTCGGCATTATATAATTTTCGTGAAAAAATATTTCATGTAGAAACATTTAAATACCTACGTGCACTTATGCTTAAATATTATTTAAAATAAGTTATGCTTAAATTAATGATAATATATTTATTGTACAGCTTTGGCTTTGTTTTATTTAGCTAGTCAGTATTACTTATTTATTAGGCACCTTATTAAAACGGGAAAAATTAAAATACCGGCCAAGTGCGAGTCGGATTCGCGCACGAAGGGTTGTGTACCATTACGCAACGGCATAAAAATCACGTTTGTTGTATGGGAGCTCCACTTAAATATTTATTTTATTCTGTTTGTAGTATTTGTTGTTATAGTGGCAACAGAAATACATCATCTGTGAAAATTTCAACTGTCTAGCTATCACGGTTCATGAGTTACAGCCTGGTGACAGACGGACGGACGGACAGCGGAGTTCTAGTAATAGGGTCCCGTTTTTACCCTTTGGTTACGGAACCCTAAAAAACAGGTTCTTAACCCGTTGACCGCCAAAGATTTCGCTTGACGCGCGGGGCTACAGCCCAATATCGACCTTCGTGCATTCCGATAAGGTTCACAATAGCGCGCTACACACGGCAGCGCTCAAACTTACACAATTTATACCCAAAGGGTAAAAACGAGACCCTATTACTAAGACTCCGCTGTCCGTCCGTCTGTCTGTCACCAGGCTGTATCTCTTGAACCGCGATAGCTAGACAGTTGAAATTTTCACAGATGATATATTTCTGTTGCCGCTATAAAAACAAATAGGTACTAGAAACAAAATAAAATTAATATTTAAGTGGGGCTATACCAATGACCTTTTATTTATGTAGACGTGTGACGTTCATAGTTGACAAAACTAAAATTTGATCCAACGATTTTGACAACTTGACAGGTTGGCGTCACCCATACGACTAACTAAATATAGGTTCCGGAACCTATATTTGATGGCTCACGATCGTGCGCCTGGTACCATATGCACGTTTAGTCGTTCCGCTACCCCCCGACTTCAGCAGTACACGTTGGGAACTGAGGTGATCGCCAGGGTCTTTACCGTAAAAGATCTTGGTGTGACCTTTGATGAGCGCCTGAGCTTTCACGAGCATATTCGTACACTCGCGGATAGTTCTTTTAGGAGACTAGGCTTTGTGATCCGCAATGTCAAGGACTTCTGGGACATTGGGGCCATAGGGATGATTTACAGCGCATTGGTCAGAAGTAAGCTTGAGGCCTCGTCAATCATCTGGCACCCGTACGAATCCACTTACGCCTTACTTCTGGAGAAGATCCAAAAGGCATTCCTAAGATTCTTATTCAAAAAAAGATTTGGTTATTATCCTTTTATGTATCCAACGAAATATTTACTCGGATGCCTCGGATATAATTCCCTAGAAGTAAGGCGCAACAATAAATTGATGACCAATGCTTGTCGCATACTGCGTGGGGAGTCCGACTGCCCGGAGCTTGTGGCTCGAGTTTTACGGCTGTATGTCCCTGACTTGCCAAAAATCACTTTGAGGCCGCGAGCGCGTCCACTGCTGGCAGTGCCGGCGGCGCGCACGGTGTCGCATAGGAATTCGCCGCTCTATAGTGCGCTGACGCTGCTCAATGCGCTCCTGACATCGGCACCTGAATGTGACTTGTTTGCTTGGAGATGGGCGACTGTGTGCCGTGAATGTCTGAATTTCTGCGAGATGATGGATGACAGGCTGTCCAGCATTTATGTTTAATGTCTCCTTATATGTTTCATGTGTTTGTATACTGTGTGTGTTGCAATGTCTAATTTCTCGGTGTATTGGCTTGTCTGTAATGCCGTGTAAATATATTGTTAAATAAATAAATAAATAAAAAAAAAAAAACGACATAAAAAAACGACATATCTACCTCTTTTTACTTACATCCATGGGCTATACAACAAACGCGATTTTTTCCCCGTCTTTAGCGTAATGGTACGGAACCCTTCGTGCGCGAGTCCGACTCGTACTTGGCCGGTTTTTTAGGGTTTCGTAGTCATCTAGAAACCCTTATAGCGAACTAGCGAACATTATCGGTCTATAAGTAGTCCTTTTTTTACTAGAACTCCGCTGTCCGTCCGTCCGTCTGTCACCAGGCTGTATCTCATGAACCGTGATAGCTAGACAGTTGAAATTTTCACAGATGATGTATTTCTGTTGCCACTATAACAACAAATACTAAAAAGTACGGAACCCTCGGTGGGCGAGTCCGACTCGCACTTGTCCGGTTTTTTAGGGTTTCGTATATAGTCATCTAGAAACCCTTATAGTTTCACCATGTCTGTCTGTCTGTCTGTCCGAGGCTTTGCTCCGTGATCGTTAGTGTTAGAAAGCTGCAATTTGGCATGGATACATAAATCATGCATTGCGACAGAACGGTAAAATAATAAGTTTAAAGAATTTTTTTTTAGAGTACCTACCTATCCCATTCAAATGTTTTCTTTGCTTTGTCCCAATATGTTGGTGTATCGTTGGATAGGCCTTTCAAAACAAATAAGGGTCTCATAAATCCATTTTTTGATACAGTTAATATTTTCGAAAATATGCGCTTCGAAAGAAAAAGAAATATCTGACCCCCTCTAACTTTTGAACCACGGGTCCAAAAAATATGAAAAATATCGTGAAACAAGAGCTTTATAAATACTTTCAATTGAACTAGCGAACATTATCGGTCTATAGTCCTTTTTGAGTTATTACAAAAAATCTTCTTTTTCTTAGTAAAAAGCGCTGCAAAGGTCCCTTATGATATTTACTAATAGCCCCCGTTTGGCCTATTTTGACAGAATGGTAACTACGAAACCCTACACTGAGCATGGCCCGACATGCTCTTGGCCGATTATTTTAATTTTAATTGACATGCCTAGTTCTGCATCATCTTTCATCTTCCTCGCGTAATCCTGGCTTATTGCCACGGCTCATGGGAACCAGGAGTTCTCTTGGCAACTTATTCCAAGAATTGGCGTAGGCACAAATTTTTACGATAGCAACTGCCATCTGACTTTTCAACCCATAGGGCAAAAGGATTTATTATGATTAGTCCATGCAGTTTTCTTTTACTGAAAAGGTAGAGTTAGACCAAGAAAAGTCTGCAGCTATTTTGACAACCCACGCAGTGCGCAGTGCGCAGTGCGTTATTTATACGTTATAATTTCATAGAAGTTTGACGTTTAAAATGACACTTGCACTGCGTGGGCTATCAATTATAGATGCCACGAATATTCGGCAACTATTCGGTATTCGGCCTATTCGGCCACTTTGCCGAATATTCGGTATTCGGCCGAATGTTGCCTACTATTCGGCCGAATACCGAATATCTGTTGCACCTACCTAAAAAGAAAATTTACACAAAAAAATAACCAAAAACTAGGTAATATTTAATATTTAAAATGTATTCTTGGAAAGTAGCTAAATACGAAGGCACGTTTTTGAGCATTTGTTGATTACAAAATATTTTATATTTATCATGGGTCTGATTTGATTGACTCTAACTACATTCATTCATTAATTCTGTTCAGCATAAAAATATTAAATCTTGGCAAACGTGCTTTGTTGGCGAACAGTTTTCATAATAATTGTGACGCAAAATGTGCGCATGTCATGCCGAATATTCGGTCGCCGAATATTCGGTATTCGGCCGAGAGAGGGGCCGAATATTCGGTATTCGGCCAAATTCACTATTCGGGGCATCTCTACTATCAATATCGCTGCAGACTATTCATGGTCTAACTCTAGTAAATATAAAATGATATATTCAATAAGGGCAGTTGACTACGGAACCCTAAAAATAGATAAGTAAGTATTCGATTTTAAAATACGAGCCCGAACCGACCACCCTCACCTTATTAGCCAATTTAAATTCAACACCCCGATACCGAATCATCCGAGACAGAATTACAAATTCAAATAAAAAGGGTTCCATACCGGATATTACCTTCCGACCCCGGCTTCCGTTGTGGCGATTTCTTAACGGACTGTGGTAGGGGAGACCGAGGTGAGTTGTGACAGAGGAGAGTTGTGACATCGTCGATTTTTTGGAATCTATTAACTAAAAACTAGGTCGCAATAGCGCGCGTTTATTAGTTCAAGTTACGAGCTAACAAACGCACACTGTTGCGAGCTCGCTAACAGTTATTAGATTCCAAAAAATCGACAATGTCACTACTCTCCTCTGTCACAAGTCACCTCGGTCTCCTACAGTCGACGTCAAAGATATCTTTACATTTTTCGCCTTATTACAAAGGAGTAAGGTGTATAAGTGTATATCTTTGATGTCGACTGCACCAAGTTAGAAAGATGTTTCTTTTGTGACGTCCGTACCTATACCTACTTGTACAGGTATCAGGACAAGTTTTGCAATGAGCACCGGTCTATAGGTCTACTATGCCGTTTAACCTTTTGAACGCCACAGAAGGCAATTGACGTCAATGCAAACTCGTGACAACGACGCCAAAGACGGCATTTGACGTCGATCGTTTTTTGATGAAAATCTACTGAAAAACATCCCACTTTTAGGTTGGCATTACTTATGCACAAAACTAAATTTTACCCCAGTGGCGTCAGTGGCACGGCAAATGGATGCGCCGTTTGGCGTTCAAAAGGCAGCTTATATGTACTGCAAGGGTCGTTCGCCATCACCACCGGGTCACCAGTTATCAAGACAGGGGGGCTGACGTCGGTATGAACAACCCACGAAGAGGAAGGACGCATATCGCAAAACCCATCAGAATTATGTATCTCCAGACTTAATTCCAAGCTATTATATCGTGCTGTATATGGTAAGTATATCCGATATTTGTGGTTATGCAGCCATGTCAACGGTGTGAACAACCCACCAAGCGAAAGGACGCATATCGCAATCCATCAGAAAGTAAGAGTGTTCACGGTGACAGACGCGCGTGCTGAACTTGAGCTAATGTGTACGGATAGCAGAACAATCTAAGCAAAATAATAAACGTTTATGTATAGGCTCGGTGCATGTACTATAGGGGGCAGCATAGGAGCCGTCAGATTTTTGGCGCGAGGCGTAAATGTGTCGTTTATGCTTCCGATGTAGCCCACAAGATGGCAGAGCCTATTATGCACAAGGAAACGAACCGACGAGTACGGTAGATGGTAGCACTTGCTTTGGCAATGTACATGTGCACATATGTTTCCGATTCAGGCCACAAGATGGCAGACCCTCCAATAAGCACGGTCCCTATACATAGTTTATTAGTAGGTATAGTAAGTAACAGAGTTGTTAGAGAGACTCCACAAGTTTATTGAACGAACGTCGGCGTCTAGTCAGCGCTATGGAATGGTGTCGCTGGGCAGTTGCGCCAACGTTGCGTCGAGCAGCAGCCATTAGAGTTGACTAGACGCCGAGGCTCGGCAGACGCTAGTCTGGGGTGGCCCTTATATTACCTACATACACCCAGTCAATACTGTCAGGAAGGTGGACAATTTGCACAAGAAGACTCATGACAAGGACTTGAATATGTTGTTGGATGCGTTCTGCGCAGAACTTTATTTGGCCATCTTTTCGAGCGATGAGGCCATACCTTTGGCCTACTCTCGAGTAGATGGCGATACTTCTTGACATTTAACACATATCAGTGAAAAAATAAGGATCAAAGTCAAATGGCGTTCTAAAAGTTTTAATCATTTGTGTCGAAAGATGGCAGTAAATGTACTGACTACATTATTTACTTTGACAATATTCCTCTAGTCTAAATTCTCTTTGGTAATATCGAATAGTGTAAATATCTGCCATATTTAGATGCCATGATGTCGATGTACAGTCAACTGTAAAAATATGGGTGTACAAATCATCTCAAAAATATGTCCCATAGCTCTTATGTCAGTGAATTAATAACTATATATGGGACATATTTTTGTTTTTGAGTAAGTTGTCTACACCCATATTTTTACAGTTGACTGTACGTGGAAATTGCCCTGTAAATGTACTAAGTGTATTTCGCCAATCCTTTCTGCCGACGCTACCCGAGGTGCCGCATGCGCGCGCAGATCTCGCCAAAATTGTCCCCGCTCAATTTCCCGCGGCTTTCCATATTGTGTAGCTTGCGTAACGCAAGTAATTCGATTACACAAGCCTCAAGAAATTGGAGCAATGATTATATTAGTTAGTTCAGTTGCGAATTGTCATTATATGGAATGGACTTTTCAATATAGGGGAAAATAGTAAAACTTACCGCCTTGAGCCACACTCGACCAAAAGTCCGACTAGCGACTTTAGGACGCAGGGCCACTGGTCAATCAAAAGAGCTAAGAATTTGTTTGCAACTCTAGTGGTGTTAGACGTACCTACATTGCCGACCCTACTCAAGCTTATAAGGATTCATCATTGGGAGTACTGGAAACCCTATTCAACATCAGAAACAGAACACTATACTCCCATAGACTAGTGAAGGGCGCTGTATGTAAGAGTGTACGTATATTTAAAGCGCGCTGAATGTCGACTTTTAAGGTTGACTCACACGCTAGACCAGGCTGTGGCCGGGCCTGGGCTTCCGGCGCTGTTTTCTATGGAAAGCACCACGTGATCTCCAATCAGCCATCATAGAAATTAGAAAATGTCATGTCGGACGCCTCGGCTCGGGCCCGGCCCGGTCTAGCGTGAGTCATCCATTATGTATGAAGGCACAGAATAAATAATAGTACCTACTAGGTACAGAAGACTCACTCTCTAACATCTAACAAAACGCGTCTGTTAGGATCAGGCCGCGTAGCCAAGATGCCAATCGCTTACGCTCCTTAGCGATCGAAACGCAACTGTCACTGTCACACTAATATGGAAGAGTGATAGAGAGACATAATGCTTTTCGTTGTCGAAGCGATAGGTAGCGATTGTAACCTTGGCTAGGCCGGCAGGACAGATATGGCCGCTAGATGGCGACAGCGCCACGCGCGGCTTATGGCTAGCCACCAAAATTGGTGTGGAACGGATGTACTTAATTGTAGAGAGACCTGTTGCGTAAGCGACGAAATCGCGGAGTGAGCCACGCCTGATGAAGGGCGCCGCGCATTGTATTGTAAGAGCGCGCTGAATGTCGGGCTTTGCCCAACCTTTTAGTGCGAAGGGGCGCCGTAGGCGCCCTGAATGTAAGAGCGCGCGTAAACGTCGGGCTAGCCCGACCTTTCAGTGTGACGGTTGCCGCAGGCGCCCTGTATGTAGGCGCCCGGCGCTGAACGTCGGGCTTCGCCAGACCTTTTAGTGTGACGACCTGGCGACCCATTTTTGGTGACTAGTCGCCGACTACTAATGAGGCCAGAGGGCCTACCGCGAACTACGTTCCACGTGTTGCCTCACTGTCACACTTATAGACAGAGAGGCAACGCGTCGAACGTGTAGTTCGCGGTAGGCCCTCAGATAGTCGGCTTTCCCGACTAGTCAGTACATCCCTAATCATATATGTTATAACGAATATTTGGAAGACCGAGCTTTGCTTGAAAAACATATAAAAACTCAAAAATACGCGTTTTCCAATAGATAAGACCTAGCTAGATCGATTTATCGCTCCCGAAAACCCCAATATAGCAAATTTCATCGAAATCGTTAGAGCCGTTTCTGAGATCCCCGAAATATATTATATATATATTTATAAACAAGAATTGCTCGTTTAAAGGTATTAGATAGATGAAAAGATAAGTCGCGGTCACGTGAAGAACTTAACTGCTTTGTTCTTATATGAGTTTTAAATCATTTATTTACATACAATATATATACAGTGGTACTACTAAACGAAATTAATAACTAGCTTAAATCTAAAATAGGCCCTTGAGGCATTGTACCAAGGATGCTGGCGGCATTTCCTCGCTGTATCGCAATGCTGATACGTTGTGCGAGGTACCCGCCAACTCTTCGGTCACCAGTTACGTCAACCAGACGCTTCGCGATTTCTGCGAACAACTTATGCGCGCTGGGACCCCATGGACCTAGAGTTTCAACTCCAAATGGTACAAAATGGTACTCTCTACCGAGGCTCTTATATTTGTTACGTTTTAGAATTTCGGCGCTTTCCGCCTTTCCGCCCGCTTTTACAGTAGTCCGTTTTTATATGAGTTTATAATAATTATAATGACGTTCGTAGCTAAAGGTACATACGTCATGTAAAAAATGAGGATGGTCATGGTCATAAAGTCGTACGATAGCGAAACCCTGACGTGTTAGTCTGACGTTCTTACGATTCATAAATTTTTACCTTACTCATCTAAGGAACCTTCACTTCAATCGTTAGCTTTAGTTGTGATGAGCTATGTTATTTCTTGCGATATCTTCTTCTTTAAGGCAGTTCAGCAAGTTTTAAGTTTAAGTTTTATGTAACATTTTAGTCAAGGTTGACTTCTGATGATGAATTCCATGGGTAATTGAGGGAACTCATTAAATCTTATACGCATAGGTACCTTCTTAGGTCTTACTACTTAGGTACCTAAGAATACTTAGGTATTTAAAAAAAACTTTAGGTAGAGTCACACCAAGAAAAGTCTGCAGCGATTTTGATAGCCCACGCGGTGCAAGTGTTATTTATACGTCATAATTGCATAGAAGTTTGAGGTTTAAAGTGACACTTGCACTGCGAGGGCTATCAAAATCGCTGCAGACTTTTCTCGGTCTGACTTTTCCTACTTACCTATAGATAGTTTATTATTTCATCTAAAAACCAAGCATTCGCATTTAAACAGTGCTGTTTAGTGAAATTTGGTGCTCATTAAGCCCAATTGAACTCATCCTTAACAACACTACAAGCTTTTTACGTCTTGGGGCTAAGTACTTGTAAATCTTATGAGATGCATTATGTTGGTAAATAATTTAAATAGTATATAAACATTGTGAAGTCAGTTTGGCGTCAAACGTATACTTAACAGTCCTCTTAAACATAACTGCTTTTGGGTCTCAGGACACATGGCAAGTAAAAAAAAATGTAGGGCAAACCTTGGCTTATCGGTGATACTTGGTAATTCGGTGATAATGCATTGTTAAATTACGCTGAGCTACCAATTCTGAAATGTAAGCAATTAAATCGCTGCCAACCCGATTGCAAGCATCAAAACTAACAGCTGCCAACGATTTTATAGCTCGCATTTCCTCATGGTGAGAACTGTGTAAGATTATAACGGGGTATCACCGAATTACCAAGTATCACCGATAAGCCAAGGTTTGCCCTACCTAACTAATAACTGCTGACATCGTAAATTTTAGAGCATTTTCGGTGCAGCGGAGTGGTGTTAAGGGAATTGGTATAAACAATTTCAACCCTAATGATTAATTAGCGTTAATTACGTTAATATTAACCTTAATTTACCATTTCAGTTGGAAGTACTTTCCGCATTATTTTATTCTCGTCCACCCACAAAGGTAAAGGGACGGCAGGTTAACGCCACCTCGTCATTGCCCGTCCTGATCGGCGATAACATATCACATTATTACCGTTATCCTTATCTAATAATTTAATACACAAAACAACATGTCTGGAACTCTGGACTTTGGAAAAAAGTGCATAAGTAATTGTGTCCTGATGTCTTATTGAAAACTAAATAACAACATATGACAAGCCCCGAGCAAAATTGCTTTTAAGAGGATGCTGCATAAACATCTGCTGAAACAAGATGAGTAGGTAGTATCCATCGTAATATATTAATATGTATGTGAGAATTATATAGTAGTATATTCATTGTATACTTATTTTATTATTTTTATCTGTGTATTGTATATGTATGTAGTTTAGTATGTGTTTCAGTTGTTTGCAATAGTTCCTAATTAAATTGTCTTACTTTTCTACTTGCACCATTTTTATTACATCTCTGTTTAACCCTATCGTTGACTGGTAGAGAATGCCTTTAGGCATTAAGTCTGCCTTTTGTACATTCTATTTGTATTTTGTGCAATAAAGTTTAAATAAATAGATAAATAGCTTATCCCTGCAGCTTCGTGTGCTTCGTGTCCAATGTCCAGTCGCCATCAGATATATCGGAGCGGCCAAGGTATTCACAATATCTGAACACGCACTCTAACGCCCTGACAATAGAGGCGCGTTCAGATATTTGTGAGCGACTCGGCCGCTCCGATATATCTGATGGCGACTGTCCTTTCCCTGGCTGGACTCCATATCACCATACCAAAATTTTCTAAAGGCTCATTTTGCAAATTAGACAGATAGAGTCTGTGCGGAAAGAGAAGAGTCGTGAAATGTAGGGGAGCCCATACATTCTACGACTCTTCTCTTTCCGCTCAGACCCTAATATATAGGGACCGTGCGCGTTGGAGGGTCTGCCATCTTGTGGCCTGAATCGGAAACATATGTGCACATGTAGGTACATTGCCAAAGCAAGTGCTACCATCTACCGTTCTTGTCGGAACGTTTCCTTGTGCATAGAAGGTTCTGCCATCTTGTGGGCTACATCGGAAGCATAAACGACACATTTACGCCTCGCGCCAAAAATCTGACGGTTCCTATGCTGTCGGTGCTGTCCCCTATAGTTCATGCAGGGGGCTGGGCTATTTAGGGCTGGTACAGATGGACTGGACCCCGTCTGCAACTTGTATGGGAACTACACGCCGACGTTGCAATCGGCGTGCAGTTCCCATACAAATTGCAATCGAGTTGCAGTTCGTCTATATCGGCGGCCCTTAGAAAAGAGAGTACCTACGCCTTTTCAAAACCTAGGTATTAGAAGTTAGACCAAGAAAAGTCTGCAACGATTTTGATAGCACACGCAGTGCAAGTGTTATTTTAAATGTCAAAGTTCTATGAAATTACGACGTATTATAACACTTGCACTGCGAATGCTAGAATATCAAAATCGCTGCAGATTTTTCTTGGTCTAACTCTAAGTAAAAAGAATAAACAGAAACCTGGCTGGTGATAATCAAGGTTTACAATTATCTGACCTGCTGTCAAAGTTGTTTACAAACATTATTATATATACACAAATAGGCTAAAATCTTATCAATTAATCTTTACAACTCAATAAATAATTATAGCATTAACAGTTGTCAACGATTGATAAAGTTATTCAGGCACGTCACAATTCAATGGAACATCTTTGTTACACTTTCATATGTAAGTATACCTATGTGTTGTGGTCAAAAATCGTGGGTTCCAACCTCGGTTGTGTTTTGTGCTGCATATCTAGAGCAGAAAGAATCGTTCTCGGAAACTGCTAAAAGTTGACTTAAAATTCGGTCATCATCATTATCATTGGCCACATCATCATGTTGTAGATGTTTGTTGCGGCGCTTGTGGGTTTATGGGGTCCCGTCGTCGTGGGGTCATCGTCGTTGATGGCTATATTTTTTTTCGTGAGCACAAAACAATAAAGAAAATTATACAAGCAGAGAAACATAAAAAAGGAAAAAGTGCCACGAAATGGTCTCACCTCAGCATGTTGCTGGCGACTTCCAGCGCTGATCTTCCGATGAGACCATCCGGTGAAACAATCACGACAGGTAACATGAATAAGTATAATATGTTTAAGACTATCAATAAAGTCAAGACATCGGATCGCACACAAAACGCGAGTCCGCAGGAGGTGGTGGTAAAAATTCGGTCAGGGACACAGGTAAGAAGTTAATACAGGACAAGGGTAAGGCAAGAGGCAGAATTGTGCAAGAAGAAAGCCTTCACGTGTATATGACAATTTTATGAGTGCGAAAGAGACAATGAAAAAACGTGGCTATTTTTGAGCTTCATAGCGGCCGCCAGCGAAATTAAGTAATGTATCATAACGTAAAGTTAGACTAGAAAATACGAAAAACTGTATTCAGGAGATACTGGATGGTTATGTCTTGGAATATACTGTCACAAAAGCAAATAATATACGCAATCACATTATTTCTGAATTAAATACTCCCAATGACACTTCAAATCATTCCGATTTTGGTGACACTTTTGATATAAGTTATGCAATCTTGAACATTGTAAATGTACCGTACCATAAACACGACTACTCTGTCCAATGTTAAGATGAAGAAGAGAAAAGAAGTAATTTTTAGATGTCTAGTGGTCTGCTTGTCCTCACAGCATCCACAGAGGCTAGTTCATAGAACTTAATCCCAACAGGCTTGCCTAACTTTCAGTGTTAGTCTAGATACATTTTTACTATACAACTCATAAAGGAATATTACACCGTCACTGCAAAGTGGAGAATACTACCAGACCCCGTTTATGTAAGTACTAGAGATGCAACGGATAGTTGTTTGGATAGATACCGAATACCGGATGTTCGGCCTAACCATCGGCTGTTTATCGGTATCCGGCCGCCGAATATTCGGCCGGCAGAACTATACCTACATTTCAGTTTTTTAGGTGCGCATTGTGCAGGTTTTGAGGTGAACGTTGGCGCGGATGCATTTCTAGGCTTGAAATGAGTACGCGTGCAAGTGAGTGAATGTTTTTTAAAATGGTTTGGAAATAATGCCGTGATTGTTTCTTAAATCCAATCTGTTTACTCCGAAATCAAGCAAAGTTACTATCCGGTATCCGGCCATACGGTTACTATCCGGCCGTATACCGGATAGTAACCGAATATCCGGTGCATCTCTATTGAGTACATACTTAAGATCTGTCATCGTATGTCAACTTTCTCAGCTGAAACCATGTTTCGATTTCGTATCGGGTGAAGACGAGTGTGAAAATTCGACTTGTCGGCCACGCCCTAGATAACATCTTGATTGTGTTATGTTGGGCACATTGCCACGGTGCATTGGCAATTCGTTGGAAATTGTGACTTAGACTCTGAAATATGTTGCGTTTAGAAAAAGAATATGAATAAGAAATGTTTATTAGCACAAAATAACACAAAACTAAAATTCATTTAGAACATAAATATTTGTGCCAAAAGGTCCTCACTCAGCTTCTTGTCACACTGTATCCTAGGACACACAACGTGACGCTGATTTGCAGTGAGGCTTGGTAAAAGACTAAAGCTAAAACTAGAATTAAAACTAAAACTAATGAGGTGGCAGAACCAAAACAGAGGCTAAAAAGGCTGTATCTATTTACCTACATGAGTATCTAGCCGTATTTATGTTTCATTGTTGTTTAAATTCATAAAAGATATGTTTCATCACATCTGATTGATGAACATATCAAACCAGGTGCAAGACTACTGATCTTCATGGGGTATGTACTTATGTAGGTAACCACATACATATATCTACATACTAATATAAGTACCTATTCTAACTTTACTTTTAAATAAAAGAGTTTCTATTATACTCATAGGTAATCTTATTTCTAAGTCGATTGTAGGTATTCATTTCTATAAGTAAATTAATATAACGATAAAATAGTAAGTAGGTACTTATTACCGCCTACGTTTACACTTTAGGTTACTATACCATTTAAAAACTTTAACCGGGACACGGGACGTTATTATACGGGATACGCAATGCCTTAGCTAGAGTTAAGATCAGTAAATAAAAACCGGACAAGTGGGAGTCGGACTCGCCCACCGAGAGGGTTTCGTACTTTAGTATTTGTTGTTAATGTTGTTATAGCGGCAACAGAAATACATCATGTGTGAAAATTTCAATTGTCTGCTATCACGGTTACGGCCTGGTGACAGACAGGCGGACGGACAAACAGACAGTGGAGTACCTAGTACAGTACCTAGGTACCTAATAGGGTCCCGTTTTTACCCTCTGGGTACGGAACCCTAAAAAGTGTACAACTCTAAATAAAATGGTGCATATCCCATCATATCTTCACAAAGCTCTGAGGTTCTTACTTTTATTGTCCGAAGCGTAGCGAAGGCCTACGTTTTGACTCGGGCATTTTGCTTTTGTATGTCCGGATGTTCTCCTCTACAGGTCACAATTCTCAACCGATTCTCGTGAAATTTTGTGACCAGATTCTATGAGTAAATAAAATTTATTTGTGGATTCGGTTTTTGGAAATTTTCAAAATGGAGGAGTCGTGATACCTCGCGCTTAAGCAAATAGTCGTATCGATATCATAAGAGTATTTTCTTTTTGAGACATATTTACATAGTAAATGTCAAAAAATGCAGAAAAATTGTATTGCTGGTTTAGGCGGTATTTAGATATTTAGTTTTTACTCGAGAATGAGTAGCCAAATTTCGTCAGCTTAGCTAAGAACTATCATGGCGCATTTTGCAAACATTCGCTTTATTGTTTGCACACAGAAAGTCTGGGTTCGATCCCCAGTAAGACATGACTTTTTGTATTTTTTTTTTACTTAAACTTCACTTAAATTAAAAATTTCGTATTGTTGATTGATCAAACCGCTGTCTGGCGCCGTCATCGTGCATGGTCCCAATAAGCTATGCTCGCGAGGTCTACAGCTCCCAGAGCCACTAGTTTTAAGAGCCAACGGGAGTGGTCATCTCTCCATACAAACGTACTCCTCGTTTTCCTCCGTGGTTTTTGAAGCTAGAGCAATGATTTTTTCAACACAGATTAATATTGTCAATATCTGTGTCGGACCGTTTTGCTTTTTTTGTTTTTTTTGTTTTTTAAGGCGCTAGAGCCCTTCAAAAATGGCCAAAATTGCCTAATTGACTATGCCGCAATGAGAGGCGTGGCATTCAAAACTGATATCAATTAGCCATAAAAGCAAAACGGTCTGACACAGATAATTTCATAATCATTTAGATTTCCAAATTTGGTTACGATTGGTTAAGTTTTGGAGGAGGAAACAGAGGAGTACGAATCCTCGATTTTTGAGATTTTTACGCAGGATTTTTCGCCTTGTCCTTATCGCACTACTTTTAGGTGCCGCTTCCGTTAGCGAGACGGGTATATTTACCTAAAATATTTAAAACTCAGCTCCTGTTTCGTCTTAACCACATCAGCTTGCGGGTGTGCAGTAATGCGTGCGCGTGCTCAGGGCTCGAGAAAGTGGAAAATCACCCGTAATGCGCGAGCGACATCGCAGATGTTTATATAAATACCTTGATATGCATACATTTTATTTTAGACAAATAATACTTTCAATTTTCAAAAAATAAGCCTGCATGTCGACCTCTAGCCCCTCAAGGGCTCTACTGTCAGTACCTGAAAAATAGCTCTACCTATTACCGTATAGCTCTCACGGATAGACCGATTTCGATGCGGTTTTTAGGGTTCCATACCTCAAAAGGAAAAAACGGAACCCTTATAGGATCACTCGTGCGTCTGTCTGTCTGTCTGTCACAGCCCATTTTCTCCAAAAGTACTGGATCAATTAAGTTGAAATTTGGTACACATAATATGTAAGCCTTGGCTTGAGCTGTAAACTTATACTTAGTGTTTACCTGAATAAGAATAATAAGAATAAGTCTGTGACCCGAAGACGGACATGTAACGTAATTAAATGAATTTTAAACGTAGGGGGCACTATTGGGGGGTAAGTGAGACAATTAAAAAACAAAGTTTTGCAAACTATATCGTATTACATATCAAATGAAAGAGCTCAATGTGAGAATCTCAAGTATATATTTTTTTATTTTAAGATAAATAGTTTAGAAGTAATTAAATAGGCAAAAGTTACCATTCCCTCCCCTTTATCTGAAGGAAGCGAAAGAGGTATGTCAGGATCGTAGCAAGTGGAAATCCGTGGTCTCTGCCTACCCCTCCGGGAAATAGGCGTGATTATATGTATGTATGTATGTATGTATGTATGTATTATCTCCGAATCTACTGGGTCTAAAATTTTGAAAAAAATAGACAAAATAGGTCTTTACCTATAGATCACAGGAAAACCTATTACAAATGTGCAGTCAAGCGTGACTCGGACTTAATTACTTAGTTTTTGATCCGACCCTGACGGGATTTTTTAAAGACATTTCACTCACGTTTCACATCAAAAAATACATTGTTAAAAATTGTGTAATGTACGGAACCCTTGGAACGCGAGTCCGACTCGCACTTGGCCGGTTTTTTTTACTGCTGACAGATTTAATCTGTAATAGTTTCAGAATTTCAGCTACTTTGACTATGGGAGTGCGATTCTACCTACTCGTTAAACTGAGCTTTCCCATGAGATTTCCCAAACTGAGCATCCCGAATAAAATATTGACTATTTCATACTTTTGGCTGATCAGATGTCGATGGTTTCTAAGAGAGAAACAACACTATTTTCGTGATTTCTGGGTTGGTCCCATAATATAGGTGGCTCAGTTGAGCGAGTACCTATCTACCTATAATCGGACCCTGCATTTAGACCCCCATAGTGGACGATCAAACTGGGCATTGTTGAACTCCAATAACTTAATACAAGGTTCACCAACCATGTTACCTATTTAAAAAAGTTTTAGACTAAAGTTTTAAATTATTGAATCTTAAATTTTAAACTTCTTACCTATTCTTTTATAACTTATAGGTATATTAAAACTTTTTACTTTTTTTAGTAGCCCTGTTCACGGCTAATATACCTATACTCCTGTTTCATGTCTCGTTTCACGGTTTTTACCCAAATTTCATCTTATTGTTATGTACCTAAATGATGATGATATTGATGATTTAAATAGTAGGTACATAGGTACGTAGGTGCCTAAATATCCTTCATACTAGTCGCAGTAGTGGGTCTGTGAGCTGTAGACCTCGCGAGCCTACCTAAATAAATTGGCTTCAAAATCTAAATCGGCAAAAAAATAAAGTACCTATTTAATCATAAATTTCACGAGAAGCGGTTGTGAGGAGAACATCCGGACATACCAAAGCATTTTTGCTTAAGCTGAAACGGAGAACTTCGCTGACGCTCGGTCAATAAATCATGGCTCTAAAACAATGCTAGACTAAGACCAAGAAAAGTCTACAGCTATTTTGAAAGCCCACGCAGTACAAGTGTTATTTTAATCGTCAAACGTCTATGAAATTATGACGTGTAAATAACACTTGCACTGCGTGGGTAATCATAATCGCTGCAGACTTTTCTTGGTCTAACTCTATTAATGTATGATTCAGTAACAAAACTAACAAAAAAAACAGACATATAACTATGATGATCACAAGCATCTAGTATAAAACAGAAAATGATCATAATAATATAGCGACATAACATATAAATTTAAAAATAAATGAGGGCGCCACTCTCTACGTAACTGTCACATTTCTTACGTAAAATGCGTAAACATGGCAACAATTTAGTATGGAAATTTTATAGTTCCATTTTATTTAATTTCTAATATTTTATTTCGCACTGTACTTAAATACATATATGTTTTTCATCGTTGGTATTCAAGAAAAAAAAAGTATTAAGTGAAAACAACTCACATTTAAAAATTGCTTTGAACAAATAGTAAGATACTTACCTATTTGACTACTAGTCAAATCAGTTCCTTTTTTTGAACTGTCAAAACGATTTTGCTACTATGAAATTTATATGAAACACTAGCATGTGAATCAAATTACCTACTCTTTATAGTTTTATAACGGGTTTAAAAATAGAAATTGTGTCTAAAAATAACTGCTGTCCACGTTTTGTCTACTAAGCTTCTGGTGCTTTATTTCATGCATGGTGTAAAATAATTTATTTTAAATACAGTCAAATACCCTATGAAAGCTTAAACTAGCAAATTTATGTGCTATAAAAGTTGAGAGCACGTTTTTATTTTCGCTTTTTGGTGCTATAAAAGGTGTAAAAACAGTCGAATAAAAGTCCTGTAAGCGTTTACTCAACGCGAAAAGGCGCACTTATACAGACTAAAAGTGTTATAAAAATCGAGTAAGCGCTGTATAAGAAGCAAATCGATGCTGCAAGAGTTGAGTAAAAGTGGATAAAAGCGCTTCTAGTGTTTTAATAGCAACGATAGTGCTTTTATTCGACTATTTGTTCTATAAACATTAGCAATTTACTATTACTCAGTGAAAGTGTTCTATAAAAGCAGCCGCACTGCTTTTTCTCAGCAAAAATGTTTCGTAAAAGTAGCCGAATTGCTTTTACTCGGCATTTAAAATGTGTAAGAGTGCAGTAAATGCTTTTATTCAACTAATATGTGCTAAAAACGATCTCAGGTAAGCGATTATATTACAATTATTTTATTATGTTTGAGGCCTAATCGTCTTCACGTGTCTAATAAAACAAAAAGGTACTTAAGTATTTTTTTACTGCTGTCATCCATGACATTTATTTTTACCGTGATTGTGTACATAAGTTTTTACTGTCTGTAAGTACACGTAATACAGTAAAACCTAGCGCGAAAAATACTTTATTGATAAAACCAAAGGCACTGGTTCATATATATTCATGGGCCGTCTATTTTCTTACATTTCAATAAAAAAATATTAATTAAAATAAGTAAAAATTTGCTTACACGATCTAGTTTCTCTTATATCTCATTAATTCGACTATGATGTCGCCATGTTTATGGATTTATAGTCCGGTGGCCGACTGCATGAAACCCTACCTGATAAAAAAATAGAAAAATCCTACTCTGTAGGGGTAGCTGACTTTTAGCAGCTTCAACTGCTCTTGGACAGCCGTGGCTTGGCAAATTTTGCGCAAGTGGCAAAAAAGTGGTACAAATATTCATCAAAAAACAAAAGTGGTCAGCTACATCCTGTGTTGGCTGGTTCCTGTGTCCGACCGAATTTGTGGTACCAAGTGAGCTACAATTTACCTCATCGAAAAATAGAATGTCACTTGTATGGTAGGATAGCTGCCATTGACATTTTTTTTTAATGCGGACGGACTGCAAAAGCTGCCAGGCTAAGGTGAGACCGACCAAGACATACGTCAACAAATTTAATGTAGGTATTACAATCAGTTTTTTTTCATTCTATTTTTCGATGAGGTAAATTGTAGCTGTCACGTTGTACCACAAATTCGGTAGGACACAGGAACCTGCCAACACAGGATGTAGCTGACCACTTTTGTTTTGCTGTCCTCAATTCTGTTATACGATGGGGTTTTTTTTTGATGAATTTTTGTGCCACTATTTTGCCATTTGCGCAAAATTTGCCAAATTAAGCCGCGGCCGACCAAGAGCAGTTGATGCTACTAAAAGTCAGCTACCCCTACAGAGTAGGATTTTTCTATTTTTTTATCAGGTAGGGTTTCATGCAGTTGGCCACCGGACTATATTGAAACGACAACATGGCTGACTTGTGCTGTTAATGTAGTTCAAAACTCTTTAAAAGTACTCTAAGCTGAATACATTTTGAATAAAACCTGTAAATACACTTCAGCTCCTATAACAGCGGTTTGAACCCCATTACCCGAATTATGATATAAGCGCGCTGTTACAGCAGCATTGTTGCCAAATGGTTATTGGATTGCTTTTAATAAGCTTTTATAGCAACAGAGAAGAGAATTGAGTAACAGTTGTATTAAAGCGCCTTATTCAGACAATTAGCTATTCTATAGCTGTTATATGATTTTAATAGAACAATTATGCTGAATAAAAGTGATTTAGTAGCGCTAACTCAGCATTTATTAAAAGGTGGAATAAAAGTGCTAAAAGATAGTGCTATAAACGTTTATACGACATGATTATAGCACTAATTAGCGAAAATTGCTAAATAGTCGAGTTAACCGCTATTATACGATATATTGGTGTTTCAACAACCGTAACTCGGCTGTTATACGATTACAGGCTGAGTAAATCAATTCTTATACGACTATTTTGCTAGTTGGGTAGTAACTCGCTATTAACAAATGTGTCATCTCATTACTTCATAACCAATAGAGCAATAGGGAATATTAGGCAAAGCTCTGCGTAGGTGGCACTTTTGTGGCACATACAGTAAACAAACCACATTGACACATCACACGTCACGTCAATCACATGGCCTACCGCGAAACAAGAAAATCGAAATTTCGTTATTGACCGAAGCGAAGCGAAGGTCTACGTTTTGACTCGGGCATTTTGCTTTCGTATGTCCGGATGTTCTCCTCTACAGGTCGCAATTCTTAACCGATTCTCGTGAAATTTTGTGACCGAATTTTATGACTAAATAAAAATTTTTTGTCAATCCGGTTTTTGGAAATTTTTAAAAATGGCGGAGTCGTGATTACTGGCGCCTAAACAAATAGTCGTATCGATATCATAAGACTTTTTCTTTTTGAGACATGTTTACAGAGTTAATAGCAAAAAATGCAGAAAAAAATTATCGCTGGTTTAGGCGGTATTTAGATATTTAATTTTAACTAATTTTAATTTGAGAAGGAGTAGCTAAATTTCGTCAACCTATTTAAGAACTATTTGGCTCAGTTTATAAACGTTCGCTTTTTCTGTTTGCACAGAGGGTCTGGGTTCGATCCCCAGTAATTGTATGCTGGGATATTATAACTTTTTGTATTTTTTTACACATAAATTTCGTATTGTTTTTCTTTAATTTACTATACACCGTGTTTTTATTGAATTCCGTTAACTTCGGGGTATAGTTAAGTACGTTTATAAGAACTAAATGGCATAGTTAATTTCCAAAAAAAAAATTTTTTTTTGTTTTTTTTTTTGTTTAAAAAGTAATTAAATGTAGCATATAGCGTTGTTGTAACACGGGCATTACATTTAACTCAACCAAACAATTGAAATCTGTGACATATCAATGTCATTTCGTACATCAATCGACCGAGATTGTACTTAAGTTTAGTAGCAAATGTATTAATGTATGAACTCATTCTAAACACTAATCAATATGTAAGCTGGCCCTAAGGCAAGTGTACACGCTTGTAGAGGCCTTATAGTAAAAAAATAAATTATGCATTATCTCCGAAATGGACTTAATTAGAACATCGGTGTCTTTGAGAAAGTTACTTGATTTAAGCTCAGGAATGCACCCTTGAAATTAACGGAAATCAAAAAAAACACGGTGTATTTAAAGCTCTTAGCACCATGTTATTTCAAGCTCTGCTCGCGAGGTCTACAGCTCACAGAGCCACTAGTCTAATCTCTCTATCACTCTTGAATATTCGAGCGATAAAGAGGCACATAACTAAATTTCGATTTTCGCGTTTACCGCGGCCCTTGTTAACAAACCGCTTTGATGCATCAATGTCATATTTTATTGTCTGTGAAAACTTGTCAAAAAACAGTTTAAGGCACAGTATGTATAAGTTAGTCTATGAATTTACTGAGTCGGTAGTGCTGCACTCTGGCGGCAGAACATTGCAGTAATATCCCCTATTAACGCACACTATTTACCATTTAAAAAAAACCGGCCGGCAAACAAGATACCCGCACCGATAAATAACATAAAAACTGGCCGCTATGTACGTAAACTACAATTTCCTCCTACCGAAATTATTGGGATCGTCCCTTCACTGGTCCACGGTAAACGTGGTGTTGTTTCGCTCTAACGCAGGCTTAAATGACGTGAACGAGCGAGACCAAGCGAAGATGCAGTTTCATAACTAATCAGACGTGTCCACTGTCCGCCGCGTGCGCATCTTATACGGATTTTGAAGTTTAATTCGATTTTTCAATAGAAAAATTGATTTTCTGTATTTATTTGGCTTGAGAAAGGAGTTTTAAGGGTGTTTTGAAAGATTTTAGACTACTTTCCAATAGTATCTTAGAGTGTTTAACTATCTGTTGCTCTCAGCTCTTAAAGTAGAGATGAGCGTAACATAAAATAAGCTCTAACTCGTTTAAAATAAGGTTTAAAATCGTTCACGTCAAGGTGATTGGACTTAGGATGTTTTGATGTTGTTTGGAATAAGTAAGATCAGTATGAAATCACCTGTAACAGTACTGCTGTCCCTTTCTAAACTGGTATTGCTTGTGGTACTAGTGAGGTGGATGGCTATATTTTTGTATTCGTGCTTTATACTCTTGGTGCGTACATTTGCTGACTTAACAGGTTTTGACAGGGGTAATAAACTGTTGATGTATTGTTCATTAATATTTTAATTATTGATTAATGGTAAAAGGTCGTCGTATATTTTGATTAATTATTCATTTAATTATTGAATGAATAAGATTAATGTTTAATGGTGTAGTTATTTGCGGTCACTATACTTTCATGGTCAGATGGCTATTTCAAATACCTACTTGAAACTTAAATATAGTTTGTTGTCAATGTCATATAAAGATGAGGTCAAAAGATTGCTTCTTTTTTGCGCCTACCCACATTTTTGAAATTTCTTTGAATATTACAGTGACACCCATATGTGGAAAAACTATAATATTAAAATACCTATATGTAGGCACTCATAGTATATTTATGGCAGGTTTAGAGTTAATGTTTAAATAATAAATTGTATGCAATTTAGCATTTTGTTTTCTATTAACCTTTTCATCAATTCTTAGAGCCTCATAAAGTGTTGAAATCAGATAATTAACTAATAAAATGAATAATTTAAATTTTTCTAAAATTTAATAACTAATGGTAGACAGTAAAAATATATAGGCTTAGTTAAGAAAAGATGAAATAGATATTAATCTACATTACTGTGTGTGACTGGTATGCACTTAAATTTAAGTCAATAATTCCAACGCTCATGCATTTTCCTATGCAATAAAAAAAAAACGCATGAATATACGATGCGCAATGCGACTGAAATTCAATTAGCTGCAATAAAACAGACTCACACTAGTGTCGCTAAAACTGCGCATCAGGAAAAGGTTGGCGACATCTGCATTCAGCGCAAGCCCCCGTCGGAGCCGCGTGCGCCGCCAGTCGCTCGTGTCCCGCGCAGCGCCGCGCAACGTTCGAAATTCGAATTCAAATTTCAAATTTCGAACTTCGGACACTTCGAATCCGTTAGATTCGTATTCAGACTCTCGTGTGTGTTATGTTTAGAATTAGACCGTTTTTGTGATTTGTGATGGTCGGTTTGAAATTTATTGTGACAAGTTGACAACTGAGTGGTTAAAGTTCAAATCGCGTTCACCTTTGGGTTAAATGGATATTTAGATTTTATGAAACTTTGTGATTTTACATTTTAAGTGGATTTGTGTGTGTTTGAGACTAAAGTGACTTGCTCATTATAATATTTGGACAGGTTTGTACTAATTATTTATAATACAATAATAAATAGACAAATAACATAATTAAAATATAGTCTGACAAAAAAGAGTAGAAATTAAAAAATGGCAATACTGTAGTGTCGTTCCTTTCAAATCAATCTATATAACAAAACGGGACGACACTACTGTATTGCCACTTTTTAATTTCTACTCTTTTTTTGTCAGACTGTAAGTCCACTAATTATATCATTAATTATAAAAAAGAATTCTCAAACAAATAGTCGAAGAGCCAACCGTTAATTCATGCAACCTCATGAGATAAGCCCAATTATTGCTTAAAAACCATTAATGGATAAAAATGAATTTCTCAACAATTAAATACAAGTGTTCTCATTAGGAAACTCCATTGCGTTTACTTTTAATAGTTTTCGTAACGCCATTTGATAAAGTTAAATTTTCTTATTGCCCTTTTCCGCCTACTTAAGCGTAAAATTATAGATTATATATAAATGTTAATGTCTGATTTAGTGATAACATAATCGAACGTATTTATACAAGTATTTATACTATTTCAAAAACTTTACTATATTTTAAACAAAAAAAAATACAAAAATAATAATAATTTACATGACAAAGCTCTCCAAAGGGCCTCTACGTGTTGGATCTATATCCCCACCCCATGTAAGCCTAATCTAAAGACCGGGATTTATAGGCCCGTGAAACCAATATGGGTAGACCGGGGTGACTTTGGAAAATTTGGGGTTAAGGTCACTGTGGCGAAGTCCCGATACTTTATTTTTTTTTGACTTTGGAGTGATCTAGTTCCGTTAATTATTTACCTATGTTACTGCTTGTAATCGCATACGATGAAGAATTTAATAATTAATAGTTTAGCCTTAGTGACAGATCATTTCAAGCACAAATTAAGCAAAAACAATGGCATTTTTTAAAATTAGGCGAGTAGACGGACTTCCCGTGCAGTTTAAGGGAAGTCCGTCTAGTTATGATATCAGCCAATCTATGGGTGCGTATATGTTCGTAGTCAAATTCCTAAAAAGAACGGATCAAGACAATCAAAAGTGTACTTTAAACTTGTTAATATACGGTTCAGATTCGAAATAAACACCATTTTTCTAAAACAAAGGCAAGTCCGGCATATACTACCAAAATGGGGTGGTAAACCTTTTTTGGCAAATAATTAAACATAATTATTTTTTGATTTCCGAAATAAAAGATCAATAGTAATTTTAAAATGAATTTTAATCGTTTCTTTTAATTTACTGAGATCAAAATTTAATAAAGTAACATCATGCGCAAAGTCTGGAGGATTTTTTGTTACCTTATCAAATCGTTATAATATTAAAGTCGCAAAAACAGTTGGTAATCTCTGATTTAACGAAAGTCCGGCATATGACGGACTTGCCTTGAACATAATAGACGGACTTTCCAACTTAGTCAAATTTTAATATGATAAATTGTGGAACGTATAATTACAAAACTAAGCTAATTTCTGATATTTTAAAAAGAGAATAAAGACAGCTGATTCTTATGCTACCTACGTAGTTACTTTATGATGCACAATCTGTTCAAAAACTATTTTTAACAATTTTTTTTCGAAAGGCTGTCGCACTATGACTTCGAGTTCAAAACACGAAATGACTTGTTGAGGCGGATTGCTCTGAAGTTGGTTGTCACAGCGCCATCTGTTTTACAGTGACGGAACTAGCGCGAAAAACTGGTTAATCGACTGGACTCCAAAGTCGCATACGCCTTCAAATTCAAAAGTTATAACGTGTTGACGGACTTGCCTTGTAGACGGACTTGCCCACAGTGACCTTACTTTGATAGATTTAAAACGGCCATAGAATTACCATTATTCATTATTTACTGAAAATGTTCCTGTAACTAGTTAGATTACTATATATTTATATTCACCTACTGTAAAAAATCTCACATAAATATATATTATGGCTTAAAAACTAGAATTTTAAAGTCGCCCCTGCAGTTGAAAGTCAACCCGGTCTACCGTAATTATTTAATTAAAATTATTGGTTATCAGTGCGACGCGTTCTTACATATTTGGCAGATCACTAGCGATAGATAGCGCGACAACATTGTCGATACAGTCTTAATGCCACATTATTAGAGGATTCAAGATTGAAAGATATGCAATATGCTTAAAGTAAATATTGAAAATCTATCTATTCTGTAAACTAAGATTTGAAACGTCTGCGTTTCATTCGCCGACGGCACTCGTCCAAAAACTTGCGTGAAACGAAACAAAAATCTGTAGGTATAAGGCTTCTACAGACGTTGCGACAAATCGCATGCGATTTCAGATAATTGCTGGCTAAGTAGGAGCAACGAATTTAATCGATCAACCGAATGCCGCAATGTATTGCAAATTGCATGCTATTATCGGAGTTTGGAGAGGCCAATACGCAACCTACATCTAGGTACAGCCTGGCAAAAAAGAGTAGAAATTAAAAGGTGGCAACACTGTAGCGTCGTCCCTTTCAAACCAATTTATATAAGAAAACGGGACGACACTACAGTGTTGCCACTTTTTAATTTCTACTCTTTTTTGCCAAGCTGTAAGTGCTGTAACCTTTCTTATAAGTTTTTCTGCTGAGAGGGACAGAGATAATGATGTTGCTTCCTTGTCCCTCTTAGCAGCAAAGCAAGATAGCAGAAACTGCCCAATTCAGTATTCAATTCAGCTTCAACTTAATCTGCGTGGAATGATGATGATTACTGATAAAAACCGGCCAAGTGCGAGTTGGACTCGCGCACGAAGGGTTCCGTACCATTACGCAAAAAATTACAAGAATAACGTTTGTTGTATGGGAGCCCCACTTAAATATGTGGTATTATCTATGAAAAGGGACCTTATTGTCGATGGCGCTTACGACACTAACATCGATGAGCACTAAACGTAGTAGTTTAAAATTGGTGATTCTGGCCCATTTTAGTTATTTTGATTTCCAATTTAGCAATTAAGTTTCTTTGATTACCACCAACATATTTACAGACTTTTACAAGGATTTCATGCATTATTTTCTAGTATGTATAACTTCAGTCCTTGAACTATGTTATTGCTTGTCAGAAACACGACGGCTCATTATTTTCTCGATAGAATCTTAAGTTGAAAACATGCCTAACACTGTCTTTATTTCCTTATGTTAGAAGTACTAGGACGAAAATGTATATGAAACTTACTTCAGTCGATAGCTTTTAAGTAAATCTTCATTATTGCTTGTCCTTTTATCGATACGTTAATTTTTTCATTCATCATTTGATGAATTCAACATTTTGCCTACTAAATTACACCCTACGCGGCAATACCTTGCGCCTATTCCTCACGCCAGTACGCCCGTGACCACTGTCAGCGTCGGACCTGTGCTAGTTTAGCGGACGTTTCATAAAATGGGTAATCACAGTATAAATATGCAAATATGTTATACACACAATGTTTTTCAACATACTTACGAAGAAAAGCAAAATAATTCTTAAATACGGTGACATTTCAGACATTCGTCCGTCATATTGTCATTTTATAACAAGTTGGGCAGCAAAGGCACACACCCATCTAACCAATCCGGAATTCAGTCACGATTGATAAATTGTGTAAACATATTTTAAAAGGCTATAAAATTAATCAAATTGAATAATTTAGACTGGTCACATTTTTGTAAAAATCGATTTCTACTGGCAAAACATATTACTTTTTGGCAACCGGGTTTTTTAACCTAATTAGACCCCGCTGAATCCGAATTTGCCGGTTGCTTGATCGAATTCTTGACTGGAAGTGAGATATGTGATATTAAAGGTCCCTTTTTTTAGTTTTTCGTAAATAACTCGTAAACGGTGGCCAATATAAAAAAAATGAACTAATAATCTACACAAAATTTTCAATAAAAAAGATTCAGTACATTTTTAGCAGGGATCAATATTTAAAAAGATAATAAAGAGGGAAAGTTAATTATAATAAATTCTAAGGTTCCTTGTTTTTATTTTTTCGTTAATAATTTGAAAAGTATGACTCATAGCAAAAACAAATCTTACACATAAATCATCATCATCATCATCATCTCAGCCATAAGACGTCCACTGCTGAACATAGGCCTCCCCCTTGGACCTCCATACGTGCCGGTTGGAAGCGACCCGCATCCAGCGTCTTCCGGCGACCTTAACAAGATCCATCTTGTGGGTGGACGTCCTACGCTGCGCTTGCTAGTCCGTGGTCTCTACTCGAGCACATTTCGACCCCATCGGCCATCTTCTCTGCGTGCAATGTGGCCTGCCCATTGCCACTTCAGCTTGCTAATCCGGTGGGCTATGTCGGTGACTTTAGTTCGTCTACGGATCTCCTCATTTCTGATTCGATCACGTAGAGAAACTCCGAGCATAGCCCTCTCCATAGCTCGTTGAGCGACTTTGAGTTTTGAGATGAGGCCGATAGTGAAAGACCACGTTTCGGAGCCGTAAGTCATCACTGGTAACACACATTGATTAAAGACTTTCGTCTTGAGGCACTGAGGTATGTCGGACGAAAAGACATTACGTAGTTTCCCGAACGCTGCCCAACCGAGTTGGATTCGGCGGTTGATCTCTTTCTCGAAGTTGGACCTACCTAATTGGACTACTTGTCCTAGGTAGATGTACGAGTCAACAACTTCGAGTACCGAGTTCCCAACAGAGACTGGGATGGGCACAACATTGGCATTTGACATAAGTTTCGTCTTGTCCATGTTCATTTTCAAGCCCACCCGTTGTGAAACTCGGTTGAGGTCATCGAGCATCATGCTGAGTTCCTCCATCGACTTTGCCATGACTACGATATCGTCGGCAAACCGAAGGTGAGTGATGTATTCGCCGTTGATGTTGATGCCAAGTCCTTCCCATTCCAGGAGCTTGAAGGCGTCTTCCATTACGGCAGTAAACAGTTTCGGAGAGATAACGTCTCCCTGCCTTACGCCTCTTTGCAATGGAATCGCCCTCGTGCTCTGCTCCTGTACTCGGACCGACATGGTGGCGTTATTATACAAACACTTCAACACTTCGATGTACCGATAGTCAATATTGCATCGCTGAAGAGACTCAAGCACCGCCCATGTTTCCACCGAATCGAAGGCTTTCTCATAGTCCACAAACGCTAAGCATAATAATAACCTGTACATCAACGGTTTGATAGAGGAGTTGAGCAGCACCAACGTCGGTTGTTCGGTTGATGGAGTTTGTATTAACAACATCAGCTATGCAGACGACATGGTGCTGCTCACGCCATCTCTCGGCGCAGTGCAAAACTTGCTCGGTGTCTGTGAGAGGTATGCAGTGGACCATGGGCTCAGATACAATGCTAAGAAGAGTGAATTCCTAATCTGCTAAGACGTACGAGGTTGTGCCACCAATTGCTCTGTGTGGCACCCATTTAAACCGGGTTAAGCATTTTAAGTATCTGGGCCACTGGGTCACTGAAGACCTCTCTGACAATATGGACATAGAGAGAGAGCGGAGGGCGCTGTCTGTTCGCTGCAATATGTTGGCTCGGAGATTTGCAAGCTGTACTAGAAAAGTAAAACTAACGCTATTTAGGGCATACTGCCAGTGCTTTTACTCTTGCAATCTCTGGGTCAATTATGCGCAGAGGACGTACAGCGCACTCCGGGTGCAATATAATAATGCATTTAGGGCGTTGCTGGGGCTTCATCGGAGGTGCAGTGCTTCGGGCATGTTTACGGAGGCGGGGATTGACGGCTTTCATGCGATCATGAGGAAGCGCTGCGCCTCATTGTTAGAAAGGATGCGGGGGAGCCCTAGCAGCCTTCTAAGGGTGTTTGCCGACAGGTGGGATTCACCCATGCTTAAAAGATGGATCGGCCTTCATTCGACATTCGTAAATTATAATTGGTAATTTTTAAATTTTAATTGATGACATGTTTTTATTATAATTGCTATTTAATATTTTATTTATTTATTATTGTCGATCGATTTTTTACATTTATTGTTATTATTTTAATGTTTTTAATTTAATTTATTTCTGTAATTCACAATTCAATTATTTAATTTTATTTTTACATTTATTTTATTGACTGTTTTAATGAATTTATGCTCATCCGGTTGTGTCTGTGTTTTGTGACTCTGTATTTTATTAACAATAGTCTTAAGTTTTGCTTTGTACAGATACTAACATTTTTATGGGCTTTGCCTGAAATAAATGATTTTATTATTTGTATCTCCTTAGATATCACGGGCCTATAAATCCCGGTCTTTTGATAGGCTTGCGTGGGGATATAGATCCAACACGTAGAGGCCCTTTGGAGAGCTTTAATGTCATGTAGAACGCCTGCTGGAACCCGTTCACAGGCGCAACAATAGACACCCATGAACTGGTCTCAGCAGGCATTGGGACTATTGTAGAAAAAGTGAACAGTATGCCGGTCTATGGATTGATGTTTGGGTGGACAATGAGATTGGGCTATTGTAAAAGAGGTCCGGACACCTGCCATAACAATGTTAACACTGTCATCGAGGCAGGCGGTGACTCGCCGCTGACTAGATGGGCCCCTGAAACTGCCGTCGTAAAGACGACCAGGAGCAACATCGGTGTGAGCGGCTCAGGGGTGTCGAGAGGTGTGCGCCGCTTTCTACCCAGTGGCTGTTACCAGCCACTGTGTCAACTCGCGTCTTATGCATCTTTCACTTCCACCCCTGGAGCATATAGCTCTAGCGACTCCTCTCTGGACGGCCAATGAAGGCAAGCCAGAGCTGAGAGTCCTGCGGGTCCCCTTGGGGTCCACTCCGACCGATTTTATTATTATTATTATAATGGCAAGTTATACTCTTCGGTCTTCTGTATAACTTGCCGCAGCGTATGGATGTGGTCTATGGTACTATAGCCTTTTCGGAAACCGGCTTGTTCGGGAGGCTGGAAGTCATCAAGTCTGTGTTCGAGACGGTTCGTGATGACCCTTGAAAACAGCTTATAGACATGGCTCAGAAGCGTGATGGGTCTGTAGTTCTTCAATAGGTTGTTATCACCTTTTTTGAAGAACAGCACCACCTCGCCTCTATTCCATGTTTCAGGCGTTATGCCCTCGGACAAGGCGGAATTAAAGAGCTTCTGGAGGACTTTAAGTACCGGTGTTCCACCCGCTCTCAGAAGCTCTGAAGTGATTTCGTCTTTGCCCGGCGCCTTGTTGTTCTTAAGCTGCTTCAGGGCCATCCTAATCTCGTACAGACTGATGTCCGGGATATCTTCGGTATAATGTCGGGACAGCTTGGCTCTTGGATCTCCTACCAAGCTGTCAACGGGCTTTGCGATCGAAGTGTATAACTGTCCATAGAACGTCTCGATCTCACCTAAAACCTCCGCTTTGCTCGACGCTATGCTGCCATCTTCCCGTTTCAGCTTTGTCAGCTGGCTTTGCCCAATAGACCCTTGCTTTGCTTGCGTTGCTTTGTCCTTTGCGAACACTTTGGAGCCTTGGTTTCGCTCAATAGTCTCTTTAATACGGTTAGTATTAAAGAGACGCAGATCATGTCGCAAGGACTTAGATATACGTCTATTGAGCTGCCTATATGACTCCGCGTCATCGGGAGACTGCAACTGTAGCGAGCGTCGTTCAGCCATGAGGTTTAAGGTTTGCTCGGTCAATTTCTGAGGTCTATCTTTACGGCGGGGTCTAAAAAACTTAGACCCTACTGTGTGGACAGTTTCCACTAGCCCGTCGTTGATTTCGTCCACTGAAGCTAAGTTCTCTAGGCAAGCAAAGCGGTTAGAGAGCTCGAGTTGAAAGCTTTCGGGGTTTTGAACATGGGCTCGAGTAGGTCGGAGCGTAGACTTCATCAGGCTGGACCTTTCAAGTTTAATATTGATATTCAGTGTGCCTCTTACGATTCGGTGATCACTACCGGTCTTTACCCTGTTGATCACACATAAATAATAAACATAAAATTTCCTACAAGAAACATGTAGAACACTTTTCGCTAGGATCAATATTTAAAAAGACAAAGCAGCCGGTAAGTTAATTACAATCAATTTTAAAGTCCCTTTTTAGTTTTTTTGTAAATAACTCGTAAACGGTGTCCCATAGCAAAATAGGTTTTACGAATAAATAATCTACATAAAATTTCCTGCAAAAAACATCTGAACACTTTTCTCTAGGATCAATATTTAAAACGATATTAAAGGAAGAAAGTTCATTACAATCAATTCACATGTCACTTTTTTTAGTTTTTAGGGTCCCGTACCTCAAAAAGAAAAAACGGAACCCTTATAGGATCACTCGTGCGACTGTCTGTCTGTCTGTCCGTCTGTCACAGCCCATTTTCTTCAAAAGTACTGGACCAATTAAGTTGAAATTTGGTACACACATGTAAATTCGTGACCCAAAGACGGACATCTTACGTAAACAAATGAATTTTAAACATGGAGGCCACTTTTTAGCCAAGGGGGGTTAGTTAACATTAAGAACCTGTTTTGCTATGGGCCACCGTTTACGAGTTATTTACGAAAAACTTAAAATAGGGACCTGGAAATTGATTATAATTAACTTACCCCCTTTAATACCTCATTAAATATTGATCGTAGCGAAAAAGTGTACCAAACCTTTTTTGTGGACAATTTTATGTTCAATATTTATGTTCGGTACTTTTGTATATGTACGCACAAATACTACGTATTTTCTTTTCATTATTTTTAAATCGGTTAATACTTTAATCGACTAGCATATTCCAAAACGGGATACGCCTGCAACGGAACGCTTTTTTTGAAAGCGCGCAACACTGGAAGCTCGAGTGTTGCCATATATTCATTCCTAACGATATCAAAATCGAAAACGCCGCCGCTGACTGCTCGCTCCGTAAGCTTGAGCCATATAAAAACCAAAATCAAAGATCAAAGTGTTCAGCACAAATAGAAGAAGTCTAACGACGCCAGCCTATGAGATTACTACATTCATCATCGAAGGAAAGGGGCCCCTGGGTAGCGGTATCCACGTCACACACCAGGTTAGTCCCAAATTCTGGATTATGCTAGTCTAGATATCAAATTATTCAACATAATTGTGTTCGAACCGGATATTACTATCTGGTATCGTTGTATACTTAATATTTGTGCTGTACAATAGTAATTTCAAGTAAATTCCTTTGTCTTTGTTCGTAAGCTTGCGAGAACCTACCTCCGCTTACAATTATAAATATCGAGTTTCCGACAACGTCGTGCGATATTTTTCAAAAATACTGATACGTACAGTTAGATCTCAACGAGATCATTCTAAGTATATATAGTTTCATATGGTTTTGAGCACTTTTTGCGAAATTACATCCGTCTTTATTTCCGATAACCGAGCGGTAGTTCCATACAACGGCGCGCGAGGAATCATTTGCCTAGTTGTAATAGGTCTAAATATAATTTGTCGCAACGCATTTCGTTATTTTGTACAACGTACATTACATTACATTTAGTATTTACGTACTTAAGTGTAATTTTAAGGTTCAGGTATAACGTACCGGAAAACCAAGTTATCGTTTGCTGTCACAATTACAGTATCGAATAAACTGTCGCTCGTATTGCGTACGGCACAGAGTTCACATTTCTTTAGCTCGGGTTCTACCGACGGGAAATACTATCTTTGTCTTTAACATTGCATGTTAAAATACAACTTACTTTTAATTTGCGACAAATTGTATTATTATTTTATTAACTAACTAACACTTTGCTAGTACCTAGCCATTTTAGAGATCTTAAAACTTAACATAACGTATATACTATACATAGTTTAATCATCTCTTATCTCGTGATAACATTATTATTTTACACAGTATAATAACTCAATTTCTTACAAAATGACCGCTATGGAGATTGAACAATTGACATTCGAACGTGATTTAGCGATTAACAATATTCAAAAAATTGTAGACTGTTCGAATAATGCAGCCGAATTCCGAGTTCGAGTTAAAGAGTTAGCCTCAATCAAAAAATCATTTTTCCAAGTTCAAGCGAAAATTGAAAAGTTATCGGCAAAGAATGAGTCATTCAACCGCGATGATAATTTAGCTGTTAGAAATCAATTCGATTCCTTGTATTTTAAGGTGCAAGTTGCCTTAGATACACTTAAGGAGGAGCGTAAACAAAGCATTGCGTCATTTACGTCTGCTTGCGGCGGACTTAATGGGGTGTCACATGCGAGTTGCTGCGCTCAGCAATCAAATCAATCGCATATTCGTTTACCGCGCTTATCGCTTCAAACGTTCACAGGTGTTCTAACTGAATGGAATGCTTTCTATGATTTATTTAAATCACTTGTACATGACAATGTCACTTTGACAAATGTCGAACGCTTCCGGTATTTGTTATTGTTTTTAAAAGATGAACCGTATAATCTTATCAAGTCTATCCCTGTTACGGATTCTAATTACGAAAATGCCTTACATGTATTAATTTCGCGTTATGAAAATAAGCGAATTATTTCAACAAAACATTTCGACAACATTTTTGACTGTGAGTCAGTTAACGAGAAAAATGTTGAATCAAGTTTACGTAACTTGATGAATAGTTATCACGAGAATATAACTGCCTTAAAATCCTTAGGTTTACCAGTTGATGACTGGAGTTTCGTACTTTTAAATATTTTGCTACGCAAAATTACACCTAATATTCGTAGGCGTTTTGAATTATCATTGAAAACTTCATGTGAAATTCCTGACGTGACCGAATTACTCGATTTTCTCGATAAGGAATTAGCGGCATCTGAAGTGATGACCGCGTCCGCGCGTACTGCAAGTACCTCCGCGGGGCCTGCGCAGCGCGCGGCGCCCGCGCTCGCTGCTGCTGGCGGAGCGGCCGGCTCGGCCCGGTCAGCTGCGGTGACGTCATCGCGCCATGCTATGGCGGGAAAACGTGCAATGTCGCTTACTTGCGCGCACTCCGATGTGCAATATAATGCACCGCGCAATACTAATTCTTCTTTTGCGCGTAACTCGCGGGCTATGAGCATACATGCTACAACTGCGGTGGATTATTTAAATAAAATTAAATGCGCGTATTGTAAGGAGAATGCACATCCCTTATATAAATGTGAGAAGTTTAATACGCTCACTTTAAAGGAACGAAAACATTTCGTGGAACAAAATAAACTTTGTACCAATTGTTTATTTAGTGGTCACGAGTCTAAAGACTGCAAGTCGCGCCATGCTTGCCGCGTCTGCACTCAAAGGCACCACTCTTCATTGTATGAAGATGCGCCTACTCCAAACGTCTTACTGACTACGGAGTCTTCTTCTTCCCCTGAGTTGCGCTCAGTAGCGGAAACCTCCACGCCCACTCCATTACATGGAGATACGGGGCAACGTTCTAGTAAAAACTGTACGGTCCTACTCACGACGGCGCTTGTAAATCTACGACCCTTGAACCAGGGGCCTTACACGCCGCGGTCCGTGCGAACCCTTGTGGATCAAGGTTCGCAGACCACACTCATTTCTGAGTCGTGCGTCCAACGTCTCGGCCTGCCGCGGTACGCCGCGCAGCCGGGTACCACTCTCTCCGGTATTGGTGGCGAAGTCCGACCACGTGGTTACGTGTTGTGCGAGGTCACACCCCACAACAAAACCCGAACCGAAGCTTCACATCGAAGCTTATATCATACCGGACTTGACAAGCTACATAGCTTACATTCCTAAATCGATTGGGAATATTCAGAAGTTTCAACACCTTCAAAAGCTTGATCTAGCGGACCCAGAACTGCGTTCAACGCGGCCTGTTGAACTGCTACTGGGATCTGATTATCTTGATAGCATACTGCTACTGGATAATATCAAGGGTCCACCGGGCACACCCGTGGCCATCAACAGTATTTTTGGTTATTTGATAGGTGGTAGAATTTCATATGAAAGTATGAAACGACTAAGTGTCAACTTGAGCACTTGCCAACTTGACATGAAACTTCAAAAGTTCTGGGAATTGGAATCCATACCAGAACATCCACATCTTACAAAAGATGAATTACGCTGTGAGTCGATCTTCGTCGATACTCACACACGAGATGCAAATGGGAAATATACAGTTTCTCTACCCTTCAAAGAAAATGCTCCGCCCTTGGGCGATTCTCGTGGTATAGCTCTCTCACGTTTAACTAAACTAGAGGCACGTCTGTCTCTCGATCCTGCCTTACGGGAGAACTATAACAAATGTATCCAAGAATATTTAGACTTGGGACATATGGAGCCAGTCACTGATTCAACGAGTCCTGGCACTCCCCCCTACTACCTACCACACCACGTTGTGGTGAAGAGTTCCACATCCACTACAGTTACTACGAAGTATCGTATCGTGTACGACGCTTCATGTAAGACTACGTCAGGTCGTTCTCTTAACGATAATCTTCTCACGGGTCAGAAATTGCATCAAGACATTTCTGAAATTTTATTGAAGTACAGACTTCATAAAATCGTCTTTACGGCTGATCTCGGCGGTATCGCTACATCGGTCTTTGTAAAGAACACCGTGACTTCCATCGGATTCTTTGGAGATTCTCTCCACATGATCCCGTAAAGGAATATCGTATGTGCTCTGTCACATTCGGCGTCGCTTCCGCGCCTTTTCTCGCTTTGCGAACACTTCGTCAATTAGCAATTGATGAAGCTGCTAACTTTCCACTTGCCTCGCAAGTACTTCTCAACGAAGTATTCGTTGATGATGTCGTTACTGGAGTTGATACAGTTGAAGATGCTATCACTCTTCAGCATCAGCTAACTTCCATTTGCAAAGCAGGAACCTTCGAACTCCGCAAATGGACAAGTAATAATTCTGAGTTTTTATCGCATTTAAACGATGATGCTTCCAATCACGATGACGCACTCATTCTGTCAGCACTTGACACTGACACGTCCGTCAAGGTCTTGGGGCTCAAGTGGAACCCTAAATCTGACGTTTTTTCCTATCAAACGGATGAAGTAGCTAACTCACGCAAATGTACAAAGTGTATAATGTTGTCAGAAATCGCTAAGATTTACGATCCCCTCGGATTTCTAAGTCCAGTGACTGTATTCGTGAAGCATTTAATCCAACTTTTATGGGTATCAGGCTCAGGTTGGGATGCTGCCCCTCCACAGGGTATCTGTGACTTGTGGTTTCGGTTCATCGACGAACTGCCGTTGCTACAAGATATTGCGTTACCTCGTCACGTGCTTCCTAGCACACATCAAGTGTCACTTCATGGTTTTTCAGACGCATCTGAAAAGGCGTACGCCGCCTGCGTCTACATTCGTGTCGTTGATTCGAACGGTGCCATCAGCACCCACCGTCTCATAGGCAAAACAAAAGTTGCGCCTTTGAAACGGCTCACTATCCCGAGATTGGAGCTATGTGGTGCTCATCTATTATCAAAATTGATAAAAAAGGTCCTCACTGCTTACAGCAGTAGATTATCTTTCGACCAAGTCTACGCTTGGTCCGATTCCACTATAACTCTTGCCTGGTTACGTTCGTCTCCAGACAAGTGGCGGACATACGTGTCTAACCGCATAGCGGAGACAACAAGCAACGTGCCTGCCTCGCAGTGGCACCACGTTCAATCCGCAGACAACCCCGCAGACCCAGCGTCGCGTGGTGTTCTCCCATCTCAGTTGAACCATCAACTATGGTTCACGGGACCTGCTTGGCTCAGTAAAACTGAGTCTGAGTGGCCTAAGGCTAACGTCATATGCCACACCGACGAAGAACGTCGCAAGCATGTTCTTCTCACACAAACCAATGAACCTAAAAGCTTAGAGTTCATTGAGCGATTCTCATCGCTTTCAAGGATGCTACGCGTCATTTCGTATATGTTACGATTCATAAACAAATGTCGTAAAGCCAATAGTCCTACGACTAAACATGTCACAGTTCCTGAGACGAAACAAGCTTTCAGTCGAATTATATCACTTGTCCAAAGTGAATGCTTTTCTGAAGACATCTCGCGTCTCAAAGACGACGACAGATGTACAAAACGTCTTCAGAAACTGAAACCTTTCTTGGACGAGGCCGGACTCCTCAGGGTCGGCGGCAGAATAAATCGGGCCAACGTACCGTATGATGCCAAGCATCAAATTCTGTTACCCAAGAAACATCATTTCACGAATCTTCTGATAGATTTCTAACATCAAACACATTTACATGTGGGACCTCAAACTTTACAGTTTGCCATCGCACAGACCTACTGGATCCTGTGTGCTCGCGATGCTGTGCGTATGCGTACACGACGCTGCGTATCTTGTGTTCGTGCACGACCTGTCGCACCACAGCCATCAATGGCTCAATTACCTACTACTAGGGTTCGATCACTTCGTCCCTTTTTAAATACTTCCGTTGATTTTGCGGGATATTTCTTTCTTAAATCAAGTAAACTTCGTAACGCGAAAGTTTATAAATCATATGTATGCGTGTTCGTTTGCCAATCAACGAAAGCAATCCATTTGGAATTAGTTCCCGATCTCTCAACCGAATCTTTTCTGAACGCATTACGTAGGTTCATATCCCGACGCGGGTATTGCAAAACAATCCGTTCCGATTGCGGACGGAACTTTGTAGGTTGCGACAGGTATCTTTCCGAACTTTTCACGTTTCTGCGAAACGAATCAAATCAGACTGCTATAAACAGCCAGCGGACAAACATGCAAATCACCTGGCAGTTTAATCCTCCATATGCTTCGCATTTTGCCGGTCTCGTCGAACGAGCCGTAGGTAGTCTGAAACGACACTTACATCGTGTCATAGGTACACTAAAACTAACTCAGGACGAATTTAATACTTTAATCTGTCAAATTGAAGCGGTCTGTAATTCAAGACCCCTCTGTCAACTCAGTAATGATCCGACTGATCCATTACCCCTTACTCCTGGACATTTCCTCATCGGGGAACCATTAACGTCTTTACCTGAATTCGACTTGTCTAACGACAATCCAAACCGCCTCGCTAGATGGCAGGTTATTCAACAAGCTATTCAACATTTTTGGAAACGCTGGAGCGTAGAATATTTACACCAGCTTCAACCAAGAGGTAAATGGTTCCACGACAATACTAACACACCCCTTCGGGAGGGTTCTGTAGTAGTGTTGATAGATAACACACTGCCACCATTGCAATGGCATCTCGCGCGCGTGCATCAACTGCATCCCGGCGCCGACGGTATTACCAGAGTCGTAACTGTACTCACGGTAATACTCTTACAAAGCGACCTGTAGTTAAGGTCTGCCCACTGCCTGTTGAATAGGCATCTCTTAGGTATAGCATTACATGTTTTTAGTCCTAAGTTAGAATAGCATTCTGTATGATAGTTCTTAAATAAAATAAGCATTATTTTATGGCCGGCGGCATGTTCGGTACTTTTGTATATGTACGCACAAATACTACGTATTTTCTTTTCATTATTTTTAAATCGGTTAATACTTTAATCGACTAGCATATTCCAAAACGGGATACGCCTGCAACGGAACGCTTTTTTTGAAAGCGCGCAACACTGGAAGCTCGAGTGTTGCCATATATTCATTCCTAACGATATCAAAATCGAAAACGCCGCCGCTGACTGCTCGCTCCGTAAGCTTGAGCCATATAAAAACCAAAATCAAAGATCAAAGTGTTCAGCACAAATAGAAGAAGTCTAACGACGCCAGCCTATGAGATTACTACATTCATCATCGAAGGAAAGGGGCCCCTGGGTAGCGGTATCCACGTCACACACCAGGTTAGTCCCAAATTCTGGATTATGCTAGTCTAGATATCAAATTATTCAACAATTTATGTATAATATTTTTTGCAACTGCCCCCGTTGCAACCGTTTAAGAGTTATTTACGAAAAAAAAGCGACCTGTGAACTGATTGTGATTAACTTTCTTCCTTTAATATCGTTTTAAATATTGATCCTAGAGAAAAGTGTTCAGATGTTTTTTGCAGAAAATTTTATGGAGATTATTTATTCATAAAAACCTATTGTGCTATAGGACACCGTTTACGAGTTATTTACAAAAAACTAAAAAGGGACTTTAAAATTGATTATAATTGACTTACCGGATGCTTTGTCTTTTTAAATATTGATCCTAGCGAAAAGTGTTCTACATGTTTCTTGTAGGAAATTTTATGTTTATTATTTGTGTAAAATTTGTTTTTGCTATGAGTCATACTTTTCAAATTATTAACGAAAAAATAAAAACAAGGAACCTTAGAATTTATTATAATTAACTTTCCCTCTTTATTATCTTTTTAAATATTGATCCCTGCTAAAAATGTACTAAATCTTTTTTTATTGAAAATGTTGTGTCGATTATTAACGTTTAACAATTTTTTTTATATTGGCCACCGTTTACGAGTTATTTACGAAAAACTAAAAAAAGAGACCTTCAAAAAGTGATTATAATTAACTTTCCCGCCTTAATATCTCTTTGAATATTGATCCTAGCGAAAAATTGTACGGAATCTTTCTTGTAGGCAATTTTATGCAGATTACTTATGTTTAAGAAAATTTTTGCTATGCGCCACCGTTTAAGAGTTATTTACGAAAAACTAAAAAAAAGGGACCTTTAATATCAACTATCTCTCTTCCAGTCAAGAATTCGATCAATCAACCGGCAATTTCGGATTCAGCGGGGTCTAATTACGTTAAAAAACCCGGTTGCCAAAAAATAATATGTTTTGCCAGTCGAAATCGATTTTTACAAAAACATGATCAGTCAAGTATACACTCATATTGTATACATGTAATTAATAATTATTTAGGTACACTCACCGACCTCACCGTCTTACCTACCATTTTTAGGGTTCCCTACCCAAAGGGTAAAACGGAACCCTATTAGTAAGACTCCGCTGTCCGTCCGTTCGTCCATCCGTCTGTCAGCAGGCTGTATCTTACGAACCGTGATAGCTAGACAGTTGAAATTTTCACAGATGATGTATTTCTGTTGCCGCTATAACAACAAATACTAAAAAGTACGGAACCCTCGGTGGGCTCAGTGGGCGAGTCCGACTCGCGCTTGTCCGGTTTTTAATTTCATTAAGTATTCATCAAAATTCGAATTTACTAATAAATCTTTTTCAATATTAATTGCCGAACTAAAAATCCCGGAACTGACGATTCAGAATACCGATGTCGTCAGAATAAGGACGTAGACGTGCTGCGCGGGAATGGTGCGGTGCGCCGCGCGGGGCGCCCGCCTGCCCGTTCTACCACTCGTCTGCTTCACCCCCTTGAAAACGTAAAACTCGAGTATAAGAGCGCCTTAAATATTCTATACACTTTTTCGCTAGGATCAATCTCCTTCTCCTTCAACCTAGCGTTTTAGCTAAGCGTCCGGTCTTCAGCATCCTCTGGTGTGAGTAGATTTTAAGTAGATTACTTATGTATCAGAACATTTTTTGGTACAGGCCACCGTTTACGAGTTATTTACAAAAAATATTAACAATTGATCATATTTAACTTTTTACCTTAAATATTTTTTTAAATACTGATCCTAGCGAAAAAGTGTATAGAATATTTAATGTAGACAATTTTACGCAGATTACTTATGTATCAGAACATTTTTGCTACAGGTCACCGTTTACGAGTTATTTATAAAAAACTACAAAGGGACCTTTAAACCCGATGACTGATAAGTTCATCAGCGTCACATAACATAAATTGACCTCCGCATTGGATAGACAGCAACATTGAATGTTCCAGTAATCAAAGAAACTTAATTGCTAAATTGGAAATCAAAATAACTAAAATGGGCCAGAATCCCCAATTTTAAACTACTACGTTTTGTGCTCATCGATGTTAGTGTCGTAAGCGCCATCGACAATAAGGTCCCTTTTCATAGATAATACCACATATTTATTTTATTCTGTTTTTAGTATTTGTTTTTACTATAGCGGCAACAGAAATACATCATCTGTGAAAATTTCAACTGCCTAGCTATCACATGTATGTTGTTGAGATATATGTTCATGAGATACAGCCTGGTGACAGACAGACGGACAGACAGACAGACAGACGGACATCGAAGTCTTAGTAATAGGGTCCCGTTTTTACCCTTTGGGTACGGGACACTAAAAACTATCCTACGTCCTTTCCCGGGCCTCAAACTATCTCCATACCAAATTTCATCTAAATGGTTCTACGGTTTAAGCGTGAAGAGGTAACAAACAGACAGACAGAGTTATTTTTGCAGTTATTTTAGTAAGGAAAGGATTTAGCGAGTCCGGCGAAAAGATGTAGAGATTGTAGAGTCAGACCACGCTAAGGGTCGATTGCACCAAAAGTCTGTCTGTCTGTCTGTCTGTCTGTCACCATTAAAGCGTTCGCTAAATTTTATAGTACGGGAAGTTTCATACTACACTGCTGATTGACGTTAATCTGCTGATTGACGTTAATCAGTCCGTTAAATGTGGTCGGTGCAACTGGCCCTATGTTGCCAGCGTTTTTGATAGCACGATCTACGCAAGTGTTAAGTAAACGTCATAATTTCATATAAGTTTGACGTTTAAAATAACACTTGCACAATCTGTGCCAGGGATGTTGCGAACATCCGCATCCGCAACCGCGGAACTTCCGCATTATTTTCAACATCCGCATCTGCATCCGCATCCGCATAAAATCGATGCGGAGCTTATGCGGATGCGGATGTCGAACAAGTCGGTACAGGAACGTCTTAGCGGCGGCGTAAGTGCTAGGTAATTTCGTCATCATTACCTATAGGTAATCGGTACAAAATCGTCTAAATCCAGAAAAGTCGGCCAAGTTACTGTTTATGTAATATAACGCACCTATATTCTTGCTCAAATACTAAACGTTTCGTTATTTTTTTTAATATTCTAAATGTAATATTTGACGTTTTCTAAGTACCTAATCTTGACATCCGCATCCGCGCCTTTGAATATCCGTATCCGCATCCGCGGATGTCAAAAAATCTGCATCCGCAACATCCCTGATGTGTGCTATCAAAATCGCTGCCAATTTAGCTTGGACTGACTCTAAGTATTGGGGGTATTCTAGAAAAGTGCGTACAGTCGCCATCAGATATATAGGAGCGGCCAAGGTGTTCACAATATCTGAACACGCGCTCTAACGCCCTGACAATAGAGGCGTGTTCCGATATTTGTGAGCACCTTGGCCGCTCCGATATATCTGATGGCGACTGTACGTGACGCTATTTTGTTAACACTTCTGACAAAACTAGGATATTTGGTATGATAACGTTTGATAACTTTAACTTTAACGATATATTTATATTATAGATTGCAGATATCTATTATTATTTTATTTATTCTTTATTCAATTAGGGTCTTAGGTTAGGATTTTACAATGTGAGTATAAAAGTAAAATATAAAAACACTTACAAAACATGACAAAAATATTTAAACACATTATAAAAAACCTAACCTAGGGTGCTGCCGGCAGCGGGGCTTGGCCCAAGCTGCCGGTGGTCAGGGCCGCAGAGTGAGGAACCGACGTACTATACGCGCCGTGTCCAAAATTATTTTATTCAATATTAAGGTAGCTCTCTGCCATACGCGTCACATTCCCGAGAAAGTACACCTTCTTGTAGAATGCCTCATTGCAAAGTGACACACGTAGGTACGGTCAGCCAAGAAAGTGGTCTACCACTTTTCGACTCTATCAATCAGATGATAGAGTCGAAAAGTGGTAGGCCACTTTCTTGGCTGACTGTAACACACCACACCACAGGCTGGGGGAACTTAAAGCGACGACAATGGATGGTTAGGGATACGTATGAACTCCGGTGCACCTATTTTCATACATTTTGACAGACAAGTTAACTGTGAAATAATTATAATACTGTCTCTCACACACACCAGGCCCCTGTGACAATTCGCTGGCCCAATATTACAGGGTTCTATGTTACATTTTAAAGATAGTTGAAATTCGACTTAATGTCACTATGACAATGTTCAAATTTCAGTTCGATAAAAGTGAAACATAGAACCCTGTAATATTGGGGCAGCGAATTGTCACCGACATACACAATTCGCCGTACATTGCTGGTTCAACAATTCCAACAAGTAAATATTGACGCTAGGTACCGTTCGTTACTTATCTATCTAGAAATGGATAGGAGATTGTCACATATTTAATTACACAAACGGGTTGATTTTACCTTAAATTCCGATTGTGGCCGTGACCACAGCTGGTGCAACTCAGCTGAAACGTCGGAATTTAAGGTAAAAACAATGAAATTATATCGCGGTAGACCCGTTTGTGTAATTAAATATGTGTACAAAACGCGAGATATATAACACTTTAATTGTTATATAGGAAATTGACAATTGTCAGGCTGGTGAAACAGGCCGCTGCTATATGTACTAACCTATCGACCGGGCAATGTACAGAAATCTGTCATTGTCATCAATTGTCAGCGTGGTAAATAGGCGCCAGGGTAGCGCTTCAGTCAAACACAAATAATATATGACATATTAGCGGACCCCACTTAACCCCCCCTCCCCTTGGCTTCGCACGGGTAAACCTAAACAAATTATACACCTTAACCTTCCCCAAGAATGACTCTGCTGATAGGTGAAACGCATGAAAATCCGTTCAGTAGTTTTTGAGTTTATCGCGAACACACAAACAGACAGACGCGGCGGGGGACTTTGTTATATAAGGTGTAGTGATTATTATATTCGATATTTATATTTAATATTAAAATTACTCGTACATTGAAAATGCTGCTTGATTTCTGTTTGGCCAGAGTTAACTGGTAGAGAATGCCTTCTGCTATTAAGTTCGCCTTTTGTAAAAAATTTACTGTGCAATGAAGTTTAAATAAATAAATATTACTTACATTACATTTGCAAAGTGTAAAGTGAAATTGACATATAGGATGAGCGCGGTGGGTCCGTGTATTGACCCCTCACCTATATTTGAATAATGAATAAAAATAAACGTTACTTTGTACATTTTGTGACGCCACGAGTGAATAAACTTTCATGTTATGTACCTACATAGTTAATACATATACATATTACATGTCGGTTAATTTATTAATGAATTAAAATATAGAAACCAACTTTTCTGTGGACAAGCATAATCGCAATGAGTTATTGATCTGTTAATTTTGAATAAGACGTGTAACATAAAAATTAGACAGCTGAGGTAGATGGCGCTGTACGTGAGGGTTTCTTTTATTTTTTGGCATTTTTATATATTGTGACCTTTTTGGCCACTTTTGTGTTATTTCTACTTAGAATCACGAGCTATTTCGATCCTGATGGGATAAAATATGTCCCAGAGTTTTTTCATATTGTGTTACCATTTCCCCATACACTTTGTATGGCGGTAACAAAAAGGAAAGTTTGAAAAATTTATGGAAATTTTAGTACTTTTTTTTTTCTCCTATAAGGATGAAAAGGGCTCGCGATCCTGACTAGAAATAAACGCTCACGTATATGTGTTGTGGTGCCTGAATTATCAAATGTCAACTTTTGACAACTAGAATTACCTAAAATCACGTTATTTACAGTATTTACCTACATTACCTGTCAAATACGAAGCACGAATTGGTCACAGTTGTACCTATCAATAAATATTTGTCATCTTTGATAAAAGTTACTTAACATAGCTGCTGCCATACAAAAGTTTTCCATCGCAACTGGTTACGAAGGGAATATACGATTAAAAAAAAAAGTGGAAAGACTTTTATCTATTCACCACAAAATCTTTCACAATCTTGTAAAACAGCGGTTTTAGTAAAATAACTACGAACTTACCTGGCCTATATATATATAAAAAAATATGCGTAGTTTATTTCAAAATCCTCGTTACTTTTTTTAGGTGTCATATGAAATGAGATCCAAAATACAGCCTATTTCAAAAGACATCAACGCGCAACGCCGAATTTTGTTTATATTTCTTCACCTAGTGCTAAGCTTATCTTTTTGCTGACAGTACCCATTTGGACAGATTTATGTTATAAAAGCAGCACAAAACATAATTAGGTACAACCTTGGTCAACTATAGGTACTGAATAAAAACTAGGTTTTTGCCTAATGTATTCAGAACCTCGGGTAAATTGCATTGCTATCTGATGCACCTTGATTTTTTGCATCGACAATTTTATTAAGATTGATATCTGAACAAGTTATACAGCGAAAAAGCTATGACGCGTTTCTTGTGCATTGCTGCTTATGCCAGAAATAATATTAAATATATACCGTATTTCAATGTGATAAAGTACAAAATGTAACTACAAATCATAACAGCAGAACTAAACAAGCGGCGCAAATATGCTGTCCTCGGCGAGGGCTACATATTTGCACCGTTCGGAGTCGAAACTCTGGGTCCGTGGGGGCCCAGTGCGAAGTCTTTATATAAAGAAATTTCCGAGCGCCTTATAGATGCGTCTGGTGACCAGAGGGCTGGCAGCTACTTCGGCCAGAGACTAAGTCTGGCCATCCAACGAGGTAACGCTGCCAGCCTACTGGGCACCATAACTCATGACAGCGACCTAGGGAGCATTTTTTATTTATAAGTTTATTTATAAGTTCATTTATAAGTTCATTTATAAGTCTATTTATATGATTATTTTAAGTTTTATATTCCATGTAGTTTAGTTTTATTATTGTTTAGTTTGTATTTTTTGACTCAGAGAGTTGCCAGACTTAACCGCCCAATGGTCCTAACCGTGGCACTAATTCCTTCTATGAAATTTAAAGTTTAAACCATTTTAAATTGGAACACAGTTGTATATTTTTTGTTTTGTTCCAATTAAAAACAAAAGAAATTCAACCACATTTCCTTCACTATTGATTTTAACTTCAATTGATAATTTGTTTTATGGTGGGCCTTAAGGCGTTATGTGGCAATTGCTCGTAGAACTGATGGCCGCTGGCGCAGAAATGTTCTTAAGGTACGACCATGAACTGCAAAACAGCAGGAAAACGCCGATGTCTGCTGACAACTGTTTCAATTGAGATTTCAGATAGAATCGCCATATGCGAAATGGAATATCTTGCCAAAAGCTTGTTTTTTACCCCAAAATACCTGAAATTTCCTGGACGGTCATCCTCTCCATTCATCTTCTGACGAGTTTATCGCTGACTGTAGAATATTTGTAGGTAAATGTCGAATCGTTTAACTTTAAAGATAGGAAGGTCTCCTAAGACCGTTTTCGCGTAGTAGCACGGAATCAGAGCTGTGCGCCTAATAGGAGCTTGAAATCTTGAATGACGGAATGTCTTATAGAAAAAACCGGGCAAGTGCGAGTCGGACTCGCGCACGAAGGGTTCCGTACCATAATGCAAAAAAAAAAACAAAAAAAAAAGCAAAAAAAAAAACGGTCCCCATCCAAATACTGACCACTCCCGACGTTGCTTAACTTTGGTCAAAAATCACGTTTGTTGTATGGGAGCCCCATTTAAATCTTTATTTTATTCTGTTTTTAGTATTTGTTGTTATAGCGGCAACAGAAATACATCATCTGTGAAAATTTCAACTGTCTAGCTATCACGGTTCGTGAGATACAGCCTGGTGACAGACGGACGGACGGACGGACAGCGAAGTCTTAGTAATAGGGTCCCGTTTTACCTTTTGGGTACGGAACCCTAAAAAGTCGTTAAATATCATTATAGCAAGGGTAGCTAACTGGTTTTAGTTGCTATAGAAAAGGCTTTATTACATTTGTTAAGAAAACGATTGCACCAGCAAAGGAAATTTCAGCAAAGCGAGCTTAGCTACCACAGCTAAATATTTTTTTTCCGTACGGATTTCCGCTCAGGCGAAGTCACGGGGCTTAGTTGTAAACATACATAGGGCATGCATGAAGTCATTGACATGAGAACAATAAGTGTCTTGTGACTCAATGTAGCGTCGAAACTCTGACATTTGACGCTTAATCGCGATTTTGAGCGCTCATCGGCCATTTTACTTAGCCACAACCTAAAGTGTCAAATTGACACGACGCGACATGCTGTAAACATTATGAGTGGTGCTAAAAATAGACGTTTTTAATTTGTATGTAGTTAATGTACGTTTACAAACTAAGAGGATAGGACCAACGGAGACGCCATGTCTAAAATTTTCGGTACAAAATAGTCTGCCGTTTTTTGCGGGGGAGGGGCACATCAAATGTATAGGTACGTCATGTCAGATAAACGTCAGTCCATACATATGGTTGACATGTGGTTGACCATTGGCCGCCTATTTTCGACAGAGGGGAACGCCTGTTAATGGCGGCTCCATTGTTAATTACTCCGAGTTTACAAATTATGAAATTGTTATCTTGACATACTATTTTTAATGCTGACTTTCTTACAAACTGGTGTTTTTACAATTCGAGTCCACGTCTATTATGATCATCATCATCATCATCTCCACTAGTGAACTGTGATAGCTAGACAGTTGAAATATTCACAGAGGATGTATTTCTCTTGCCGCTATAACAAATACTAAAAAGTACGGAACCGTTGGTGGGCGAGACCGACTCGCACTTGTCCGGTTTTTTACGTATAGGTACCGTACAGAAGTTTTTCATCGCCGTCCGTGGCTTACAGTTTATATAAAATGATACATTAACATTATACATCCCCACCCTACGCGGATGTTTTTAATTTCCTTGTATTCGTTTATCAAAACACGAACTGCCATGGCATGTATTACTAACATGTAGGTAACGTCAGTAACTGGCCACCTGTTAGTAACTGGCCACCCTAAACTAAAATAGTACATTGTGCAACAGTCGCGACGGCTTGCCGGAGCGATTTATAGACTCGAGTTTGCAATATTATTACGCCCCGAGTTACACACAATGTTTTTCATCACACTTGCGATACAAAAATTAAGTATAAAGACAAAAAATGTTAATTACGGCACTAGAAACTTCATAACTCCCTAGGGAAAACGCTTTTTCTATAACTCCCGCTAAACCTGCGTGCAATTCCACATTTACTGAGCGAGTGTGATGAAAATTAATTATATTCACCTACTCGTATAAACAGAATTAATTTTAGTATAAGGCGGCTAGTTATTGAAGGCTGGCCAGTTATTGAAACCATTTTCTTGTTGGTTTTTAACCCCCGACGCAGAAAGAGGGGTGTTGTGTTAATATAAGTTTGACTGCTATGTGTTTGCGTCTGTCTGTGACATCGTAGCTCTTAAACGGGTAAACCGATATGGATGTTGTTTTTTTTAATAGAAATCGTTAAAGTACCTTACACAGTTAACACAATTTGTACAATAACTATATAGTTACCTATTATTGGCCACTCTTAATAATAAGGTTTCAACTGGCTTGTCTCTTCCTGATTTGTTAGGGGTGGCCAATTACTATGTAGTGGCCAATAAATATAGCAGTCACCTGGATTATTTCTTAATTTTCGGATCCTTTGTTTAAATGAATACATGTGACAAATCTTGCAACGACCTCTTACTTAACTAACTTAACTTACTTAAGTCATTAAACAAAGACCTTAATCCTATTTCTATGAACGAGTATGTTTGTATGGCAACCCTATATAATACTAGAGTGTGCGGAAAGAGAAGAGTCGTGGAATGTATGGGGCCCAATACATTTTACGACTCTTCTCTTTCCGAACTCTATTACGATAATTACACTTTGGCTTAAAGGTCTCGTACCCAGGCCATAAAAAAAACTCGAAAACATTATTTAGAGCAGGCATAGATGGACCCCTGTTGTAGGTAAGTAAGTAATTACATATTATGTATCCTATAACTAGGCCATGAAATTTTACTCTTTAAAATACACCTAATTAATAGCTTATTCACGAACATCTGCTGATGTATAGAACGTCTCGTTATATAGCATACCATAGACAAAAAAGCTGCAATTTTTTCCCGCGTAAAAATGGTATAATAGGAATTCTAGTTACACGTTGTCTAGATGTTATCTGTGGTAGCGTAGTGCTGTGACGGGTTGTCGATAAGTCAGATTTTATCGATGGAGTGACCAGGTGATGAAACCGAAAGTGGGCCGCAGCTGTGAGATATCGGATTGAACTACGGTAGGTTTGTTATGCACATTTTTTAAATTGGGTAATACTTAAAGGAAAATGGGAACTTAAATTTGTTCGTAAGTGCATAAAAATAGGGCTTGATTAAAAAAAAGTAAAACTCTTAGCGCTGAGATTTTCATAACTCATAATAGATTTTATTAATCTAGAACATTTGTTTTTTTTTGTTTCGGTTAAAGGTAATTAGTACAATATAAAAAATATTTTTTTCCAATTGCAATATTCTCAGGTATAGACAAAGTAGTCCAAATCGGAATTTGGTAATTTCTTAGATTAAAATTTACTATGATTGAAATGATGATCAAAATATTTAAACTTAGGTAGTTTGTTTTTGCGTACCTACTAAAGTAGTGTTGTCTGTTCAGTTTAAGCTAATTAATGCCGTTATACCTATTAAATTAAAATCTTATTAGTTTTTTAAACGTCTTTAGAAACACCCCTCAGTTTACAGGCTACATGTGACAGTTAAACACAAAAACAGTAAAGTAATTGATATGTTTGCGTTTATGCTAAATGTATTTTTTTTTTGATATATGATTTAGGTAGGTACCAATTTTTTTGCCAAGGCGTCATTGACTTTGAAAATCTAAAAAGTTAACTTTTTGCAGTCTAAGGATTTATTTAGGAAACACGGAGGCGTGGCTCTGTTACTTAGGTACCATACCAAAATTGATTATCTTGATTACTTTTTTAATTACTTGCTTGGTTTGGTTTATTTTTTAATTGTTAGTAAAAATATTTCAAGGGCTTTATGCCTAGGTATTTTTAATTGACATCGAATATAGTACAAAATATGTATTATATTTGATACATTAAATTGAAAATATGTACTTATGTGTTTAAAGCGTCATTTTAGTTATCTTATTCTAGAAAATTATTTAGGCCTATAATATAATTATGTACGTAATTAATAATAAAAAATGGTTTAGGTAGCATTGTGTTATTTTAATAATTAGTAGACATAACTGTACTTACCTAACTCGGCAAATTGCGAATTTAAGGAATTCAATAGACTTCATGAATTATATTACATGAGGTCATTGACATCAGTTGAGACTCAGTATTGATTCATTCACGAGACAATGGGGTGTAACTGAAGCCCATCCACAGTATAACGAATTACGATCTTAGTTGTACTCTTCGGCGTTCTCGTTTGTCCTCAACTCTTGGGCTTAATTTAATTCAATTTTTTTTATTGCATAAAGTTAAGCATTTGAACACAACCTCTCCTAATGGCAAGTGCCGATATGGTCTAGGATGGAGCATGTTTACCTAAAAAACAAAGCTTCAATGACATCCTGATTTTCAATGGCTCCCAAAAGATATTAATTAACATAATATTTATTGGCCTAACCCTTTACAGCTTTCGGACGCCTTTAGGAGTTTCTTTAAACAATGGTAGACCTATATTGTGGTCTTGTTTTCCATATTGATATAAATGTAGTTGAATAAGTAATAAAAAACCGGTAAAAACATATTTCTTCAATTATTTTTTAAATTAAGCCCAATTAAAAGAGACTTGAGTTAACTGTCATAGGGACATTTAAGTACATATAAGAGCCTAAGAGATTATACCTAAGAGGACGATAGGGGAAATTACGCAAATGAGACAGCCTGTAGGTACTTTTTTGGGTTTTGGCGTGACAAATACAGAAACTCCCCACAGCACGTGCGAGAGTGACATCACTCCAGCAATAAAATATTATTTATTAAAAGTAATAAAACGGTAATTTATCGAGTGGTTTTCCTCTACGTTTATTAATTATTTCCTTGCCAATAAATCGCAGCTCTGAATTATATCATATGTGAAATGAAAAGTCTAAGTGTATGGCTATTACGTAGGTAAAAATAAATAAACGTGTTGTTAAAGGGGATTTCCTTTTAGGAAACAAATTCAGTTTAATTACTGCATAAAATTTTGTTAGGAAATTAAATTGGCTGTTGTTAGTGTTACGTCGTAGTTATCTTGTGTACTATTTACAGCTAAATTTCAACATTCTTATTTTATAAATGAGAATTTACAGTTTTACCTACTTAACAAAACACAACTTCGCTTAACTTAACAAACGTCTAGGTAAAAAAACAACATTAAAAATAAATCTCATTTCCACCAGCGCAAACTGTCACGTCACAACGCCGTAAAAAACTTAGAAAAAGTTTAGACCATCGACAAAAAGCATTTTTTCTATACGCGCGCTTTGTAGCGCTGCGCGCAGGCGCGGCGACGCGTCGCAGGGCCGCCGACATTGACAGCTGTCAATCAGATTCAATATGGCCGCTCGGCCGGTTACACACGGGCCGGTATCTCAAATCTGATACTGGTTCGTGTGATGTTAGATGTATTTTTTCTTAGTTGACACGATTGAAGGAAAAACTGCGACTTTCATGGAACTAGTTATGGATTGCTGATGTAATAAGCGCTTGGCCATGACTTACGAACACGCGATGTATTTTGAGTCTAAAAGACTATTTAAACAAATAAACGCGTAGATTATTGTGTTTATACAGCTTATAACTCCAGAATAACACACTTGGAGCGTGCATAAAAGTAAAGAATGTGCAATTGTTACTTCAAACATGGTAAATAATTACCCGAATCTATGGAAATTTTTAGATTTTTTTGTACATATTTACTTATTATATTAATACGAACTCCTGCGCTACCGGTCCTTTCTCCAACTCATTAACTTTTCTTATAAAAGTACTGCTGAAGAAGATATTTCATTTGCGTAGGTACAGGTTTTCTAAAGTTAATACTGTTAAGTATGTACTACACGGGAAAATAAAATTTGATGATAATCGGTTTCAAAAATAAGAAGCGCTGGTGGCCTAGCGGTAAGAGCGTGCGACCTTCAATCCGGAGGTCGCGGGTTCAAACCCCGGCTCGTACCAATGAGTTTTTTGAAACTTATGTACCTAATATGATTTGATATTTGCCAGTCGCTTTTCGGTGAAGGAAAACATCGTGAGGAAACCGGACTAATCCCAATAAGGCCTAGTTTCCCCTCTGGGTTGGAAGGTCAGATCAGTCGCTTTCGTAAAAAACTAGTGCTACGTCAAATCATGGGATTAGTTGTCAAGCGGACCCCAGGCTCCCATGAGCCGTGGCAAACTGCCGGGATAACGCGAGGAAGAAGAAGACCGGTTTCAAAAATAACCAAGTCTACCGACCGTCGTATGCTTCACAATCTTCACATTATGCTTCACCGTTCATAGAATGAGCCAAAACTCTAATTTAACCTTACCACTGTAATTTGGAACAGAACTTAGACCTGATTGTCTTATTATAACAGTTTTAAATCTTACTGCCCTACTTGCTTAGATTTCTAGAGTCCGTCTAGGATAACTTTGCACCAATCGGAACAGAATTAGGTAGAAAAATCGGGCAAGTGCGAGTCGGACTCGCGCACGAAGGGTTCCGAACCATATAAAAAAAAAACAAAAAAAAAAGCAAAAAAAAAAACGGTCACCCATCCAAGTACTGACCACTCCCGACGTTGCTTAACTTTGGTCAAAAATCACGTTTGTTGTATGGGAGCCCCATTTAAATCTTTATTTTATTCTGTTTTTAGTATTTGTTGTATAGCGGCAACAGAAATACATCATCTGTGAAAATTTCAACTGTCTAGCTATCACGGTTCGTGAGATACAGCCTGGTGACAGACGGACGGACGGACGGACGGACGGACAGCGAAGTCTTAGTAATAGGGTCCCGTTTTACCCTTTGGGTACGGAACCCTAAAAATGACATTAATGATGATATTTCCAAACTTTGTTATTGCAAATGCAATGCAAAGTCAACGGAGCCTAGTCTGACTCTAGCCAATAAGGAAGTAAATAAAATTCGGCTGATCTAGTTATTAATCGTAAATCATCCGACATTTCATCTAGGGTTGCAACAAGCGGAATTCAACAAACGCTTTCTCACGACCCAACTCTTAACGAGATTGTACTTATATAATTGCTCTCAGGGAATGTTATTCTTTAATTTATCATAACAATTTGTCAGAGATTTATGTAACAATTTTGTAATGGATCCACTCGAATCTCATATAAAACGGTAGGTACATGTCTAAAGCCACTATTAGGGTTTGCACGACGTATCCGGAATGCATGGGAAGATCCGCGGATCCCGATCTAGATCCGGATAATTTCATACATTTCGGATCCGGATCGCAAGCCCTGGCCACTATCAAAGAGAACATTATCATTTCCCGTCTTACCGCAATAGCAATAAATTAAGTACATATAGCATTATGTTTTCTTGTTTTTCTATACATAAGGCTTAAACAAGCCCTTGAAAAACCTTCCACCGTATTCGAGACATTTCTAAAAACCAGAGAGAAATAAATCTACCCTTTTTTTCAGACATGGGACTAGTGACGTGACATACGCGATGCAACGCGTCTCCGTGACGCAGTTATCGACCGTCGAACTAGTGTAGTGCTCCATCGATACGTCAGGTTATACCACGAATGAACACACTAATGCTGACGACGACTTGTTCGGTAGACGATCAGCCTTTGGACAGCAGCATGTCATTTTCACCATACAAGTAAGTTCTTCTCTCCGTATTTTGATTTCTTCTTCATCTTCCTCGCGTTGTCCCGGCATTTTGCCACGGCTCATGGGAGCCTGGGGTCCGCTTGGCAACTAATCCCAAGAATTGTCGTAGGCACTAGTTTTTACGAAAGCGACTGCCATCTGACTGACCTTCCAACCCAAAGGGAAAACTAGGCCTTATTGGGATTAGTCTGGGTTCCTTCACCGAATTTTTATTTAATGAGGCCAATTCGAGGTACACGCTGACATCAAACCGATATTTAAATCATATTGGAATCATATCAGTTACCAGTCAGTGGCGCGGGCGTCTCGCTTGCACTAATAAATGTACGGACAAGTCAGAGCGAAATGAACGCCCGAATTACAGCTAACTAATATGATTCCAATCATATTCCAATATATTATTAACCGACTTCAATTTCAAGTTCTTTTTTTTTAAATATCGTTTTGTTAGGTGCACGTTCAAATCGGCCTGAATGTCGTGATGACTTAGCTCGTTGGGTACACAGCGTATTTTATTTAGAGATATTTTTGTGACCAAACTTTCCAAAGTTAGTAAAGTTTCAACTTAACGAGTCTAAACCGTCAACAATGATGCGATTAACGTATATCAAGGTAGTATTTATCTAGAGGATAATCGCTTCTATGAATTAATAACGGCGGTAATTTTCTTTCAGTCTTGGAATAATTTTACACGAGCTATATTTAAACTACGATTTAATAGGGCATGAACCATATTTGGTCAATACAAGGGTCAAGATGAGATTATAATACTGGTTGGACATTTGTATCGGAGAAAAAGGAGAAAAAAAATAAAAAGTTAGATAGTCCATAAATTTTTAAATTTACCACCTTTAAAGCGACATAAATATTTGTACAACTGGCAGAAATAAAAATTCTCCTTATTTATGATTTATGACTATCATAGTACCAATAAACCGTGAGCGTGATATATGTGTTAAGAGCCAACAGGAGTGGTCATTCCTCCATACAAACGTAGTCCTCGTTTTCCTCCGTGGTTTTTGAAGCTAGAGCAATGATTTTTTCAACACAGATTAATATTGTCAATATCTGTGTCGGACCGTTTTGCTTTTTTTGATATTTTTGTTTTTTAAGGCGCTAGAGCCCTTCAAAAACGGCCAAAATGGCCTAATAGACTATGCCGCAATGAGAGGCGTGGTATTCAAAACTGATATCAATTAGCCAAAAAAGCAAAACGGTCCGACACAGATAATTTCATAATCATTTAGATTTCCAAATTTGGTTACGATTGGTTAAGTTTTGGGGGAGGAAAAAGAGGACTACGAAACCTCGATTTTTGTCATTTTTACGCAGGATTTTTCGCCTCAGCTGCAGTTGTCCCTATCGCACTAATTTTAGGGGCGGAGTCAAGTTTCTAAATACGTACACAGCCAGAAAAGTGATGGGCAATAGTCGACATTTAATGTCGATAATCTAGTGATGTAAGAAGTTATCGATAAACCGTCTTGTGTGAAAATATCTAGATCCTAAGATACAAGGGGTTTTGGGTTGAGAGTAGGGAACACATTTTTGTAGTTATGATATACAATCTATTATGAACTTTTTGATTCTAATATTTCAAATTAGAAATCAAAATCAAAAATATTTTATTGCATGGTTAAAATGGGTTAACAAAATTTTTAGGTACCTACAGGCACGCTTCGTAATTGTCGAGCAATTTAGGGTCCTAGCTGAATTGGTTGTTCCATACTTACTCGTGCTCTATGGAATGTCCAATTTAGCTAGAACCCTAAATGGCTCAACAATCACGGAGCGTGACAGTACTAATGATTCATGTTCTGTATATCCTGCCCTACAATGGCGTTAATATTTGGTTGTCATGTCTATACTTCGTTTTTAAGCATTATTGAAAAAAAAAATAGTAAATACTAATATTAACCACTAAGTACATAACTATTACAAAAAAAGCTAAATAATTATACGATTGCATGCTTAAAAAAGACACGTCACCTTCACTCTAATGCTAAACAAACGAAGAATAAGAACTAACAGCGATAAGACCGCCTGTTGCTACCTTTATCTACATTGTAAATCGGTTTTAGGGTTCCGTACCCAAAGGGTAAAACACGGGACCCTATTACTAAGATTCCGCTGTCCGTCCGTCCGTCTGTCACCAGGCTGTATCTCACGAACTGTGATAGCTAGACAGTTGAAATTTTCACAGATGATTTATTTCTGTTGCCGCTATAACAACAAATACTAAAAACAGGATAAAATAAAAATTTTAGTGGGGCCTCCCATACAACAAACGTGATTTTTGACCGAAGTTAAGCAACGTCGGGCGGGGTCAGTACTTGGATGGGTGACCGTTTTTATAAATAATGGAACCCTTCGTGTGCGAGTCCGACTTGCACTTCGCCGGTTTTTTTTAAATTTGTTTTTATGTTTGTGGTGTAATAAAGAATATTTTAGAGTCAGACCAAGAAAAGTCTACAGCAATTTTGATAGCACACGCAGTGCAAGTGTTATTTATATGTCATAATTTCATAGAAGCGACGTTTGAAATAATACTTGCACTGCGTGTTCTATCAAAATCGCTATAGATTTTTCTTGGCCTAACTCTACTTTAAATTACAAAGTAAGGCCTAAATTATAAAATAAGGCCCATCAATGTTTTTTTTTTTGTGTTTATTAAACTTGATATTTTGTCTATAGTATTAGCGGACATGGCCTCAAAATTTAAACCCGCTTAAGAATCGGGCCTTATTTCGTGCATTATATACAATACTACCCATTTTTGTGTAGTCATTATTTATACTATAGAAGCATTGTTTGAGTAGCCAATTATTTAAACAGTATGTTTTTAAAGGGCAACGGTGGCAATATTTTAAGGTCTGGATAATAAGATACAGATCTTAATAAGGATATCAATGTAAGTGAATGTTACCATGACTACCAAACAAACAAATGTGATAGAATTTGCCAGCTGGCATTGTAACATTCAGACAGTTACCTATGTACCTAATCTGAAATATGAATAAATTAGTAATATTTTAAACAGGAAAGTAAACCGAATTTTGGCCTTTTGCTGGACACAATCACAATAGTAATTTGTTTTACAAGAGGGCAAAGTTTATCGCCACCGGTTGATGCATTTGCAGCACCAATGGTAGAAAATGCAAGCTCATCATCAACTGCATAATCGACATTTGATATGACTATTGAATCCGAGCTTTTTGATCATGAATCATGATAAAACAAAATTTTAGAAGGTCGCAGAATAGTGGATTTAAAATATTTATTTTCTGTGATCTCAAATATCAGGCACGATCATAAAAATTGTACATTTGCTGATCTTGCCTTTCATTGAAAGACGTAAGGGTTTACACAGAGAATATATATTTAAGTGTAATATGTGCAAAAAAAAGGAAACGATACACTCTGAAGACCCAAAAAGAAAATGTTAGTAAATACTGCTCCTCCCCATGGTTACTTGGTTCCTTATTCAACCTACCTGAAATTAAACGAGTAGGTTAGTAAATTATATCATTTTACATTATAAAGTTAAATGTTTAGGTATCTCAATCACTTACTCACTGGTGGACATGGACGCAAAATTTTTGCCCATCTACTTATACTATCTTATAAAAAATGAAATTTTGAAAGTTAGCACGCTTAAAGTTCGTTTTTAGGGTTCCGTACCTCAAAAGGAAAAAACGGAACCCTTATAGGATCACTCGTGCGTCTGTCTGTCTGTCCGTCTGTCACAGCCTATTTTCTCGGAAACTACTGGACCAATTAAGTTGAAATTTGGTACACATATGTAAATTAGTGACCTAAAGATGGAAATGTTTTTTTTATAATTTTAAAATACATAGGTTCGAAGTTATTTAAGAAAACAGCCAAAAAATGACCATTCACCCCCTTTTATCTCCGAAACTACTGGGTCTAAAATATTGAAAAATACACAAAATAGTTCTTTACCTATAGATGACAGGAAAACCTATTAGAAATGTGCAGTCAAGCGTGAGTCGGACTTATGTACGGAACCCTAGTTTTTGCATTAAGGTAACAGATTTTGACATGTCTTATTAAAAATTACCATTGAAAAATAAGTCATAGCAAATATGTTAGAATTATAAATCATATTAATCATATTAATGAGCAAGAGCACCCTAAACCGGCGAGCGTGTATGAGGAATGTTATGAATGTGAAGGAAGCGAAAGTGGTATGTCAGGATCGTAGCAAGTGGAAATCCGTGGTCTCTGCCTACCCCTCCGGGAAATAGGCGTGATTGTATGTATGTATGTATTAATCATATACTTTTTTATATTCTTTTGCTTTCATAAGTAATATAAACTAATTTTTGAAAGCGTTTTTCAATAATTATTAATAAAAAGACACGTCATGATTGTTTACCTTCTTTTCTAGTGCTAAAAAATAACGAACTATAATAACCGGGCCTTATTTGGTACAGAACCTTGATTTGATAGGTACATCGGATATTCTGGGCCCCTGAGTTTGTTACGTAAAGGACAAAATGGTGACATGTGGTTAGAGCTGATACTGTTAAACTAGTGGTTCTGTGCGCTAAGTATAAAAAATAAGCTTCAGCGAACTCATTAAGCCTAGAAAAAACCCTACACCCTACTGCCACTTAAGTCAGTCTTGAGTCTTTGAATCAATTTCCGTAGTAGTACTAGTACTACTAAGGTACTAGGAGGTAATAAGGCCTATAGTAGGTATAATAAGGCCTACCTGAAAAATAATGTTCTTACAACAGTGTAACCGTGTTAGTTATTTGAGTAACATATATGTAAAGTGATACAATTAAAAGCTAACAGCAAACCAGTACATAAATTATATCTTATGTACTTCTTATGAATTACACTCTTATAAAGGTTTCGGCTAATTACGCTTAATTACTTGAATAAAGGTAGATGAATTGCGTGCGGTCCAATAGGTAACCACAACTCACGGAGTCCAAAACAATAAGCTGATCAGCAAAGTCAAGTAAACAAAGCCAAGTCACAGTAGTAGAAAGATTATCGAGTTCCGTAAACGTAAGCCGGGTCAAAAAATTCAATCGCAACACAGTAAGTAATAAGTGAACGCCTCGTGGCAGTAACGCACGAAAAATAACATTGCAAATTGTCGGCAATGAGGCGCGCGCGGGTGCAAGCGTACGCATCTGTGTGCGTGCATTACACACACAAATACAGTCTCTCACGCCCCGTCAGAGCGACGGGTATATTCAGCTTGAAATCTCAAAATTGACTTTTAGCTCAGCTCCCGTTTCGTCTTAAAAAAGTATTTAAAAGCTTCTGACTTCCGACGTTGAATAAGTGTTTATTTGTGGCAAAAATGTTTAAATTTATCCTCCTATACACAACTTTCACATGTCTTCGTAATAAATTTAATCGTTATGGTGCATTTCTGTCATTTTTGTGTTACGTTCAATCGAGTAAACAATTTGGACAAACAATAAAAGTACCATGGTTCCCCAGAAATCGCACGGAATCTTCATTCCGATCACGTTTCCTCATCAGGAATAACTTTTTAATTATATTTTTTCATTATCGTAACTGTATTCTTAATGATATAATCAGCCAGTGTCGCTTTACAAAAAAGGCATCATGTGATCGTAAGTTAAGTCACTGGCTACTTGCTAGTGAGGGATGAAGCCATTTATTCAAAAAAAACATACGAGAACCTTTTGGGCAATCGAAAGCAGAATTCAGATGACAAGATTACTTATACTTGGAAATGGTCACAGGCTTGGGTACATCATTAACAGCATTACTCGCATTTAATTATTTTTTTGTCATGGCAACATTGCCGTCCTATGTTGATGAGTCTGTGGCGTTTCCCGCGCTTCGGTTTCGCGCGGACGCCCATTCCATTTTCAAATTTGTTAAAATTTAATTACGTTGTTTTAAATGTTAGATCAAAGATGACGTTGGTAATATTAATATGGCATTGGATGTCATGTTTTCAGTCATAAGAGACGAGATTTTATTTGCGGTTAGCCAATAAATTCATGTTTATAGCTGGCAATATAAATGCTATGTTCGAGGTTCTTGTAATCATCCTTGATGTTTTAAAAGCACCTATACTATGTGGCAGCAGATATCTATGTGGCAGCTTAGTGACATATAGGTACCATTACAATTTTAAACATGTGGTTAATGAAAGATGAAAAATTTATAAACTTACGAATAAAAAAACTCATTAGAAGTAACTTATACCGAGAGTAATTTACTACTAAACGGCTAATGTGTAGAAACATTTTGTTGATGTATTTGGTTTTTATTACTTATTAAGAGATATAGTTATCGGACATAAGCGGGATAGAATGTTTGAAGAAATAGGTTATTGCTCCTATTAGTTTGAGTTAACTAACTTATCAGACAAAGATGCTGCAGTTACGTATAAGATTGCGTTTATTGTGCAACTGCAGTAGGGTAAACGTATGATTCTCACTTCTTAGTTATGACATGATGAGTGTTCATTCACCTACAATAAAGAATATAAACATAATTAAACGCGTAATTTGCAAGAATTGAAGTTACTTCATATATTTGAACCTTTTTAATGTGTTAATTGATCTGAACACTATACCAATGCGTGCATTATTTGTGTGTGCGGGCGCTACACATTGAAATTAATGTCAAACTCAAAAATGATTTCGGAGCAGGCTCTCATGTAAGTTTTTCTGATACCACGCTTTGAAGTTTAAGTATTGGTCATTTGAACTTTCTCCTCTCAGAATTTGTTAGCGATTTGAAGTGGCTGAATCAGCAATCACGGATGACAGCCGCTTTCGGGAGTCTATCACGCTCCCACATCAATTTCATAATCTATAAAGTAATACAGTAATTACGGGCCGCAAAAAGCCGTTGCCCGATGAATTCGTCAGACGGTTACAGTCCTCAATCGGGCACCTTTCATTTAAAAAAAGAACCATACGCCATTTCATGTCAATTTTTGAATTATTCATTGTGCGAATGCGCAGCGCGAGCGCATCAATTGATGCAAACAAAAACTCACGCTCGCTAATCTTCGCCCGCTTTCGCCGCTCTTCGGGCGTCTTCGGCTCCCAGTGTTGCCAGACTCGGCGTTTATTATTCAACTAGTTTTTGCAATCACGCAGCGCAAGGACATAACAGGGAATGCATTTATTTGATAAATGATTATTTTTTCCCGGCACACAGGGTTCGGGCATTTTTTTTCTGTAATTTTTCGGTGTCAATATTGGGCGTGCTGTTAATAATAGCTTCATTCATGTCCATTCAATCAGAAAGGAAACATTATGCCGTGTCATAATAATCTGCCGCTCTCATAACATACTGTGATTTTTATCGGAGTTTTAATTTTAAACAGATTGATTCGATAAGATAAATGGTTTACTGATTCGAAGTGTCAATTTATATTTTTATAAAGATCAGATATGGGTGTGTCGATGATTAGCTGTTTTATGAAAGCTCGTTTATGCTTTAAAAGTCATAATCAAAATTAATTTCGAGCTAAGTTGGTCGTCAAGCCAATTACAAGTATCATCGTAATGCTTTAAGTGCAGAAAAAATATAGTATTCGAATTTCCGACCGTTCATCCCCCGGCACCCGCGCCCGCCGCGCCGCGCCGCGTCGCGACCGTACGTGATTGGTTTATTAATTAGACGAATCATCGGCGGGTTCCATTTTTAAAAATAGGCGGGATTCTTGCTGTGGGACTTTTCTTTTTAATTTCGGCCGGCGTTGAGCGCAATTAGACCAGCCAGTGTACTTTTTTGGCGTCCCCTTGTGGCTGTAAAAGTCGTTATAAGCGCTGTTTAACATACCTAATTAATAAGGCAATCTCGCTTACCGGCTTGTTTCTTGCGTTTCCATTGTCAGGTCGCCTTGTGATTCATCATTTGATATCCAGTTTGGCATCTTACAAGGTTTGCGGAAGTTATGACCATTTTTTTGCAAAATGCAGCGAGGCACATAACAACGTCTAGCTCTCGATTTTAACTAGGAAAGAAATACACTTCTAATGATCTAGCTTCATATACCGATCTATTATTAATTAGTCCATAACGAGATAGACGTATGCAAGTAGATATGCATTTTTGACATGTGGTGTGTTTTTTTTTTAAATCGACTACGTACATGCATATAAGTACAAATATATTTTAAACAAAAAAAAAATTATACATATTTATAATAACAAATATAAAAAAAAAACAATGTTTGAAAATGGGTTTTAACAGTAAAAAAATTTACCTACGTGTTATTTAGAATTAACTTGAATTGTTAAAATTTTTTTAAGCCGGAATAATCTTATTAAACAAGATTTAAGATTAAGAAACTTAAATCTAATCTTAAGATTGTCAGTTAAAATGCAATAATATGGATCAAATTATCATTGAGCGTCAGTTAGCAATATTTCAGCACTCATATTTCATGTTTTAAAACTGAGCCAAGTCGACGACGATTAAAAAGATAGATTTCAAAAATCGAACGCAGCCGAGACTTGAGGTCAACAGCAAAATAATATAAAAAGTTTGTTCGCGGACCGTCCCAGAGTTATGTCTCCTGGTGAATACCGTTAGGATGCCTTCCAAACTTAAAAAGATTAAAAAAACTGAAAACTATTCCAATTGCCAGTATTCGGAATCCGTTTTGTCTGCCAAAGAGATTTTTAGAAATGTTTTGATCATAGTTTTGATCGTGATACGAAGAATCAGGTGCAAAATAAATTTTGCTGTCTAGAAAAAAAGCGAAAGCTTCACAATATGATGTTATTTAATGGCATAAACTTGACTAAAAACATTTTCAATTTGCCTTGAAACGTTTTCTAGTGGCAAGCAAGCCAACTTTCTCAGTAGAAAAAGCTGAAAAGGCGTAATCTATGAAAACTGTTGTCGTGAAGGGTCAAGCTCCTAGGGTCATTGCGTTAGTTCACCGTCCAGTGCCTGTTTCCGAATTGAATGAATTGTGTATAATTTGAATATTATACACAATTATTTGTGGCAACTACGCCAAGTGGACGGAAACAGGCACTGGACGGTGAACTGACGCAATTAATACCAGATATACATTTCAAAATAGCCAAATTATTAATGATTACAATTCATGTTTTTCTTGCTCTCAACTCTTAATTGTATATAAGATTGTGTACATTTTGCATGTTACAAGAGATTTTAGGTATAGGTGTACATTTTGCATGCTGCAATTCAGCTAAATGTGTGAGGTTTTTTCAATTTATAATATTTAAGACCTTTTGTTACCACATTTAATACAAATAAAGAGCTTACTTACTTACTTAAATCTGCTGACATATTGGTTTGTCAGACTATAAATATATTTTCTTAAATTAAAGGAAAAATTTGAAAATTTACCCCCTTGAGCAATATGGCTTGCTGTCGTCCCTGCTTAACTCAGAAATTAAGTTTTTAAATGTTTATATCCGTCTAAATCATCAGGAAAATCTTAGAATAATACTCACAGAGCATAAATCCATTGCCATTTTCATGTAAGTAGTAATCATGCCTCCTACGCACCGCACATGCGTATTTTCTTAATGTATTCCAGACGATTTCAGTGGCCAGCACAGATTAGCAAAAAGACGCGCTAGCGCGATCAGATAAGTTTGTCATGCTACCCGGAGCCGCAAATAATCCCCTGTAGTGAGTGTAGACAACCCAGCCAGCGAGCGAAACATTTCTGCGAGTCGGGCACCCGACAGGCCCACTGACCGCCGTTACTAAGTAAGACGGGACATAAATTCTTCAAAGGGCTAAACAAAAATAAAAAATCACAGAAACCCCTTTAAGAGAGCTACCGAACTATAATTTATGGGAGGGGACCCGCGATGGTCCGCAGAAAAATAAAAAATAAACACAAATTCAAAAAAAGAACGTTACGTTTCCGAACGGAGACGCAAAACGGTGAAATTGGAAATAATTTCGCGATAGCATCGCGCTCGCCGGTACCTTTCAATTTCTTTATACGTTTGCAAATTTGTTTTTTGTTTTGTCGCAAAGTGGAGTTATGGTCGGGAGCGGTCACCGGTCAGCACGAGTCGCCGATATTAGTAGTAAAGTTATTTTTAACTTGGCAACATTTTATTTTGTCGTGGCAACACTGACATCCGCCGCCGTTGCGCAATAATTGTGGGTTAATTATCGTATCTTTAACATTTAATACTCGTAAATACAGTGTATTTTAGACATCATAAAAATAAGTAATTAAGTTTTTGTAGGAAATTTACTTAGTGGCTCTATCTCGTAGCACCAGACACTGAAGTATGTATTTTTAAAAGGTGGTTTTATTTTTTATATGCAGGACACGTAGGTGCCTTCCGTTCGTTTTATCATCTTCCTTTTGGTTTAAAGTGAAGTTTCGAACACCGCATAGTACGTATATTAGCAAAGCATCTCGATCAAGTATCTAAGTTACATATACACGGTGTGGCCTGTAACACGAGCAAAGAATTAAAACATAGATTGTACTCCTCAAACGGTGACACTTTTGTTCAACAACTTTTAAAAATTATGAAGTATTTAGACTCCCTATTTTTCATACAAAATAAATATTGTCTTCAATGGACGCCATCGCCGCGCCATATTATTGTGATTGACGTTGCTTGTCACGCCTTAAACATAACAAAATTCGCAATACATTGCGTCTTAGAATAAACTTTAAAGTGTAATAAAAATCAAACCACAAGTTATTTTTAAAAGTCGCTGAACAAATGTTGGTCAGTATGATGAGTACAGCCTACAGTTTAATTTTTTGCTCATGTTACAGGCCACACCCGGTATATAGTTTGTCAAAGGACTGTCTCATTTCAAACATAGACAGAGAGAATCATACTATCTTTGTCTTACACTAGTACTAGCACCCAAAAGAAAAGCATGAGTAGGTATAGTTATTGTTTTTATTTACTGGCAAATTTGGTTTGACCAACTATAGATATAGGTACTACCTAATACCAGTAATATCTATTATATATTAGGTAGGTAGGTACTGATGTAATTGAATAGTGCTTCCGGTAAAATCCTCTGTGTGGTTATAATTCTAGCAAATTATCAAGGTTTTTTTAATATCTCTGATAACTTAAATATATGTACTCTGTCAAGCCATGTCCGTCAGTAGAAAAGAGCGGCAAATTTAAAAAATTTAGGTAGACGCGAATAATTAATTTCTCATAGAAAGTTTGAATTTCGCGACTTTTTCTACGTACAAACTTGTTTAATTGGCTTTATTTACTACTTAACTATTAGCAAAAAGAATAGATAGTATAGAGGGGTCCTGTCATTGTAAATTTTGTAGTCACTGTAAATTTACTGCCATCTATCGACACACGACTAAAACTCAAAATGAAAACGTATAGAGTTATCAAAACATGTATATATATGGATAAATGATTTTATTATTTTTATATCATTTTGATCCATGTTCATTCACTGATATCTATGTGTTAAAATTGTTAAATATGAAACGGTGTCGTCACGCCATCTAGCCGAGGATAGGCTAAAGGTGTGTGCGCCATCTATTCGAGAATGACTTTTGCTTCAATTCCGAGGCACGTTTTTTCCTTAGACTTTATTCGTCTTATACGAAGTTACATATGTCTTTGCTATTAGTAACTAAAGTATCATTCTATGGAACTTGCTAACTATGTAAACAAAAGTCACTAGTAAACTCATCATTCAGAGACAATTTCAATATGGCGGTTTGTTTACATAGTTAGCAAGTTCCTTAGAATGACACTTTATGCCACAATCACGTCAGGTATTTTGAGCACCTCAGCCTCTCCGATATATCTGATGGCGAATATACCAACAATATAGTGAATTGTACTGCAACATATAAATGTAGATATTTTTCATATCGTACTTATAATGTCAACCACACTGGCGAAGAGAAAGTAATTCATTTTTAATTGCGTCTAAACGGCATCATTATGCCATTACACGGACAGATTTAGATCAAGACAGTGACAGTGAAGGGAATTTACACGGTAAGGTAAACGCCCCAGTGCTTGACACTGCCCCATTAGACACTTTCAATCATTCATGGCATTCCAGAAAAGTGTCGGGACGTCGGGTACTCTATTTTCTAACACTTCTGATAAAGCTAAGAAGCCGATATTTGGCAAACAGGGTTTCAATGGGATTATAGTGTAAAACATTTGTTTTTACAAACTTTTATTTACCTATTAACTCACACTTATAGACGGATCTATCGCGAATTTATTTCGTTACCTTTATTTACCGATGTTAGCCGCGACCACGACCAGTGAATCCTGTGTCGAAACGCCGGTAAATAAAGGTAATACAATAAATTCACGAATTTCACGATAGACCCGTCTATAAATGTGATATGTGTTCTTTTCGGATTGGGTTGATGGAGTGAAAATAAAATGCATTGGAGGAGATAGCTTTAAAAATTGCCAATATCTACTAAACTAGAAGTATTTTCTACTGTAGCAACAGTAAGCAAGATGCCTTGGTAAGCGTTGCAATAGTAAACTTAATATAAATTAAATACGTCAGCCATCACAACAATAAATTGTGTAATTTTCTTAGCAACTTCCTTACCTGTTATGTTATAGGTACTAGCACAGTATAGGTATAGATAAACGTTGATATAATTGTAGGAAGGACAAAGAGTGTTTGCCCTAACAAGTGCAGTGATAACGTTACACAAGCTATGTCAATACCGTCCGATAACGAATGTGGACCTTTTGGCAATCTGGCTTGGAATTATGACACGAGGAAATAACATAAAGGGCTATTTTACTTCCGAAGAATTTTCATATAATGTTTTATTTAACATTTTACTCTCGCGTTTTGAACACATATTTCGTGTCATTCTTCCTTCATTCTTCCGTGACTACAGCTAGTGCAGCCTGTCTGAAACGTCGGATAAAAGGTGAAATAATGAAATTTAATGTTTTATTTGACAAATTTTCGTAAGAGGCTTTAGTCGCAAATCTAACTTGACTTAAAAATGCATTCGGGAAATCAAAAATCGGGGTAAGATTTTTCGGAACAGAGTTCCTATGCTTACTCCGTGGAACAAGTGATAACGTTACACAAGCTATGTCAATACTGTCCGATAAGGAACAAATTTTCATAATAGTCACAAATCTAACCTGACTTAGATGCATTCGGGCAAACAATAATTCGGCAAACGAAAATCGGGGTAACGTTTTTCGGAACACCTTTGCTTATTCCGTGGAACAGTAGAGTTAGACCAAGAAAAGTCTGCAGCGATTTAGATAGCCCACGCAGTGCAAGTGTCATTTTAAACGTCAAACTTCTATGAAATTATGACGTATAAATAACACTTGCACTGCGTGGGCTATCAAAATCGCTGCAGACTTTTCTTGGTAGCTATATGTTTTACAATGGGGCAAAATTGATTTTGAATGGCAAGTATTTAATAACGTTCATTACATTTAACACTACGCATGCTGATAATTGTCAGAATTCTCTATGAATGCTTGGATTCCACGGCTTTCCGCGAAGAAGTTGTTGACACTCCGTCTCCCAGTAACGCATGTTTTGATCGCGCAACAATGATGTTTCTCTTCGCGGGGTAAACTGTATTTCTTTAATATACATACGTGAATGATAATCTATGTTGCGCGTCAAATGTTGCTGGGTATTAAACCGACATTTTAAACGAAAGAGGAGATCGTTACGCGCGGGAGTCAAATACAGTGGAACCTCGCTAAATCTAACCTCGATAAGACGAAACATAATGCTATTCCCTTCCCTTCAGAGCCCAAAACCTCCATAACTCGAAATATTTAACCTCATTAAGACGAAGTAACCAACGATTCATCTTCACGACTATTCAGTATATTTTTTACCTATAACTCAAAAAAATAAATTTGACCTCTACAACTCGAAAAAATAGTAGTTTTGTTTTACTACCTCTATAACTCGAAGTTATTTGATAACAAACCTCTGTGACTCGAAAAAGACAATAAGACTATTTTATGCGTTTTTAAAATCACCTCTATAACACGAATTTTTCATGCGTTTTACCTCTGTAACTCGAAACCTGTTTAAGACGAACAAAAACCTACAAGAACCTCCTGAAGTCGATACCTCGTTAACACGTAGTTTTTGGCGTTTCCTTGAGATTAGTGCTATCGAGGCTCCACTGTAATAGCATTGGTTTCCAGCGGAGTGGAGATGAGATGTGGAGAACAACCAATAGGTACTATTGTTGAATTCGACATGTCACCTCTCATCTCCACTCATCTCCACCTAAGAGAAAAGTCAGCCTTAGTGCAGTTGGGTTATTTTTGTGATATCTTACTTGAAAGGGTTTTATAATTGGTCTCATTGTAAGAAGATCAGGATCTGATGATAAATAGGCCTTGGAGAAATGGAGGTAAGCTAAAGCTTTTAAAGAAGTGCTTAGAAGTTATATTAATGCTTTAAAAAGTACTTAATCACTACACCTTTAAAACAAAGTCCCGCGCCGCGGTTATCTGTTTGTGTGTTTGTATGTTCGTTCGCGATAAACTCAAAAACTACTGAACGGATTTGCATGCGGTTTTCACCTAACAATACAGTGATTATTGAGGAAGGGTAGGTATAATTTGTCAACCCATACGAAGCCGGGGCGGGTTGCTAGTTTAAGTATAAGAGTCATTGGGTATTCTGTGGCCAACCATTTATAAATGTTTAATATAAAATATAAATGTCTTAACGTTACATATTCACCTCTTTAATAAGGGTTCAATCGTTGCATATCCGTGCTTTAAAATAATATTTATATTATTACAGTAAGTTTAATATAAACTTTGACAGAAGGTAGAATCAAAAGCAAACGATGTGTAACGTGGGAAACAAAATACAGGTTTAATTATAATTTAATTGATAATCGATTAAATGGAGAACTCTGAGAAAATATTTTGGGATATTCAATCTAGTAATAAATTGTAAACTAGGAACTCTGTAATAAAACAACGCAACCTAGTTGTTTTTGGGGTTGAAGAATTGTCTCGATAAGTATTAGTTGCCTGTGGAAGGAAAAGTACACTCAGTGACAGAAACTTGTATTAATTTTCATTCGTATTCTTACTTACTTTCCGGCGTACGTACCGGAAGGCGCAGCGTGGGTAGACCCCCCCACATGGTGGACTGATGACCTGGTAAAGGTCGTGGGAGTCCGCTGGATGCGGGTGGCGCAGGACCGGTCATTGTGGCACTCTCTGGGGGAGGCCTATGTCCAGCAGTAGACGCCTCTGGCTGTAATGATGATGATAACTTACTTTCTATTACAGTTTAGGAATTTAATTCTCCAAGTTTGAAGGAAAATATGGTGGAATTATAATATCAAGTGATATACAATGGTTAAGTATGGCGAGTGCAATGTGCAACTGATAAGGTATCAGCGAGATAAGCATCTGTTATCAGGGATGCAGCGGAGCACGACGTATAGTTTAGACAGCGGGTGATGGTCATGTTTAAATGGTAATAGGTACCTACTATATACTCGTATGTAATATGGACCTAGATTTACTAAAGAACATATGTCCTTAATCTACGTACGTCCAAAAGAGAGGTATGGACACTGAATGTCATCTCGCTTTGTGTGGGTGCACAGCACAGCGGATGTCATTCCAGATCTAGAGCAGAACCCAACTGGGGAAGTACCTCTGCGAGTCGGACTCGCACACGAAGGGTTCCGTACCATTACGCAAAAAACGGCAAAAGAGTCACGTTTGTTGTATGGGAGTCCCGCTTAAAAAAAATTATTTTGTTTTTAGTATTTGTTGTTATAGCGGCAACAGAAATACATCATCTGTGAAAATTTCATCTATCACGGTTCATGAGTTACAGCCTGGTGACAGACAGACGGACGGACAGACGGACAGGGGAGTCTTAGTGTGTCCCGTTTTTACCCTTTGGGTACGGAACCCTAAAAAAGAAGAAAGTCGATATCAGAGTGTACCTATCCAGGGTATTAAGAAATCTTGGTAATGCTGATTTACCTAGAATAATTTCATGGCTGGATGACTCACTTTGAGCCCGAATTTCAAGAGATCTTAAATTGAGTCATCACACGTAGTGAGTGTCAGCTAAATTATTGAACAATCAAAGTTTCGTACAGTCTAACATAAATAAATTGTTATAATTAATCGTGAACTGCGAAATTTACTTAAGTTCAGTTAAAAAGTTTCCAAGTCACCAAAATTTAGTTATATTTCGGAAACTACTGATATTTTTGTATGGGCATTGAAATTTTCCATTTACATAATGAAAGTTCCCCTTATTTCCTTTGATATTTTCCCGTAATTTCTGAGAATTTTTCAACTTCTTAGAAACTTTCCGCGCATAACGAAAGTGTAATTTTTAAATTAAATATACTATATTTAGGTCGAAAAGTGCTCGAGTGGAGACCACGGACTAGCAAGCGCAGCGTAGGACGTCCACCCACAAGATGGACAGACGATCTTGTTAAGGTCGCCGGAAGACGCTGGATGCGGGTCGCTTCCAACCGGCACGTATGGAGGTCCAAGGGGGAGGCCTATGTTCAGCAGTGGACGTCTTATGGCTGAGATGATGATGATGATACTATATTTAACGTGAGAAAGTAGGTTATATATTTCTAAATAATATTTTCATACATTACATTACCTTTATCGGGAATCTGAATAATATATTATTACGAATGCAATTTATTTTGTATTAGAGTAGTTGTAAAGTTAATACACAGATAAGCAATTTAATCGGAAGTATAATCTTTTAAATAAACAGTATATGTATATAAGCAGCTGTAGGATTATTATTTAGATATAACTACAGGTGTATGTACAGTCAACGTCAAAGATATGTTTACACTTTTGCACCTTACGGCGTGGCTCACTCCGCGATTTCGTCGCTTTGCTACATGTAGCTAAAAGTACACATCCGTTCCACACCAATTTTGGTGGCTAGCCATAAGCCGCGCGTGGCGCTGTCGCCACCTAGCGGCCATATCTGTCCTGATCGTAACAGACGCGTTTTGTTAGAGAGTGAGTCTTCTGTACCTAGTACTATTATTTATTCTGTGACCTTACTCCCTTGTAATAAGCCGAAAAATGTATACATATATTTGACGTCGACTGTACCAGATTGAGAGTTATATTTATTAATAAGTGTATATTCTACTACATAAGCTCTGACTGTTAGACTAATGGGTTACTATTTAAACTTTAACCTAGAGTGCGTTAACCCCCGAATACGTTTGGCGCCTTTGGCGGTATTCATATCATCACCATCATCACTTTGTAAAATATTACAAGTCGTTGATAATCGTTTCTCCTTATCCTTTATTTTGATTCTTAGAAAGAGACAAAATTTTACAAAGTTTGCTGTGTTATTAATAAGGGGGATATTATAGTACCTACAGTCGGCTGAAAATAAAACTAACCCCACCTTAGAAGCTTGTATTAGAATGGTAGTAACAAACAACATTCGGACATCATGAAAGATTCTAAGGTTACGCGGGATAGCTCGGGTTTTGAACGGGTGCTGTTTGTGGAGACTGGTCTGTTTAATTTAAGCTAACACGAGCTATTATACTTAGTAATTTTATTTTAGAGTTTAATTACAGTGAGACGCCTCATTCTCTCTCGTATGTTTCTTTTCTCTTAATGAATGTGTTAATTATACAGGATTTTGACTCTTGGAGACCCTATACATCTCTAAGGATAATTTGATAAACTATATAATCTTATAGTTCTGACACCTAGAGACATTTACACCTCTAAATATAATAGATTTTTTTGTGTTTTTGTATCTAATATTATTATAGATTTTTTTATGTAATTCGAAATTAAGAGACCATATACATCTTTAAGTAATTGTAATAAGTTAGTTACGTTCGTTTGAATTGGTAGTTGCAGTTAGTTGTATTTTATAAAATTGTTGATGTATTGTTATTATTTTTGCTTGTATGTAAATTCAATGTTGACGTGTAAAAGTGCCCTTGTGGCTAGGGTTACCAGATGACAGGAATTTTCCTGACATGTCAGGAATTTTGGCCTTTTGTCAGGAATGGGGACGGAACACGAAAATGACAGGAATTTTTTGAATCGATAGACTTTTTTATAAAGTACCTTTTCATTTACTTAAATTAATACAAATAATATTAATAAAACGCGACTATCGGCTCAATCGGGTGGCGGGTGGTTGTATCTGGTAACCCTACTTGTGGCCTATTTGCTGAATAAATGTTGAAGTTTTGCTCAAACCCACACGGTCGGCAAGTTAATATCGTCGAAGACCAAGCGGAGGGGAGGAGGGGCATACATTGTATGTAATATTTGATCTCTGCTGCCCCCCCCTGGCGTCGCCCTTGGCCATACTTTAGGTAAAAAGACACGTTACTCGACCAGTGATGTACCAATCTTCCGGAATCTGCTCGTCTGCTCTGATTGTGTGCGATGCTGACACGGCGCCGTCAACAAAGACCATTGTCTCCATGTGATCCGTGTTTGAAAACACGCACCCTTCCACGTCGCTTTTTAAATTGATCTTTTGCTGCGCTCGTTTTTGCGGAAAGCAAATTTTATCTTGCGAATTCAAGGTACGGTTCACTGCAATATTTTGCGCAATAAATAATTTGGGGTCCCTTTGTTTCCATAAAGTTTTTTGTCATAAGTAATGTTAGTCATGTTATCATTAGTCATAAAACTGATACCGTTAACTTTTCAGGATTTTCGTAAGGTTATCCTATAGATAGGTTAGGTTTGTTTTATGGCAATCCTGAAAAGTGACGCGTTTCTGAACCAAATAAATTATGTGTAACGAAAATGCGGGCAAACAATACATTATGACTGAAAACTTTTTGGGAAACAATAGAGACCCAAATAATTTGTTTGGAAAAAACATAATTCTTGATACAAGCTTTTATCGCTGACTGTACTTTTGTTTCAACATGCATCTAATATAGGTACTCGTCGAAACAATTCTTACAAACATAATGGTTGCGTTGTTTTATCACAGAGTTCCTATGGGCCTATGGCCACCTCCTGTGTCCATCATTATATCGGCTCGATATTTCACCCAAATAACATATGTTGTGTATGTGAAGTTTCAGCTCAATCGTATAATGGAAAGTGGGTTTAATTTAGCTTGCAAGATCTGACCCAAATAAATAGGGTAAGATAGATAAAAGCTTGTAATAAAAGTGCGAGTCGAACTCATGCTCCAAGGGCTCTGTATTTTGCACATTTTTAGGGTTCCGTACCCAAAGGGTAAAAACGGGATCCTATTACTAAGACTCCACTGTCCGTCTGTCTGTCTATCTGTCACCAGGCTGTAACTCGAGAACCGTGACAGTTGAAATTTTCACAGATGATGTATTTCTGACGCCGCTATAACAACAAATACTAAAAAGAAAATCAAATATATATTTAAGTGGGGCTCCCATACAACAAACGTGATTTTTTTGTCGTTTTTTGCGTAATGGTACGGAACCCTTCGTGCGCGAGTCCGACTCGCACTTGGCCGGTCTTTTTTAACATAGGTAGTTTTTAGGGTTCCGTACCCAAAGGGTAAAACGGGACCCTATTACTAAGACTTCGCTGTCCGTCCGTCCGTCCGTCCGTCTGTCACCAGGCTGTATCTCACGAACCGTGATAGCTAGACAGTTGAAATTTTCACAGATGATGTATTTCTGTTGCCGCTATAACAACAAATACTAAAAACAGAATAAAATAAAGATTTAAATGGGGCTCCCATACAACAAACGTGATTTTTGACCAAAGTTAAGCAACGTCGGGAGTGGTCAGTACTTGGATGGGTGACCGTTTTTTTTTTGCTTTTTTTTTCGTTTTTTTTTGCATTATGGTACGGAACCCTTCGTGCGCGAGTCCGACTCGCACTTGCCCGGTTTTTTTTTTCTTAAGTCCAAGTATAGAACTACTTTCAGTGTTTTTACCAAAATTGAGTTTTCCAGGTTCGGAGATAAGATGGAAGAAATAGAATTTTATTATGCCTTTTTTCTTAAAATTATTAAAAATATATATGTACATATTTGTAATGGGCACAATGACCCCTTTAATTTTATATATAGGTACCAAGTTATTGAAAAAGCGCATGGGGTAAATTTCGGGAGACACGAACTTACATTCAAGAGCTACGAAAGCGGGTCTGTTTGTATAGAATTATTATACATATTAACCTGATTTAGCTGTTCTTGACTGTATTCTACAATTAGGTATAACAAGTTAGCATAGTTTATCAAAATGAAATAATAATTCCGTCATAGTCTTTATTTTCCCAGTTATTGTAAACAACAAGCGGCATGTCTATTGTTTTATTCTATTTACACATAAACATCAATAATAAGTCAACACGATAGTTTACTCATTAGAAAACTCGCATTCCGTAACGTCTAAACAAGAATTTTATAAAACAACATCTTTTATTATCTCACGGGTGTTTAAAATAACTCTAGTTGTAAATGTACTACTAGTATAATAGATATATAATAATGTCATGTTGTATCTACCTAGTCTTAAGTACCTTTCACATAACTAAATGAAATACGTGTGTAAAGGTAATAGGGCAAATACTTACATATACATTACAACTTTTTTAAGTGACACTGCTATTTTATATTAATTTCTTTTGGGCACAGTAACAACATACAAACTACAAAAAAAAAACATAATTACATAGTTCATCATGATAACTAGGTTAATGACCCTATTTTGAATGTATTTACACTTAAAATCTATAGTCTTTGTTCATATTTTTTGGTACCTATGTGGTAGTTTCGCACGTTGTAATTTTGACAGAGGTTATATATTTTTTACTTCAGTCTCCCGTTGACCACTAGCCACTAGCTCTCTACAGGGCTTGAAACTTCGGGATGTATTTTTAATTCATTATCAGACATCGTACATTTCATAGCGTTGTTGGTGCAGCGGAGTGGTATTAACGGAATTGGTATAGATAATTCCAAGTGAAATTGTAAATTAAGGTTAATATTAACGTAATTTTAGTCATTAACGTTGAAATTGTTTATACCAATTCCGTTCACACCACTACGCTGCACCGAAAATGCTATAAATATTACGATGTCTGTTCATTATACGCGATATAATCCGTACATAGTTTTATTTCATACATAGAATGATTAAAAATACATACGTGTATCTTTACCAAAATATTTAACAAACATAGATAGACAACACGTGCCTAACTAAAGTTGCTACTAGTATTAAAAGGTCAACTGAACTTTGAATTAGTAACAAAATAACTGAGTGTAATGTCATAGATACTTATCTACTTAAACTACGTAAAATGTTTAACCCAAGAATATACAGCTGTAAGAAATAAAATTAACTTACGCCATCTAAAATATCAGCTAAAACTTATAATGACTAAATATAAATATAAAGCTAAAGGCTTCTACAGACCTTGCAATAAATGGCATGCGACTTTAGATATGAGATAATTGCCGGCTATGCAGGAGCAAAAATCATGCTTTAATCTTGTAAAATTAGTAACGGAATCAATAAATGATGATACTCCCGTAGCAGCTGTCTTTCTGGATCTTAGCAAGGCGTTCGATTTTGTAACCCATTCGATACTATTGAACAAGCTGGAAAGGTGTGGCATAAGAGGAAACGCGCTGAACTGGATAAAAAGTTACCTCACTGAAAGAGAGCAATGTACAGAAATACAGCAGATTATTAACAATGAGCTAGTGTCTGTAAGATCTCAATATAAATTTAATAGATGCGGAGTACCACAAGGGAGTATACTTGGCCCATTATAATTCCTTGTATACATTAACGATCTACCTAACCAAGTACAAAATAAGTGCATAATGTTTGCAGATGACACCACCTTGGTAATAAAGTCTGACAATTTGATTAACTTCAATAAAACTATAAATGACACATTAGTTAATGTAATGCACTGGCTCAATATAAATAGTTTAAAAATAAATATTAATAAAACATGTGTAATGCAATTTAGAACACATAGAGGCGTAGACATCGATTTGGATATTCAATATGATAACGAGAGTGTTAAAGAAGTAGAATCCACCAAATTTCTAGGGATACACATAGATAAATTTTGCAGCTGGAAAAGTCATGTAGCTAATGTATGTGAAAGGCTCGACAAGTTTGTATTTGCTCTAAGGCGACTTAGCAACATTTCCTCTAAAGCTGTGGCCTTAACAGCCTACCACGGACATGTCTCCTCCATCTTGAGCTATGGATTATTGATCTGGGGCAACTCTGTAGATGTCCATAAAGCATTCGTGGCTCAGAAAAAATGTGTACGGGCCGTTTGCAGTGTCCACTTTCTAGAACCATGCAGACCATTATTTAAATCTACAAAAGTTCTTCCATTGCCATGGATGTATATATTACAGGCATCTTTGTTTGTGAAAGAGCACCCTGAATATTTTGACACAAATATTACCTTTTTCCCTAGATCGACCAGACGTAAAAATCAAATATTCTTACCTAGAGCAAGGAAAAATGTGTTCAAAAACAATGTTTTCTCAATGATCATCCAAATTTATAATAAACTACCAAAGCGTATATTAGAATCTGAACCGAGGCTATTTAAAAATGCCCTACGTGAGTGGTTATTATTAAAGTGTTACTATTCAATTCAAGAATTCATGTCAGACGAAAACCAATAAGTTTATTAATAACATATGTTGTTTTGACATCATCACTTAATAATTCATCATATTGACATAAATAATTTTTAATTGTAATTTTTATCATCCGATAATTATGACTGTATATCTTAAATTGTAATGTTTGCATGATTGCTTGCCGCTTACCTTGTATTGCATGCCTATCATAGAGTAGAACATAAGGACAACTTTTATTTTAAGACCTACGATTGTATCAATCAAACTCTATGTTCTCGCAATAAACATATTTCATTTCATTTCATTTCATTTCATTTCAATAGGGGGTATTACTGCAATGTTCTGCCGCCAGAGTGCAGCACTAGCTCCTCTAGTAAACCATACAGTAACTTATACACATTGTGCCTTAACTGTTGACAAGTTTTCACAGACAATAAAATATGACATTGATGCAATAAGAAACAAGGGCCTACCGGCGCGGCGGGCGGTAAAATCGAAATTTAGTTATCTGCCTCTTTATCGTTCGAATAAGCAAGATTGATAGAGTGGTTAGATAACGAATTTTCGATTTTCTTGTTTCGCGGTAGACCCCCAGATTGTGACGGATAGTAGTAGTGGCGCCTCCTACGCAGAGTTTCGCGTACTATTGATCGATAATTTGCCGAAATATAGCAAATCGCATGCGATTATCTCTGTCGTTTGCAGAGGCCATAAATTTTCGTATGGCTGAAGTTTTATTAAAATCGCTATTTAAATAAATAGCAACTTTGTCCCCAAAGACATAAGATAGAGATTGTAATAAGGACTCTTGCAAATTGACGGTCAACTCAAATAATTTCAAATGCTCAAGTGATAAATTATAATTTTTATTGCACATTAATTTCAACTGTATGTGGTAAAGTCCGTTAATTTCTTGCTGCTAATTGTCTGACACTGTACTTTAATGTGTTGTAGTAGTTAGCTAGTTGTCGTTTAATTCTTCATTGTTTTAAATTAACTTCGTAGTTATTTAAAGTTATTATTCGGCTTCTCTGGTTTATCGTAACCGCTATGTCGACGTGGACAGTTAAAAGCTCTCATACATATTACATTCTGATGGCAATTGACGTGTTTTTGGAAATGTAGGTAACCCTTCGGAGGGGGCTGACGTAATAATTTATCGAGGCCGAATGTTATGAAAAAATTCACAAAAGAATCATTCTGGGCCGACTCCAATCAAAACTTTAAACGGTTAAAGTTGGCCCTAATTTTAATTTTTTTCCAGGTGTATAATATCGTTACCCTGTATACTCGTACAATAGCTGTAAAATTTTAGTATAAAATAGCTATGATATTGTCGAGGGACCTGACAAGCAAAATTAAACACGATAACATAATATGTTTAATATTATTTTCGTGATTTTTTATATTAAGCGAACTTTAACTTCTTACAAGACACATACATTCGAAATACATTACCCTCCACATTTCGTCAGTCGAGTAAAAAGCGTCTTTATGTTTCTCCGTTCCCACCGTGGCGCCTTCGCGGAACGGCTCGACTCAAGTTCCATTACTGTTAGCAGTAATTAAGGAATTACTCATTTGGTAGGTAGTTGGTTTTATAAATAATATCTGGGAGACTTTGCGCGGAAAACATGTAAAAACACAAAAATGCTCGTTTTCCCAGAGATAAGACCTAGCTAGATCGATTTATCGGCCCCGAAAACCCCTGTATAGCAAATTTGGTCGAAATCGTTAGAGGCATCCGAGATCTCCGAAATATATATATATGTATAAACAAGAATTGCTCGTTTAAAGGTATTAGATAGATTAACTAATAACTTTTAGAAAATCTATTAGAAACACCGCAGTCAAAACTTATGACACTTGTAGTAGGTTTACACCTCAAAATCTTATTAGTACTACTATTCGTATTTTTTTTGACATTGGGGACCTTTTACATCTCCAAATTTAATGTATTATTATCTATACATCTCTGTTATGTTGTAGAATTATTAATTTTAAGATATTATAATGTTTACCCAGGTGGTGTATAATAATTATAAATGTTGCCATGTGTTTTTCATGTCACTTTAGATGCTGTAACTGTAAATGTTATATTGACCTGTAAAAAAGCCCTTCAAGCCTCTAGAATAGGTTTTTGACTTTGAAACATATCTGTAGTACCTATAATTACCTATTTAAACAAACAGATTATCTAGTAAAATCAGTAAAAATTGTTAAGTATAATGCGTATAACTTGATAGCGAGTCACCATTTCAGTCTCGGACTAATGACGCTCTGAAGGGGCCCACAGATTACCAGTTCGCCGAACGATATCAGCCTGTCAGTTAATCGCAAAAGGTGACAGTTCCGAACAACTGACAGGCTGATATCGTTCGGCGAACTGGTAATGTATATATGGGCCCCTTGATTGTATTCTAGGTGCCATTTAAATCTCTGTATAAAACCTGCTACGGTTTTCTCTTATTCCAACATAAAAAAAAATTCTTAGTATACATACGTGCATATATTGGCCAGGCCAAAGAGAAAATCAACGTAGTGACGTATCAGGAGCTCAAAACAGTGGCAGAGAGAACGGAATGGCGATTACTCCACCGACAAGAGCCAGGCTCTTAAGAATAATGATGATGTAAAAAAATACAAGGAATTTCCGTTGAAAAATACTTAAATATTTCATTAGCTAGTAGTTAAATCGCTCACGGCATCGTTTGTTGTAACCTAAAACGTATTAAATGATACTGCCACCCAAAGTTGGCTCCTATTTCACGTGTGTCTTGTAACGTGTCGTTATTGCCCTATTATTTCTGTGTTCCACGGCACGTGCCGGACATTTGAAATAAATATTTTCAGTTTGTGTCGATACATATAAAAATTCTAGTTTTTTAAATGGTGGGTCTGAAATGTAGCTAGGTATGTAGCTATACCAACTTAACTAACCTTAACATTTTCCCTCAAATCCGCACTTTATTCGGAATTCACGGAAGTCTAGCGTCACTAAGGTTTTTTCGCAAAGACGTTTTCAAATACCATGTAAAACCCTACGTCCTCCCCATACATTGCGTATATGAATGAAATGGTACCAAAGGGTAACATTACCATCTTCTTCTTCATACACCATGCACTTGGATGGTTGGTTGTCCTCAACTGTACGTTTCTCCAGAAACTTCCTGCCTCGCGCAGCCAAACTGTGGAATGAACTGTCGCCTGCGGTATTTCCGGACCGATACGACCTTCAAACCTTCAAGAAAAGAGCTTACAACCCTTCTGGTGTTGCGGGTGTCTATGGGCAACGGTAATCGCTTACCATCAGGTGATCCGTCTGCTCGTTTGGCTCCTATATCATAAAAAAAACAGTTGTCTTCTTTGGAAGAAGCCTGACTTGAACATTTAGTCAGACCAGAATGGCCATCTCGCCATCTTAGACTTTAACCTAAGTAGCACGTTATTGTACCGCGGATTAGCAAAGCAAAATTATTGGTTTAAATAGTAAATCTTGTAGTCAATTGGCTGTTGAACTTGATATCAGAACGAGAAAAGAACACCAAATGTATTTGTATGGGTCATACACATTTTAATAGTATGGTTAGGATGACTCACGTTAGACCAGGCCGTAGTCGGACCGGAGTTTCTGGAGATTCGTTTTCTATGGAAAGCACCACGTGATCACCGATCAGCCGTTATAAAAAATGACATGTCGGACGCCTCGGCCCGGGCATGGTCCGGTCTAGCGTCATTCTTAATTCGTTCGCGTCTCTCCTGTAGTCATAGCAAAGTTAAGGAAATCTAAAGCTAATTTTTACGCTACACCCTAACCCTTTACGGGATAATTTTTTTCAGTACTTGAGTCTCAAATAAGGAGAATGGGATACATATGTACCAGAGTCGTTAACTTTTATTAATATTGTCTACAGAAGTAACCTTTTTATAAAATGTGTTTGACCCGTATGCGTGTGCTCAACCCTGGTGGCGATACATATACTGCACTACCGATATCAATATCCGTTTATCAACACTTACGACCTTCCGTCCACGGGAATCTGTACACGGAATCAGAAATGTCCAAATGGGGTGTCGAATGCACCAGTTAACGCGAACGTGGCGGATCGCAGGAAGGTAACGGGAGACCGACACCTAACGCTGGACCTGCGGGTGGCAGGCGCCTCTAGTCTAATGATATTTACATCGTGTATACCTAGCTAGGTAAACACTTCAGTAAAGGCCCTCTTTTAGGTACCATCTTGTAAGGTACCTAAACGTACTGGTGCTCGACGCGGTCCCAGTAAACTTAAGTCATTGTCAATAGAGGTGACAGCAAGGTGGCTATTGGGCATTAGCATGTCGAGCACTAGTACGTTTACATTAGTTTGCCCTCAAACTAAATTATATTAAATAATCATTTATTTCAGAAAATATCCAAACCAAATGAATTAGGCCCTTTCGTATTCTGTATCTGGGTTCTTTCAGAGTTATATTTTACTAGCGACCCGCCCCGGCTTTGCACGGGTTAACAAATTAATTATACACGTAAACCTTTCTCAAGAATCACTCTATTGATGGGTGACAACTGCATGAAAATCTGTTCAGTAGTTTTTGAGTTTATAGCGAACAAACATACAAAGACACAAACAGACAGACGCGGCGGGGGACTTTGTTTTATAAGGTGTAGTGACTAAGCTGTGTTTGTAACTTTGTATATCCCAATAGTAAAATGAATGATAGTACAATTTTGTACCGTAAAATTACCCATCGTCCAAAATCTCCCAGCTAGGTATATGGTGCAAAATTAAACCGAATATCTTAATTTAAAAAGTGGGTAAGACTTTTATTTGAATTTGCCAATTCTAAGGCGAAATATTATATAAATGAGAGAGCAGACAAAACTGAAAACAATAGTGGTATGGATATTTAATGGTTTACCCTTGAATTGCCGACAGACATTTCATCGAATGTTATTTCGAAGACAACGTTTCAAGTATTTTCATTTCATCGACAAGTTATTGCGTCGAAGAATCGATACTAGTAAATTTAAATCGGGGACTTTTAATTGGTACTTGAGTTATTTTACATATAGTTTATATCGTGGTATTTCTTTACGGGTTTTCTTATTTCATTTTGGATTGTATTTAATAAAATTTATTACGCGTAAAATTATTTCAATTTGTAATATTTCGTTATCGAAACTAAAAGCAGTCACGTCAGTCGGCTCACTCTGCGTGATTATAAGTATGTGGGTAGTTTAAGATATAAAATTGTTTTTCTGAACATACATAATTTTGAGAAAGCGGCAATTTTAAGTTTGCGCTCTAATTTTGAAGATATAATTTTACAAGGCTGCCATTTTCATTTTGGATAAATTATAAATAGGTTGGTAACAATAATTTAAGCCATTCATTTATGTGCAGGGTCGCAGTTCTAACCTAACCTAAACCTACTTTGAAAGCCGTTCGTTTCTGTGTGGGTCGCAGTTCTAACCTAACCTAAACCTACTTTGATAGCCGTTCGTTTATGTGTGGGGTCGCAGTTCTAACCTAACCTAAACCTACTTTGAAAGCCGTTCGTTTCTGTGTGGGGTCGCAATTCTAACCTAACCTAAACCTACTTTAAAAGCCGTTCGTTTCTGTGTGGGGTCGCAGTTCTAACCTAACCTAAACCTACTTTGAAAGCCGTTCGTTTCTGTGTGGGGTTGCAGTTCTAACCTAACCTAAACCGACTTTGATAGCCGTTCGTTTTTGTGTGGGGTCGCAGTTCTAACCTAACCTAAACCGACTTTGATAGCCGTTCGTTTCGGTGTGGGGTCGCAGTTCTAACCTAACCTAAATCTAAAATTCTTACAACAGAAAAATGTGTAAATGTGTAGTACGACATATAAAAATGTATTAAAGTAATACGTCGAACAAATGAATTGCAATGTTTAGTAGTTGTGCCAATTAAAATAATTTGAAACGAATTAGCGATCAAGTAATATTCGTAGAATAGTATTTCTACGTAGTGAGAAAAATTGAAATAAATAGTATATGAAACAAAATAACGCCAAACAATATTACTAGTATTAACGTTTCGATGAATCGTTGTCGATGAAATAATATTCGATGAAAAGTTTGTCGGCAAAACAAGGGTACACCATATTTAATTACGCATTGAACTTGCGGACCATAGAAAAGTTATAGTATTGGACAATAGTTGTGATTTACGGAATTAAAAGGTCAAATAGGAAAATTTGAGACAATCGAAGTGTCTATGTCATTTTAGTATCTAGGATGAGGAAGCAAGGTTGAAAATGTGTATTAATATGTAACTGAAAGTATTGTTAGGTTTAAGATTTAAGAATATTTATTTTATGAAGTGACACAGAAATCACGTCCCAATCACACCACCAATAAAAATATTTCTACAGTCACGTTTCTCTGATATTAAACTCCCCCTCTTTTCCAGCATGATGGACTCCGGCGGCGCCATCGACTCCCCCCCAACCTACCACCGGAGCTACGAGCAGTACGTCCAGGGCGGCGTCGAGAACAGCACCGACTCCACCCAAGAACAAACCAGCCCTGAACTAGTCGTCTGGTCTACCCTACCCTACGGCCTAGACTACAGAACGCAGTATGACTACAGGCCTTATGAGACTAGAGACTATTCTCCGCAGCAATACGTCCGGGCGCCATTTGCAACGAAGATGGGGCAGTCGAAAGCGCTCAAGGAGGCGAGGATACGGAGACCTATGAACGCTTTTATGGTGTGGGCGAAGGTCGAGAGGAAGAAACTGGCTGATGAGAATCCGGATCTGCATAATGCGGATTTGAGTAAAATGCTAGGTGAGTTTTTTATTTATGACATTGTAAAGGGGCCCACTGATTACCAGTTTGCCGGACGATATCTGCCTGTCAATTAAACGCAAAATTTGACAGCTCCGAACAACGTAACACTTTTAGTGCTCCATCCGTACAAAACTTATGGGATCACTTCGATCTTGCAAATTAAATGCATTTTTTTCAGAAACTGTTTGATGCAGATAGCTAAAATTTGGAACAGTTATAGCAACTATACTACCACTATGAATACCTAAATAAGTCAAAATCGCTTATTTCTTATTATTTTTTATTGCTAATAGCATTACAGAGCATTTGAGTATTTTAATGGTTTTGAAGGTGTTTTCTACACGCATCACGTGATCACCGATCAATCATCATAGTAACTTTTTTCACTATTTTCCTGAAAGCTTAAAACATAACTAAAAATAGTCTTTGACATTTATTCAAAACTCATTCGCTTACCGTTAAAAAAGAAGGATACAAAACAAGGACTGTACAAAAAACCCTAATACCATGACTCGGCATAAAGTGGCAATCTTCTTTGGAGCATATTTGTAATTCAAATCAACTGAACACCATCGGTTAGATTTAAATGTTAAATTTAAACCCTTTTTATTACATTTTTAATTTTGTCTTTTAAAAGTTAAATACATTTACAGTCAGTCATCAGCGTAGCATGATGGGTCGTTGGTAGAAAAAAGCAAGGTAACAGGGCGTTCTATAGCTTTGGTGCCATTCATTTATTACGTAAGACGATTTAGCCAGGTTTTGACTTCCTCCCTCCCCTATGTAAGAAATAATAAGAATAGGCTGACCCCGTCCCCTATATTACAGTATACATATTACGTAAGAATGTAAAGAAAAAAATTAGTACACGTTTGGTTTGTTTTAGTGTTTATTTAGAACAAAAAAAAATTTTTTAATGTTTATTTGTACCTACAAAGGTACTGGAGCCCGTTTAAGCTAACTCTGTACCGTGTTTGATAGCATAGAGTGTGGAAGTATTATTTTAAACGTCATAATTTCATAGAAATTTAAAAAACTCGCATCATTGTGATCTTACGTAAGAACTATGAAAACTCCCTCCCTCCCCCTTGTAAGAAAAAATAAGATATGTTCGAACCCCCTCCCCCCTAAATCGTCTTACGTAATAAATGAATGGCGCCTTTCCCATCGGCTTGTCTATTTTAGACTATTTTACACCTTATAATATGGGCCTTAAAGAAAAAAGCAAGCTATGTTACTCAGTTATTACACAATGAATATTAAAATTTGAGAGCCCACAAAATATCATTTTTTTCACGTCGATCGATCTTAGCTCTCCCACCATTCACTTCGTACCAACATTTGCGTAATTTAGTATATCTGTGTCTACGTAGAAGTTATCATACGGGGTTTAATATTTAATAAAAATCTTAGTGGGGCTCTTACATCATTAAAAGAATATGTGCCTCAAATGTCAACCTTTAAGGCTGCGCGTTGTCTGTCAGTATACGGGTGTAATTTTTTAGGTGTTACAAGATATGTCCAATTGTACATACGCGACTGTAATTATTGTAAGCAACTTTTGCTATGAGAACAACCCTGATATTACCAAACAAAGATCACATGTTCCATACTAAAGTTGATTTCGACAATTGTATGAAGACCAGCCGGCGTATTATGGATAGCTTTATCCATCTTTATCCACGTGATAAAATAACTGTCACTTTTTACACCGTGGGATAGAAAGTGACGGACACCGTTTTATAACGCTGTCACGTAGACAAGAACGACCATCTTATCGGTACAAGATTTTTTTGTGATTTAAGAGTTACTGCTGGCAATTAATAATACAATCGTGTACTTTTAACCTAAAAAATGTCAATCAGTATATTTAAATAGATATACATATGTATAGAGTATGTCCAGAAGTTTTTCGTTCTTACGACGGACCCCTAAAACCGTTAATTAAAAGTAAAACCTTATCATTGTGCCCTTATTTGGGGAGGCGCTCCGAGTCGCATTCTGGAGCTACAAATAGCGAGCTAACAACTTCATTAAAAACGTCTAGGTGCCAGTTTCTAAAAAGTCTAGAAGTTCAAGAGACTAGTTAGATAGAATATCAATCTTCATAATTTATATCTCTCAACATCGTACATTTTTGACAACCCGTAGACCGAAAGAGTCTAACGGCCGTCTGGTAACCGGAGCGCTAGGATCCATCGGTGACTCGGTGTGTATAATAATACCTAGCTTTTGAAATGTATAATTTAGTACGTTGCCATGTCGTTTAGCAAAATTCACTAGGGGTTAGTTTATAAATTAGTTACCTTAGATTCCATTACATAGGTCGACCTAATAAAAGCTTGTTAAAAAAATTGTCATCTTACGACTCGTAACTAGCTCTAGCTCCGGCCCAGGTGTGCCAAATTGAATGTCTAGATATACGTCTTTGCTGGTTTTAGATCGGTATTTTTCATGAAATGGCATGACGATAAAATTGCAATCTATATACATGGAATAACTGCCGTTTTTATTTTACCCCGTTGATGAATTACAAAAAAATATAAGTTTTTTTCCTATGACACATAGTTTATCATGATCTGCCATTCGGTAGCGAAATTGCTGTGTATTTAAGAGGGCTTAAACAAAACATAGGCCCCAGTGTAATGTAGTATAACTGTGCTGACTGTACATACCTTGGCCGGAAAAGGGATTACCAGTCTCTTGTTACTAAAGGGCCTCACTTCTCTCGCTCCTTAATATCATACTTGGCGGGTAATATCGGGATATAAAATGAGAACGTAACTTGTATTGCATGGCCGCGGCTACGTTAGGTGCTGTTTAGCAAATAGTGAATAGAATCAGACGTTACTTTGCGGAAATCCATATTAATTAAAACCCAAAATGTTACTTTGCTAATCCGCGAAAAGATAACGTGCTAGTCAATCAGCGCTAACCCGTTATACTTACTTGCGTATTTTTACATGCAATTAATGTTCCCACCCTCCCACCGTAGAAATAATAAATACGCAAATAAATATAACAAACCACCACCAAAAGAACAATACTCGACATACTCGACACGTGTTTCGCCTCTCTACGAGGCATCTTCAGGAGTTGTTGACAAGTAAGTATAACGGGTTAGCACTGATTGACTAGCACGTTATCTTTTCGCGGATTAGCTAAGTAATATTTTGGTTTTAATCTGTTTAGCACCACTACCAAATGTCAATATAGAGACGACGCCACGACACCACGACGACATAGAGAGAGTGTCGAGCAACTGGTTCACAGAGGCACAAGACCGAGAACGGTGGAAGAGGTTGGAGGAGGCCTATACCCGGAAGGGGTCCTAACACTACTAGATTATACAAAATAGTATTTAGTTTAAAAATAGTTTATACATGTGTTTAAGGAATAAAAAGGCTTTTTATTTTTTTATTTTATTTAAGGTGTATTCGGGTATTACCGAATGTCGGATAATTCCGAAATTCAGATGAAAATCACCCTCAATTCCATCATAATAAAAGTCTCTTTTCGGAATTATCCGACAGTTTTCGACATTCGGAATTACCCGAGTAAACCTTATTTCTTTATACCAAATGTCAATATAAGCAAAACAGCTGTAAATGTAACTACACGAGTTGACCGTGACATGTCGTATGACAGCAGACATTACGTTTTATTGTTCTAATTAACTTTCTCCGATAAGCCCGTGTAGTATAACACCGTACTGGTGCGCTCGAAAGTGGACTACCGTAAAATTTGCTCCAAAATTGTACCTAATGTAAAAATAGATAAGTTGATGTATGTAAATTCCATTTTGAAGTAGACTATCACTACTACCATGTTGTACTCGTAACACACAGATTGTGATATAGGCCCCGTGCATGAACTATGGAGGGCAGCATAGGAGCCGTCAGATTTTTGGCGTGAGGCGTAAATGTGTCGTTTATGCTTCCTAAGCCCACAATATGGCAAAACCTACTATGCACAAGGAAACGTACCGATGTGAACGGTAGATTGTAGCACTTGCTTTGGCAATGCACATGTGCACATATGTTTCCGATTCAGGCCACAAGATGGCAGACCCTCTAACGCGCACGGTCCCTGTAGTTTTCATATCTAAAAATTATAGGAGCACAATTACGATACTACGTCAAATAAGTAGCGAACGGAATTCATTGTAGCAATGGTTTAGTAAAAGCACTGTACATAACTACATAGTATATCCTTATATGCCGGAATAGGGATTACCAGCCTCGTGTTACTAAACGGCTTCGCTTCTCTCGCCCTTTTATATCACATGGCGGGTAATTCCCTCTTTCAATTTAGACTATTTAAAAATGGTAATTTCAATGGTAAACTTTTGCTTAGATCAATATTCTTTTAGTATTTGAGCTTGCTAACTAGTTTTTAACTTTTCACGTCACAGTAATTTTAGACGTCATTTCATACTAGTCCTTTGTTTCACTTATCTTGCCAGGAGACGTCAATATGCCATATCCTACCCTAGGTCATCTTATGACCGTCGTATGAACGTCAATATAGGTGATTGCATTTGTTTTTAGGGTTCCGTACCCAAAGGGTAAAACTTCGCTGTCCGTCCGTCCGTCCGTCCGTCCGTCCGTCCGTCCGTCCGTCCGTCCGTCCGTCTGTCACCAGGCTGTATCTCACGAACCGTGATAGCTAGACAGTTGAAATTTTCACAGATGATGTATTTCTGTTGCCGCTATAACAACAAATACTAAAAACAGAATAAAATAAAGATTTAAATGGGGCTGCCATACAACAAACGTGATTTTTGACCAAAGTTAAGCAACGTCGGGAGTGGTCAGTACTTGGATGGGTGACCGTTTTTTTTTTTTGCTTTTTTTTTTGTTTTTTTTTATATGGTACGGAACCCTTCGTGCGCGAGCCCGACTCGCACTTGCCCGATTTTTTTACCTACTACGTCAATTCTGGTCTAGTTATACATAAAATGTTAAACCAAAGACGCACTTAAGTATGTGACCATAGTTAGACTTTTTCACATTGAGTTAAGGTCTATAATTAGGAGATTTGTGTTACTCTTAGTTAAATGTAGGATGATTTATAATTATAATGCTATATATTTTGCGGTTATAATGTGACGCGGGGATTGCCTGATATTATGAAATGTGAACAAAGGAGAATATGAATAACTATTAAGTTTTTTGCAGTTGAATTACTTCGCGGTCGATTTTACCCGCTATCAGAATATGTAGTCGGGCGACACAATTTTAAAAAGACCAGGCAGAAGTAGAACACCAAGGAATATACCGTCAGGTGACAACCACAACGTACTCGTACTAATTTCTATCACAAGTTATACCATAGCATAGAGAAATATAGTAAGAATAGAGTGCTCACTCCATACATCAGTTTTGGTACCAAAAAGACTATTATTTTCGCAGTCGACGTCTAGCATCGAGTAGCGGAATTATCAGTACCGCTACTTGATACTAGATGAGTCACGAAATTGTACTAAACAACAATTTACAACTAATATTATAAGCAGAAGGAGTTGAAAATAGAGTTCCAGTTAATCCGGTTATAAATAATATTAACTGAAAATTGTTGAGCATTAGAGTTTTCGGTTGTTATAACATCTATTGTCAAGTAGCAGTACTGATAATTCCGCTACTCGATGCTAGATGTCGACTACGAAAATAATAGTCATTTCGGTACCAAAACTGATGTATATGGAGTGAGCACTCTATGTACTTTTTTCTCTATGCTGTCTGTCACCTCTTCATATTAGCCGTTGAAACTAATATTAATAATTGGCATGGAAATATTTCGAGTCCCAGAGAACATAGGATAGTTTTTATCTTCACGGAAATCATATTTATAAAATCCTAATCCTTATTAATTAATAAAATCCATGTACCTTTCGTCCGCGACTCTCCAGCATCTGTTATGGCAAGTCATTACGCGGCGTGGGTGGCTGATCTTATCAGTCTTAATGAAATAAAAGTACTATAAAAAATGCTAGGCATGGCTTGTACGGAGCCTAGTTGAGATTATTGTTGTAAAATAATAGCCACTGTGTATTAAATTGACATAAATTGTTGGCAAAACGGGCGTTTTTCAAGATTTAAAACGTCCCGCTCGTGTTTTCGCGCTTGATATCGAATTCACAAGAAAATAATGATTTATTTTGATAAAATGTTCAAAAAATCTATAAATTTGCCGTTACTCTAACAAAATGCTACAGAGGCTTCAGTAGTAGGTACATATTTACTGCAACAGTGGTGCAAGATAGGTGCAACCTAACCTGAAACCATCGTGATATAAGGGATATCCACGGCGATGTATAGTAGTATACCCTATAATGGACACGGAACCAGTAATGGGACAAAAAAACACAATTCCTCTCAAATAAGTATATAAAAGTAGTTTATAAACACTGGATATATTTTTATCATAAATAAGAGTCCTAGAGCTGATTATGTTTGAATTTTTATTAAATTCGGTTATTTTTTAAGAAATGTGCGTCAACCCAAAAGTTGTCGTGCCACTGAAAATAAATATCACTAAAAATTCTTAACAACTTCGCTAAGAGAGGTGAGTTAATTTATTAAATTTTAATTAATTAATACTTGATGAAAACTAGAATGTGTTTTGTTAATTGCATTAACCATGAGATAAGGTATACAACACACTATGTTGTGACTCCACAGATGTAAAAAAATAGTGGTATTTGGCCCAATCCCATTATAGGAGCTGTAAAACTGCATACCTCCTATGATGGGACAATTGACATAATGATGCTTGCCATGCTATAATTTCATGTTTTAAACAATACAGAAGTAAAATGTAGTTACGAAATATGTCAACCAGGAGGTATTCTCGGACTTAGGATAAATTAATATCGTTTTTCCAAACTTTTATTTAACTTGCCTTGTTAGTTAGTGTGGGTCAAATCTTGGTAGCTGAATTTGACCCACTTTTCGATTTCTGATTCAGTTGAAATTTTGTGTAAGTACGTAATTAAGTATGCAAATCGGATGATAATGCAATATTATGATAACATGGACTTGATCTGATGATGGAGACAGGAGGTGGCCATGGGAACTTTATCGCAATAAACCCTAACTAATTGTGTTTGGGTATATTAGAATTGTCTCGATGAATCTAATACAATAATAATTGGCTGTGGAAAGAAAAATACATTCAGCGATAAAAGCTTATACCAAAAATTGATTTTTTTGCCATAACTTATTCCCCATTTCAATATTTTATACTGATAGAGCAATGTCCATTATAGGGGGCCCATTACTGGATCCACGTCCATTACCGGGGGCCCATTACTGGAGCTTTGGTGTCCATGACTGGAGAAAAAAAGCATAGTTTTAATTTGTTAATTATGTGGAAACTCATTGCAGTATCTTTGATACAACACGCCTAAAACATGAAAGGCGGATAGGACTTTCATCTTTTAACACGCTAAGCGGAGGACCATTTACATGTACAAGGGAAATATCATAAATAGTTACTCCAAATTTCCTCTTAAATGTCCCATGACTGGTGCTGTTACTATAATAGTCTAATAGTACAGCTCAGTCATGTACTTATTAAAGATGTTTTATATATGAGTAGATAATAATAAAATTGTAATTGTAAATGACCAACATTTTTTTTATCGGTAAAACTGGCTAACGCGTATTTGTAACTGACGTATTTGTTTTTGTTTTAAGCTTGTTTTTGCATTATGAATGACGCGTGGAAGGATAATTCTATCTTAGGTGTACTAGTTTATGAATGAAACCTGTTGTTTCCTTGTTCATTTTGACGTACTTCTGTTCCTCTCGAGTTTAACCTCAGAAGAGTTGTAAGCTATTTTTAGGAGGACTGTAGTAAATAATCTACAATGTGAGCGCGAGTAGGAATTCCCCTGACTACTGTGCTCATCATCAGGGGTACGCCCTCATGATTCGACAATAGAAATCTAAAGTATGTCATGATTATGGTGTGGACATATGTACATATACTATACTTGGAGTTCAGTCTATATGCATCCTTCTACTAGGCACAAAAATCCCTTCAGGGTTGCCATTCGTCAGGATTTTCCCTGACATGTCAGGGTTTTTGCTCCTTTGTCAGGATTGCGGGTGACTTGGCGAGTGTCAGGGTTTTTAGAAACTTCAACTAATAGCTATTAACACTTAGGGCTACTTGCACCATCCTAATAACCCGGGGTTAACCGGTTAAACCTGGAGTTACCATGGTTACCAGTACAATTTGACACTGGGTTAACGGTTTAACCGGTTAACCTCAGATTTGTGGGATCGTGCAAGTGGCGCTTAGAGAACTTAGACCAGTCAAATCATCTTTTGTGGCTCTTTGCCATTCCTAAAACTGATTTGATTTCTTCTGTAGTTGCCTCTTTTCTCCAAAAGTCTAACCTACTATCAGGGCTGAGATGTTCCACACTAAAAATATTTATAATATTCACTCGCGTAGCACCACGTCCCTTCAATAACAAGCCTCGACCTTGAGCCATCCTCCACATTAATTGGCTAAATTGCACGCCTTTTAAGGCAGCTCCACACTCTATAATGACATCCTTGTGGCGTGCTGCTCGCCGTACATACGCAGTGTTTAATTATATGGGTGAGCAATCAGGTAATCAGTATCAGTGGTTGCAAGGTCTATGTCCACCTTGAAAGTCACGTGCAAGCAACCCTGGGTACCTAGCCAAGATGTATACCTATCGAAAGAACACAGAAGTCTAACGAATATAATAATTGTATCGGGATGACAGATGCCACGAAAAGACACGTGGTTATTTCCGTACATTATTTCAGTTCCGATCGTCGCTTTCTATCAACTATCGTCACATTGGTTAGGCCCCATGGACTGCTATCTTGGGATTAGGCTCGGATTTTGCGTCCCATGTCTATCCCATCCTATAACCACACACAGATCAAAACTTGCCAAGAAACATGTAATTTTGGTATGTCAATAACTATAAAGATTCCAAATTCTATGAAAATCCTATAAAATGCCTATAAATAAAAGGCCTATAAAAAAAACTTCCATTCTATGTATACATGTATAGGGCTTGATTTTACTCGCTAAACTGAGCTACTTTTACTATGGGACCACCTAAAATCGGGGAATTGTTTTTAGCTTTTCCATAGAAAACGTCGACATCTGATCAGCCAAAATGTATGAAAAATTAAAAAAAAAATTCGGGATTTCGGGGTTGTTGCCATAATAAAAGTAGCTCAGTTTAGCGAGTAGAATCGAGCCTTGGATTTAAAGCCCCATAGTCAGAGACACCCTGTAGAATGGAAGGTTTTTTATAGGCCTAGGGCGGCTTAAAGGCTGTAAAAATAAATACAAAGGCAACAATCTTATACAGACAATATTTGTGTACTACCTACATTGGCAAATACATACTTCATTCCGGAGCAGTTTGGATCAAAATGGCGCGCGCTCAACATATGGTCAACTTACAAAATATTTCCGTCTTGCTATAGGCATTTATCATTATTAAGCCATAAATCATAGCGTAAATTGTAACATATGATAAAAACTAACCGTCCCGATGTATGTAAGTGGACGCACTATATAAAGACATAATTTAAATCGCTGCCGACCGTATTAAGAGAGCTTTTATTTATTGCCGACTGAGAAGCAACGAGAAATTACTTATAACAACATTCTTGCTTGTAATTACAAGCAAGAATAATGTGTCATTTATTATTTTTAGGGTTCTGTGATGTAAACACAAAGGAAAACGTATTGGAAATCTTCCTGTCTCTGCCATTTTCTTTTCGACTTTCTACCGTCTTCAGCAGTAACTTTGTCCACAACTCTACAATCCATTTATGATTATGGGACCAACCTGTGTGTCCCTGTTCTGGTTCTTGTAATTGAGGGTTTGAGGCATTACGTTATTGTAACAGTTGCCTCTTCGTCAACTGAGTTTACGCTAAGTCAGTTGACGAAATATCATTAATATCTTAATTTTAATTAGGTGCATTGAGGTAATTTCGAAAGCGGGATAATTTTGAATGCGGCAAATAGTATAGTATAGATTGGTAGTTTATAGAACACTTCATAAACTACCAACACTTACGCTAGTGCAACGCCTACTTTCTTCCGAAGTTAACCGAATGGTTCCTTTCGAAGTTACCCCAATATACCTTACCTACCAAATAATTTCCTTCTTCCTTATTTCGATTGAAAATTATTCATTTTATTTCCGTTGCATATTAGGTTTTCATACTAACTTTAACCTGTTCACTCCCCAACCTACCCGATCATCTTAACAGAGCGACGAGATTGCAAAGTATAAATTATGATGCCATAAAGGTAATATAATAAATTGAATGTGTGAATTATTCAAGTCAATTAAGTTATTATATAATTCTTCCTTCCTTCATATGCGTCATATGTTCATTCACAAAGAGGATGTTTACTCACTTATGCCAATTTATCATCTTTTCGTGGCACTATGAATCAATATTGAATCATAAATATACATACTTACATATGTGATATAATATAGCAATATGAATATAGGTAATTTGTTATTATAAATCGAAAATAAATTATTTCCTTCCTTATACATAATTTATGTGAGAAATTTATTTCCTTATGTAACTGTGTTTTCCTAAAACTGGAAGCTAATAAGGAACTCTGTGATCTTTGGAAAATTCGAATATCTGCGCACTAATATATAAGATATTGTGCATTATAATATAAAAACATTGAAATATTCTATTCAACAATCTACTTCCATTTGAACATACAAGAATATGCGTCGCATTAATTTAGGCGTTCACTTTGAAAAGAAGATAACTGCAAGTGTTTTATAATCAGAGGCCACCGTACCCTCTAGCCACCCAAAGTCTTAAAAATATCTTCTGTTACATTCTAAAATGAATTTTTATTATGGCAAAATAAAATTGATTTTATCTTGGCAAGTTTTGATATCTGGGCGGCTTGAGGGATACTGACACTTTAGAGACTAGTATCCGCCGACAGTTTTGAGATCCAGTATACTGACATCTAGTGCAATTGAATGTCGCTATTATATTGCATAGTAATATTTACGGTTTTAGCTAATGACGACAATACATTTCAACGTTAATAAATACAGTGGAACCTCGCTAACTCTAACTTCGATAAGACGAAATCCTCGTTAACACGAAATAAAATGCTATTCCCTTCCCTTCAGAGCCCAAAATCTCCATAACTCGAAATATTTAACCTCATTAAGACGAAGTAACCAACGATTCCCTTCATGACTGTCCAGTAAATTGTTTACCTCTATAACTCGAAAAATGAAATTTGACCTCTACAACTCGAAAAAATTGTCGTTTTGTTTTACCACCTCTATAACTCGAAGTTATTTACTAATAAACCTCTGTAACTCGAAAAAAACAATAAGTCTGTATTTTATGCGTTTCTATAATTAACTTTCTAACACCAATTTTTCATGCGTTTTACCTCTGTAACTCGAAACCTCTTTAAGACGAACAAAAACCTACAAGCATCTCCTTAAGTCGATGCCCTCCATAAGACGAAACCTCGTTAACACGAAGATTTTGGCGTTTCCCTTGAGATTCGTGCTATCGAGGTTCCACTGTACGTAAAAATTTCTTCACTGCATTTAGTTTAACGCAAATCGCACATGATATATATTTTCCTTAACTCGTAATGAGAGCTAGCAATTAATATTAAACCTACTTCCATATCCCTTGATAAAAAGGTCGTATTCTTTGTAGAAATTCCCTACAACTTACTGCAATTTGCTTCTAAACATCTCGAGCTACTGTTTAGGCGTTATCTCACAAACTACCCATTTTGGGGAACCCGTTTTTACTCGCCTTGTAAGGCGAAGTTAAATGAAATGAATCTTGATAAGGCACATTAGAGTCGTCACTAGCAGCGTTTTGGTTTATCGTTGTTGTAATATCTGAGTTGCTGCAACGGATATGAGACCTAGTTTTTTAGGGTTCCGTACCCAAAGGGTAAAAACGGGACGCTATTACTAAGACTCCACTGTCCGTCTGTCTGTCCGTCCGTCTGTCTGTCACCAGGCTGTATCCCATGAACCGTGATAGTTGAAATTCTCACAGATGATGTATCTCTGTTGCCGCTATAACAAAAAATACTAGAAAGTATGGAAACCTCGGTGGGCGAGTCCGACTCGCACTTGTCCGGTTTTTTGGGTTGGGTTTATTTGTAGACTTTTACCATCCAAAGGCTTTAAGGCGTTTATCACGTAGAAAAATTTACTCTTCCGCAGAGTATAGAATTATGTCAAAAGGAGACATATTTTTCCTTAAGTTTTTCATCATAATAGGCCAGCAGAAAGGAAGGTGTGAAACATATGGCCATTAAGCGTACAGTTCGCCTGATATTACGCGGACACCGTATTAGTCTTTACGTGCTTGCAATGCCACAGGTGTCACTAGCGCGTTGCTCATATGTAATGTACCCGAATATTTGTATGAGGGGGTTTTCTGTCCATATCATGAACAACGAATGATCTAAATTCTTTTCATTTTTACGTCTCAGGAATAGGTTTTGACTAGTACTCAAACGCAGTGCATCTCGCATGCACCAATCCCAAGTAGCACAGATTAGCTGTATAGCAGCCGCATAATGAAGTACGAATACGCTTGAAGCTGGAATATAAAAGCTGCATAAGAGCTGTATAAGCGTCTTTTCAGCTTTTATAACTCTTAAATGGGCACAAATTAGGCAGCCTTAAGTTCACATAGCTACTTAAGAGCGTTGTAGCAGCAATTTAACGGAATTATAAGGGGTAACAGGAATTATAAGAGGTGTATATTGACTGGGTAAGAGACCACCAGTTACCCTATATTCAGCTAATATGTCACATGTGCGCCCTAATACCGGGAAAGATTGACGTTGGGCTGAATAAAAGATAATTAATAACATACTTTTACACCTCTGCTTTAAAAATCAGCTATTGTATTTAGTATACTGACGACGAACGCAGAGGTGAACATATTTATATTGAAGCACAAACGTTAAGCGCAACGACACCATAAGTCATTTTGTTAAATGTTTGTACATGATCTTTTATATATTAATGCGAGAAAGATGTTTGGGAATGCAAGTTTATTGACATTATATATATACATTATCTAAGAAAATTTTAGTGCGCCACGAAAATAATCAGTATTTATTTAAATGAATGATATAAATAAGCTATGTGTAAAAACTATTTCAGTGGTTTGGACAGAATTATGAGATAAAAAGTTAATAATACGTTATAGGAAGTACTAAACTAATGATTTAGGTTAAGAACTCAGGCACAAAACCTTATTGTTACCCTTAAAAGTTGGAAAAGCAATTTCAATTTTGTAGGTTATATACAATAAAATGGCGGTCAATGTTAAAAAGCAACGTGAACCGTTAAAACTCTTATATGCAGCATACGACTGTTATATATCTGATAAAGATACTTAAGTGAACCACTATAAAGTCCAAGTCGTTATTTCGATACACTAGTGAACCTCTAAAAAGTTAAAAGGCATCTTGTGAACGTTTTAACAGCCGCTATGCAGACAGTCCCAATGGTAGTATAATAGGCTGCTTAGCGGTAAACATGTTCAGCGCTAAGCCGTATTATGCGCGACATGTGTTCGATTATACGTCTATTGGTTTCATAATAGTTCACTCGTTCTCCCTTATAATAAGTCAGCGAAATAAAAGCTGCTTTAGCGGTAAACATGTTCAGCGATAAGCTGTATTATGCGCCCCATGTGTTCCATTATACGTCTATTATTGGCTTCATAATAGTTCATTCGTGCTTCCTCAAAAAGTCAGAATAATAAAAGCTGCTTAGCGGTAAACGTGTTCAGCTATAAGCTGTATTATGCGCCCCATGTGTTCCATTTATACATCTATTGGCTTCATATTAGTTCACTCGTACTCCCTTAAAAGTCAGCGTAATAAAAGCTGCTTAGCGGTAAACATGTTCAGCGATAAGCTGTATTATGCGCCACGTGTGTTCCATTATACGTCGATTGCCTTCATAATCGTTCAGTCGTGCTTCCTTAAAAAGTCAGCGTAATAAAAGCTGCTTAGCGGTAAACACGTTCAGCGAAAAGCTGTATTATGCGCCACATGTGTTCCATTATACGTCTATTGGCTTCATATTAGTTCACTCGTGCTCCCTTAAAAGTCAGTGTAATAAAAGCTGCTTAGCGGTAAACATGTTAAGCGACAAGCTGTATTATGTGCCACATGTGTTCCATTATACGTCTATTAGCTTCATAATAGTTCACTTGTGCTCCCTTAATAAGTCAACGTAATAAAAGTCCACAATTACCTCCTTATACAGCACATGGCGTAATTTGATCCATTAAACAGACCTTATAACGATTAAAGCATTTGATAACCCTTAAAGCTGTATAGGGTCGTAGCAAATTTACATTTATATCACTCTTTGCGTATTAATGGTAGTTTTCAGAGCCGTAATGCAGCTTTTAATCAGCCCTAAGCTATATAAATATCACTGAGATCTATTATACAGCTGTAGGACCACGAGTGTGCTCTTATAAGTGTCTTAATACGCACAGAGCGTTAGATAGAACTAAAAGTGAGTAGTTATAGAGCTATCTGTGCTACTTGGGATGTCAGTACGAGGGAGATGCAGTGTGAGGTTTTACGAAGTCGCTAGCGACTATGTCAGTATCAAACTCATGGTAAGGATACCTAGAAGTATAATTTTGTGACATTGAATCACGTTACACACAGATATTTCTCTAGAAATCTGTATCTCAGAATTTTGGACAGAAAACTATACGTGAATACATATCACCTAGGTTCGATTTCCGTACCAATAGCAAGAACGAAACAAAAACGCTTCTTCGAACTCTACAGACAGACCGACACACGACTTATAATTCTACACACGCTACCTTTAATAATACAATTAATTCCGTTCGTCGTATCTGATATCAACAAACACAATGTTATCCTTACCGTCACTGAGGACTCTATTCTAATGCACTTAGAGTCGAATATCCAATGCATGCGCGTGCGCATAAGCTGGTTGTGTCTATAAAAGAAAATCTATATAGGTTGGGAGCGACATGGGAGGTATTCCCTGAGGAAAATTTGATATCTGCGTAGTAGCTTCCTTGATTAGAAGGACATTCAGGTAAGTTATTACGAAACAAATCAAATTATTTAGATGAAATATTTAGGTTATAGATTAATAGCGTTCATAAACGCGTCACTGGCCTGAATTAGCTATGAATGGTAGTTATAATATTTATTGATCAACCAAATACAAAACCACCTGGATCTGTCACTGAACGACCTGACTTTAACCTACATTATTTGATCATGTAATGTTTACATCTATCCTCAACTGGCTTAAGAAGCCATTTGAGGGTAGATTTTGTTAACTCTTTTTAGGGTTCCGTACCCAAAGGGTAAAACGGGACCCTATTACTAAGACTTCGCTGTCCGTCCGTCCGTCCGTCCGTCTGTCATCAGGCTGTATCTCACGAACCGTGATAGCTAGACAGTTGAAATTTTCACAGATGATGTATTTCTGTTGCCGCTATAACAACAAATACTAAAAACAGAATAAAATAAAGATTTAAATGGGGCTCCCATACAACAAACGTGATTTTTGACCAAAGTTAAGCAACGTCGGGAGTGGTCAGTATTTGGATGGGTGACCGTTTTTTTTTTTTGCTTTTTTTTTGCATTATGGTACGGAAGATACAGACTATAGCTAGGCTTACTTATTAATTGATGCTAATGAGATACGCCGCAAGTTATTCCAGAATGAAAATTCGATTTCGGTTCGAAATTTGTAATCATCGAATAAGACATCCTGTATCGAAAATATCTTCGTCTTCTTCTTCTTCGTTACACTCTTTTGACAGTGGTCGTGGCCATAGACTTTTGAGCGACTCGTTTAACGACACGTCGCCATTCCTCCCGTAGACCTGCTTTCCGTGAGCATTCGCTTACTGTGGCTGACACACTGGCTTTGATTTGGTCGGTCCATCTCATTGGAGATCTTCCTCTAGCCCTGTCACCTCCCACTCTTCCTTGTACAACTAAACGTTCTATGGATGTTCCGTCTCGCCGAGACACGTGTCCAAAGATGTTGAGGTTCCGAGCGAAAAATATCTTAGTGGTTAGAAAAACCAGGGGCCTTTACAAGGCGACAATCCCTGTTATTCAGGTTAACGTTTGCACTATCTGCAAGGGAATACCGTAGCGGTATGATTAAGCACGCTCGGATATGTCTCGGTCCTGTTTCCCAAACAAGTGAATCATAGAAATACCAATGTAATATTCTATGCCTATGTTACATAATTTTACTATGCAAATGTTCTGAAAGTGTTAGTTTTTGTGGGTCAACATAGGCACCTACTCATCACCGAGTCTTGTGCCATCTAAAAGTTTCTAAAATTGCGAAAAAATCCGCTTAGAAAAAAATCTGAAACTTCTCATGTTATAGTATTGGAATCGAAATCTTCCATTTCCAAAAGTATAGTTTCCTATGTTTCCTGCGAAATTTTCCTGAAATTTCAGGAAATTCACATCAAATCAAATCAAATGTGATAATTCTTCAAAGAAAAACGTCACTTTCGACACTGATACATCTAATCCATATCGTTTCTAGATCTATTCATTGACGTATCTTAAAGTTCTAATCGGGCAAAGTCTGTAATAAGATAAAATTTTCAATGTACCTACATTCAAGTAACATGTCTGGTACTATAGTTTTTGTTGCTAGAAATGGTAAAAGCATTAGGTTCCAAACGGGGCACTATTTGCGGTATTTTTTTTCAATAAATTGCAAGTATTGACCATGCTATATTAGATAATTATATTAATATTAACAATTAAAGAGCCTGAATAAAACTGCACGCTTACTTCTATGGAGTTCTTTCTAATCCTAAAAAAACTTAGAGGATATAACCAAAAGGAGACGCCATGTCTGTAATTTTCTGCACAAAATAGTCTTACGATTTTTGCGGGGGACAGGCACTTCAAATGTATACGTAATATAAAAATAGCCATGTCAGATAAACGTCAGTCCATACAATGTGTATGACCATTGGCTGCCTATTTTCGACAGAGGGGAACGCCTGGTAATGGCTACTCCGTTTGGTTATATCCTGTAAATAAAAAAAAACATAAGTAGTAGAAGTTTTACATACAAAACTTATTTAAGTAGATAACAAAAGTTTGTAAGAGATTGCTAAGTTTTATGAATCCTGGGGTAATAGAGAACGAATAAATCGTTGGCCTGGTTTTCCAAAATATGTAATATTACAGATTGCTAGAAGCACTAATAGGTAATAGGTAACTGACGAACCCACAAACTAGGGGCCTGCCAACATAATTAACTAGGTGTGTGCGTGGGCCAAGTGTCTGCAAGCACCATTTAACGGCGGCTTAATTGATCGCAGTTTGCATATTGAACGGTGACGTAATTATTTAATATTTCAGCCAAGTTTGCATTCTGGTTACATTAACTGTCAATAGGTTATCCATTATATCAGCCGAAACTAATTTATTTTACTTTAAGAGTCACGCGAACGGGCCGCTAAAAAGACGCTCCTATAAAATCGCTGTTATGCTCTCACTTTAAAACGACATGCTTAATTATATGCAAATAGGCATGAACATTTACATAACATACACCTATGTCTGATTCGTTGCTAAATTATTATACATACAAAGAAAATAGATGATGATTAGTATCAGATCAAAAACCGACTAACATTATAAACTAAATTAGGTTATATAAAATCAATTGTTGTTCCTCAGAAATGTGACAAGATTATATGTATTTAAAAATTACAATTTTACCAATTTTTATACATTTCTCATAATAACGATCTCAAAGTCTACGTAACCTACTTACCCAATGCAATTTACTGTAAATTATAATCCTAATACAAGTAACAAACAAGATCCTTTCAAAGGTCTTTTCGCATAAAGGGGCGCCAACAAAACATCAATCGATATAACTATCGATTACTTTATCGATTAATTCGCAATAACAATTTGTCGTCGGCGTCATATCTATCGAGTCCTACTTACAATATGAATGTATTCGGGCCTACGTGCGGCGTAGGCGCACGTTACTGCGACGGGATCGTCTTGATACTTGATGACAGCTAAGATGGCTGACAGCCGACCTTTTTTTCACAACGATGGCGTGCAGTCACGCAAGATTGTAAGTTTTATTTATTCTATTATTGAGATCTATCTCGTTGTCTGTTTATATATTAAATTAAAATAAAGATTTAAAATGGAATACGAGTAGGAGACCTTTTTATAGGCCTCTGGGCGGCTAGCTTCATCTAAAAAGCCTTGGGGTAAACTGGTCAGTTAGTAATAATAATTGTGGTTTTTGTAACCTGTACGTACACTGCAACTCCTAGGTTGTACACGGTTCATAAACATTTTCGGTGTTTTATAGATTATAAGCAAGACTTTTACCGTTAAATGCAGCCTGTAAATTTGTGGCTTAGGTCATAATGTCATCTCCTTCATTCTTGCCTAGTCGTAGCAAATATAAAAAAGATAGCTTTATGACTTATAACCTCAACAGCCAGTATGTTTTGCTACTACTACTAGGAACTACTAAGGAGCTACTAGGAACATATCACAGGAAACACAGTTACGATAGATAAGTTGAATGCATTTGACTATCGATCCACTGTAAACACGCCATAAGCTGGTGGTACCTACTAGTGCTCGACATGCTAATGCCCAATAGATGACACCCTGCTGTCACATCTATTGACAATGACTTAAGTTTCAAGATGACATGCACTGGGACCGCGTCGAGCACCAGTACCACCCCACCACCTTAACTGTTGTAATCTATGAAGTAATCAACTAATCATCCTTAAAATCCTCAGTACGAGAAAGAAATACGGGGGGACCAACGACAGAATCATCAAAACCTGTCAATCCGCGTACACTTACATAAGTTTTCAACTAGGCTTCGCCTGTGTATTCCCATGGCTCCACAAAACGAGCGAAAGTCACCAGTGTAACATAACCTCTACAAGCTGGCACGGTACGGCAGGATGTTCCTCATGAGTCTCACGACCGTTCATTTTTATATAGATACAGATAGATAGATAGCTGTCACTTAAAATGTTTGTAGGCCATTTTTTAATTTAGCACATTCATTTATTTAGAAATGTAATATTTAAGTAATAAAAACACAGTAAACACTTTTTTAGCTAGCCTATTATGGTGTCCTAATGCTGGGCAAAGGCCTCTCCCCTTGTCTTCCACGACTCCCGACATAGCGCCTGCTCTGGCCAGTTCTTGAGAAAGGTGTCTATTAGGTCGTCCCGCCGTCTCCGTTTGGGCCTGCCGCGTCCGCGCCCTTCTTCTGGCATCCACTTGGTAGCTACACGAGCCCATCTGTCTGGATGCATGCGGCAGACGTGACCGGCCCAGTCCCATTTGAGCCTAGCAGTCTTCTAATAATCTAAGTAAATACATATTCCTTAAATATTTTTTTTAATTAACCGAAACTGATTAAAGGAACTCATAGGGGCCATAATTTGCCGCGGGAGGTTTAGAGAGCTCACTTATACTGGTAGCATGGAAGCAGTTTGAATAGCCAGAAGACTGCAGCCATGGCGCTGTGCCCGTGTCGTGACCCTATTGCGTGTGAGTCATGTAGCGCGTGCGCAACCGGCGACGTTTTAAATTTCGAATCCGCGTTCGATTTCAAGTTTTTGACGTATTTTACGCACTTTAATTCCCGTAGGCTAAAAAAAACATTTGAGGTTGCTCGTAGAATAAATATAGATGGTCAAGCAAATCTTGTCAGTAGAAAAAGGCGCGAAATTCAAATTTTCTATGAGACGATATCCCTTCGCGCCTACATTTTTCAAATTTGCCGCCTTTTTCTACTGACAAGATTTACTTGACCATCTATATTTGAGGCAGTTGCTAGTTTCAAGGAATTCAAAGGGAAATCGTTTTTAATTGCATACATTTTTGAAACAAGCTTTTATCACTGACTATATTTATTTGGCAACTAATACCTATCATATACCACCACACCACCACACCATACCATACCTACCGTACCACCAACCACCATACCATACCATATACTACCATAATGGTTCCGTCATGTTGTAAAAATTATTATGGAATAAGAAGTAGGAAGTACTTGATCCCAAAATTGTATAATGAAATACCGTATGATATAATATAAGGGAATGTAAATCAATTAGGATGTTTAAATTTAAAATGAAAAGGTTTCTATTAAACAAAATTAAATTAAAGTTACCACCATAAGCAATGTGCAAGCGCGATAGCTAGATAGTTGAAATTTTCACACATGATGTCCTCTGTATATCTGTTGCCGCTATAACAACAAATACTAAAAAGTACGGAACCCTCGATGCGCGAGCCCGACTCCCACTTATCCGGTTTTTTTGTTCTACGTGCAACCTCTAGTGTTTAATTCACTTAACTGAAACTCAAAAATAAACTAGCCTACCTATCGCACAAGTACAATCAGACAGACAGACGGACAAAGGTTTCCAGATATAAACGTCATTGCCAAAACATTAGATATCTGCAACCGTTTAAACATTCATCCACCGTATCCTGATAAGATCAAAAAATTATCATCCAATGCTTTCCCAAATTCACAAATGGAAAAACCGATATGCATTGCACCCACAAATTTCCGCATACCAAGTGACAATATTTTAAAAATAAAACGAAACTGACAGCTGTCACCGAGGACTGAATACGAAACAACTTTTTAAATTTTTGTTTCTTAAAAAACACGATGTGTGGTCTATAGTGGCTTTTGGAGAATTAAGATTTTTGGTTTGGCCTCTGTGCAGGTTCTGAATGTGTTTTGCATAAATTATGTTTCGTGTATGTTATTTATTTTGGCATGTGTGTCACTGCCATCAAATTGTAGATGCACTGTTGTACTCAGTAACGGTTGAGACTGGTGCCTAAAATCTAAAATTGTGATCCTATATTTTACAACTTATTAAAACATAGCTGTCCAAACAAGTATCCTAAACCTCTAGGATTTTGAAAATTTGCAGATTGGCTTCGGATCAAGCTATATGCATGCATTTGTAATAATCAAATGTCAAATTTTTATGTAAATATATGACGTTTATAATGATATCAATTATACTTACTTTACTCTTTGGATATCACTGTCAGTGCGAAATTAGATTAGAGACTCCATCTTCAATTGACTTGCGTTCAATGAAAAATCGTTCTATGAACTTAAAATAAAAACGGCCGTTTTAACTTTGGGCGCATAGATTTACGAATCCAGCAACATAAAAACTAGTTTGGTGTATTCAAAAGGTACTTAAATACAAAATACAGTACAAATTTAAATAATCACGATTATTTAGCAATGGCGCTAGTGTGCACGTTGATGGGCTCTTAAGTATAAATATATTAAATTTTGGTGAACCGTATTTATAAGAAGTGACTTTTCTACAGATCTGTAGTATAAATTAGACTGACGTCCATAAGAATGTATGACAATTAGAGTTTAGAGACTAATAAGCCCTTTGTTTGAATCGTTTGTAATATTCTTAAAGAGAAAATTAAAGATTGACAGTATTTATAGTACCTACAAGCAATGTAACATCGAAATTGCAAGAACGTCTGTCTCTAAATAAGTCAGATAGATGGCAGTAGTTTCCAAGTTTCTCCCTCTCTACATATTCGTAATGTTGCTATACCAGAAAAGCAAAGACGAAAATCGAAAAAATTATATTAATATTTGCACCGTACAGATAATACCAGTTGAAACTGTAAATCACAGTATTATTATCCGCGTAGGCGCTGACAAATCGTGCTTATCACCGGCTCGGGACGAAACTATTATTAAATATCGATTATTGTAACTTTCGCGCATTATCGACTCGACTCGATTGAGTTTTATCGAGGTTGTTTGTGGGATTCGATTTTAGATACAGCTTGATCTAATAACTATGGGCACATTTATATTTCTTTGCAGGTTTACTGATATTAGGTATAATTTGTTTTACGGATTGTATTTAAACTATTTTTGCTCCCGAGCTAAAGAATCGATTATTTCATTCGCATAAAGTCTAGGCATCCAGGGATGGAGTGTTACTAGCTAGAGTTAGTATCACTAGTAGAGTAGATCATAGATGATCCATGGATATAACAAATTAAATCTGTTCGAAGTGTTGAAACGTTTGGAAATCTGCAATAAAAAAAATGCCTTCACTGTTAAAAATTATGTAATTTTACATGCAAAAAAATTACTTAATTACATAATTAAATTACGTAAAAATTTACGAGAATTACGTAAAATGTCATATTTTTCCGTAAATTTCCCAGATTTTTCGGGAATTTTACAGGATTATGTAATTTTTTGCATGTAAAATTACATAATTTTTAACAGTGTTGTTTGAAAAAGAAAATGAAAAAAAAAATGAAAAATGATTTATTTAGGTATCAAAAAATGCAGCTTATTACATAGTAGAAGAGTATTACATTTTTAGGAGTAAGTATTCTATTGATAGACAGCCTAGGAATAGTATCCTGAGCCCTAAACTAGGTAAACCTGTCTTATAGGGATCAGGGAATAAACCACCGCTACTTCTAGCAATGCAGCAAAAATGGTTGTGAAGTATAGGTACACAAGTTAAAAATTTGATACCGAAGGTCTGATCGCTTACGTATGTACTTGTTGCTTAGGTATGTTTATGAATATTGTCATCGTTGTTTTACGTTATGTTATGTTAAAATATCTCCATTAACTTTGGCGTAAATCCGTCCTCCACTCACAAGTGATAATAATTTGAAGATATTATTTTATATGACGACAAGACATGTAATAGTTGAAGGTCACCACTACTAGGTACATTCAATAAAAATGCCCGCGTTATATCTTCAGCGGTTAACATTAATTTAACACAACTTAACCTCACACGAACACATGTCTAGCAAACAATAGAAATTACACAGAAGTTAATGCCCTAACTCACGTAGTAACATGAGTCAAACGCGAACCAGACAAGCCATACAAGCACTCGCAACTTATCAATTCAAAGGCAGTGCTTCGTCGCGTGCCAAACCAATGCTATTCGCGATGGCATACGATTAATTTATTTATTGAAATCAATACTAATATCTGAAAACAATGGACCCAAATGAAAATGCGTACTCTGTTATGGCACGTCGGAATGCTAAACGGAGCCGCGTCATTACAATACGCCATTTTGCATTTGATTTTGAGGTTATTAGATGCAATCGGAATGCGTGCGGCCATATTTGAATCCGTTCGGCTTTATTCGGACGCCGTCGGCTTCTGTGGCCGCCGTTTTGGTGACGTTTGACGTATGTTGTGTCAGTGTTGCCATAGATTTCGTGGAAGATTGTTAATTTGATGTACGGCGAAATGATGAGACATTTTATGCAAATGTATACGGTGTTGGTGACTTGTGACCACCGAGGGGCGCTTTGCTTATTTGGAAGCGTCATACCATTTACATTAATGAGGTGCTAAAGAACTATGAACGGCATTGAACGGGTAGTTTGGAGTTCAATAGCTTGATGAAAATACTTCATGATAATTTTTCTCTCGTACCCACTTCCAAGAGCATATTTGAGAGAATATTTGTAAACATGCTCCAAATTTTTATTTAAGTAAGATTCGACAAATACCTACAAGACAAATACAAAACAAAAATGCTCCAAATAGATAAATTTTTAAATGATCACACTGGTTATAAAGATTTCTCGACAATGGGCTAGAATGTGGCAATGGCATCAATTGCCAGTTTAAATTTTGAAAATATAACTTGAACATAAAAATAAGAAGTTTAAGTAAAACAAAAGATCTCTGTAAGATTTGACATCTAGTCGATAATGAATCTGAAGATCTAAAAGACTCCACAAGATTCCTGATATCATTCTACTTCTGATATTCGTATAAGTTTTGCGACCTTATTTTTTACCATGCTACGCGAAGAGTTATGATTTTAGCAGACTTCGTATGTTCGTATGTATCGTGTGCTCCACCATAGCGTTAACAGTACAGAGGGATTTTGGTGACTCTTGATTTGTTTTTTGAAAGAAAAGGCGGTTATTTTGATTCCTAGTCGTTAAACGTTTTTCTTGTAATTCTACAGATAGTATCTGCGATATATTACTGTCAACCTTAGCCTGGTTGTAAAACTCATCTCTGACGTCACCGCAGTCCTTGCCGGGCTGAGATTAATAAACATGGTGATTAGCATGAATTAAATCATAAGTGGCCTGGGTACTTTGTATTGGCGCACGCACTTGGCTTGCTGATCATTTAAGTCGTGTAAGCTATTTTAACCCCCGACGCACCAAGAGGGGTGGGTGTGTCTGTCTGTTTGTGGCATTGTAGCTCTCCAACGGATGGACCGATTTCGATGCGGTTTCTATTACGTGAAAACGAGTTTCTTTGCGGTGGTTCTTAGCTATGTTTGATAGAAATCGACCCACGCAGCAGTTTCAAGAGTATCAGCTCTTGTAAAATGATGTAAGGCATTTTTGGCATAAAATGGATTTTTCGATATTATCCCGCTTTCGAAGTTACCCCAATGCACCATAAAACAAAATAACTAATTCTAATGAAAAATTAGTATTACATTAGAAATATACATTTTAACTTATTTTTTCGCCTTGCTTTTGTGGTAATTTTTTTAAATTAAAATTCCTCACTTATACTTCTCAATTGGCCCGATTGTTAATAATGAATAATGACCCATCATATATACCATAAAAAAATGTTTTCACCTCAGCAGCTCGAACAAGGGTACTTTGCTTCTTAAAAACAGTGAGCAAAATGCGAATTTGCTGACTGAGTGAGACAAAATGACATTCAAGTGACCTTTATAGCCAAATGTCATTTCAACATGCGGGGTCTAATACAAGTTCGAAATACTTGGGTTCTATTATCTCTGTCCCTTTCACACTGTTAGCAAAAAGAAACAGACAAAAAAAAGTTAAAACGACATTCAACGGTATATTGAGGGTTTATAATAGACCCCCGAAAACATCAGACCGCATCGTTCCAAACCACGTACGAGTATGAATTCTTAATAATTAATTAATTAAAATAAAGTTTAAGATTTGATAAAAACTGATGATATACTATATTTTAGGTATTATATTGTACAATTAAAATAATGAACTCAAACAATATACAGATTATCATGCAAAATTAATTATTTTACTTTTAAGAATTTCTACCATGGTTGACAAATAGTACGTATCCGCAATTCGGACCGTGTCTTACGAAGTTATTTTTTACAAAAAAAAAAGTTGTCGATTGAAGTGTCAGTTGATGTTCGTTATTTCCATATTATTTTACTGAAATTTATTATTACCTTTTGTTTTTGTGTTCGATTGCGGTAATTAAACTTGTTTGTATATCTTAAGAAAACATGAGTGCAGGTATTAAGTGATGAAGAAGGATTACATTTTTCAAGTTGTCTAATAGGTATGTTCTCACTGTTCAGGTGAAAAATTTTGTGTACTACACGAGATCAAAGTTATTTACATCTCGTGCGCTTTTGAGTCCCTTACTACGCTCAAGATTCTAAATTAGATTCACTCGTTACGCTCGCGAATCTATTATAGAATCTTTCGCATGCACGGGACTCAAAATAAGCACTCGAAGAAATATCAAACTTTGATCTCTTGTTGTACAAGTAACTATTTTTGATCCTGAAATCAAACGTTAGGGTTCCTAAAAAAGGTAATCTTGGCCGTTCAATAATTAACGTATTACACACCGGTGTTATGAAATGGGTATATAATATGTACAATATACAGTTACATATACCGAAAACATTCAGCTTCGCTTGACTTTTAACATCGATATTTACATTAGCCCACGTCAACCAGACGTCGGTCGTGACTCATGCTAGTGATGTATGGTTTTCTTTATGGTTATGGGAGCCTGGTAATTTAACAGCTGTGATTTTGTGACGCCTCAAAATATTTGCGATAAGGCTCGTGTTTCATATTTAGCACCAAATACAACTGCGCTACCTACCTCTACCTAGACTCTAGAGTGATTGGTGTGACTAAGGTTGCCATTCAAGATTTCCCCTGATATGTCATAATTTTTGTCAGGATTGCGTCGGGAGTTGGAGAGTGTCAGTTTTTTTTAAACCACAACTAACCAGAAGCTAGCAAAAAGTTTGGAATAGGGTAGAGGAAAACGAAGGTGCAACCCTGCTGACTTTTAAAAAAATACACAAAATAGGTCTTTACCTATAGATGACAGAAAAACCCATTAGAAATGTGCAGTCAAGCGTGAGTCGGGCTTAATTACTTAGTTTTTGATCCGACCCCTACGGGTTTTTTAAAGACATTTCACTCACGTTTCACATCAAAATTTTAAAATATTGTGTAATGTACGGAACCCTTGGAACGCGAGTCCGACTCGCACTTGGCCGGTTTTTTAACTTCGAGATACGGAGGTCTAATTAAAGAGACCAGTGTAGAAAATGATGACGATGAAGTTTACGGCACTTTATGAAAAAACATAGTATAAGTACCTACCTACCTACTGCATAATATGCTTACACAATAAGTACCTGTCGTTTTATCGAATGACATGAGTCACACTTAGGACGTATCCTTTAGGATTTCCCTCGCGTTTTATGATTTCCTAGTACCTTGCATTATTATGTGAGTCGGTTACTGAGGTTTTCCTTTTTATTGTTACTGATACTTTTCAAAAATTGTGTTGGAATTTGGGACTTTTCGTAGCCTACGTAGTGTCCCACTGTTGAGCAAAGTCTTTCCCTTTTTCACTGCTCGTCCTCTGCTTGTATATCTGTAGATAGGTTTGCCATATGAAAACATGGAATATCCTGTCAAAAGACTGGATATCACTCTAATAATCCTGATATTTTCAGGCTGGACGGTTGTTTCGATTAAAAACCTCCAGCCAGGCTTTCTCCTTTGCCCACCGTCAAACTTTTATCTAGCTTCTAGAGGTTACTTGAGGTTTCTATAAAACCCTAAAAACTCGCCTAGTCCCCCCGCGATTCTGACAAAGGTTAAAAAATGCCAGGACATGTCAAGGGTAATCCTGACGTATGGCAACCTTACTTCCACTAAGAATTTTAGAAAATTCATCATTCAATTTAAGAGCAGCGTGGTGAAGTTGTCTCCACTTTGGTTGGTCCAAAGCCAGCCCTTTAGTGTCCTGGTACGACACGGCCCCTACATGCTCCTTTACTTGGCTCATATAACATTTCCTTGGTCTTCCCCGCCCTCTTCTTCCATTTATTTTCCCTTCTATGATGTTTTTGATGAAGTGGTCGTGTCGTAGGTGGCCTATCATTCTTCCTCTTCTATTTTTTTTAGAAAATTAGGGGTTGAATTTTCTCCGAACTGTTTGGTTTATCAAAATGGGGTTTAAAGAAGTCACTCGCTCGCAGAGGCTGTTATAGTATAATAATGGTACTTTACTAAGTACTTAATGTGTTTTACCTACTGTTAGTATAGTGAAAGAATTTAATTTCAGTACCATTTCCAAATGGTACTGAGATTAGATTTCTTGGCCGTACTTCACTAACTAATGTATATGCTTGGAAATGTTCAAAGGGAAAGTAAGGAATTTTAACCCACGCGGACATAATCGCAACTCCTTATAAAGTTAATAAGCTAAACGCAGTAATAAATAGTCATTTAAACGTAAACTAAGTGCACTTTGGTGTTTAATATTAATATAACTATGTCCATATATTAACTTATAAACACTTATGAAATTGCAATCTTCGATATTACTCATTGGAGAAACGATGATGTAATGACAAAAGTGTTTCGATTTAAATTGTCCCATGCTATATTGCGAGAGCAATTACCCCATTTTTGGACTAAGTAGATGCACTGTTATGTTAGTTAGTTTTCCTGGCTATTTTGTAAGTCTCCATTAGAGTGAAAGGAGGTAAGTATTAGTGCTATTCTTACCTAAGCTAAAAAACTAGTCTAAAATAAAGCTAGTATAACTTAAAATCCACGAAGCATGTCAATGATTACACTTATTAAATTAATCAGGAATAATATTTTTTTCACCAAATTCAGATTACTTAATTGATCGATAAGTAGTAATTGCTATTCAATTCATAAAAGGTGCGTGTTTCAAGGACTAATTACATACGTTAAATTACATTTTGGTCAGCGAAATTAACTGTCGGCCTTTATAAAGCATTTCTACAGAACTGAGACCAGCTTCTTATTTACAGTACATTATTCTATATAACACACAATAAAGGGACCAAAGGGAGCCGCGTCGACACTTCATCCGATAATACACAATTAGACCGAAGCCAGGCACAGATAAAGGGGTATATTCCAACCACATAGCAAGCAAGCCCTTTAAGACAAACCAGTATACCATGATCTCTGTTTAAGGAACGACGGTGCGTAAAGCAGGAAGTTACAAGGGAACAAACATATATGCGCCGCTGAAGATATGGCTATTCCGCGGGATTTAACGTTTTACGTCAGTAACTACGGATTTATGTTAAAAAAAAAATTGTCAGATCCCTCGTCATTATCACTAGCTTTTTCATGTATGTACTAAAATAATAGGTTAGAGTCTGTGCGCAAAGAGAAGAGTCGTGGAATGTAATGGGAGCCCATACATTCCACACACACACACTCACACGCACACGCACACGCACACGCACACGCACACGCACACGCACACGCACACGCACACGCACACACACGCACACACACACACACACACACACACACACACACACACACAGAGAGACACACACACACACACACACACTTGCAAATATGGTTTAGTTTCCATGTAATTTTTTCACGGCATTTAACGTTGATTAAAATGTGTAGAAAAGTAATTTAAAAACTACAATTTGGCGTTAGTCCTTAAAAAATCCACGATTGTCGGGTTCGGCGTGGAGCGAGCGCGTAGCGTAAATTTCGTAGCTCACGGGTTAAAATGGTTTCTTTAAAGTGTAAGCGATCGGAATACAACGGCAGGCTAAGATAAAAGCCGACATGTGGAGACAAAACACGATCGTATCGTCAGGGCTGTCGTTTAACGATACATATCTGATAGGCTTTTTAATATTGTGTGTAATTGACACTGGATTTTTGCCGTAAAGGTCACTAGATTTTTTTAGGTTTTTTAACGGTGTCGTGAACGTCAAGAGCGGATTTATTTTACAATATAAAACGACATAAACTCTGTCGTACATCGCCCTAGCCATTTAGGCTACTACCTATGTTATACTACTTAGCACAGTTTGATCTTCAACGTTCCGGGAGTAGACAGTCAACGTGAAAAAATGTTCAAACGCTGGAAAGTGCAGGGGTCAAAATGTCCATACGGAACCGGCTGTCTATGTGGCAAAAGTAGGTAGGTTAGGTTCGTTAGGTAGCTTCAGATGCCCGAAGGGCAAACCACCCAGAAATAGCGGGGCTCCGTCTAGTTACGTCTGGTTACATAGACAGCCGGTTCCGTATGGACATTTTGACCCCTGCACTTTCCAGCGTTTGAACTTTTTTTCACGTTGACTGCCCACTCCCGGAATGATTGCGGCCGCCAAAGTCAAAATCGATGTTGCTGTCTGGATTTCAGACATTTGCAGCAGCAATGACGCGCTGCAATAATGCAGCAGTAATGCCGGTGCAGTCTGAATCGAATTGGTACCTTAAGAATTTAAGACAGTCCAAAAATAAACATACTAAAAAAAAACATGTCCGTCACCAACAATTTAGTGGAATAAAGATTAATATCAAAGCATTACATTGTTTTTTCGTATTTACGTTACCTGTCATAAAATTTTCCATTAGGTATTCATTTCTTAATAGTCTACAAAAATAAAGCGTTCATAAAAATTGTAATTTTAGGTGTAACTTCCTTCACGAGATAAATTTTATAATAGGTATAGTTAATTTAAAAAACAGGTCATCCACTAAAGAACACAAAGGCCTCCTAAATCCTAATTGTGTATACGGTATACGGTTGTTTTCGATTTAAACACCCAATTACTCCCATATAACTGCAATACCCTGCAGCATCCCTGTCGGCCATTGGGCGTGAGCGCGCGCCGCCATTGGCGCGCGGCTTCAAAGGCAGGGAGTGTCCGACTGTCACTGGCCACTATGAATATGGATGCAAGCGGGCATTAAACGCAATTTCTTGATAGTGATATTGAGTGAGGGTAATGATTTTGGTATGTTTATTTGGGTAGCTTAAACCGCTTAAAAGATATGCATAGTAGTAAACGCCGCGTTACAAAACGCCGTAAATATGACGCCTTTTTAGATAATTTACACAGTGTAGGGCACCTTGTTTAAAACCTGATGCTTTACTCAGATTTTCTTAAACCGTCTCCACTATATGTGAAACGTAGATACTCATGATTGGATTAATTAGGTATTTGAGTGTTGATGGTTCGCCATGATCTCTAAAGGGGCCCACAGAATACCAGTTCGCCGGACGATATCAGACTGTCAGTTGTTCGGAACTGTCACCTTTTGCGTTTAACTGACAGGCCGATATCGTCCGGCGAACTAGTAATCTGTGGGCCCCTTAAAATATCACGACAAAATTAGTAGTGAATTAGTTTGCCTCCGATAATTCCGACAAAGATTCAGTTTCAAACTTATATTGTATGCTTCGCGTTTAAAACAGATTTTTATAATAATATGTAAAGTTTTCATTACTCAAAAAAATAGTAATAGGTGGCGTTAATGCCGTGCATGTAGCGAATACTTACAGCGTGATACCACTTCCTGTATATTATTTGCTAATTTCAAAATAGTTGAAAGCACATTTTCTTGTTTTTCAGTGTATATTGTGTGATTTCATGAATGCCAAGTAGCATTAAATGTACCTGGGCAACTAGCTTTTTAAATCCGAAATTTAATTTAAAATAACAACCCAAGGATCTTCCATAACCCTTGCGCGCGCAACTCGATTTCCTGCTACGTCACCTGACCGTTTTGAATTGCAAATGTGTTCGGATTTTGAAATTTCGAACGCCTCTCGCGTGGGCGTGTATGAGTTTTTTTTCGTGACTCGGGCGCATGCCACCAGCCGTGTCGGGAAATTAAAAATATGTTTTGACGGTTCTAAGGTCAGTTTTGAGATGTTTTAAATAGGTATATGGACTTGATTAGTTATATTTTGTTTTATTTTTTACGCCCCTAATATACCGTCGATGGACTACCTAAGTTAAAATTAGTACCTATATTACTACCTACCTACTTATAATATAAGTAAGTGCTGAATTTTTTTAAATATATTGTAGTTAGTATTTGTATAATGAACTAGAGTCAGACCAAGAAAAGTCTGCAGAGATTTTGACAGCACACGCAGTGCAAGTGTTATTTATACGTCATAATTTCATAGATGTTTGACGTTTAAAATAACACCTTAATACGTGTGCTGTCAAAATCTCTGCAGACTTTTCTTGGTCTAACTCTACCTATATTGCCTTGTAATATATAAAAATAGTTCAAGTAGGAATTAGAAGATAATAAGAAAACAGTGATTTAAAAAATTAAAGAAATGTTAGTTAAAGGAGGTAATTATGTAAAATCATGTTTCAAAAATGTACAAACGAATGTGCTTTATGGGTTCTCAGATTTCATTATAACGCGTAACATTCATTATGGTTTCAAACCGGTTAAATAAATTCCTGCGTAATCATAATTAGGTACATATATGAACTATTTTTGCATTATTACTTGGAGATGTAACTACGATGACAATCGTAAATCGACAGACGTCAAAAGAAAAAAAAAACCGGACAAGTGCGAGTCGGACTCGCCCACCGAGGGTTCCGTACTTTTTAGTATTTGTTGTTATAGCGGCAACAGAAATAGATCATCAGTGAAAATTTCAACTGCCTAGCTATCACGTTTCATGAGATACAGCCTGGTGACAAACGGACGGACGGACAGCGGAGTCTTAGTAATAGGGTCCCGTTTTTACCCTTTGGGTACGGAACCCTAAAAATTTACATATCGGGATGACAGATGCTATGAAAAATCACGTGACTACTACCTATACATCATTTAAGTTGTCATCTTGGGTAGGCCCCCTGGTTCATAACGATATGAACTAATTTTTATTTGATTTTAGCATAGGTACAGTCACCAGCAATAATATGTTGCCCAACGAAGGCCGCAAGAATATCTGACACGATCTTATTTGTAGAGCTATAAGAGCGTGTCACATATTTTTGCGCCCTTCAAAGAATAACATATTATTGCAGGTGACTGTACCTACCTAATTATAATGTAAGTACCTATGTATTTTTTTATTCTTTATTCAATATTAAAAACACAAGTATAAGTAAACAGCAACCTATGCCAAAACACTTATACTGTTAATACTTAGTCAGTATCATAAACCTGTATACACTTTTCGAACTATCTCTGGAATCTTAAATTAAACACACCTACATATGTATTACTAAGTTAAAAAAAATCCTGATATTAAGTTACATAGGTAGAGTTTAAAAAAATTTTGATACTATAATTTCTATGACATTTCTCTTTGTCTCGCTAATTACTAGTCAAAAAAGATCTAAATTTTACTCCATATATTTAAATTACACTTACAAACCCATACATATAATTACTACATTTTCTCCGCAGCGTCTCAAATAACACCCGCCATATTGCTTTCGTGCCATTGACTCCACGCATACATTACCACACACGAAAACTATATGTTTAAACGAAATAAAATATGCAAATGGTCGCATATTAAGTGTGCGTGGGTGTATGTCAAAACGTGTATGAAAAAGTACCGTTACGGAGTGGGAGGTGGGAGGGGGATCCAATTGGTCGATTTTATTGGAGATATACTCGTGAGCCAGTTTTTGCTTGATCTGTAGAACGTTATACGCTCACTACGTACAGTAAATTCATATAAATCAGATAAATAATTAACAGTTAGACCAAGCTAAATTGACAGCGATTTCGATATCCCAAGCAATGCAAGTGTTATTTAAACGTCATAATAAGAAGTTTTGACATTTAAAATATCACTTGCACCGTCTGGGCTATCAAAATCGTTGACAACTTAGCTTGGTCTACTTTAGAAGCACAAAATGTTGACTGCAGTTTTTTTACCAAAACATTATGTATACGCTGACTACCTACATACATATTTATATTACAAAATATTAAACAAAAACGTTTTTTTATGTATAAGGTATAAGCTAAGGCATTTGTCTGATATATATTTTAAATATGTAATGTATACATAAAATGAAAATGAATCAAATGACATTTAAATAAAAATAAACACTTATTCACTAAAACATAACCTTGCTCTACTTATTCTTAGATTTTCAGTAAATAAATAAACCCTAGTTCTTGGCTAATAGAGTTTTAGTTTTATAGTTTTTATAGTAGGTAATGTCTATGAGAATGCTGAAAATTTAACTTTATAGATAAGTATGTATAATCTAGAGCTTTAAAAGTTTATGAACATGATCGTTCATAACGAACGAAACTCTTTTAAATTAGTTCATTTTCTGTTGATCATGCTAACCTTCTTTCATCCTCTTGACATTTCAAAGAAAAAGAACCAATTTCACGTTTATAAATTCTACCAATATCCAAAGCTAACGGAGCTTAAATAAGTTCACAGGTTGCATACTAAATGGGTTCTTAATAACAATAAATATTCATTCCTTAATGCACGTAAGTATATAATTTTAAAGTTCGGTATTTTTTAACATTAAATTATATTAAAATGTAATTTAGATTCAGGTTAATATGGTTACATGGTTTGAATTGCTAAGTCCTCTTGCTAGAAAGAACTTATTCCATTACCCAATATAAAGTTTAATACGAATAAAAACGAAGTTTCATTCGAAGAAAATAATAATTTTCACATGTGATTGTGTTTCTTCCTTTTCATTAATAAAAAATATCAGCCATTAATCAGTGTTTTACATTAAAACTTGCTATTGTACGCTAAGCTTTAATGAGCTTGATATTAGAAGAATTTTTCAATAAGTTGTTGGAACATTTTCTCCTTTGTTATCCGTCCTTTTATTAAAAAATAGATGTCAGTTTTGTAAAATAAATCATGTACTTATGTTACTTCCTACAATGTTTCTTGGTAATTTCTAATCACCACATCTCTAAGCTCAATATCTATAAGGTGTGAATACTTGACACAGATGACTGTCACTACTGTCAGCTAACAGCTGTCAAGTGTCAAATTGTCAGATGGTCCATAAAGGTGCAGACAAATCGGGCTGCCGTCCATTGTTTCCCAGTGAATTGATTATGACGTAGATACTAGATACACGCGCGGATCGTGTTCATTGAACTAACTTGCTGTGGAGTAGTTTTCATTTAACTATCTTCAGTGTTAATAGTTCCTTGGATATTTTTTATGCACGTTTTCTAGTAAACTACTATGAAATTGATAAACCGCAGTTATCTGTGGCAATAATTACGTCAATTTAGTATACCAAAAATTTAATTGTTTTACGCAGTATTTCTGTATTTATTACCTACTTAACTTAATTTACCTACCTACTTAACTTAATTTACCTACCTACTTAACTTAATTATTATCTTTGTTTATTTCAGGTAAGTGATTGCTTTCTCCGACGCTCCGCTACTTTGTGAGTTCCTATTTAAGAAAACGTGTAGCTGTAAATTTTCATATCATACCTACTACTTTTGTGGATATCGTATTTCACATATAGCGTCAAGCGTCACATTTTATAGGAAGCCAACAACGTTTTAAGGGTCATTATCTGAGAATATATCTGCGGTTGCGTCATTATTACCACGACTATATTCATACATTTTGTATGGATCGCCGACATATTTTTTGAGAATGACCGATAATAGAACATGATACTGTATGCAGCGTAAGATATCAACAACACAACGACGACCGGAGCGGCAAGCGTCAAGCGAAGCGTTCAGGCCGCTCGCAAACATTTCCATGTGTTTGAATTGAACGCCACTCGCCCCGTTGTACGCGCCACTTAGCGTCCACTCAGGCCGTACAAGTACAAGTTACTCATTATAAAACTTTCCATAGACGTGCAAATAAGTTCGCGTGCGAGGTCGCGCCAAGGCCACTAGTTCAATCAGCTAAATCGCTGTGATTATGTCTGAATTAAATCATCGGACCGTCTCTGACATCTGGACTGTTCTAATTTGATTAGATGATTTACCAAGGAAAAACTAAAATACTTATTACTATGAAATTACGCTTTAAACATAGATTCAAGAGGAATGATGATATTATTAGGTATCATCATATTATGCATCATCATATTGTGGTATTTTATATTTACTAGGTAGGTAATTATTACTCGTTACAAACGTTCAAATGGAAATAAAGAAAATCATAATTTGCATTTTATTTGTTTCCAGTTCTTTTACGGCAGAGTTATGAGAAATAGATAAAAATAAGTGTCTTAATAACAAACGAAACCCTCTTTTAAGGCTCATTTAGACGATGCGAGAACTCGCATGCGAGTTTTATTACAATGCGGTTTTTGATCGGTCGGTCGGTTGAATTGGACGTAACCAACAGTCCGCAATGTAACTAAAATCACATGCGAGTTCGCGCGCCGTCTAAATCAGCCCTTAAGTAGATGGACACAATACGAGAATTAAGAATATTTAATTAGTTTTTAAGGAGAAATTACAATTAATTTATTTGCTTGCAATCTTGGCCAACCTTATTATATAGAGAGATTGGAGAGTACCAAGTGCGGTCTATCAATTATTTTATTTCCTATACTTAGATGAACGGATACTTATTCATCTTAAATCGATTAAATAACCCTTATAATATCTAAAGATGGCAACAAAAGCCATTCATGACAGACACGCGTCACTCGTTCTGTCGCACTCAGCACAAAATAATCATAACTCTATTTGAAAACTCATTCCATTTTCTACCTTACGTTGAAACAGACAAGGTGCATATTCGAATAAGTTTTCAAAGGCACATATGGTTGTTACTCTTCTACGGTGTGTTCTAATGAATGGGTCGCCTTAACAAAGGTTGGAGGTTACCTTTTGTGGGATCTGTCAACTGCTCGTTGGGTTTCATGTGGAAAGTTTGAATTTGGAACATGCCTACTCGAGGCTTTTTTTTCGAATATTGTTTAAATTACAGGTTTTTAGAAGTTAAGGCATAGGTCCTTTGACAAAAAAAATACTTAAGATATCCGAATACTTAGTAAAAAGAGCTCGCGGAATACAATAATATTTTCTGTTGAGGAACCTTTTAAGTAACATTCGAACATCACAAAAAATAATTATATTAACAATTAAATACCTTGTAAAAAAAAACCTACTTAGTAAAATAAAGAATTATTTCGCAAATACGCCAGCAAAAAATTGCGCCGGTCAATTTACATAAAATGTTTGCTAATATTGATTTTTGAAAGTTATAGGTATGTTTTTATTTTACTGAAATCCACTTACCATAACATAATATCAATATCATGTTCATATAATCAATACCATGTTTAAAATACCTTACTCGCTAGGACGTTCTAAATACCCTTCAGTTAATTTTAACATTCATTAACATTTTTCATTCACTCCCATACTGACACGCAATGCCGCTCAGGTTTCGCTCATTCATTTGAGATCAGTCTAAACACAGCTCCTGTATGTATAAACATTCGTTCGATATTTAAATAACCATGTGACGGTTAAAATAGGAAGTGAATGAATGATTATGATTATATTGATTACGTTACTCAGTCTTGGGACTCGTGAGTGCTGCGAGGTGATGCCACACATCATTTTAAACTTACAGGCCAATTCGTACACTCATATCGGAATGACATCGTATCGCGCATTTAACTCGTACTTGTCCGTACATGTATTGTTCATTCTTCAACTAGGCATAGGAAATAAAGATGGGACATAAATGTGATGTACTTAGTTAAAATCTTAGTAAAAAGTGTAAAGTTAAATCACGACCCACGACAAGTCGCTTCTTTAGGCGACACACCCACGTGACTGGTAGTATCACAGCTGAGTATCATGCCTGCTTTAGAAAAATAAACGGACTTCCAGCCTAGTCGGTAGTGACCCTGCCTGCGAAGGAGGAGGTCGCGGGTTCGAATACTGATATGTATTTTGTGTGTTTATCATTATCACACATATTTGTTCCTGAGTTGGGTATGGAAGTTTTTTATGTATTTAATTATATATCTATACCTATTTATTATTGTGTATAGCGTCTTCTAGTCCCACAACACAAGCCTTATTGAGCTTACTGTCGATTAGGATTAGGTCGATTTGCATGATTGTCCTATGATAATTAATATTTATTTAAAAATAATTTAAATCGTGAAGTAAAATGACAAGTTATCAACAGAAAAAGTACTTAATTAAAGTTTTAGGAGATTTATTGACCAAGGAAATAATTTTATGTTGGCTAGACTTATTTATATGACCAAAATTTAAAATTGCCGGCCTCCTAAATCCTGAGTTCCTTTAAAAAGAACGAATTAAAGTCGAAATTTGAACTATAATGGAATATAAGAATGTTCCAAATTCAAAACTGCAAAAATGATTCTGGGTCTTAGGAGGGTAAAACAAACTTAACAAATGAGTACCTCGCACCAATAAGACGTATCTCATCATGAGTGGTGTCTGTCCATCTGTCCCAGACGAATTTTTTACGCATCTAATAAAATTAAACGATAACCATTTAAATATTCTAATAAACCTAATAACATTTCTCATAATTATATGTGAAACGTCCAAACGTGCCTGGAGAGAGCAAAGGGGCAAAAAAGGGGCAAAAGGAGCGCAAATGACCGCGCCGCGGTGTTAAATTAACGTGCAGTATTTTGCTCAAAAATGGCGGCAGGCGTCGGGTTGCGCTGTTTACTGCCGGGACACACGGACGCGGAAAATGGTGGGCTTACTTACAAAATTTTTAATTAATTCGGTTAGGACTCAAATTAATATGAATTTATCAGAAACCTACTATATATATAACCTTGGGTAAAGTATACTTATGATGGTCTCTAAAAATTTACTCCTAAAATCTTATATGCACGTAATTTAGGGCAAATGATTCATTTCACAAAATCTATTTATCATAAAATTTGAACTCTCTGTCAAAAAGAAGTCATTCATAGTGACAAATTATAGAAGAAGGAACATTTTTGTTAAACTACGTCCATTTTAAGCCAACAGTGATGACTTTCCTTCCTAAAATCGCCAAGGACGCTTAACGTATGTTTCCATTATTTTCAAAAAAGGTTAAATAGTTCCTTAACCACCTTGAATGCAACTTGCAACCAACACGTCGAATTTTAACCATGTAGATACTCTTTTGGTTAGTCAACCAAAACTTCTCCACTACACTAGTCAGTGTAGAAGGAGATGAAGCAGCACTGCCTAACTACTCAGAAAACCTAGAACAGCGGTCTCCTGTGCAAATTTATAAGGATAGATCCCAGACAAATGTCGGCCAAAGAAGGTGATGTACCAACAGAGACACTTTCCTGACTATTGGTAGACACTTTCGACGGTGATACAATTGCCTGTAATAGGCGACCAGTCTGGCCTAGTGGGTAGTGACCCTGCCTGCGAAGCCGATGGGCCTGGGTTCGAATCCCGGTAAGGGCATTTATTTGTGTGATGAACACAGCTATTTGTTCCTGAGTCGAGGATGTTCTATAGGTATATATCTATATAAGTATGTTTATATCGTCGCCTAGTACGCTTAGTTTGGGGCTAGGTCGATCTGTGTAAGATGTCCCCAATATTTATTTAGTATTTATAATAGTGTATCAAAATGTCCGCTACTTTACATCTCCGTATGTCCAACCAATAACTAAGTGAACGCTCACCTTTCTTACGAACGGATTAGGTACGGACCCGTCGCCTTTTCGCAAGAAATTACTTCAAAACCACTCCATGCCCTCTTTCCATTTGACGTTTTTATACCGCTACGTCAGTCAATCGATAATCAACCGAAACTGGTCACAGTGAAGGCCGATTTTGCATTGATTGGCGGAGCGAGGTGGCCGTGTGATATTTTATAAGGCAGTATTTCCGTCATTCCTGCCGTAATAGGGATGTCACTTGCAGATTTTCTGACGTCTGCAAATTACAGGTTAGTAAAAAAAGCAAAACCTATAGTTACAAATACAAGGTTACTAAACCAAAACCAACAAAATATACAGGTTGGCTAAAAACACAGTAAATATGGAAAAAGCTCGTGATTCTGAGTAGAAATAATATAAAATTCCCAATTCTAACACAAAAAATTTGGTACAGCTTTAAATAGAAATGCCCTAATCCTGACGAAGTCAAGTTACAATTATTTTTTTCTTAACTAATATTAGTTTTTTGTAACTTGTCGGTTTGACCGTAATGTTGATAGCACCAATCTGTCGAAAAACATTTTATGGTGACATAATGTATTGAGACATATTGTAGTTATTATTATCTATTACTATATACCTATCTTTCTCATGATTTTAAGCGACTCGCAATAAAGTCAGCCGCAGATATGGAAGTTTCTAATTCCGCTACTACATCGCCATCAGCTTGCGTTTGCAATCTAGGTCCCATCGTCCGCTTTTAAAGACAATTTAAGTCAAGATAGTTCAGAGTGTTGCTACTCGTATTAGTACATAATAATATGCATTGCAAATATGATGAAATGTTCACCCCTAGCCGCTAGTGTGAACTTTACTGTATTAACGGAAAGCCGAGGTTATGGGCAACTGAGGTGGATTTATTAAAATACTTATGCACGCCCGTTTCCGAGAGGTTTTAGAGTTCCGTGGCTAGAAAGTTAAAAAAAAAACAGTTTATTAACAAGAATAGCATATTTTCTGGGTTGTTCTTGATAGTATTGATGGTCAAAAGTAATAATTAAAACTATGTATTATCATTTTTCATTATGAAATTTCTGATCTCTAAGATGAAGAATTTGAGAGAGAACTTATATTTTTGAAGTGAAAACTTCTTTAGCGGCGCTGGGCACTTTTTGAGGTGGAGAAAAAATTATAAACTCGAGACAGCGTAAGGCGATCACGTGACCGTAACGTTTAGATGGCCACTCATTTAGATGGCATTTAAATCAATAAAGAAAAACTCAATGACATTACATGAAAAAGGTTCTAATCTTGTACGGGTTGAAATACAAGGATCTCACAGTTACATTCTAACTTTATAATTTATATCACTCAAATATAATTCAATAAAGCTTCATCTTGATGAAATCGCTAATAAAAGTGAACTCTAGTACTGGTGAATAAAATTCAAAATATCATGACCAAATATATTTAGATGCGAGGTCTGCAAGGTAACTTTACAATTTCTATTCGAATTTTAAACAATTAACGCTACAAATTTGAATTTCTAATTTTAAACAAGCTCACTGACCAGTAATTTCGGTACTAAAGTTTTTCAATAGAAAGGAGGATGGGTCAATTATACATAGTGCTGCAGACATTTTGGACTAGTCATTGAGTTTTCACTTCTGTCGGCACTCCCGGAGTGCAACCCGTTGTTTTTTTTTAATCGTAAATCCCTTCTCAAATAAGCACCATTAAATGAAAATAACTTTATCAACGCATTTTGTTCCGTTTACCCATCAGGTATAAAGCTCATAGGGACAATAGTTATGACATGAAACGCAACGCTTTCCCTATCTATGTTTCAACTAGATATCTAAATTTACTGCATACAAACTTAATATACATAACTAGAAAAAAAAAACATAATTAAATAACTAACCTACAAAACTTAAAGACTAAATCTAAAAATAAATAAAACTAAACTTAAAATAAATATGTATGTAATTACAAAATATCCCCCTGCGGAATGGTACCGTAGATGCTGGCAGCATTTCCTCGCTGTATCGCAATACTTATTCTTTGTGCGAGGAAGCTGCCAGATCTACGGTCACCAGTGGCGTCAGCTATCCTTTTTGATAGATCCTTAAAAAGGGTAGACGCGTTCGGACCCCACGGGCCATGGGTCTCGAGCTCGACACCAAAAGGTACGAAATCGTATTCGGGGCCGAGACCCCTATATTTGGTCTTTATTTACTTATAGTCACCTAATTTCCCCGTGTTTTGGTATCCAAATGTTAGGTTAGGTAAATACCTACATATTTTTTCTCTACTTCTCGAAACCATACCAAAATTAAGTGGCTGTCACACATAACACTAAAGAACACCCAACCAAATTATAACAACTAATTAGTTTTAAATTACTGCCACCGTAATAAAACAGAATAAGCCCAACTTATTACACTTCAACATCAATCAAAGAAATTCGCCTACAAAGTATCCGAACGCACTCAGTATTGCCATTTCATTGCACGGCTCGCTATAAATCACGCTACGTGCATGGCAACATTGTTGTACTCGTAAAAGCACACATAAAATTATTCAGGAGATAATTCGATCGGTTCCTTGAACGGGTTTCGGTAAAAATGGATTAGTTTTGACAGAGGATGTATGATGTTCAAGCTGTCAAGTTTGACATTAAAGTCAGAGCTTTGCACACTTTAGCTCCTTCGCCTTAAATCATTGATTATGCAGCACAAGAAATGCTAAAATGTTTTGTTACTTGTTTAAATACATTCACCGTGAACATACAATATTTTTTTTAAATTCAGTGGGTGTTTAATGGTGAGATCATAGGTCTTACTTGTATTTTCTTCAAGTAAATTACATTATTAGTTCCTCCCGAACAGAGACCCCGCGATGCATACTTAAACGTTGACCTCTTTAACCTAAGGCCGAAACGAGAGCATTTTTAACCCCCAACGCAAAAATAGGGCAATTATAACTTTGACGCCAACGTCTGTCTGTGGCATCGTAGCTCTGAAACGGATGGACCGATTTCGATGCGGTTTTATTTACGTGAAAGCGAGTTTCCTTGTGCTGGTTCTTAGCTATGTTTGATAAAACTCGAGCAGTTTGGAGAGTTTTTTTTTTATTATGTAAAGTATTCAATCTATGACTATAACATACCAGAAAAGTGTGATAATTGCTTAATAATATAAAATCATAACAAAGTCCGTTTGTTCATAATTTTTACAATAATTTGAACAGTCCCAAACTCATAATTATACTTGCAACACCAACACCGTCGTAAAAGAGCGGCAGTTTAGTATTTGGGGTTGGTCTCTGTCAATATATCAAGATTTACGTGTGGCGTGACGTCAATGCCAGGTGGTTTTACAATAAAGTAAGATATTTGACTGCTTAAAAAAGTGTTACTTGAATAGCTTTTCTTGAAATAACGGTTTATTATGTCAAAGTTCGGTTTTTAAAGTGAAAACTTCTTTAGCGGCGCTGTGCACTTTTTGTGATGGGGAAAAAATGTTAAACTCGCGACAGTAAGACGTAAGACGGACACGTGACCTGATCGAAAAACTGTTACAATGTCATTGAGTTTTCACTTCTGCCGGCACTCCCGGAGTGCAACCCGTTGTTTTTATTCGTCTTTTTGGAATACTCTTTTAATGTTATAATAAAATTGAGCATTATCTTAGGAAATCTACTGTAGTTTTGGCCCGTTTTCACTCCCTTTGAGATTAAATTTCAAAAACTCCTCATAGTGGAGCTCTACATCATTTCAAGAATATTTTATGTTCATAGCTGGTGTATTATTCAGTAATTACAGATATTCTAGAAACTTCAAGGCGACGTAAACCGGCGAAGTTTACGCTCAGGTCAAATGTGAGTTTACCGTTGTTGACGAGCGGAGGTGTCGGTGGAATATGTGGGAATTTTACATGAGACTGATTTTATGTTGAAGTACAGTTCGGATTGGAGTTTGTCGAGGAATATGTCGTTTTCAAGACTTAACCTTCTTTTAAATACTGGCTTTTATCCATTTAATTTTTAACTAGCAGAAACGTCTGCGTGGCACATCGTAACTGGTGAATTTCCAATATATTGACTTCGAACTCCGGTAGCCGTTTAAGAAGTGTAACACTCTTACGGTAGATGTCGCTAGGGTCCCCTAGACCCATATGGTGGAAAGATTTGCTGGCTATGGATGAGGTATTGGTGACTCAGATGGCAGAGACGGTCAATACACATCCGTTTAATCACCTTCCACACTATACCTATGAAATTACTATTGAATGTGTTGATATATAATTCTGGCTACACAATTTACTTGTTAAGTAAATGAATATAAACCACGTGATCCTTGTGTGTGAAACCTTACTCATAATTTCTACGTCAGGCATCGTCGACTTATCACAGTTATCACTCAACTTACGCATGAAAACTAATTCAGTATTTTAGCAGTCTGACCAAAAAAAACAAGTAACTCTGACGCAATAATATCAAATTATAGGTACCTATAGGTACCTAGTTCTTAAAGTTTTTGGCTGAAAATATATTAGATTTGAACATGTAAAAGATCCCCAATATGAGAGAAAATATACTTACTAAAAAGATTTGGAGGTGAAGCTTCTCCAAGCGTCGAAATTAGTTCCGTTCCGTCGGATGCGGTGACCAGACATTAATGTGTCTGAATTTCACAGAAGTCCAATGTCAGAAAAAATATTAATACTAATAAGATGGTACAGTCGCCATCAGATATATGGGAGCGGCCGAGGTGCTCAAAAATATCTGAACACGCACTCTAACGCGTTGAGAATAGAGGCGTGTTCAGATATTTGTGAGCACCGTGGCAGCTCCGGTATATCTGATGGCGACTGTACAGGTAATACATGCTCTCCAAGTGTCAAAATGCATAGATCAACAATGGAAAAGATTATTCAGCTTTTCGTATTAATCCAGTCCACTAACTTTAGGTTTTGAACATTCAAGACGGTCGCTAGGAGCCGCTTTGAAGCTCAAAAGGGGACAGGTTTTTTCATCTGTAATCTGTTTCTTTCGTACTCATGATATGTCCATATACGTGATAGCTTCCCTTTTACACACTTCAATTAGGTATGTATCTTCAAGCGTAAGCGTCATTACTGTGCGTACTGTGTCGAGTTCCGTCGGATGCCGCGACCAGACACCAAAGCCATAGTACTACAACCATTCACTTACGTAACCAGACAAAACAATATAATACCTGACAAAGACAATGCAAAGTTCACTACCACATTCTCTTTCTATCAGATCATCTGGATACAAACGAAACCTATTTAAGTTGATGTGAATGACCCGCTCCTTGGAAACAATGCCCTATTGTTGGTGACGTCACGGATATAGGTCAGAAGCCCGAATAACCAGCTGATGGTGTTCCTTTGTTGATGCGATTATGATCGCGGTATAATGCGAGTTTTTGCGCGAAAAGTTTCACGTTTTTTTATGCGTTGGAAACAAATGAACATCTCTCATCTCTTGAGAATTGTCTGCAATGCAGACACGGTAAGTAAATATCCTTTAAAGAGGTCCGTTTTACAAAAGTATACCTATGTGACAATTGATGCCTTGATACAGTCGCCATCAAAAATATCGGAGCTGCCGAGGTGCTCAAAAATACCTGAACATGCACTTAAACGTCTGGATACCTACTAGAGGCATTTTTCATCAGATAATTGTGAACACCTTGGCCGCTCCGATATATCTAATTGTGACTGTACCTATATATTTACAATCTTAATCTTATTATTGTGTTGTAAATGGAGTGCCTAGTTGCAAAAGTGCATACTCATTGTATGAATGAACATCAAACATCAACATCAACATTTATTCAGCAAATAGGCCACAAGGGCACTTTTACACGTCATGAAATCCATAGTACCTACATGTCGAGCAATCCTCAACTTACTTCGGTATACATAGTTTTAATTCCAAAACTGAACAACTTACAGTTCAACGCTGGTTTAGAATTACTTAAAATCATCGGCGAAAAATCGGCGTAAACTGCTATTGGCACTTTAGCACCAAATCGACCGATAAAATGCCCTTTAATAACACTAAATCACTTTTTTCTCACCACACGCAAAACGGTCACATTTCAGTCTCGATTCAGATAAAATCCGAACAATCGCATTCAAAAAACGCATAAAACTCCCATTAATTGCAACAATCACACCAGCGGACCAATTAATATTCTTCTCGCTCTCCCAAACCCTCATATCGCCCAATTAAGCCGAAAGATTCTCGGGAATTTCGAGTTTTCGCGCCACAATTTCTTCGTCGCAACACAATAGCATTGTTCCGAGCAATTATGGCCACGTGGTTGGTTGTTTACCAATTGTTCTTATCTGACATCTAGGCGCGTCCTTGTGACAGCTTCCGACAAACGTTAGTCGATTGTTTTTCGTGTTTCCGTTAATTTGAATTTTTGAATGCGTGTGATCTCATTAAATATGTAACAAAGATGCTATTGGAGCTTCTGAAAATTATTAGACATAGTTTATAAAGATTATAACTTACCTATTTACTTCGCTGGCTCAGCGACCCGAAGTGGATCTTGGCCTCCGACACTAGATTTCGCCATTCGTTCCTGTCCTGTGCGATTAAAGATTATAAAACAACTTATTTATAAATAAAAACATTAAAAACTTTCGTTGTTCAATAAAGTAGCTACACACCCGGTCACAGAAGCCCGAAACTTTTCAAATTTCGAATCTAATTCGAACTATCAATCCCAATCAATTCGAAACTCGAAACTTTTATTTTCTCGCTGGCCAGCAATCAATTCTGTCGCCAGGTCTGCGCGTCCCATTGCTCTCTGACCGAGCGAGCATTCGCTTGACTGACCAGTATAAGTTACTGTCAGTTGACCACCAAATTTCACTAGAGAAGAGTAGAGTTAGGTACCTAGTGTTCATTTGAAAACTTGCAACTTAGAATTAATTACGCGAGATGGCTTAAAAGAGTTCCATCCAGGTCACAATTGTTTAAAAAAAAAATTGCGCGACAATATCGTAAACAGTTGTAGAAGTTTTCATGTCACGCTTATGCGTTTCGTTTTCTATAATTTTCTACAATTTCTATCGGACTATAAAGTCACGAATACGCTGGTTTACAGAACCGCGTGTTTTTTTAACCATAGCAACACAACCAAACAAGGAGGTCGTCTAAAGAGTGAGTGAATGATAAATAGTAGTTGTTAATCCGGCGTTATCGGGGCCTCCCGTGCGGTCCGAAAATGAGAGATGGTCCGTGCTGCTAGATAACGCTTCTGGGTAATGGGTTTTATGATATTATGATGCGTGGAGGCGACTGTTTGGTTTACTATGATTTATTAAAAAAAATGACAATACAGTAAAACTAAAATGAACTGGAGAATGAACTGTCGCCCGAATTTCCGGACAGATACGACCTTTAAACCTAAAAAGCTATCGAAAAGAGCGTACTACGTCTAAAAATCCAGCAACGCACTTGCAACCTCACTGGTTATTCAGGTGTTCATACACTTGCTTCAATTCAACAAAGACTTGGTGCCAGTTGCACCATCCGCACTCGACAGACTGATCAACGTCACCCGGCGCGCCGCGGCGGTTTCCTATGAAACTTTCCATGCTAAAAGTTGCACCAAACCGTCTGTCACCGTTAAAAGCGTTCGCTAAATTATTCGCTTCGTTTCGTTTCGCTTATTGTATGAGAATTTTCATAGTTCTCTACTTAGTGGTGTAGATAAGTCTGTCAAGTGTGGTTGGTGCAACTGGCGCTTATTCATAAAACTTAGAAAACCTCAGTTAAATTTGGTCTCCTTCTAGCATTACAAGATCTCTTCTATGAAAACCGGCGCAAAAACGCCAAGGGATGATTAAGCGCTTTCAGTTATATAAATATATGTTATTTAATGGCTCCTCTTCACGTTGGGCCAACGCCAACGAGGGACGCATTTATGCGTTAGAGGGAGCAAGTGATATTGCTATCTCATTCTACCGCATGGCTGCGTCCCTCGTTGGCGTTGGCGTTGGCCCAACGTGAAGAGGAGCCATAATGTTGACTAAAATCTCTTTAAATAAAAAAATACGTCACTACCTAACTAGAACTCCACTCACAATTTCTCTGCTGTCACTGGTGGTTAAATATAAACCTCATTATATTCAATTTTTTTATTAAAATAAATATGTAATAAAAAATATAAGTAAGTAGTCTCCATACTTTCCAACTGCAGCTATGACAAATGTAGTGAATGTCGAGTTAGCGCGGCCGGCGAGCGCTATCGACTAATTGTATCGGTATGTGCCTCCAATAGTGACGTCATTATATCGATAGAACAACTTATAGTTTATCGTTAAAATACCACAAATAGTTTATTGTTAAAATACCGATGTAAGGGCACAATTGCAACTGAGGAGCATGCAAATCTAGAAATACTAATAAGGGTACAATAATTTGTACCCATAACACACTTTGGCCAATTACGATCACGACATCGCGGTAGATGCTTACCCCCATTATCATCAAAACTTTCATTAAATTTTGTTTCTTTCTAACAAATAGAAATGTCAAAATGACGGATAGGAAAAAACGATTATCAACGGTTTGTTAAATTTGATAGTAGTTTACGAATAACGCCATAAGTGCCTCTTAAACTCTCCTTGTATCGCTAGAATTTGCCTTAACGTTGTTGAAGTTGGCAACTAAGCTCTACTTTAATAGTCCTATTTACATTATTATTGGATTGTAACAAGAACTCATTTCAACATTATACCTACTTCCATTGCTTACTTTTATTCACTCACACTCTAGATCTTATCGATATCGGACCGCAGGTACCTTTGACGGATTACGGAGCATCGACTCGCGACTACCGACTGTTATCGACTGATCTGCCAAATCGATACGTCATTTTTATCGACATGTCGGTAAAACGGTTTTTTATCGATGCCATTATAAGTTTGGGTTCAGATAATGTAAGGAAAGTGAGGAATATTTTTAGATTTTTCATTGATATTATTACTTAAAATAAATAAAATGGTTTGATAAATTAAAGTAGATTGCTGCTAACTGTAGTTACCAGAGCAAAATAATTCCAGTTACTATAAGTTATACCGCAAACTTTTATAGATAATGACTACCTACTTAAACAATATTTTTATTGTTTTTGAATAACAAAAGTGCCTTACAAATCTCCTTTGTATATTAAAAGTGCTCGAAAAATGGTTGGCAATGCCCAATTTATTTTTTTATATTTTACATTTATACAATATATACAATACAATATATTTTACATTGCGCAAAAACTTTTCTTCCACTTTTTAATATTAACAATTGTGTAATTTTAAATTGAACTGGTCGGTATTATACGACCTCCTAGCCTAGTCGGTAGTGACCCTGCCTACGAAGCAGGAGGTCCCGGGTTCGAATTCTGGTAAGAGCATTTATTTGTGTGTATATACATCACGAATTTTATTCCTGAGTTATCGATGTTAATCTATTTAAGTATGTATTTATATATAAATATGTATATCGTCGCCTAGTACCCATAGTACTAGCTTCGCTTAGCTTGGGGCTATCGATCTGTGTAAGATCCCCAAAATAAATATTTATCTATTCGTATTTATCGATATTTCCCCTCCCTAGCATTATTTGTCGACGGTATCGGGCGCGCGCGGATCCATCACTGTTGAGATAGCCCCCTTATTAACTGCTGCGTCCGCTGCTACCGCGAAAGAGCTATACACTATTAATTTGAGCCTAAATCTCGCTTCTGAAACGTCATAAAGGCTAATTTAGACGGCGTACGTACAGTCGGCATTAAAAATAACGTATCAGACTATGCGTCAAAAGTATCGACCATTCTCTAAAAAAACAACGGGTTGCTCTCCGGGAGTGCTGGCAGAAGTGAAAACTCAATGATATTGTAACAGTTTTTCGATGAGGTCAAGTGTCCGTCTTACGAATTTTCAATCTGTCGAATCTGTCGGTCACGTGACCTGTCGCGAGTTTTAAGGGGCCCACTTATTAACAGTCCGCCGGACGGTATCGGCCTGTCAGTTAGAACAAAATTTTGACAGTTCCGAACAACTGACAGGCCGATACCGTCCGGCGGACTGTTAATCAGTGGGCCCCTTAACATTTTTTCCCCATCACAAAAAGTGCACAGCGCCGCTAAAGAAGCTTTCACTTCAAAAAGATGAAAACAGTTATTTCAACCGATAAAGCTATGAGCGATATTTGTATATTGCGAGAGATATGATTTTAAGACACAGTAATCTTTATAAACGATATCAAAACCAAAACCAAAAAAAGGCCAAGTGCGAAGGGTTCCGTACCATTCCGCAAAAAACGGCAAAAAGAAACACGTTTGTTGTATGGGAGCCCCACGTAAATATTTATTATATCCTGTTTTTAGTATTTGTTGTTATAGCGGCAACAGAAATACATCATCTGTGAAAATTTCAACTGTCTAGCTAACACGGTTCATGGGATACAGCCTGGTGACAGACAGATGGACAGTGCAGTCTCAGTAATAGGGTCCCGTTTTTACCCTTTGGGTACGGAACCTTAAAAAAGATGAAAACAGTTACTTATTTGAACCGATAAAACTATGAGCGATATTTGCAAGAGATATCGTTTTAAGACACAGTAATCTTTATAAACGATATCAAAACCAAAAAACGAGTAATCGTCTTACACCTGACCGTGACTTTCAATATCGAGACCCCCTTCGAGTTAGAGTATTAATATAACCCCTGAATGACGTATCGATTTTTTGTATGAACCTTTTATATGGAAATAATTGGATAAAATGCTAATAAACGCCACGTCTTTATGTTTGAAAACATTTGAAGGATAACTTTTTTATTGATTTATCGATCGGTGTCTGACTAATCAGAAATTAGTGAGGAAAAAATGATGGGTTGACACTTTCGCATAAATATTTTTTTAATAAATTAAACCAATGACATTCTGTAGTACCAACACTCATGTGCAATTCTACCTTACACAACTGTCGTGGCTTCCGACCTCCGTGGCGACCTGACATAGACCGACTGACTGACTGGCATACATATTTGGAACTACGGACATTTAAATTCAAAATTAGACATGACAACCAGAGGACAAAATCACGTCCGTTCACGACAGACAGCCGAGCAAGACAGACGACCAAACAGACTGTTGAACACAACCAAGCGTGCAAAGATATCTGACACAGTCTTAGGGCTCTACAAATACCTAAGATTGTGTCAGATAACATTCTGGTCTTCAGCACTTAGATGGGTTACCACTGACTTCCTGCCTCGCACAGGTGGAATGAACTGAGGGCCTACCGCGAACCACGTTCGACGTGTTGCCTTCCTGTCACACTTACGAAAGAATTTACAAGTGCGACAGAGAGGCAACACGTCGAACGTTTTTCGTGGTAAGCCCTCTGTCGCCCGCCGTATTTCCGGACGGATACGACTGTCAAACCAAGAAAAGAGCGTACTATCTTAAAGACCGGCACCGCACTTGCAAGCCCTCTGATCTTGCAGGTGTCCCTGTGCGCCGATAATTGCTTACTATCAGGCGATTGGTACACATACGAAACGTCTCGTTTTACGAACCGCAACTAAAACTCAATTCTTACCTAGTCATGTGGACGTTCAAAAAAACAGCTTAACATATTCAATTTATAACAAGGATAGACAGCTCTAGCGTGCCTTGTCACGCGTCAGAAAAAAAGTATAGTCTGCATGCAAATAAGAACCGTAATCTCTAATTTATAAGCCGCGTTTTACTTTGTAAGGTCTTCGTAAGATTTTTATTGCAAATTGAGGTCGGATTATGCATTTGATTATTAGGAGACGGGTTAGAAGAATTCGTTATAAGTGCCTACTTAGCTATAGCTGTATTGGCTAACTTAGCTAGCTTAGCTATGATTACAGGGTTCAAAAATATGTTACCTACTCATTTAAAAACAGTTTAATTATTGGAACGTTTTTAAATTTGATATAACCAACTAAAATTTACTAAATTGACCTTGTGACTACATAATAAATACTGACATTTTAACCAGACGGGAAATATTTTATCTGACATTGACTCATGTGATTCTGACAATAACTTAAATGACATAAAATTAATAATTCAGTAAATTTGATTATACAATTATTATAACATTAAAAAAAATATTATTATGTAAATTATGACGTAAAACACCGTACCGTACCGTGTCGACATCGACTTATTGTAAGTTTAAGCAAACGTCCTCGCCCTTTTTAAACGTCAAAATTGCACCCGTCAAATCGGGGTACGATTACGATATATTTGACTACTTTATTAATCACTATCTATTTTATTCTGACTGTACCTATAGGTACTGTAAAGGTTTGCAACCTTTACAGCCTTTTTTATCAGTGACTAGAGTCACTCTATTTGAATTTAGAATCTGATCTCGCTGTCAGATGGAACGGGGTGCGGATCGGCATTCCTAAAGAGGCAGCCATCGTGAGTATTTGACTGTTGTGATCTAGCTAACCGTGGTTGAAAAAAATATATTCATATACAGAAGACCACATTGATGCGTATTAATGCCCTCCACATCCTCCGTATCTCTTTACAGTACTATACCGGTTAGCCAATACATTTAGCGTCAATGACTAAGAAATCTGTTGGGAAATATCTTGCTAAGCTCCCGGTTGTCGTTGAAGATCTCGAGGCAAATTCCCCGAGAAACCTGACGTATACGTGTATATCGAGTACAGACGTATTAAATACATACTAAATCACACAAAGGTTTTATGCGATTTCACTACAGTTTATTGCCAGGAACCTACGTACGGATGGCAAAAAAATAATATTTTTAACACATTCAACACCAAGAACCCGACTGTCGGGTACACTGTTCGTAGCGACTACGCGCTACATACGACGAAACCGTGGCTACGCGCTACGAGCGTAACCCGTAGCACTTAGTGGTATTGAATGTGTTAAACTGGATGATTGCAAGATTTATAACTTTTACAAGTAATATCGGATGTTTAACCCTTTGTGTCACAATTTTTTATTAATTTTACAATTTTTAGTAATAAAAGCGTGCAGTAGTATATGGCTTATGATGACTAAAATAAGGGATACTTTTTTTTTTACAAATTTTGAAGGGGATGTATGTAAATAGGTGATTGGTATAGATGACTACCAGGACGAAAAGAGCTATATCGTGTACTTACTAATAACATAAAATAAACTTACTTTTTAACCGTTAAGTTGTGGGTTTTTAGCTTAGGTACCTACTGATATAGGCTGCTGAAAATTTTTGGGACTAAAATAACGAGAGCGAAAGACAGAACGAAATCTTAATAAAAACCCTTAGTCCACATTGGTCTAGCAGCTAGCATAAGGGCTACTGCCCAAAACATCTTGTACTATTGTACAGTGAGATGCACAAGTGCATACCCATTTTATGAATGGGTATGCACTTGTGCAGCTGGATGTATGTTTTGGGGTAGTTCTTCTCATTGGAGGGGACTTGTTTCAGCAGTGGAACAAATGTCAGTAGAATAAATGAGCTCTTATTGTCAAAACTTGTCAAGGCCCCCATGAGCCGTGACAAAAAGCCGAGACAACGCGAGGAAGATGATGATTGTCAAAACTATGAACAGTCACTGACACCCAAAAGTTGTCTGGAAGAGATCTTTTCGTCCTGTTGTCGTCCATTTTCTTGATTTCTTTCGTATTGTTTATATTATTAATATGTATAGCATCTGTACTGTATTACATAGTTCCTTTTTTTCCGTCGCTACCTACGTGTACCGCGCGCGGTTACGGCGCGGCTTAACGATTTTCCGACCGCCGCGCCGATTCGCCTCCGAGCGGTGCGGCGCGGGAGTCGATGTAAGCCACCATTTTATGCACGCTTACTTACGTTTTCGAAAGTATCACGTCTTGAAAATACATTTAGAAAGAAATGTGATTTAAAATAATAGGTAGAGGCACCGATAGTAGTACCTATACCTACCTATTTCATACAAAACATTTTCATATCACATTAACCTAATCCCGACGCGGGATTTTGACTGAAATTTGACCAAATGTCAGATCGATTAGCGTCGCCCACGCAGTCTTACGGCTGGACAGCGATCTCTTGCTGTATCTTGTCGTTAGGATTGTTTCAGTTAGTTCAACGTACTATACGCTACAAAAGTAGATACCCATGTTATGATATATTTTATGGTCATATAGTGGGTATGCACTTTCCAGCTGGCTGTAACATACTCGTATGGTGTGGTGAATCTTGTAGACTTCTTGTTCTTGTTACGAGAAGTGTTTTGAGTCATTGAAATGGTCAGGTCAGGTCAGTACGGGTTTTTCATGATTTTTAGATACCAGGAAGCAATACCTATATTGTTGTCGTGTCATTTCTTGTACGTGATAATGCTAAAGTATTTCAGCACAAGACTCTAACCGGAAACAACATTGATCTAACGCATACACGTTCCATCAAAACAAGTTATGTTACTGTGAATGAAAACTGGTACTGCCCAAACCAAACTCGAACACCTTCGGAAATCGAAAACTTAATCAAAACCAGCCTAACGACTTATATAATAAAGTACATGAACGTTTTTCAAGACCGCAAATAACTGTGGTTTGGGAAGTTAGTGAGGAAAAGATGTAACACACGATATTTTAAAAGGAAGATACAACCTTCTTGTGATTAAGGATTATAATTGTGTGTACTAGTCGATCACCGATATAAATGATAAATGGTTTAATGTCAAAGCTGAACGGATTGGTTGTCGCTGGCAAAAAGTCAAATGTAACGTAGGTTCATTCACCATTTTTTTTGTCGCAGGCATAATGGTCCAATTTAATTTGCAGCGGGCATTGACTGTGGTCCATTGATAGACTCATTTGCATATTGAGGTCCTATAATCACTGAGTAATCCCAGTAGCTTTATTACGATCTACAGAAACACGAAGGTCTGAAACCAATTGCCGTTAGGATTCAATTTAAGCCTCCGAAAAAAGATTCCATCAGCAATTTTGTAGGTTTTATCTCTCTTCTTCGCTCTCTTTGTAAATAAAATTTTAAAGAGGACTTAAGTTTTAGATAACAGACTCGGAAGTTTTTTTGAGCGCAGTCTCGTAAAAACGAGTCGAGTTCTTCTAATTTAGACTCAAAAGACTCTAGTTTCTACCAACAGTAACTATAGAGACCCTATCTAGGATTATTTTATTACCACATCGGGCCCCACAATTTTACCTTTACCATTATTACTAAAACATCGTGATATGAAACTGTCGCACTTTCAATAAACGCGAACCTATCTCGGCATCGTGATATGATGCCCTTCATATCTATATCGTTATCTGTAATCGGTATTTGAGGTCGCGACATCTCGAACTGGTCTTACGGCTTCTGGTTGTGGCCAGGGAACATGTTGCTAACAATGCCAACATTTAGGACACTTACGACACAAGCCACCACCATGCAATTGAAGTTAATTCTCATTTTAAGACTACATTCTGGAATAACATGAAATTTGACATGAACATCCATGTAACATGTATCTATGCCGGGTACTTGCTATACAAAGAAAATATTAGAGTGAGTGAGTACTTGAGTAGATTAGTTGTACTGAAAAGAAAACCAACGAAGAAGTTTTACGTATAGTAGCAGAGAGGAGGAGTTTGATAAGAACTATAGATAATAGAAGAGGAAAGATGATTGGGCACTTGATACGACACGACGATTTTATCAAAAACATCATAGAAGGGAAAGTTGAAGCAAAGAGGAAAAAGGGAAGACCAAGAAGAGCGTACATGAATCAAATAAAGGAAATCATCAACGTCGTGTCGTATCAGGCTTTCAAAGAAAAGGCAGATGACCGTCAAACATGGAAATTGCTCCACTGACGAGAGTCATACTCTTAAATATATGATGATGAGAAATTTTGTATTTAAAATCAAAAGCTTAACGTCTTTAAAATGTGATACCTACTTATTCACCAGTGTAAAAAGTAGCAGATCTCGTCTGTCAAACTAGCACCGCGATGACTGACAGCGACAACCAAGTACAGTTATTTCTTAACACGTCTGTTGTAGGTATAATATGTTAAACGAATTAGTTAACCGTTGTTCGATTTCCGGGGTGGGACCAAGTCACGAGTCATCGTTGTGGGCGAGACGGGGTTTCATTACAATTGCTGTAGAGAATATACGAATTGAGGGCTCATGCAGTAACCAGTATAACGTTAGTAAAGAGTAGTCCTCGTCTTTAAGTATTTACCCCCCTTAGTCATGAAACCTTGCTACCTTTTACAAACCTCTGTTAAATTCTGTCTCTTTCTAACAAAAGAAATGCCAAAATGATGGATAGGGGTAGACAATTATCAACGTTTTGAAAGATTTTAGTCATTATGTCAAACCTGGAGCTCTTCTTAACTTCTCAAAATTATATATAGAAACACGTTTGTTTTAAAAAAAAAAAGAAGACTAGAACTATTTACCGTTTCGATATACTATTACTCTCAGTATACGAATATGTAGGCACAAAGCTAGGTAACGCTTTTAGACAGTTCGTCATAACTGTTGACGAAGTTGTACACAACATATATATAGGAATCGTCTTCTTCTTTTGAATTACCTCTTAATAAGATTTGAAAATGCACTCTGAAGTCATTGAGTCCTGCAAATATAGACTAGGTGTAAGACTCGTGTTCTTAACAATTTGACTTCGATCTCGTACAGTTGTATAAGATCTCACTTTTATGACCACGACTCGCTGTCTCTTTGGAATACACGGCCAGACCGTGTCGGACGCATTTACATTCAGAAAATTGGATCAGAAATTATTATGAAGAGTTGTCTTTGACACGTTTTAATCATAGGTTGTTTACACAAAATAAAAGACTACACTGTTTAGGGCCTCTTCCACCGTCCCACTAACCCGAGGTTAAGCGCTTAAATCGTTATCTCAGTGTCAAATTGTACTGGTAACCATGGCAACTCCAGGTGTAACCGGCTAACCCCGGGTTAGTGGAATGGTGCAAGTGGCGCTTAGTCAGTTTAAATCATCTTTGAAAAGAACATAGCTGACATAATTAAAGACACTTAAGAAAAAACTGTGAATTTATGACAAGCCGACGCTTTACACGCATATTTACTTATCGGGTCTGACTTGTTTCAACAATAATAGTTACCTGTGGATGTGTGCGTGTCGCAAATACATACGAGAAAAAAAGCGGCATGTTATAAAATCACAGTTTTGTCTAAGCCACCCTGCCTCTAAACTTTTGGCTGAAAACCGGTGATTTTTAACCCCCGACGCAAAAAGAGGGGTGTTATAAGTTTGAAGCCAATGTCTGTCTGTCTGTGGCTTCGTAGCTCTCAAACGGATGGACCGATTCCGATGTGGTATTTTTACGTGAAAGCGAGTGTCCTTGCTGTGGTCCGTGGTTCTTTGTTATGATTGATAAAAATCGATCCAGCAGTTTGAAGTGTATCAGCGTGCCTGTAGTGTCTTACAGAGATATTTGGAATAACATGATTTTTTGGCGTAGGCGTTTTTTTTTAACAGTCATCTAAAATTACATTATAATATTACTTACCGAAATTAACATCCGGTCTATAAAAAGCAACTCATTATACTATAAATAACCATAAATTGGATGTCCTCCGCGTTCGCGGTTGATTTCACACATCGCCCGACATTATATCAATACCCGGTACAGGGTGATGTGACAGAGCATTTATTCCTTTATCAAGTTACCTAATTCGGTCTGATAACAAAAAAAAAGTACCTACCTCCAAAGTTCAAAATTGACACGGCTGTTAGAAGTTGGTTAAAATCTAGTAGCAAGATTTTATTAAGTACATTATTACTATTATTAGTTACCTAGTTGAGGGTTCCCTAATTATTAGTATTTGTTGTTGTAGCAGCAACAGAAATACGTCATCTGTGAAAATTTCAACTGTCTAGCTATCACGGTTCATGACATACAGCCTGTTGACAGACAGACAGACAGACGGACAGTGGAGTCTGTCTGTCTGTTATTATTACTAATAATAGGGTCCCGTTTTTACCCTTTGGGTACGGAACCCTAAAAAACTAAAGGGGCCCACAGATTACCAGTTCGCCGGACGATCTCAGCCTGTCAGTTAAACGCAAAAGGTTACAGTTCCGAACAACTGACAGGCTGATATCGTCCGGCGAATTGGTAATATGTGGGCCCCTTAACACACTTCTGTTAAAATGAGCTGTTTAATGAATCTGAAGTGAGCCAAAACATGAAATCACTCAGTCTTCTTCTTGGTCGTGACCTCATGTCTGAGGGACGTGACTCCTATGGGGTATTCTTCCTATCACTGTTCTCCAGGCCTCTCGATCTTCGGCCATCTGCATCGTTGCCTGGAACGAAGTCTGGGTAATATTAATCACTCTGTACGAAATGGCATTAACGAAAAAGACATTTAGCCTATAGCAGCTCTCATATTTTTTTAAAACAAATGAAACTGAAGTGATTGAAATCATGCTGTTGGTGGTGGGTGGGGCAGGGCGCGCCGGCGGCGGAGCGTGGCACCTCCAAATACTATAAAACATCTCGATGGAGTTTATGCTCGTTGGAGTTCCAATGTCAAACTTTGAACTTTGAGTCCGAGGTGAATTGGTGATGCTGATTTCAAATGCGTTAAAAATGCAGCCTATAATATTATTTATTAATCATTATACAGTGGGGCTAAAAAATATTTGCATTCCCGTTACCAGGGAAGTTTTGGGATTATATTGAGCAACTTTTATTTACGGGACCAAACTCGAAAGCGAGAAAAAAATTTGGCTGTTTCATATTTTTGGCTGGTCCATTTTCTATGGGAGGGTTTGGGGTCAGGGGATGTCTCAGATACCTTTTTAAACATCAAACATAAAAGCTATAAAAATCAGTTTTTATCGTCCCGTTAAAACTTTAAATTTGGAGTAAGGATCACCCCTAAAACCCTATTCTGATCTCAAGACCTCAAAAGTCACAACACAGGAACAGAGGTGAGCGGTAACCTCGTGTCGTCGCGGGTGGGTGCGCGAGGTGATGGCGCGCCGCGACCCGTGACGACAGTTACTCGGCCCCACTAATTAATATGGAGAAATGACCATCTTGGAGAAAAGCTCCATGAGGTGATTGACCAAGGAACTAAAGATACACATGTATAGCAACAGCCACCGGCAATAAAACATGCCTACCTACTTGAAGAAGAGCATAAAAATATCTTAAAATATCTTATGGCTCACACAGTGCGGTTTTGAGTCTACTGATGAGATCTGAGACGACAGTTACTCGGCCCCACTTATGGAGAAATGACCATTTTGGAGAAAAGCTCCATTGAGGTGATTGACCAAGGAACCAAAGATACACTTGTTAACAACAATCACCAGCAATAAAATCATACCTACTTGAAGAAGAGCACAAAAATATCTTAAAATATCTCATGGCTCACATAGTGCGGCGGCGCCGGCGAAGGTTTTTGAGATATTACTGAGATCTGAGACGACAGTGACCCGGCCCCAATAATTAATATGGAGAAATGACCATCATGGAGAAAAGTTCCATTGAGGTGATTAATCAAGGAACCAAAGATACACTTGTTAACAACAATCACCAGCAATAAAATAATACCTTCTTGAAGAAGAGCACAAAAATATCTTAAAATATCTTATGGCTCACACAGTGCGGCGGCGCCGGCGAAGGTTTTTGAGTCTCCTTAGATATTACTGAGATCTGAGACGACAGTGACTCGGACCCACTAAAAAATATAGAGAAATTACCATCTTGGGGAAAAGTCGTGAGGTGATTGACCACACCTTGAGGGAAAAAAGATGCAATATGGCATCATATTTCATAAATTTTCAAGTACAACTCTATGCAAGAGTGTCCTCAAATCATCTAAATGCATTAGAGACACGCGTCTCTAAATAATATAGAATATATAATAGATGATTCTAGATCACTATCTTTAAAGGAAAGATAACAAACAGAAGCGCGCTGTGTTGTTTTGATATTTTGCTCAATGTGTACAACAACTTTTTGAGTCCGTTGCACAGCATTCTTGCCATGAATGGGGTCATTTTGAGTGAGACCCGTGGTGGCAGTTAATCAGCCTCACAGATTAATTTTGTAAATCACCATTTTTTGAGGAAAGTAACTGAATGATCGAGTTTTCCACTGTGGTAAAAGAGTCCAGATTTAAGAAAATTCAATGGAAAACTCCACTCACCACATGTGGATGACGGCACACTGGCCACATATAAGTAGTAAACTCTAAAAAAACAAATGAGGCCATGAACCGTTGGAATTTCAAACCATAGATCCTTTGGATTTCGAATGTAACGCACCAACGCCTCTCGGATGTATCAGTTGAATTCGGTTGCGCAAATGGAACGGATATTGCTCGTTCCTCTCGCCGCCATTCTGTTCGAAATTTGAATTTTGCCGGTTAACTGGCTGCTTCCGGTAGCTTTGTTTCTGTTGGGTAACCGTTAAGATATTGGGCTTTTGGGCGCTAAGTTAAATTTGCAACTTTTGCAAATGTGCAAAAACTAAACTTGTATTAGGTACATTTGTTTTCAAATCAAATCAAAGGAGTCTAGTCTTTGAAAACAATATACGATGTGTTGCGTTATCTATGTATAAACTATGACTACGCAACCAAAAGCAATAATTCTATAGAAAACAATAATGTAGAAATTGTCATGACCATAAATTGATTGTTTCAACTCATTTACCCCGTGGGAAAAGGGAAATATTACAATTTCCCAACAAGGCTGATATGCGACTGTAATTTAGTTTTAATTCGGCCGGGAATCAAAGCAGCATTATGTGGGCTGTCGACCGTGCTTCGAGACATTGGGGCCTAAATACTTAAGTGTTGCCTTCGTAAAGAGTATGGGGACTGTAGTAGCAGTAATGTATGCCTCTTTAGAAATACTTTCCCCCTCCTTTTGAGGTGCTCCTCAAAAAGAGGATTAAGGGGGGCGTAAGTCAGGAAATATGACCAAACAAAAGATATGGTGCGACGTCCGCGAAACTTGCGACAAGAAATGGCAATCGCGTGGGTTTTACCTTTTATTTTATTTTCTCTGAAAATATGATTCTGTTTAAAAATTTTGCTACTCCCTCCGCAATATCACTAGCTATTTTATACTATATACAGGTTTTGACTAGTCATCATCATCATCATCATCCTACTCTCGTCCACTGCTGGATATAGGCCTCTCCTATTGCACGCCATTGAGCTCGATTTGCGGCAACTCTGATTCAGCTCTTGCCAGCTCTTGACTAAAGTCTGTCCATGCAAATCTAATCTAGTTTCCGTGTGTTTTTTTTTCATAACATTTGCGTTTGTAATGTATGTGAACATATCGTATATTTCTCTTTTTTTTTCTTTCCAGGTAAGTTGGAGATAACCTCTATGCTCCAGGATGGTAAATTTATCAAACATATAAGGTGGTAAGTTAGTTTTTTGGTCACTATGGTTCGTTTAAATCATTTTAGGTAGGTTATTAAATCAGTTAAGTAAACTTGATATGTATAATATAATGGCATAAGTCAACACGTACAAAAAATTGTAGTTACTTGTCTTGTAAGTTAATTATAGTTTAAACAAAAAATATAATTTATGGTTTATCAATAAAGACAAAGAATAATTGCATGTAGTTAAGTAATCATGCAGTTCTTGAAGTAAGGCAAATGTATGTATTTATGTAATGTTACGGATTTTTTTTTTGTACAGTCAGCGTCAAATATATAGTAACACCATTTAATATAGTAATAAAAATCATAACAATCATAATACATAGGCAAAGGGGTAGATAATACATAGGTAGGGTAGAAAAGGGGTTTCATGTATGGAAGGGCGGCACCGTCGTCGAACCCAATCCACCCGGCAGTGGACTTAAAGCGGTGGCGTGTGCACATGCTGGTGGCGCGTATAACGTTATGGATTGGATGATTTCTATGTATTTAAATATTATCTAGCTTACTGACTAGTTCGATTTTAAAAAGATTTATCTTCTTCCTAGCGTTTATCCCGGCTTATTGCCACGGCTCATGATACTTTTGAGGCGTAGTCTGATCCGCTGCCTTTGACTGTACGGTCAGCAAAATGATCTAGACGCGACTTTATTGTTAAGAGAATAAGAGCGTGTCAAGGTAATTTTGAACACCTCGCCCGCTTAGCAACTTCTGCTGCTGAGTTTACTACTAAAACTCCAGTAAATTGAACAGAGCGAAGTATTTCACAATAAACATTAACCCCCTCACTGAAATCTCGCGACCGTTCAAGTACGAAATACGCGATGTTCTCGCCAGATGGCGCGATAACAGGCTCCAATGGCGTACAATTAATACACTTATCTCAGCTAATTAACGATTGCGACCTAGAATCTCGAATGAGGCTGAGGCAAGATCCGCTCTTGCGTCGCCACGCATCGGTGCTGTGGTACTGTGGTACTAATATCTACCCCAAGTAACACAGAAGTGTTGTATAAAGGTTTAATAACTGTCCACCGAACAATAAGCTGACAAGGTAGACTGAAAATGATCCTTTAATGTGAATAGTTTATAAAGTATGAGATAGAGCAATGTAACTGTACACATAGCTTGATAACGCCTGAAAACAAGCTGGCGTTATTGATATACAAATGTTTCAGCGTATTTTATTCTCCGTCGTGGTACTAAATATGGCCCCGGGATAGTGGAATGGTGCAAGTGGCGCTTAGAAGATTTCAGATATCTTTATGCGGAATTATTTAGATCAATGCAAGCCACTTGAAAAACATGATCCACCTATCTTACTGTCGGGTAACTACAGAGCTATTACAGTTGCAAACAAGATATACAGCAGTAATTATACTAATTATAATTAGCATAGTGCATCAACATTAACTATCAATAAAATATTTCCAGATCTAGTGTACCTAATGTCACCTTGTCACGGCAGCTTCTTGCGGCCCTGGAAGACGATTCAGACTCAATAAACTTGTTACGGTTTCGAACTGGATTTGATACGACTTTGACGATCTTGGTGATTGGCGCGCATCTCACGCACGACTTTCTGTCCGATTCGAACTTTAAGATGCGTCAATTAATAGATCTAGAAACGATATAGATTAGAAGTGTCAGTGTCAAAAGTGACGTTTTTGTTTGAAGAAATGACACATTTGACACTGACATATCTAAAGTGTCATTCTATGGAACTTGCTTACTATGTAAACAAAAGTCACTAGTTAATTCATAACAATTTCAATATGGCGGTTTGTTTACATAGTTAGCAAGTTCCATAGAATGACACTTTAATCCATATTGTTTCTAGATCTATTAACTGACGTATCTTAACACATTCATTGCCACTAAGTGCTACGGGTTACGCTCGTAGCGCGTAGCCATGTTTTCGCCGTATGGAGCGTGTAGTCGCTACGAACAGTGTACCCGACTGTCGGGTTCTAGGCCCTGAATGTGTTAAAGTCCGAATCCTTCATTTCGCATGCACCAATCGGCGTCAGAGATCTTGAAGGTAATATTGGAAACGATTCTGTTTTTACAATTGGTTACGGTTTTGATCTTGACGATGGCTCATGCTGATTGGTGCGTACGAAATGTACGTGTCAGCAGGCATTTCGTTCGCACTGTTGGTATAGTCTGTCCGATTTCTAAGATCAAGTTCGGTCTGTATCTTTAGGTATTTAAAAAAGAGTAAACAAAATCTACCCTCAAATGGCTTCTTAAGCCAGTTGAGGGTAGATGAAAACATTACATGATCAAATAATGTAGGTTAAAGTCAGGTCGTTCAGTGACAGATCCAGGTGGTTTTGTATTTGGTTGGTTAACCAATTCAAGATCATTTTGAACACTGCCCGCTTAGCAACTTCTGCTGCTGACTGCACGCGTGAGTACCAGTCGTGTCAAGGTCATAACAAATTGCTTTGTTAGAATCAGCCTCGTGAAAGGTGTAAAAACGGCGATAATTCCGTTTTCCTGGTCCAAGGCTGGCTAATGATTCTATTTGTGACTGCTGCAAATACATACATAATGCTACGTAGGATTTGCATTTTCTTGACGCATTAGACCAGTGGTGGGCAAACTTTCTTCATCGGGGGCCAGAAAGTTTAGGAAATTTAAGTGAAGGCCAAAATTGTAGCCAAAATTTATTTTGATTTGTGATAATCGTGGGCCAATGCCATATACCGATACCTACTAATTATTTCATAGGACCGGCGGCGGGCCGGATATAATCCATTCGCGGGCCGCAGATGGCCCGCGGGTCGTACTTTGCCCACCACTGCATTAGACTGACATTTCCTTTTGCAATTGTGCGAAAAAAGTAAAAACAATTACTATGCACGAAGTTGCAATAATTTAAACTTTCGTCCTACAAGTCATCCTTATACAGATGCACAATTTTGCATCGTATTTTCTCGGAAACATTCGTATTTGTCATGCTACTTCAGTCAACCTCAGTACTTTTTGTACCGAGACTGACTGAAATAGCAAGACATGTTCGTACGTTTCCGTGAAAATACGGTGGAAAATAATTATGCACTACTGTACAGAGGGCGTACAGCGAACACCGAGGTTCGCAAATTACGGGAATATCCTCTTTTACTCCAATTAATGGGGGTTTTCAGAAAAAATGGTACCATTTACCTTTTTTTGAAAAACCATCAACTTTTCGGTTATTTAGACTCAGAATACTCGTGAGTACTATTGAATGAGACAAAGAAAAACAGTGTCCCCAGTTTTTCATACAAATTTTGGGTGTCAGTTTTGTAACGGTCCATACAAAATGTATGTGAAAATGCGATAAATACTGTCTTTTTTTTGGAACACATTTTTTTCTTTTTAAATCGGTAGTCCTCGTGATTCTGACTAGAAATAACCCAAAAGATGATGGATTTTCGAAAAAAAACGTAAATGGTACACTTCTAGATGAAAATGCCCTAATACAGGGTGTATTTTCAACCTCCAAGCCATATTCTACGATGTTAATAGCTTTTATTGAATATTTTTCACAATGGCACCGACCCGCAAACAAGAATTAATACCTACATAATGAACTAACATACGATCTGATTTGAACTTTACGATATGTCAAAAATTTGCTAAAGATACGATATGGATCGGATATGACATTTCTGACAATATCCGATACATAACATATCTTTAGCAAATTTTTGACGTATCTTTAGTTCGAATCGGGTCGATAGTCTTTTAATAAATCAACAAAAGTCTAACAAAAGTCAAAAGTTTAATAAATCTTAATGTTGTTGTGCTTCGAATAAATGCATTTATTCACTAGAGTTAAACCAAGAAAACTCTGCAGCAATTTTGATAGCCCACGCAGTGCCAGTGTTATTTTAAACGTCTAACTTCTATGAAATTATGACCTATAAATAACACCTGGACTGCATCATCATCCTCATCATCATAATTTAAGAGCATGGCTCTTGTCGGTGGAGTGTCGCGGTCCTCGGCCAGGTTCGTTAGGTCCCTGTAAGACACGACATTTGCTTTTGCTTTTAGTTGTTGTGTATATAGCTTGCTCGTGGTTTTCCTCTTCCTCTCCTAGCTTCGACTTCGACCTGGACTGCGTGGGCTATCAAAATCGCTGCAGACTTTTCTTGGTCTAACTCTAATTCATAATGGAGCTATGCAACAACCAGTATCATACAAACTTCCCAATCATCAAACCAATTTGCAATTGTCTTAACGCTCAAGTGACTCGATTCTAATTAATTCAGAAAACATTTCACCCCTTAAAACGTCAAGATGCTATCAAGCAGACAAATTGGGCTTAAAATTCGTTGCTTAACTCTTGCAGAATACTATGCGTAGGCGCATGCCACAGACATATGTATATGTATATAGACACCGGTCACGAGGTATCAGAAATTCGAAGGCAAGTCGGAGCTTATATTTTTGTTCTAGATCCTACATAAATGACACTAAGTGCCAAGTCAAATTATCTTTGTCTTCATAATTAAAATTAGAATAATTCACTTCACAATATGCATATCTCAAAAAATACATCACATTTACATATATAAATAAAAGTAACCTAAAAAAAGCATACAATTCAAATATAAACCCATGTCAAATCATTTATGAAGGATACCTAAACTAAAAAAAAAATCTATTGATGACTAACCAGTAACGTCGCAAACATCGTGACAACTAAATATCTGAGCTTGTGTTCCTCGGTGATGCGGTATTCTTTCTTTGAATTTAAGCACATTTATTGGTAGGTTATTTTCTTATATCGATAAACAAATTAAACATTTATTTCATAATCTAGAGACAAATAAAGCAAAATACAATTGTAAGGCCATTCTAATTAAGTTCTAAAAGAAATCGCCAAGTCTCGAAACAAAATATTTGATACCTACAAAAATTGTATAATGTGACGCAAACTCGCTATACTTAGGTACCTATTTAGTTGATGTACTTACGTAAATATATGTCTGTGGCGCATACATATGCGCATATGTTCACCATGCTTGCAAACAACGTTATATTACCAAAGATAACTATATGTTCTTAAGCCCTTTTGTCCATAACTGACTTAATACGAATACGTCCGTCCGTCTATCATTAATCTTAGGCTCCTTGTATTTTATTGTTTTAAAACTCGTATTCATCAAATGTATGAGTAATAGTAAGATTTGCTATGTGTGGGAGGGAAAGGTCAACTATGTTTATTAGCAATATTTTGAATGTTTAGTTAGACGTGGGTTTAATTGGACATTTCAAGTATTGGGTTAATTAATATTTTAGAATTAATTTTACGTAGTAAGTTTGTGTCGCTGCGTGCGACTTTCAATCCGGAGGTCGCGGGTTCGAACCTCGGCTCGTACCAATGAGTTTTTCAGAACTTATATACGAAATATCATTTGATATTTACCAGTTGCTTTTCGGTGAAGGAAAACATAGTGAGGAAACCGGACTAGTCCCAATAAAGCCTAGTTTCCCTTCTGGGTTGGAAGGTCAGATGGCAGTCGCTTTCGTAAAAACTAGTACCTACGTCAATTCTTGGGACTAGTTGTCAAGCGGATCCCAGGCTCCCATGAGCCGTGGCTATATGCCGGGATAACGCGAGGAAGAAGAGTAAGTTTTTTATCGCTGCCAATAAGTAGAGGTCACGTATTTAACAACACGTAGAGATGGAGCTGCCAGCATCGCGCATATTAAAATTCTTATTTCTATATTAGAGATAAGGTAAACGTACTAGTGCTCGACGTGCTAATGCCCAATAGATGACATCTTGCTGTCACCTCTATTGACAATTACTTAAGTTTCAAGATGACATGTACTGGGACCGCGTCGAGCACCAGTACGTTAGGTTCCTTTTCACTTTCCCTCAATTTGCCCTAACATGATGTGGGATGCCTCTTTCGTCTAGCTCTTTAGAGCGTGGATAATAAGCCCAAAGAATTTGAAGACCTCGCGACATATCGTTAAAGCCTCCTAAAAGTACGGGCTGCCACCAGAAAGTACCATGGAGTCAGAGGGGAAACATCAGTTGGGTCTGACGAGAAAAGAGTAAGAGGTCTGGAGTTTAGAATCAACTCAATTTGCGAAAATAACATTACACATAATTCGCTTTAGGTGGCATTTGGCTGATGTGACAGCTGCTTCCTAAATTCCACCGAAAGTAGGAGAGTACGGCAGAAAATACTCATTTATGTGAGTGACATTTCCACACTTTTTTACTGCACAGTCGATGGAAAGTTACGGACGCTAGCAAATTCTTTCCATACGTTAATGTTAGCACTAAATGGCAAGGAAATCTCAAATATTTGTCTCATCTAGGCCAAAGGTCACAGCTATCATATCATCATCGTCTTCCTCACGTTGTCCCACAATTTTACCACGGCTCATGGAAGCTTGGGGGTCCGCTTTGCAACTAATCACTATAGTTTTTACGAAAGCGACTGCTATCTGACCTTCCAACCCAGAGGGTAAACTAGGCCTTATTGGGATTAGTCCGGTTTCCTCAAAAAGCGACTGGTAAATATCAAATGATATCACAGCTATCATATATTATATATTATTCTATGTATCCGCCATTTTTTCGCCGCCCGGTCAATTACCTCCATTCACTACAACCACACGAGTATAACACGAGTGTCGCAAGAGGTTTCGACACGGCGTACCGTAAGTTTTCCTTTTTTCGTGAGAAAATACTAACGTTTTCACTGCCAACACAATGCATGGTCTGTATAGAAAATTACATACCTTAAACTGCCGTTTACAACCACCTTGTAACAAGGGTATAAGTGTGAAATTTGATTGGTTGGGTGAGCATATATGTTGGTTCGCACGATGTTATCGTATTAACGGTGTATAGAGTAATTGCATGTTGGAATTAAATACGTTTACTGCTGATTTGTTAAATGAAGGGTCAAGAAACTTGGTGCACTGTTGGAAATGACACTTTTATATTCCAAGCACTCGATGATCACCTTCCAAGCTATGACCTCTAGAGGCACCAGGATTTAGAAATACAATATGTTTTTATATCATAAATGTTGGACTAAATTATTGGATAATAGAGGATTTATCCTCTATTTTGTCCAAGGAACTTTATTTTCTAATTTCTATCTCAATAAGTATAAGAAAAATAGGGTAAACCGTACTCGTAATTGTATGCAATTGGATATGAAAATACGTTGAACTGTACAGTTAGTGTAAACTGTCAACTTTTAAAATACCACAGACAGATTCTTAGTTTGAATAGATGTTAGTCCAATGATTTGTCAGACATAACTTTTTATTTTACTTAAATTAACATTTTACGCGATTAGGTGATGGAAGGGCAAACCTAAACTGGCATATAACCACTAGAATTTTACATACGAATCTTTCACCTTGCGCCGCCGTCATAAGAAGTGGTACCTGCTTCATACGAAATAGAATATGTTTGTACGGGACAGCCCATGGAATACTTCATGACAACCGAAACATCAATTGGAAAACTCAGTTATTTGTTTACCGATTGGTAAACAACAAGTTCCAAATCCAAATTCGTTTTCCACTCTTAACGGCTGTTATGCTTGGTGTGGCAGTTACTCTCAATAACAGTTCGCACTCCATGCACGTATCTACTGCGAGCCGTATTCCAAACCTAAAACACTAAACAGAATTAACCAGCCAATTATCTTATAAGCCCAATCTACTCACATGACAATGAAAACCGTTTTAATAAGAAAACTTTTCGCACGGGCTTGCACGCACGGCTTGCGCAAACTGTTGCGAAAACCCGAAGGGCGGACATTGTCTATGAGGACGTTTTTATGCATCTTTTGTCCAATATCATTATGTGTTGCGGAATATGTTTTTGCGGGCCCTTTGGCCTCGAATTAGGCGGAATTCCTCTAGAACGTTGGATATATTAGAGTGGTTTTGTCTATTACTTGGGCTTAGGGCCTGTTTATACTTTGAATAGTGTTTAGTGTGAGTACGAGAGATTTATTTAATCGTAAGTATCTGCTGAATGATCTCGCACTAAACACTAATCAATGTGTAAACAGGCGCTAAAAGTTGGAAAATTTTATATGACTAACATAGCCTAGTCTTGAAGAGTCCTACCTACTACATCTTACAAATAAATCACATTACTTGGATTTGAAGCCGAGTAGAACCACCTTTGCAGCTAGACTCAAACTAAATGCAAAAGTTGAATGAAAACTTCAGGAATTACTGTTTAGATCAAACTCACATCATCACAAATTTGAACTAGTTTTGACACCTCTAATGCTAGTAACCGGTCTTTGTGAGACTGCTCTATAAAAAAACTTAGCTCTACTGTTTAAACAACTTTACTTTTTAGCTTTAATTTTTGTTATTTTTTGTCGGCTATAGGTACTATCACATTGCGTAACTGTTATGGTAAATGGCAATAAAAGTTGCTTTAAAAAAAAACTACCTATTAGGTCTCATGGCGGCTTCCAAAATAAGAGCGGTTGAAATGCTCCGCAAAAACCATCCTAAGATCCCTAAAACTCCAAATTAGATTCTTACGATGATCCATATTCAATATTCATCAAACAAAGTAAAGAACTATACAACAACAGCTGACGTTCAAATTATCCCTGAATTATGTACCTTATTCCTTTACAATAAGGCGAAAACTGTCTACACAACTTTAACAGTACATTTCCACGGTAATTACTGGACCACGCACAGTAGCTTCAATGACGTCGCACTTTTCCGCGCCGACCAATCGCAGATCGGCGGTCACAACTTCGCTCGGATGGACCAATCAATGACCAGCAGCTTAATCAATGGTTATATTGAATGACTAGTGCCAAGTTTTGCGACAAATTCATTTCAATAACAAATCACACAAAAAAAATACTTTATAGGTGTACATAAAATTTTATGATGTGCCCATAATTACTAAACAGTCAAATAAATATGAGAGATTACAGAGTTTGACCAACATAACTTTGCAATAACAGAGTGTATAACTGTCATCATAAACGTCAAATTTTACTTTAATTCAATAACACTTTCACGGTGAATAGCATAGACGGATTCAAGACGATTTTGCTGCTTTTTTCAAGATGCTTTTTTTAAATTAAAAATGTGTTTAATACAGTAAATAAAAGTCTCTTTTGTATGTATATGACATCTATTTTTTTTTAATTTATTAAGAAAAAAACAGTCTTATAAAACAGATAAGTATATAGAGTAACATTCTTCTAGTAATAGACATAAAGTTTCCTCTATGTAAACAAATATTATAATAAAAACTTATTACTACGTATAAATGACATGCATATGTACTAGTATGTGTGACGAGATATGTGAGGAAATCTTAATTTAGGTGGTCATACAGGTTTTTTTTATTTTAAAGAAGAAAAAACCATTTTTTTAAACAATCTTAGTGAGCTGCTAAATATGTCTACGTTTTGGCACTTTACATTGTACAACCTACATGTGCGTTTAATGTATGAGTGCTGCGCATGTTTAGTTCTGCTGCTTTTGTACTAAATAAGTAAAATAACACTACTACTATTTCAGTTTATAATTTATATAGTACCTAATATTTCTACTTGAAATAATACAAATTAAATATTTTCATAAAATAATTTACCAAATTTGTTTCCTCATAGTAAAATAGAAACTATGTTACACAAAACTTAACCATTAAAATACCGCGTACAGTTTCTCAATCTTAATTAGATTACTGCATTTTAAGAATTAGAAAACTGAATTAAGAGCTCAATTAAGCCAAAAGTCGGTACATATGGCCGAGCCATTGTTCCGAGAAAAAATATTTCTTACATACATAAAACGTGGTATCAGATTTTCGCACGGTTTTAACTGTACTCATGAATAGGGTGTTCCTAATACGGTGTCAAATTGTAAATTGTGGAAGGTTGCGCGCCTTTCACAAATGACTCGTTTAAGGCATTTATATAAAAATATCTAGGAGACCTAAAATGCACGTTTTCTCAAGGATAAGACCTTGCTAGATTGATAGATAGATATGTTTATCGCCCCCGAAAACCTCCATATAGCAAATTTCATCGAAATCTTTAGAGCCGTTTCCGAGATCCCCGAAATATATATATAAATAAACAAGATGTTTGTTTATACTTTCAAGAAAAAAAAAACAAGAATTGCTCGTTTAAAGGTATTAGATAAATAAAGTAACAATGTATTAAACATTAAACAATGTATGTTTACAACATGATGTTATGATAATAATTTTCATGATACTTTAAAAAGAAATTCATTTAAGAGTTAAAAGACTTTCTATGGTTTTTTATTTATTATACAATTTGAATTAGACTTTAAACAAGCACCAACGCCTTTTGTACATTGTACAGAATTTATTCAAGTAAGTTACTAACTCTGCTGTTTTCGTTATGAGCTTAAAATAGTTAATATCTTGATGAAAAAAAGCACAGACAGATCTTTCTTTAGCTGCCATAAGTGCCCCAGCTTTAGTGCCCACGTCTCCATACCAACTGTGTAGTAAGATGGTTATGTATACTTATGTAAGGAACTGACAATACAAACAAGTAAATTAATTATAAAAACAAAGAACCCGCGCGACTGCTATATTGAAGTGGTATTTTCACTAAATTTCATTTGATACCCATATTGGTAAATGCCCCCCGCCTTTTTTTCATATCCGGGCGCCATTTTCCAAATTTATATAGCCTGTATCACTATTCTGACGAATTCAACGACACCTAATATGTCGAAAACCGTCCAGCCGTTGGGGCTGTAGGGCGTGCCAAGGAAATGAACATTGAACAAAACATTACCCTCCTTCGGATGCAGTCGGGTAAAAAAGAAAAAAGTACCCATCAAGAGATCGTAATAAGCATTCACGCATTATTCGTTAACTGTGCCGACGGTAACTCGTACGTGTAAAATATAATCCCCCTGTAGCCCAGCCTCCCAATTAACAAGTTTACGCCACGCCTATTGCAACCGTTGCAACACCGGCCTTGACTCGACCATCTGCCCCGCTACAATCTAATTAAGCAACACTAATATAGTGAGTGCACTAGAATTTGGCTTGTAGACTAACTCACTCAACCGTTTGATGCTAAAGTTCTTTAGCATTTTGCGAAAGACGTGTAAGTAAGAAAAATATTCCTAAAAACGTTCGTGTTTTTCCTGTAGACATGAGACATCGCAAAGTTAAGGAAATCTAAAGCTAATTTTAACGCTTCTCACAAGCGGCATACATTTTTTCAGTAGGTACTTACTTGAGACTCAAATAAGAAAAACAGGATGTATGTGGCTTTCCATTTTAGAAGAGTCCTTATGTTAAATAAAAAAAAATAAAGCCACATATATGCACCAGAGTGGTTAATTTTTTTATGGTATTATCCACAGAAGTGACCTTTTTCCAAAATGTGTTTGACCCTTTTGAGCCACCCTGTAATAACTTCGTCATCATTTATTTTACCACAACTATCCACTAGTCACCAATCTATTTTTAGTCTATGCATTTTAGTAAAACGCGCGACCGCGGCCGACAAGACACGCATACAATTATAAGTACATTCCATATAACAGGAGCTAAATCGCCATCAAAGTAAAGCCGTATACACACACGCGCGGAATATAAAGCGGGGACACACCTGACGCAATTTCCGGTGAGGACGTGCCTTAAAAAACTTACATATCCAGTGGGAAGGTGCGAATATAAAGCAAAAAGTTTCGAGTTACATTGAAATGCATTTAAATTATAAGCCGTAGTTTCAACAAACAAAAAAAATATAAAAAAACCGGCCAAGTTCGAGTCGGACTCGCGCACGACGGGTTCCGTACCATTACCCAAAAAAACGGCAAAAATATCACGTTTGTTGTATGGGAGCTCTACTTAAATATTTATTATATTCTGTTTTTAGTACCTATTTGTTGTTATAGGCAGCAAGAGAAATACATCATCTGTGAAAATGTCATTTGCCTAGCTAGCACGGATCATAAGATACAGCCTGGTGACAGACAGACGGACAGCGGAATCGTAGTAATATGGTCCCGTTTTTACCCTTTGGGTACGGAACCCTAAAAAAATATTAAAAATAAAAAGGGAATGGGAAGAAGTTACCCCAGTATACAATTTTAAGCAAACATGGTTGTTTCATCATGGTCGAGCCGTGTTTCCATTTTACAAGTTTTTATTTTTCTTGCAAAGTTTGTTTCTAATATTTTTCTTCGGGTCACATCTTGTAAGCTAAATTATACCCACTTCCTATTATTTGAATGAGCTAAATCTTCACATATTCGTACATTGGTCAGTTGGGTGACAAAGCAATATTATGGTACCATCTTGTTGTTATGATGATAGACACAGGAGGTTGCCATTTGTCAAGGAATTCTGCGATAAAACAACGCAACCTTATTTTGTTTGGGGTTGTTAGTATTGTCTCGATAAGTATTAGTTGCCTGTTGAAGGAAAAGTATAGTCAGCGATATTTTGACAAAAAACGTATTTCCTCAATTTAAAATTAAGCCAATCTGGTTTCCAGTAAATTAAACATCATCGATAATGAATGTAACCAGTGCATCGGGGCCGGCATTCAATTGGGCAAGCGATTTGCATAGGTCCTGACCCGACCTGTTTGGGTAAAGTATTCAAACGTTTACCAATTATCTGTCCGATTCCTTGCACACCTGGGGAGGTGAACCAATGTAACTGGGACTTTGAGATCATTTTGAAAGAGGTAGGCTACAATGCTTTTTGTATTTTTTGAACATTAATAGGTAAGTTTCCCACCATTTGGGGTAGAATGCGTCCAAGTCGTCCCGCCATCTCCTATTCATTCTCTCGTGCCATGCCTCATGCATGATTCTGTCATGCCGATGACAGGGTCGAGTGGAGAAAACGAGGGGAGGCCTTTGCCCAGCAGTGGGATACCAAAATAGGCTAAAAAAAAGGTAAGTACACGAAAAAAACTTGTAGAATAATATAAAAGTTTATTATTTACAGAAGCACAAGAATTCGTGGCCTTAAAATAAACATTCTGAAATATAAATGGAAATTCGAGCACTTAAATGACAAGGTAAGGTACGAGTATATTTCTTTTAGAGCCAGATCTCAGTAGTGCCAGTACCAGTCGAGTTTCGAGCATTTTTCTCGCGGTGTTGCAATCCGCAAGGCCTGCCAGGCAGCCACCTGCGGATGCAGGTTAAAGCCGCATCCACATGTTGGAACTAACAGTCAATATAAATTGTGTACAAGGATTACGTGAAGTTGGTCCCATTTACACAGAATTTACATACAAATAGTGTCAAAGCGCTAAAATTATTGAGAATTGACGTTTTTAACTGAATATTTTATTGAGATCAGATGTAAAATAAAGTCTGGTTGAAGCTCTTTCCGAAGGCTCTCTTCTTTGCTGAAATTCAAAATCCGAAGTACACGCCACCAAACATACAGATTACTTTTTGCGTGCTTGTCTAATTGTAAGTTTAATATGGAGTTCTTGTAAATACTATATTTATACCAACCCTAATATGTAACCCGTATTCCGCAAATAAAATTCATTCATTCATTCATTCAAAAGGGTTGATAATGGGGTTGAATATTTTTAAAGACTTTTAAACGGACTAAATCTAGTTTAAGTACCTATATATTGATATCATCGTACCTATATGTAATGTAATACATGTGTATCGTAGTTGAAGTTTCTTTTTAGTTTACGACTACCTACCTCTCATCATTATCAGATAGTTGTGATTTAATAGAGAAACTAAACCACTGTATATAACAAGTATGTGATGTCGCGGTGATAATTGATACATTTTAGACTACTTTCAAGTGCGTTGCATTGTAGCAAAAAAATATCTACTCCGAGTTTCTCTTTACACCACTACCTTATCACGAACACTTATAGACTATTTTCCAACGTCTCAGCCGTATTAATACCGTTGCAATTGTTCTTTCACCTTTGTACCTCAACAGTTGTGGTCGCTGCTACATTGGATTAAGGTTGATTTTTCAACAATCAAACCGTGTCTCTACTACATAATTTAAACCACCAAACGCAGTTTAGTCGAACGCTAAGATAAACCAGTATTAAAAGCACCCCGCAATTACTTAGTTAGTAAGACATCAAAGTCACGATTACACTGGACTCAACTGTGTTCTACTTATCTACGTTATGAGAATATGACCTGTCTTTCACCTTTGCACCGAATGCGATTGAAGACACCTTTAATGCTTCATAACAAGGTTGTGATTTCTTCATTTTTACCGCATCAAGCTTAGCTATCATTCACCACATCGCATCTGCGGTTGTAATAGTCGTTAACGCTTGCTACTAAGGTTCTTTTTGTCGTGTGCTAGTGGTATATGGAATGTTCTTTCACCTTTGCTCCAGTTGTATGAGCAGCCACCCGTGACGTGAACGCACCATCGCACCAGTACTGGGGGTGAGCACATATTTGTTGCGTATATGCAAGCGAGGCGAGATCTCGCACGCACCGGGGTAACGTGACCTCGAAAACCTACTATGCGTGATGGATGATTAAAACTTTTTGTTGTGAAAATTTTAATATAAGTATTATAATACATAGGCAAATATACATTGAAAATTTTAGGGTAGAAAAGGGGTTTCAATCGATGTGTTGAAAGGCGGCACCGTCGTCGAACCCAAGCCACCTGGCAGTGGACTTAAAGCGGAGGCGTGTGCCTTATGATCGCCAACTGTTCTTTTCTTTCCACAAGCAAGTAATACATCGAGACAATTGTATCCGACCCAATCACTACTAGGTTGCGTTGTTTTATTACTTATAGAGTTCCAATGGCCACCTCATATGTCCATCATCAGATCAGCTTGATGGTACCAGAATATTACATTGTCACCCAACTTACATGTGTATGTATGCAAATTTTCAGCTCAATCGGAAATCGGGAAGTATTAAATTTAGCTTCCAAGACTTGACCCACACTAACTAACCAAATAACAAACTTACATAATCACTAACAGGGCAAGTTAAATAAAAGCTTGTAAAAAAATGTAGTATCTTTTGCAGACGTGCTTATAAAATATAGATTTATACTTACTGGTTAATGTGAGGAGACTATGGCCCGGTTTTCTATCAGAATGCACCCCAGATACTAAATTGCTGAGATAGCCAGTAAATTACTACTTCCGCCTGAATTTTAATGAGGATATAGAGTTGGGATTTTTCGCTATCATGGAATGTTTATTACACAGTTAATTATTTATGCTTGTATAATGAGGCCGTATACTGACACTGTGAAAAGTACCTACCGTATTCGTGAATGTATATTGATTTTGCCTGTAAGTATAATTGGACGTAGTTCTGGATATGAGAACCAACCCACACTAAATTTCTATTAAAATATTTACTTTATGCTTTAACACATAGGTTCTATTTATTGTGGGGTTGGTTGGTTCTCGTTTATAAAATTACATTCAATTGTTACCTATCTCTTGGTACCTATTATTCTAACTCGTTATTTTAAAAACTATTTCGAGAAAACTAACTCGTTACTGATTCAAAGAAAATTATAATGAAAAAACACTCTTAAGAAATATCTGTGTCTTGGATATGACCAAATGGCGGGAAAGAGGGGAGGCCTTTGCCCAGCAGTGGGACACTCCTATAGGCTAATAAAATAAATATGTACTTAAGTATTGAGAATTTTATTTGCTTGCGTTATTATTATGTATCTAAAATCGTATATTTACATACTTATACTTAATATTTAGTATAATCTATATGATATGCCTAGTTTTTAGTGCATTCATGTTTGAAAATTTGCTAAAGTCGCTCTTGATTGGGCAAGGAAAGTGACGTCAACTACGGGTTCACACTAATTTTGCTTTTTCTAAAATTGATACAGAAAAATATCCGAAAACTTTCTTTTTCTCGAAATAGTTTTTAAATTAAGATCTTTCGAAAATATGAAACTTACTGCCCGATTAGAACTTTAAGAAATTAAGATACGTCAGTTAATAGATCTAGAAACGATAGATAGATATGTAGATTAGATATGTCAGTGTCAAATGTGACGTTTCTTCAAACAAAAACGTCACTTTTGACACTGACACATCTAATCCATATCGTTTCTAGATCTATTAATTGACGTATCTTAAAGTTGGAATCGGGCCGGTAGTCCGGTAGTCAATTTACTAACAACTTTTAAAATTCCGACACCCAAAAGAACCGTGTCACAACTGTAAAACGCAATTAAAAAGTAACATTAGCTAAAGCTCTCGCTTATAAATAATTAAGCGAACGGAGACACCGAGAAAGTTGGCACAATGGGTCCCACGCGGGGACCCAGTAACACCTTATCATTCTGGCTAATGAGATTAGTGCTCGAATTTGCTCTTAGATGGCGCTCGAAGAAATGATTGGTTTTCTGAATCACTAAAACCATAATATACACCTACGTTTACCCGACTGTCGAAGGAGGTTTTAATTTTTGTATGCCTCTATGTATACAAAAAACTTTACGGGCTTGATTTAGTTAAATTATGTTTTATCCCTTTCTTACAAATACATAAGTCAAAATGACAGATAAAGACAAACGATTAGTAGCTAACTAATTGAGGTTTGTAACGCGTTTATGAATAAGAGGGTAAGTCTCCCTCACACTTCGTGTTCGAAATTATTTGAATTTGAAATCGGAAATCTTCCGCTGGACGCATTGTATGAGGTGTCATTAGTGTCATTACTGTCATTATATTGTCCGTTGTGGGACTGATCTTGGGCATACGAAAAGTCTTTGCGAAGTCTACTAACTTAGTCGGTTTTTATACTAGTTTGTAATCTAGACACGCGGTAGCGTGTCCAGCCAAGTTCAAAGAAAAAGGAACTGGCGACGCAGCAACCGTGTGTAATATTACACGATATATCATACTCCAATGAACTCCTAAGAAATCTGCATCAAAACTACTTTAACAGTTAGCATAGTCTAATCAGTTTTACCATTTTACCAAGTCGAGATGACTTCACTCTAGTTTATCTAACCAACTATAAACTACCACCCACTTGTACTAACATTAAACATTATGATATCTATCTGCTATCATAACAAATTAGAAAAACAAACAAATCCTACCATCAACAAGTGGTTCACACTTTTTTTTAATTGCTTCAATTAATTAAACTGACCATAACCACCTTTTCATTTCCATAAGACTGCCCATTTATGAAGAACCCAGTCGAATATCTATCATAATCACCTAGAAACAAAGTTAGTTTTACATTGAGAATTGAATAGACCAGTCAAGCCCATATCGCACCGTGTCTTCAATACAATTTAAACTTTAGTTTAATGGAGTAAAGATTAAATTGCTTTGTTATACAGAAATGACTGAGTAGCCCCTTCCATAGTAGCGTTAAATGACCAGCTACATGTACTAATTATAGCAAGAATTGTGTAGAATTTGAATAAAAACTTGTGGATAGTAATGCACCAGATGTTTTATGAGTTAAGGGTAGTTATGCGCGTAATGGTTTGAGACGTTTGGGAAAGACCGCTTTTTAAAGGAATTTGAACTTGTTAAAGCATGCCTTAAACGGCTTCATTGAATATGTGTGCATTATCGAAAATAATCGTTCATATACCTTGTGAAATTTGGTCCTATTTTCAATGTATAGTTGAACTAAAGTGATTTTATTCGTTGTTTTATTCTAATGACGAGGGAAGGATAATTTTGTTTTATATACTTAGCCAAGTTTCTGAGCAATATGTTTAAGATTAGTCAGTTAGCTTAGTAAATTTATATGTACAGGGAATCTCTCAAAACTTATAATTATTGTTTATATAGGTAATTAGTCATTGGTAAGTAAAATGTATAACTGTAGGCACTATTAAAAATGGCTTGGCTGACTTTCGGCTGTATCAAGGCAATATTCTATCAAATGAGGCCAATCACCGGTATATTGGGTGTCCATAACATCGTTTGAGTAGCCTAGTTTTATCTATAGTTTCTAAAAGATCACTAAATAAAAACACACCTTATAATGAACTACCAGTTCAAGCAAGTCAGAACAAGCATATCACCACCATCTTCACTCCAAAACGCCTTATAAAAATCGCCTTTCCTATCCACATACACCATTTCAACTCTACGCGAAACATTTTAAGCATTTCAAAAAGGTCTAAAGTATTCACTTCTCCAAGGCGCTTGCGTCTTTTTAAATATGTGTAAATGGAGTGCGCGAGCGCTGACCTGAAGCAATTAATGCTAAAACCATTATAAATATGAAACTCAATCACGGCATACAGTTAGCTGGTCATGGGAGTGAATTCTCATACATATTGCACTAGTTTTTTACGCGCTTTTCTTACTTGGTTGAGCAGCTGATGAAGAAGTATTGGAATTTATAAATGAATGTTTCGAAATTACAGCCACACAGGATGAGATTGATGACCTGGAAAAGCTCACTGTTTTTTTTTTCGAACCGAAACTTTTACAGACGTGTTAAAATTGTTGAAATGAATGTCGGTGGTCTGTCTTTTTTGATTATTTATAAACAATGAAAAATCTACAATTTGCACTTATTTATGGTATAGAAGACCGACCAAGTATGTGTGTGTATATTCTAATTAATAAATACTAAGTGATTGTAAAAAAACGAAACTCAGGAAAACAAAGAAAAAGATGGGTTGAATAATGCTATAGACAAAGAGAAATGGAATAAGATGGAGGAGGCTTTTACCCTTAAGGGATCACACATCATGAAAATATAACAAAATAGTAATAGTCAATTTTAGAACGGATGTGCGAGAAATAAAGCTAATATAATAATAAAGTGATTATAATTCCTTATAGAAAACTAGCCGACGGCTCAACGTCCGATCCGAAAGAACAATGTTGTAAAGTTTCGGCGCGGCCGACAGGACCGGACCTTCGGCGGAAATAAGATTTTAATAATGAACCCGAAAAAAAAGTATAATAATCATGTTTGTACACATACACCCATAGTTAACGAAAAGTTATCTAAGTCACACCAATATCATGAAGAAATCGGTGACCCAAGAAATCAATACAGAGATTTACACGCATGACTGTGCGCCGAACATGGCTACAGACATGCGCCTGAGCAATTATTCGTAGTAATGCAGAAAGAAGCAGTACGCAAGCGCGCTTCCCATGACCACCTAACTGTATCCAAGATTGAGTTTGCTTAAAATAGTCATAAATCTGTAGCAATGATGCGGAAATTTTACAGAGGTGTAAAGAAGAGAGGTTATTGCTGGAGTTAATTAAAGACGGGTTTTCTAAAATTAAACAGCTTCGGTGTGTTTGAAGGACTTCGTTATAATCATAACTATCATAAGTAAATTTACAAAGCAGAATATGCCATTTGAAATGGACTGTACTGGAGAACTGCACAGTTGAGGACTGCCAGCCATTTAAGTGGTGAAGATGGAAATGATTATTATTGTGGATGGGTTCATTCGGCTTAAATGATCATTCAAGCGTTTGATATATTCATACACAATCAAGATTCTTATAGAATATCTGTTGTAACATAAATATAGGTATACTAATCTAAGCTCTATCCCTTTTCTTAGAGTTCAAGATTTTGATGATAACTCGTCATATCTAGTATACAGTAGGTATATGTATAGTCGTCAATATCTAAAATCTAATAAAAAACAGCAGATAAGTAGCAAATGGAAATTATTGTAAACTTGAAATATTAGGCCACCCTTGATTATCAAACGAATCAGAAACCGTGACTGTGCTTATAATAACACAATTACACAAATTTCGGTGCTAAACGAGTGTGTTCTTTACTCAAAGGACTTTTAAGTACTATGTTTTATCCTGTAACCGCCCACAAATCAAAATTTGCCAAAATTAATTCAATTTTGATTTGTCAAAATAAAGACTCAAAATAAAATGACAGACCTTATAAGCCTCTGGCTGGGTGCCTAGCCAAGATAACGCTGTTTCCTTATCGCACTAATATGTAAGAGTGATAGAGAAACAGATAGTGTTTCACTGTCGTAGCTCAAACGATTGGCAACTTGGCTAGGCACCCTGGGCGGCTATAGAGGCTATGTGGTGACATTACCAACATGAGAAACAGAATGTTACTGCCTTTATACTCCCTGACAAGTTGCAAAATTAGCAACATTTGACCTCCAAAAAGGCTTACCGCTTATCAAATGACGTAATCTATTTTCGGGAATCGAACCCCATGTTTCGATTCTCGTCGTATTCTCGGCACGCACTGCGCGGCGACACGACTGACCGCCTATGTGTTATACCTAGAAAATCATTATTTTTGGGGTTCCTTGGGCCAAAGGCGACAATAAATCACAAGAATTCATTTTTGACGTGATAACGTCTTATAAATCGATGAACACCGGTAGCATGCACGAAAAAGTGTCACGTTGTGGACAAATCTCCATGGTAACGTTGTGGACAGATCTCCATGGTAACGTTACGTAATGTAATGGTAACGTTTTCTTATGACGTTATCACGCAAAATTATCGTCCGTAAACCGACTTTACAGACAACCATTTTTTGTTATAAGCTTTTATCGCTGACTATACTTTCTTTCAACAGGCAACTAATACTCATCGAGACAATTCTAACAACCCCAAACACATGTATGTTCGGGTCAAATCTTGCAAGCTATATTAAACCCACTTCCCATTATTGGATTGAGATGAACGTTCACATAGATATGTAATTTGGGTGACAATGCATTATTTTGGTACCATCGAGCGGATCTGATGATGGACACATGAGGTGGCCATAGGAACTCTGTGATAAAACAACCCATCCTAACAATTAACAATAACCAAACACTGAAAGTTAAATAAAAGCTTAAGAAAGTTGAGAAACTACCTCCACAGCACAGAAAAAAGCAACAACATCACACTACGGAACCGCCAACACAAACTCCAGCGCAGTTTTCGTAAGACGCGCGCGCCGACCCGTGACTTAGCTTCCTGTTAGGTGCTATGACCCCAAAGAAATGCTCCATAGCCCCGTACGGAGTTTTTTTCTAATTGCCGACAGGATATCGGACTCTATTTAACGGTCTGATGGGTTGGGGACGGCGTGCGGATTTTTGATTGGATTTGGCCTTTTTGGGACAATTTTTTTGTTAAAAACAGAGTTCAAAACAAAACAAACTGTACTTGTTCAGCCAATCCACTAGGAGGCCAGAAAGCGCCATAAGCCCTTCAGAGATTGCATACTTGTGAAAATTCGACTGCATGCCGCCATGGCCCGGGTGCTCTGCGGAGGACGCTGGTTCGACTCCAACCCTTTGCTCTGGGGGGGCCTTGGCCACTTTTTCCTTGACATCTATTTCAGTTCACTAAGTAACAGTTTCTTGAGTTAGTTGATCACCGGATTACTTCTGAATCCCATTTAGTCAATATTTCCTTATGGTCGGCGCCGAAACGTAGTGGGTTTTTGCCGTTACACATTATATTATTTTAATCACAAGTTCTCTTCTACTGGCATATTTCATAGAGGGCAAACTAGACTGGGATTAGTCCAGTTCCATCGCCAGTTCACCAAGCATCTTATCCGTGGACTATCCAACCCGTTAGTGGTCATTAGTCGTGCGTGTGAACCCGCGGGTCGCAGGGAGTTCACGCGTCACGGCGCGCGCGCAACTAATTGCTACGAAAGGGCGTAAATTATATGGAGAATGTCTCTTACACCCGTTGGTCAGCTCTGGCTACCTAATTGTTGTACGATTTGTACTAAAAGGAGTTAATGGTGTTGGATATTATGGCGCTTACGCCTCATTAGATGATCAGTTCTGTTAAAGGGTGCAATTATTGTCTATGTCATCTAGTCGAGAAGGCGTACATCGAAAAACCGGCCAAGTGCGAGTCGGACTCGCAAACGAAGGGTTCCGTACCATTATCTACAAAAACGGTCACCCATCCAAGTACTGACCCCGCCCGACGTTGCTTAACTTCGGTCAAAAATGACGTTTGTTGTATGGGAGCCCCACTTAAATCTTTATTTTATTCTGTTTTTAGTATTTGTTTTTATAGCGGCAACAGAAATACAGCCAGTTCGTGAGATACAGCCTGGTGACAGACAGACGGACGGGCGGACGGACAGCGGAGTCTTAGTAATAGGGTCCCGTTTTACCCTTTGGGTACGGAACCCTAAAAATTAAGAAGCGCACTTCATTTATGCATTATTTTTTATATTTGTAGTCATATGGTTTGCTTTTGTTCTAGTTGGATTGGTCACTTAAAGTTTTGATTGGCTAAAGTAAAATTCTATAGGTACGTCAAACATCGACGTTGCCAAGATGTGTGCAGTATAGTTGAGTCACTCGCGTGGGGTCATTTTTGAGCTCTAGTCAGACATCCATAGTTATTCTACTTCGTTGACATAGATCTACCAAGAGACAGTAAAGACCACAAAATAAGTATATTAGATATTTCATAGTCAACTCTTTTGTTTTGGCTGTGTTTGCCCACCAAAGTCCGAATAATTAATAGTCTGAAACATCTCAAACAGAGGCCGCAAGATTGCACAAAAACAAAAGACTATAAAAGACCATTGCTCCTTGAGAGGCCTTAAATTGTCCCCTTGGAAGGGCATAGTTGAGGTAAGCCCCGCCCCTTTTGTGTAAGCCCTAGTTAAAGGGTCCTAGTTAATGAAACAATGTAGTTAATGATGGGGTTTCGACAATGCGCAGGAATGTCCTCAAAGATGGGAATCTGGAAAGCTATTGCGTAATGTGACGTTTATAACATCATCTTTCTAGGGTTGTCTAATGTTACTTGGAGAGCCTGGTGCCCGGTTGGCACCCTAATCCCAAGAATTATAAATAAAAAAAGACATTCTTACACAAATTGACTAAGTCCCACGGTAAGCTCAAGAAGGCTTGTGTTGTGGGTACTCAGCTTAGAACATTTAGTAACTGGAGACGCCTTAGTCGTCATTTTCTGTACAAAACAGTCTGCCAATTTTTGCGGGGAAGGGGCACGTCAAATGTATGGCTATTTGTACATGATACGTACGTAACGTACAAATAGCTATGCCAGATACACGTTAGTCCATACAAAAGTTTTCACAGTTGTGCAAGGTTTCCGGCAGAGGGGTAAGCTCGTAAAGGCGACTCCGGTTATTAAATGCTCTAAGATACTCCGACATTAGTTGAATAGAAGTTTTAAGAATACCTAGTATAGCTAGTAAAGCTATTGAGGTCCAACTTTTGTCTATCATTTAGTCTTACTCGAGATTGATTCTCATCGGGTCCAAAACGATCGGGAAAACCTTTTTATAAGACTTTACTTATAGTTTAAAACATTTATTTACATACAATATATATACAGTGGTACTACTAAACGAAATTAATAACTAGCTTAAATCTAAAATAGTTTTAAGAAGTAGGTTTTAACATACTTAGAAGGATAAAGTACGAAAAATAGGCTTTTAAACTCGTTTATTTTATGATAATGTCAACAGGAAAGTCGCATAAACTTAACTTACAGCTTGGCAAAAAAGAGTAGAAATTAAAAAGTGGCAACACTGTAGTGTCGTCCCTTTCAAACCAATATAGGTATCTAAGAAAACGGGAAGACAGTGTTGCCACTTTTGAATTTCTACTCTTTTTTGCCAAGCTGTAAAAAAGTTTTTTATGCACGGATTTTTTTATTTGCTAAAGCTAAAATATCCAAACCATAAGGTCATCGTCTCAATAAAAAAACCATACATGCACCCGGCCAATAAGGAAGCCATGAAAACATTGCATGCGCGAGAGCATAATAGAAAAGAAAGCTGACCCGAGCATTTTCCCATACCCGACTACATATTTATGACGAAAGCACCTATTAACTGATACATCTAATCTAGTTTTTTTTTCAACCGATAATTGCGAGCAGCTTCCGTGTTTTTAATCGAATAATCGATGCTAATTGTGGTGATTCGATGAATCGATTACGTGTTTTTTTTCGTGCCGCGCGTCATTATCTTGCAATAAAAAGGGTTAACGTAAAAAGATGTGGCGAGTTGGAACTTATCAGGGTAAAAAGTTGTGAAATGGTTCTCTAGAATTTTTTCTACATTAGCTTGTCTTTCTTTCTCGAGTGAAAATTAATTTTGTGAATAATAGTTCAATTAATTGGAATGTAATAATAAGATACCCAATGGTAGTCCCACACTGGCTTACAGGAACAACATAATAAAACACTATCAATACTATCATGGTCTTCTTGCTACACGATGTTATATAAAAGCCAGTGTGAGACCACCATAAGAAAATAATTATTTGCAAAAACAGGTGTTAATGTCATATTATATTTAGTGATCACATTTTACTGAAAGTATTATTAATTTAGATTCTAACACACATTGTAATTAAAATAGACAAAATCTATTACTCAAAATAATATACAGCCATAATTAAATTATCTACCTACTACAATATCTTTCAAGCAATTACTATATCAACAGATCTTTTGTCCATATTACATCAATTTTCTTATTATTAACTTGAACTCGTCACTCATCATTAATACTTTCAAATATTCACATTATTTCTTTACGCATATTTATATTTATTGCATAATGCACTTTTTCGCACTGTCGCATAAACCCATCCTTTATCACGCGACTCGTGTAAACAGCTCATTATAAAGCGATAAATAAAATTATCGCGTATTCACGACGTCGCCGTTCCGCTTTATTTAAGCACCGTAAATATCGTCCAGTTATCTTTGTTATTTAAATATTTTGATAAATGTATCATCTTTTTATGATGTATTATTATTTCACCGAGAGCCTGCGTAATGGCTTGTAAAATCAACTTTTTCTTGTCACTCGTTGACATGGTTACGTTCCCCTGGACAACTTTTAAAACCCTGTAAGTATTTAAATTGACTAAACATGCATTTTTATGGTAGGTAGATAGAAGCCCTTTCGATAATGGGCCATCTTATGTACTAAGTATATTAGTAGAACGTGACATATTTCTTCCAACAAACTGTACCACTATAATATTGTCCCCTGGACAACTAAAAAAAAAATCTCTCTGTTTATTCACTGGTTGAACTGTGACAATGTTACGTGATCTTTCTTACATGCGAATTCGAACGTACACTGACATCAGAATTATATCTAATTTAATTATCGTACATTACGCTTGTACCTGTCCGTACATGTATTGGCGCGAGCGAGATGCATGATAACTAAATGACATGTTCTGATGTTCTGATGTCAGTTCGAATGGCCTGTTATTCGCAGAAGTATATATTTATAGGTAGCATTAATAATCTTTCAAGGTGACTTTACATGGTTGTTTTTACATGTTTACATTATCGCTAGAGAAACTATATAATATATCATATCAATATAATATTCGCCCTGTCGTTTAAAGGATGACTCACGTTAGACCGGGCCGTGTCCGGACCGGAGCTTCCGACGCTTATTTTTCTATGACATGACAGGCGATCACGTGACACTTTCCATAGAAAACGATGCGCCGGAAGCTCCGGTCCGGACACGGCCCGGTCTAACGTGAGTCATCCTTAAAGGGGCCCACTGATTAACAGTCCGCCGGACGGTATCGGCCTGTCAGTTGTTCGGAACTGTCAAAATTTTGTTCTAATTGACAGGCCGATACCGTCTGGCGGAGTGTTAGTTAGTTAGTTAGTGGGCCCCTTTAGAGTTATAATAGGGAATTTCTTGTAATGCCGTCTCCTCTGAATAAACCTAAATTAATATTCAAATTCAGAATTCGGCCCTCACACGAAATTAGCTATCCCTTTGTTTAGTACTATGGGCCAATGCCCATGGTACTAAACAAAGGGCCTAATAAAGTTATTATCCCAAAAACACGTTGAATAAGAAATTAAAAACCAAAAACCCATATCGCAAAATCAGTTTACTTTGCCCGCTCAATAACCACAATGACCGTAATCCAAAGAGGTCGTTTAAAAAAAGAAAATGTCACGCATTCGCAACTCATAATTTCATGCCGAAATACCAAGATACATTTGCAGTCGGGAGAGTCGCTGCAATCAATTATTAGTGCGAAAATAGTACTAAGAGATATTAGTTCTGGGGTTCCCCGGTTGGTTGTTTAAGTTTGTCGAACACCCACCTCGCGCCAAAAGTGAGGGGTATAATTAGGGAGGCGGTGAGAGCACGCTTAATACTTAGTAGAATAATGTCGCATGAACTTGTGGGTTCTAAGTGTTATATGTCTTTGTAAAATGTGTGATATGTGGACGATATTCAAGCAATAAATACGTTAATATGCGATTGTGATTTAAGCGTTTGCGAGCTATGAGTTCATTATTTAGGTCTTGTATTAAGTGCATTCAATCGAAATGTTCCGCGTTCGATTATTATCAGAATACCAAGAATGGGATTGATGAAGGAACATATAGTGAGATATAAAGTGTCACTTAATGTGTCTTAGCGGTGAAACTACAGCGCTCTATGTAGGTAGATTTAATTCCCAGTTTGGTATTAATACCAATATCTTTTATATTAAATATACATGTTGCGATTTATTTTTCTTTTGAAGTAGGTACATATACATAGTAGTAAGGTGAAAACACTTTAACAAGTACATCAAGCATTAAATTACCGTTATGGCTTTTACAGAGTGACTCAGTATTACAGGCACTTCCATAAATCATAATAAATTATCTTTATACAAAATTATCGGTTGCACACCAAAACGTAATACTCACTTCCATTCATGGAACTTCCGCGAATGCCCAAGAATTTCCAGCCCACTCTTTACTACAGGAAAATGATCAATGTTCATTCACAAAAAAATAATACCATAGACTATTGATATTCAATTTCGGAACGACCACCCGCAGCATTATCGATTTAAAAACAAAATATTCGAAATTCAAACCGAGCGCTCTCTAATTCTCTTCCCCGCCTATAATTGACACTGACGCGCTATTTTTCTTCTCGCTCTAACTCATACCTTTCTGCTAAGTCTGTCTTCGTCTTCGTGTTGTCACGTGTCAACGCTATTTTGACAATTATGTCATTTCGGCGACGATAGGTGCCCTGTAATTTTGTATGGAACGGTGGAATCTTGGGGTCGTTGGACGACTTGTATGGGAACAGATGGATGAATGAAGTGACAATGACCTTTGATGCTTGACATTACTTGATGCCCTTCAAGTCAGACAGTTTTGAAATATTTTGACACATTTTACTTGACATGAGTAGGTACAGTCGCTGTCAAAAAGGAGTGGAAGCCTTCACAAACACTGATTTTATGTGTAAGTACACAATTGGATTTTGATCAGATAGCTATACGGTAAAATAAATATAGTAGGTATTTTGTCAAAAGAATATATACAACGTGTCCCAAAATTCAACGATAAGCTGGTACCAGAAGATGGACCAGCTCATGACTACTCGAGGAAAAATAATTAAAAAAAATCAAGAAAAATAATTCAAAAATTGTAGTCATGGTCGTTAAAAATACCACTAGGGGTGTAAATTTTTTTTTTGTAATTCCTTGGCATATTGATATATATTTTTTATTTTATTTTTCCTCGAGTAGTCATGAGCAGGTGCATCTTCTGGTGCCAGCTTATCGTTGAATTTTGGGACACGTGGTATATACATACAACGTTTCAAAATGCTTTCGGCGAATTCAACATAAAAACAGTCTTCAAAATTATATAACTCGTTAATCTCTCACGTTTTGTACATATATTGAATTACACAAACGGCTCTACCGCGATATAATTTCATTGTTGTGTTGTTGGTGAAATTAAATGTCTTTATAATTATTTCAAAGTATAACAATTTTGACGTACAAGAAGGTTATAAATAAGTATACTTATACGTTGCAAAAAGGGACAGAATAATCTACGCGCCTTACGCACTTGAGAATAAAGTATCCGGATATTTTTGCCCTTGAACGTAAGTACTAAGTAGCGTCAAAGAATTTAATTTCAGTACCATTTCGTAGGTACCTTGTTACAGTGACAATCGATAGGACCTCATACTATAGGGTATTTGACATTTTTTTATGAATGGTATCAAACGATCATGTTTGTTTTGAGGATCAAATGTCTGTATGGGACCCATTGTCTTAAAGCAATACAAAAGTCACAAATGATGGTCAAAGTCTGGCATCCGCACATTACTGACGAAACGCTTCTAACAAAATGGCAATACATCGTGACGTCACCATGTAACGTTAGAGGCCGTTTCGATGTATGGAAAACAAGGAAATTGCGATTTTGTCGGTGAAATATTGCGTTTATGTATATTGTTGGTAGACAATATTTTTTTAAATAAAATGTAAGGAATAGAATGGTACCTTTGTGGTCTTGTATTTTTTTATTATTCCCATTATATTATTTAAGTTTCCAATTTATTGTGATAAATTGCTCATTTTCTATCTATTTAACTCTTGGAGCCGCCATTAACAGGCGTTCCCCTCTGTCGAAAATAGGCGGTCAATGGTCAACCACATGTCAACCATATGTATGGACTGACGTTTATCTGACATGACGTACCTATACATTTGATGTGCCCCTCCCCCGCAAAAAACGGCAGACTATTTTGTACCGAAAATTTTAGACATGGCGTCTCCGTTGGTTATATCCTCTAAGATTTAACTAGATTTAGTTATACAATATACAAATCAACATGTGTCAACAACCCTATTGTTACCGTGACAAGGTACAAAATGGTACGGGAATGAAATTACTGGATCGTACAGTCAGCAGCAGAAGTTGCTAAGCGGGCGAGGTGTTCAAAATTACCTTGACACGCCCTTATTCTCTTAACAATAAAGTCGCGCCAAGATCATTATGAACACCTGGCCCGCTTAGCAACTTCTGCTGCTGTACATAAATCAATTGAGGTTTCAATTACAAAATTTATAAATAACCAGCTTCCAAAAGCTCCGTTCAAAAGCTAAGCTAATATACACCGTGTTTTCTTTGATTTCCGTTAATTTCAAAGGTGCATTCCTGAGCTTAAATCAAGTAACTGCCTCAAAGACTAATTAACTCAATTTCGGAGATAAACAATAATTATTTTTTTCCTATAAGGCCTCTTCAAGCGTGTACACTTGCCTTAGGGCCGGTTTACATATTGATTAGTGTTTAGAATGAGTTCATACATTTGCTACTAAACTTAAGTACAATCTCGGTCGATCGATGTTCGAAATGACATTGATATGTCACAGATTTCAATTGTTTGGTTGAGTTAAATGTAATACCCGTGTTACAACAACGCTATACTCGTATGCTACATTTAATTACTTTATAAACCTAATTTTTTTTTTACCCAAAGAAATATTTTTTTTGATACCCCGAAGTTAACGGAATTCAATAAAAACACGGTGTATAATGCAGGAGCGGCGACGTCTCAATCCGACTCTATGGTCACGAGCAGATTAGCGATTTATGGTATTGTCTATGGACTAATCGGAAGATACGGGGCAATGTATTGTTACTATACAGATACAATAAGTTTATGCTTAAAGTTTTTGCTGCAAATATAAAAAAAAGTCTGTAAAGGGCACTTTGGGATAAACAGTTTCAATAGGGGGTATTACTGCAATGTTCTGCCGCCAGAGTGCAGCACTGAGCTAGCTAGTAAACCTTAGAGTAACTTATACAAACTGTGCCTTAAACTGTTTTTTGACAAGTTTTCACAGACAATAAAATATGACATTGATGCATCAAGGCGGTTTGAAATTTAGTTATCTGCCTGTTTATCGCTCGAATGTGCAATTGTGCAAGAGTGATAAAGAGGAGGAAATTTCGAATTTATGTTTCGCGGTAGACCAACAGATTGTAATGGATTGTGGTAGTAGCGCCCCCTACGCAGAGTTTCGCGCAATATTCCCTATTGAAAGGTTACAACAAAATAAATTGAATACTATCATGATACGCTTCAATAGTACTCGAATAATGTAAACATATAAACATAGTTTATAATAGTCAATATAAAATTTGGTTAACAAAACTTATAGGTATAGTCAGCGTCATATACCTAGTAGGTAGCATCCAAGGTATTCAAATAGTTCGGTACGTCATACAAATTATATGGTGTACCGGGGTTCCCCTCTTCTGGCATAATATTGTTTGTCAGAAATACACTTCGCATAACATGTATCGCAGAAACACTTTTAGTAGAATGATAATTAGGCATAAATATTACTTTGCATTATTATTACTAAGCATACAATACATTTTGCAGCATATTATTTAGCAGAAGATTACTTTTGCAGACTTTGGCTTAACATAATTTAATTGTATGTACCATAATCATCCTGCAGCATACTTTCATTATGGCATAATGTTTTTCTTCTTCTTCTTCTTCTTCTTCTTCGTTCTTTCAGAAAAGTGGATTACGTTAAGTAAGAACTGTGACCCCCAAACAAAATTGAACCTGTGCCAGAAAAGATTATGTTAGGTTGTAACTGCGGCCTCCTGTATAAAACGATGGGCTCCCAGAAAAGTGGGTTAGGTTAGGTTAGAACTGCGACCTCATACCAAACGAACGGCCACCAGGAAAGTGGGTTAGGTTAGGTTAGAACTGCGACCTCATACAAAACGAACGGCCACCAGAAAAGTGGGTTAGGTTAGGTTAGAGCTGTGACCTCCTACAAAAATGAATAACTGCCAGAAGAATTGATTAGGTTAGAGCATAATATTGATATACGTACTGGCTATTATAAATAAATGGAGCAATTTTTTAAAATATTATTTTATTACCCGACAGACTTTATACTGATTCTTTTACCATATACACATACACCATAAACACTTTAAAAACTAGTAAACAGCAATTCCATCATAACTCTGTCCGTCGGTATGTTACCACTTCGCTAAAGAGAATAGATTGAAAGTCCTCAAATTACATAAAAACAATTTCTCAAAGTACTTACAAAATTATTACCTATTAATTTAAATTATTAATTTCTCAAAGTAGGTAGGTATATTAAAACGTTCATAATAATAACTAAGCTAATTTTAAATTAGCACCTATTGCCTTCAACAAGCCGATTTTGGTGTAATCGTTTCGGTTATTTAGAATTGATTCAATGCGTTGCATTTTATCTAAGACACTCTTTTTTTTCGCCGGCGGCGGGACACCAATGCTCAACTTTATGCTACCTAAATATTATGCAATACAATTATCTGCGAAATTAATACTCGTTTAAAAGACTATTATGATCATCAACAGTATGCCAAAATATGGTTCTGGATTTTAAAACTCTGCGAAATGATTGTATGCTAAATGATATATGGGAAAGGTAATTCTGCCAAACGACATTTCTGCCAAGTAACATTATGCAATACAAAAATATGTCAAAAATCTTTCTGCAACACATTAGTAAACCGGTGTACCGAACTATTTGAATACTTTGGATGCTACCTACTATATGACGTTGACTGTTCCTCGATGTAAATAGTTATTTGTACAACAAGAGATCAAAGTTTGATATTTCTTCGAGTGCTTATTTTGAGTCCCGTGCAAGCGAAAGATTCTATAATAGAATCTTGAGCGTAGTAAGGGATTCAAAAGCGCACGAGATGCAAATAACTTTGATCTCGTGTAGTACACAAAATTTTTCACCCTAAGCAGTGAGAACATACCTAGAGGGACAGAGATAATAGAACCCAAGTATATCGAACTTGTATTAGACCCCGCATGTTGAAATGACATTTGACTATAAAGGTCACTTGAATGTCATTTTGTCTCACTCAGTGAGCAAAATCGCATTTTGCTCACTGAGTTAGACAAAATGACTCAGTGAGCAAAATCGCATTTTGCTCACTGTTTTTAAGAAGCAATACTTTGCTTCTTAAAAACAGTGAGCAAAATGCGATTTTGCTCACTGAGTCATTTTGTCTCTTCTGAGGTGAAAAAATATTTTAAATCAGAGCCTACATTTGACAACTCGCTGAAAATTCCCCAGTCAAGTTAAGCACACACATGGTGTTATATATCGTACATATATATACTTAGTTTTATCACAAATATATCCTATTTTCTACTAACAATAGTAGTGTTACTATAACCAAAAAGAATAGATAGTATAGAGGGGTCCTGTCATTGTAAATTGTGTAGTCACTGTAAATTTACTGCCATCTATCGACACACTACTAAAACTCAAAATGAAATCGTATAAAGTTATCAAAAAATGTATATATATGGATAAATGATTTTATTATTTTTATATCATTTTGATCCATGTTCATTCACTGATATCTATGTGTTAAAATTGTTAAATATGAAACGGTGTCGTCACGCCATCTAGCCGAGGATAGGCTAAAGGTGTGTGCGCCATCTATTCGAGAATGACTTTTGCTTGAATTCCGAGGCACGTTTTTTCCTTAGACTTTATTCGTCTTATACGAAGTTACATATGTCTTTGCTATAACGGTTATGCATTTATCTACATAAACGAATTTGTTTAAAAATGTGTTTTTGGGCAAAGTTGCATTTAATACTCTATAATAAACCAAATTCTTATTTTTTATCGGAACATACAAAGCCCAAAGCCGACGGCATCGGCACTAAACCTGTCAAATCAATATATTCCAGCCAACGTACGAGCGCTCGTGACCGTTACGTGGTACCGTCGTTGAATCGTAATGCCGCTTCAAAACCACCGCTTTTCGTCTATTGATTATGCTAATTTAATACGAAAATAGTGAATACCTGGTAAAAACGGTAAATTACAAAAAATGCGATTCTGCCATTTAGCAAATTTCGTTACTTCGTCCACAGAAAAAATAATAGTACTAGGTACAGAAGACTCACTCCCTAACAAAACGCGTCTGTTACGATCAGGACAGGTATGGCCGCTAGGTGGCGACAGCGCCACGCGCGGCTTATGGCTAGCCACCAAAATTGGTGTGGATCGGATGTACTTTTAGCTACCTGTAGCAAAGCGACGAAATCGCGGAGTGAGCCACGCCTGCTTCGGCGATTATCAAGTCGATTTACAGATGGCGTCAGCATCGGCTTTACCTGTCAATCTTATTCGTTGTGTTTTTATTTTGAAATTTTGTGGCCTGGATGCGAGCTTTTTAAGCCAAATCTCGTAGAACAAAACTAGATATAAAACCTATGCTGGCGCCACCTAGGAAAACCGTTGACGGTTGGGTTGCCAACCTCATTGAAATAGGTACGGCCATTAAATGGGCCCCATGGAACCCTTAAAACATTGTAAAAAGAATCAAGTGGCAAAATTAAGACGCCCCATACAAAAGACATCAACGCTCGTTGAAGTGTCGATTTGCTTAAAACATATTTTATCTTTTAGCTACCTATATTAAATTTATATAATAAATTCCTCAATTTATTTACTTTTAAAAGGCAACGGAGCATTCTTAAGAAATGGTTCTGGCATTCGTTTTTAGGGTTCCGTAACCAAAGGGTAAAAACGGGACCCTATTACTAAGACTCCACTGTCCGTCCGTCTGTCACCAGGCTGTATCTCATGAACCGTGATAGCTAGACAGTTGAAATTTTCACAGATGATGTATTTCTGTTGCCACTATAACAACTAATACTAAAAAGTACGGAACCCCCGGTGGGCGAGTCCGACTCGCACTTGTCCGGTTTTTTTACGAATACGGCTGCCATTTGACCTTCCCAGAGGCCTTGTGTGACTAGTACCAAAATCTATTGCTGAGTGACGATAATGTTTTAATTTTCCTTTTTTTTTTTATTTACTCAATAAAAATACACAGTAATCCATTACACATATTTTTTCGCCAAACTTCATGACAGTACTAGTACCAGCTTTGCTAAGTTTGTGGCTAGGTCGTTTAATGTATAGACCAGGATCTCTAAAACTGTGTCGTATGCATAATTATTAGATCGCAGTTTGGCTTCTCATCCTTATAGTGGTGTTCCTGGGCTTCAAGAAACCCGATGTTGCCAGGCCGAAAACTGGTGCCAATGCCGTTAGACTTACCCCCACCAGCCTAGAATTTCCCCCATACGCCGACCGACCGACGACCGGTCTGGCCTAGTGGGTAGTGCCTGCCTATGAAGCCGATGGTCCCGTATTCGAATCCCGGTAAGGGCATTTGTGTGATGACACAGATATTTGTTCCTGAGTCAAGGTCTTTTCTATGTATTTAAGTATTTATATATTATATATATCGTTGTCTGAGTACCCACAACACAAGCCTTATTAAGCTTACCGTGGGGCTTAGTCAATTGGTGTAAATATGTCCCGTAATATTTATTTATACAATTCTCATACTTTCCCTATCGAAAAATTACATCCTTATACATACAGCATACACGTCTTACTATTCCATTGTCTACGGCCACAGACAAAACATCCTCCAGACTGAGCATAGTCGCGCTAGCCCCTCAGCCACGCATACGGTAATTTTACTCCATGTTCGAGTCGAAAGTGTCTTTGTGTGACGTCCGTGAACTCGTTCGTTGTTTGAACGGACCAATCACGGCACGGGACTTCGCTCACCTCGTCCCGCGCACCCCCGCATTTTTTGCATCATCGGTTGCATAAAATAATTGCTCTAAACTCGGTCTAGAGGTTTCCTAGTCTATGTCTACGGCCAAGATATACAGCGGACATCTAATTCAGTAGTTGATCTAACCTATAAAACGGTAAGCGTCACGACGGAGCGGCGGCGCGTGCGCGGGACGTGACCGCGGCGGCGCGCGCAGGCCATGTTGAAAAGTCTTATGAGGAAACATATTGTTGAACTCGAGTGTTTTGAGTCGTGGTTTGAAAAACTCGTTTATTACGCGACTCTGCGCTTAAAAAACTATTTTAAGTCGATCTTTTAAGCGCAACTTAAAAAGACTGCAGGAGCCTTAGGATGAATACTTCATCAAAAATTTTATATGTTTCATCTAAATGAAGGGGCATTCCACGAGACTGTCGCTTACATAACGCTTTTGCCTTGTATGGCAGCTACCTCAATAAAATACGGGAATCTCGAGAATATACTGCCAATTTGTTAGCCAAGTCATGAAATATTACCTGACCCAATATCGCTTACTCAGCATTTCCAGAAGTATTAGAAGAATTGCGTTATGTAAGCGACAGTCTCGTGGAATACCCCTGAACACGGAAATAGGCTTTTTTGAATGATGTGTACCTTACCCATTAATTTTACGTGGAGACAATGCGTATTAGAAAACATTTGTACAGTCAAGTGTAAAAATAAGTATGTGTGCATACCACTTACTCAAAATATGTCCCATAGTTCTTAATTCGCTGACATTAAGAGCTATGGGACATATTTTTGAGCATGTTGAGTCCACCCATATTTTTACACTTGACTGTATATAATTATAGAGTTCTCTTTAAAGGACTCAAGTCTATACAAAAGACCTTTGTAAGAACTGTCAAACTTAATGAATAGAGTCTGAAAAACTGAGTCGAGTCTTAAAGCAGATGACTCAAAGGACCAACACACTTTAAGCACAAGATTGATCATATTCAATTTATAAAAAATATTATTACTTTTTTTTTCATTTTGGTTGGTATGTCCTTTTTGTAGACACACTACAATATACTAGTAGACTGAAAAGAGAAATATACCTATACCGAGTACGAATATATTGCTGTTTTGTTTTATGTAAACGCGGAACATCAAATTGACAGTTTCTACTGTAGCTAATGTTTAGATGAGCAATGTCACATTAAATTGATTCGTTGATCAAAAAAATATTAGGCACTTCCATAGGCAAACTAATTTGATATTCTTTCAAAACTAATAAGAATTAATTAAAGACATGTAGCTACCATTAATAATATCTTAGTAAAATAAACATCCTAGGCCCCCTCGATAAAAGGCTTCTTAACGACCTAACTTTTAATATAATTACCTCTTAACGACCCCTCACCCATTCACACTTGACTCCCTTTAACAAAAACTAATCCCTAACTAACGTTTAACAACCGCTTTTTATGGTTTTTCTTGTTATAAAAAAAAAGAAACGACGTCATGGCACGCGCGCGTCCGCAGCACGCGCAGAGCATCTTAAACTAAAAGACAAAGACAGATTTATAGATTCACCGCAAGCAGGAAAGAGGCAAACATACGATCGACGCTCACGGCTGTAAGCCGAGAAATTCAGTCAAATTAGGAGAAATGAATATCGGAGTTAGTACGGTATGGAATAATGATTTTATTTTAGTTTTCGAACGGATTTTTGAATGATATATAAAGCGCGTGGCAACGGTGCCGTGAAATGAATTTTAATTGGTATAGGTTTATTACCGAATTAAAAGCAATTGTAGGTTTAATGGTGTTATTACAGAGAATATTTGGCAGACCGAGCTTTGCTCGGAAAACGTATTAAAACTCAAAAATGGTCGTTTTCCCTAGTTGAAACTTATTTTCCGAAACGCCTTGTTGAAAACTAGTTTTAACTAGGCTTTTTCAGTCAAAACTAGTTTTCGCAAAGTGCCTTTGCCATGACAGTTCACATTCGTTTTATCTCAGAAGATAAAATGCAGTAGTAAGTAGTAACATTAGTAATTTAAAATAATTTCACTCCTTTAAAACCATCCACTTAAATACAGTCAAACCTATATAAGCGAGAGCTCAAGGGTCCAGAATATTTGTCTCGCTCATAGAGGTTTTTCTCTAATCCGAGTTTCCACTCTTAGAGGTAAGGGATCGGAGATTTCTCGCTTAGGCAGGTTTGAAAGATGAGTCATAGTGATATTTGACTATAGTAGATTGTTAGCCAAGGGTTGAAAGGCACCCATTTCTGTCGAGGTAGTTTGGCGCTCGAACGCAGTGAGAGCGCCAATAGTCCGAGACGGAAATGGTGCCTTTCACCCGAGTTAAACACTCTACTTTTCATATCGAATGCGAGGAAACCAAACAAGACAAGGCAATTTCGCAAAATCAGTAATTGAAATACCTAATAGACCTACGGCCATGATTTTTTTCCTTAGGACTTACTTGCAATCGGAGACTTTACATGTGTGAAGATTAATAACCCCTAGCGAAAATCATTTAGATTGCAATATTTATGAAAACACACATTTTTTAACAAACTGCAGTAATTTTAAAATGATTTGTTCATTATAGTATGAAAATCAGCGGGATTGCCTCTAACTTTTTAATTTTATACTTTTTCGTTCTAAAAGCCGCAACAGACTAACGGACCGCACCGCGACCTTGGTGCGCCGCACCGCGTAATAGCATAATAAAAGTATTTTAAATATTAAATAACAATTTAATTAATAATATAAGAAATTTTTATCTTGTATTTTATTTTATTTTCATGAATATAGTCCTAAATAACTTTAAAAACCAATTTAATATCGTACAAACGTTTAACTGTGGCTGTATAAGATTCTGCCTTTGCTCATTTATGCAAGTGTAAGGTTTAAAAAAATATTTTTGGTGTATTCCTTTTGGTTCCCGCCTTATGAAATCGAGTAAATCGAATTCAACGAAAGAAATCAAGAATAATTTGTTTTTAACAATTTACTTACATCATTTTTGATAAAAAAAGGATCAACGTGGGATTAGTAAAATTATGCAATTACCAATTGTTCCAGGTGAGGAAATAAAGACACTATTTTTGCATTTTGTATGCACTCATTTGTTCGTGGGACGGGGACGCAGAGGAGTACACCACTTTTCTGCGCTAGAGCATAAACGTATCACTTTCTGCGCACCTTTTAGAACAACAACGACCCACTTTCAGAGCATGAGATATGAAAAAATTATTTTGTCAATACCTACAGCAAATATGTATGAAAGCAATATTTACTGTGAATTTTGTTTTCGTGATTTCCCGTTCTCGAAAGCGATTGCAATTTTTATCTTTAACCCTTAATTTCATTTAGACATTCCTAGTACATTCTTCGTAAAATAGCTATACAATTTTGTCCCACTGATTCACCTATAAATGGTCACCCTAGGAATCTGCGGACATTCCGTCGAAAGCCATAAAGCGGCGTAGAACGCGGTAGGTGGCTTAGGGTTATTGCCACAGTTTCTACTTTTACTTTGAAAAGGTTCTACTTTTGCGGTAAATTCTACTTAGATAGAACCTTTTACTACTACAAAAGAGTGGGGAACTAAAGGCATTTACGTATTTATGATATAGCTGAAAATATTTCAGATTAGCTAAATAATCCGCTCAAATATCAACCTTATTGTGTTTTTACAAGACTAAATTTGCAATAACAAGCTTTCGTTCATCTCAAGCAATTTGAACTATGGGTGTCTTTCAGGGAGGCACTTTAGTCTTAACCGTTTAAGCCGTTTTCGACCTTATTTCCATAACAATACAACGCTTTTCGACGTAAACGCATATTGTACTAAGGTCGTGTTTAATATTTGAGCGTTTTAAAGCATAGTGCGTGCGTTAAATAGATTATAAAGCCGGTGGAAACGTCAAGGGCGGGACGGTTGTAAGAAAATCACAATGCGATGCCTCGGGCTACGGTTATGGCGGGCGGTTTATTACTGGCGATCTGGTGGGGGATAGGGCAGGAGCTTAAGCGGGAGCGGAAAGCGGGTGCCGCACAGGCGGACAATTACCAGCCGATAAAGCATTTGCCCAATATTTTATGCTATTTCTACTACATTACGTACTTTTGAACAAGGAAAAAAATAGAGCTAGACCTAGAAAAGTCTGCATATTTTGACAGCACACGCAGTGCCAGTTTTATTTATACGAATTTTATAGAAGTTTGCGGTTAAAATAACACCTGCACTGCGTGTGCTGTCAAAATCTCTGCAGACTTTCCTTGGTTTAACTCTAACATCCTTTGCAATTAATAATGCCTTATTAGTTTTATTTGATTAATATTTTTTTAATAATATCAGTTGTACTATTGTTTGAAAATTAATTATTAGTCATATTTGCACCTTACAATGCTTGTGTGGTGATATTTATTGGTTCTGTTGTAACATATGACTAACTGCCCGATTCGAACTTTAAGATAAGTCAATTAAAAGTGACGTTTTTGTTTGAAGAAACGTCACATTTGACACTGACCTATCCAATCCATATCGTTTCTAGATCTATTAATTGACTTATCCTAAAGTTCGAATCGGGCCGTAGGACTGGTTGCGGAAGATTAGGCAGAAGGACATAGCGTCCTCCCTGGAGCTGTATGAGACCTGTTTCTTGAAAAATAAATTTCAATTGTATCTTGAATATACGACAGATGACAACCAAAACTCACTAATTGCAAAAAAAACAACGGGTTGCACTCCGGGAGTGCCGGCAGAAGTGAAAACCCAATGACATTGTAACAGTTTTTCGATCATGTCACGTGTCCGTCTTACGTCTTACGAATCTTACGGTCACGTGACCTGTTGCGAGTTTAACATTTTTTCCCCATCACAAAAAGTGCACAGCGCCGCTAAAGAAGTTTTCACTTCAAAAAACAACTATTGCGATTCACTATGTTTCTGAACTCGTGAATAGTAGTAGTCATTAGTGAGTTTTGGTTGTCACTTGTTACGAGTAGGTATATCTGAAGCACTACCACCAGTTTTAACATTGACATATTCACTCACGTTTAAGTAACTTACTTTCTATGCATCTCGCTCGTACTCGCATATTAGTGCAAGCGAGATGTATAGAAAGTAATTTACGTAGACGCGAGTTAATCTGTCAATGTCAAAACTGATGGTAGCCGTACTGTAGGTATCAAAAAGCTTGAAGCTTAACCCAAACGTCAAACATATAAAATTTCGTTTCCGCCAGCATACGCGTAAGACCGAATAAAGGTTTATGCATTTCGGCAGTCCACAATTCCGAGAAACAAAAAATACCATAGACAAAGTAAAAGCGTTAAGCACTACACTGTCTCAAGCTAAAAACGCACTTATACCCTACATTGTAAAGTTTATTCTCGATAAAGAAAATAGTTACGACCCAACATGTAATTTCAGATTGTACCTTGAATGCTTCTAGCAAATTTTATCTGTGACATGAAAGCATCTGTCCTTTTCCTTGGTATGTGAAACGAGTGAAAGAGCTATTGTACAGTCAGTCAAAGGTAGTTTGCTTCTGTTTATAAATGACTAAAATAACTGGTGAATGCGAAAGGGAAGCTTGGAATTGTTTTTGTGTTGCAACTGATTTAGTTAAATGATTTTAAACGTTAGAGAATAGTTGTTGTAAAAGAAATGGCCTGTCTGTGCATATGGGCACAAATTCAAACTTCAAACTTCAACATTTATGTATTTAGCAAATAGGCCACAAGGGCACTTTTACACGTCAACATTGAATTTACATACAAGCAAAAATAATAACAATACATCAACAATTTTATAAAATACAAAGAACTGCAACTACCAATTCAAACTAACGTAATTACAATATTTAGAGATGTATATGGTATCTTAATGTCGAATTACATAAAAAAAAAATTAATAAGTAATATAAAAAACCGGGCAAGTGCGAGTCGGACTCGCGCACGAAGGGTTCCGTACCATAATGCAAAAAAAAACGAAAAAAAAAAACGGTCACCCATACAAGTAGGGTTGCCAGATGGTCGGGATTTGGCGGGATTCTCCCGATTTTTAGCATGTGTTCCCGATTCCCGACAAAGTAAAAATTGTCCCGAAAAACAGCTTCAAGTTATAAAACAATAATTTCAAGGCCCGAACTGTCGTAGAGCGAGCGAGCTGACGTAGTGGCAATAAGGTAAAATATCGTTGTTTTTAATACAATTACTTTAATTTGAATGTATTTTTTTTCCCGACTTAAGTCCCAAAATCCCGAAAGATTGATCTTGTTTCCCGATAATAGCGCCTTTCGATCTGGCAACCCTACATACAAGTACTGACCACTCCCGACGTTGCTTAACTTTGGTAAAAATCACGTTTGTTGTATGGGAGCCCCATTTAAATCTTTATTTTATTCTGTTTTTAGTATTTGTTGTTATAGCGGCAACAGAAATACAACTGTCTAGCTATCACGGTTCGTGAGATACAGCCTGGTGACAGACGGAAGGACGGACGGACGGACGGACGGACGGACGGACGGACGGACGGATGGACGGATGGACGGATGGACGGATGGACGGACGGACGGACGGACGGACGGACAGCGAAGTCTTAGTAATAGGGTCCCGTTTTACCCTTTGGGTACGGAACCCTAAAAAATACCTATACAAAAAAACAAAAAAATGTTTAGGTAGTTAGGTAAGTACAGACAGCTGCAATAATATGTTACTCTTCGAAGGCCCCAAAAATATGTGACACTCTCTTATGGCTCTACAAATAAGATTATGTCAGATATATTTGCGGCCTTCGTTGTGTAACATTGCAGGTATGGTTTTTCAATTAATTTTTACGTTCGCACAGATAAGACGAACTCAGTTACAAAAATTATGATTACGAACTATTTGAATACCAACAGTATTAATAATATCTGGGAGACTGAGCTTTGCTCGGAAAACATATAAAAACTCAAAAATGCGCGTTTTCCCACAGATAAGACCTAACTACATCATCAAATTTCATCGAAATCGTTAGAGCCGTTTATCCCCGATCCCCCGAAAGATCCCCGAAATATATATATAAATATATATACAAGAATTGCTCGTTTAAAGGAATAAGATACTTTTTTAATACAGTTGCTCAAAAAGTGCTACTTTACGTAGCTGTTTAGCGTTCGCAAAGTTGTTTTTTGCGAACTAGTGCTTTTTACTTTTCTAGCTTTTTTAAATTTAATTCTGACCGTAATCGATACGTTCACAAGAGTTTGGATGTTCAAAAACTTTATATATTTTTATTTTGCCGTTAGACATTTATGACGTACAAAAAGTATTGTTACACGATATAAAGTAAATATTTATTTGTTATTATATAAATAAAACGTTATAAAATACGATATATCACTAAAAAACTTTTTTATTATTTGGCTGAATGGAACTATCATCGCCATGTTGGCTGTCGTTAATAGAAAAAATGATAAATTAATAAAAACTTTTTACAAAAAAAAGCAAACCGACTTCAAAAAGGATGAAATAAAATATTATCCTTTTTGAAGTCTATGCGTTACCAACTGATATGTTTGAAGTCGGTGCCAAGCCAAATTTTGAAGCATACCATGATTTTGGTGCGATTCGATAAGGATGTACCTACGTTGGATTGCCTTACACGACGACAATGAACATACTTTCTGTAGGTACAGTCGACGTTAAAAATATGTTTACACTTTTCGCCTTATAACAAAGGTGTAAGGTGCAAAAGTGTAAACATATCTTTGACGTCGATTGTATCTAAGAACACACCTCAGAACACACGATCAAACCTTCTTGGCGCAGTCTGTACCATGTTTGTCGGCACATTAGTGGAAATCCAATGCATTTTTTTTCCGTCGTATTTTTTAAAGAGCATTTCTTACTAATGCTCGAACAGTCTATAGCACGCAAGTGTGAGATTGGGACTGAGTAATTTCCCGTCCCTTATCCAGAGGACTACATTTCAAAATATAAAACAATTTAAGAAATTTACCTTCTTGCCAAATTTCACCTAAAGCGGTTCAGTTGTTTAGCCATGAAAAGGCGACAAAGAGGCAGACAGAATTACTTACACATTTGTAATAGTTATTAGTACAGTTCTAATGGGATTTATAGCCATAAAGCTGATTATTTTTGACTGGTATTGTTACTACTTGGCTTGGCACCGACTTCAAACATATCAGTTGGTAACGCATAGACTTCAAAAAGGATAATATTTTATTTCATCCTTTTTGAAGTCGGTTTGCTTTTTTTTGTAAAAAGTTTTTATTTTTCCATTTTTAGTTTTAACGCATTGTTAAGAGCGCGACGCATGAATGAAAAACAAGATCATGTTTAACACTAAATTCGTGTACCTATTTCTTTAATAAATATGTAATCAGGAATTTTCTCGAGTCCGTCTGGGAAATTATAATTCCTGTCGCTACTACACTAAATCCATCCTCCGCCCCGCCACTGACCCAATCCCTCAACGCCCCGATCACTCAACCTCACAGCGCATCAACCCCTGATCCAGGAACCCCTCGACCCTGAACCAGAAATTTTCTCGAGTCCGTCTGGGAAATTATAATTCCTGTCACTACTACACTAAATCCATCCTCCGCCCCGCCACTGACCCAATCCCTCAACGCCCCGATCACTCAACCTCACAGCGCATCAACCCCTCATCCAGGAACCCCTCGACCCTGAACCAGAAATTTTCTCGAGTCCGTCTAGGAAATTATAATTCCTGTCAACTAAATCCATCCGCCCGCCCCGCCACTGACCCAATCCCTCAGCCCCCCGATCACTCAACCTCACAGCACATCAACCCCTGATCCAGAAACCCCTCGATCCTGAACCAGCAACCCTTCAACCGCCATTCCCCGACCCCTTTATCCCTGACCCCTTAACTCCTAACCCTAATCCCCGATCAGTAGCCTTACCAGCTTACCACGAGTTTGACATTGATATATTCGCTAGCATGTTTGTAACTTGCTTCCTATGCATCTCGCTCGTACTAACCTTAGTGTGAGCGAGATGCATAAAAAGTTACATTTAGATGCATCTTGTTAGGGAATAACGACTTGTTAGCGAATGTGTCAATGTCAAACTCGTGGTAAGGCTACAGTTGCAGTACATCAAATTGGTGGTTTTCGGAAGCAAATGCTCGAGTTACTTTAGAAAACCCCGAAATCACTTAACACGTGCCTTTAAAAATTGAGGAGTTCCCTCAATTCCTCATGGATTCCATCATCAGACCAGAACCAAAAATAATACGGAAACACCTTGGAGGTAACTTCTTCCAAACAAAAAAAGAATTACTCAAATCGGATCACAGGTGCCGGAGTAATCGCTGAACATACTTACATTTAAAGAAATCATCATCATTATCATCAAAATAATCATCATCATCAGGTCTACTTCATCAAATTGGTGGTTTTCGGGAGAAAATGCTCGAGCTGCTTAAGAAAACGCCCAAAACACCATGCATGTGCCTTTAAAAATTGAGGAGTTCCCTCAATTCCTCATGGATCCCATCATCAGAACAGAACCAAATTAAAATGGGACCAACTCGGAGGTAGCTCCTTTCAAACAAAAAAAGAATTACTCAAATCGGACTACGGATGTCGGAGTAATCGGTGAACGTACATAGAAAAAAAAAAAAAAAAAAAAAATAGCCACAACCGAATACAGAACCTCCTCCTTCTATGAAATTGAAGTCGGTTAAAAAGTAAAACCGGCGCCCGCCATTTTCACTTGAAATTTATTAGTTGTATCAAAATAATTATCTTAAATTGCAACTATAAGAGTGTTTTTGCATGAAATTAGTTAATGTCGTTAATTTTGGCAATGTAAATCAACGCTGAACGTAGTTTATGTGTTTATGTTAGTGCTGAATATACAATATCATTCAAGTTCAAGGGAAAATTCGTAACTGTAAGTGCAATGCTCATGTTACCAATATTTGTGTTATTGTGATTTTTCACAAATGTATTAAAAAACGTCGTTCAATGTACGTGTGAAAGTGTTATTATTTACTTGTCCCGTGTCTTTTATTCGCCTACGGCTCATAAAAGACATCTCGGGACTCGTAAATAATAACATACTTTTCATATCTCATGCTCTGAAAGTGGGTCGTTGTTGTTCTAAAAAGTGCGCAGAAAGTGATACGTTCCTGCTCTAGCGCAGAAAAGTGGTGTACTCCTCTGCGTCCCCGTCCCACGAGCAACTGGGTGGAAACAAAATGGAAAAATAGTCTGTATTTCCCCGCTTGGAACAATTGATAATTGTTCAATTTTACTAATCCCGTATTAAATTTTTTTCAACGAAAATGATGTAAGTAAATTATTAAAATAAAATTATTGGTGATTTCTTATGTTGAATTGTATTTCCTCGATAACATAAGGCGGGAACGAAAATACACCAAAAATAATGTTTTAAACCGTACACTTGCGTAAATGAGCAAAGGCAGAATCTTATACAGCCACAGTTAAACGTTTGTACTTACGTTATTAAATAGGGTTTTAAAGTTATTTAGCGCTATATTCAGGAAAATAAAATTAAAATACTTACAAGATAAAAATGGCTTATTTCACTCATCAATTGTTATTTAAAACATATTTAAATTCTTAAAATATTTTTAGTGCGGTAGTGTGTTACGGCTTTTAGAACGAAAAAGTAAAAAATTAAAAAGTAAGAGGCAATCCCGCTGATTTTCATACTACATATTAATAATGAACAAATCATTTTAAAATACTGCAGTTTGTTAAAATATGTGTTTTTTTCGTAAATATTGCAATCTAAATATTTTTCGCTAGGGGTTATTTATCTACACACATGTAAAGTGTCCGATTGCAAGTAAGTCCTAAGGAAAAAATCATGGCCGTAAGTCTATTCGGTAAGTACCTAGTTGAATTACTGATTTTGCAAAATTGTCTGGTCTTGTTTGGTTTCCTCGCATTCGATATGAAAAGTAGAGTGTTTAACTCGGGTGAAAGGCACCATTTCCGTCTCGGACTATTGGCGCTCTCACTGCGTTCGAGCGCCAAACTACCTCGACAGAAATGGGTGCCTTTCAACCCTTGGTTAACAATCTACTATTCCACACTTGCATTGAAATGTACTATTATATAACAAAACCCGTTTAACAACTATAGATTTAGTTTAAAATCAATAAAAGCGCAACAAACCGCTACATCACATAAAAAACGACAAAAATGACGCACACGGAATCGAAATGCAATAAAAAAAATGGTTAAAAAGAGATGCCCTTACATGGCCCGCTCTAGTTCGAGAGGGACGGTGGATATTCGAATTTAGAATGCAGCGCGTGCGCGGAGCATCCGTTGCGGCGAAAAACCACGGCGACGCCACCTCGCGGTCGGCGAGGGACTTACAATAGATATTATTGGACATAGGTAGACATTAAATTCCGTACTGTTTTTTTTAAGCCAGCCTTTACGGAATACGGTTTATCAAAAATCTATGCTGTAAGATTTAAAGACTTTAACCCTAAGTACTACGGTGTTGTCTTATAAACGTCTTATCGATTCCTACATTTCGAAATAATCGATTAAATCAATTAACTCGATTAAATCAATTAAATGCCATGCCACCCGGGCCACAAAAGTACTGAACTGAATCCTCATAATTACTCACGTGTTAAAATCTTGTTAAAATCGACATGCAGACTTAAACATAAACATGTTTTTATGTTTTCACGTTTTGTTACCTCATGCTATAACATCATCCTTGATTCTAAAGAATATATAGGACTATGGAGTAATATTGGGCTTAAATTGTCGATTTTCCACAATTTGATCCGTTTAAGGGCTAAAGTAGATTTAAAACATTAAAATAAAAATTTTAAATCACTATTTGTATATCAAAACTCTGTTAATATGAACGCATCATTAATCATTATTTAATTAATGATAAAGATTGCGATCTAATTAATGATATGATGAACGAGAGCCGGGACCACCGCGTGTCATAATATCATGTTCCACTTTGCACCATTATTTACTAAAATATGTACATGAGATTGTCCATTTATTACCCTATAGGTGTTTTCATTTCGTTATATACACTGCCATGATTATTACAATCCCTAAAACATATTTTTTCTAAATAGTGCCATGACAGTTATTTCTAGGCTTCGATAGAAATAAAAGGCTCCCAAAGTGGGTTAGGTTAGGTTAAAACTGCGCACCACACAAACGAATATACTAGCAAAAAGTGGGTTGCGTTGGGTCATGGTCTAATAAAACATGGTCTTCCATTCCCAGAGTGACACGCGATTACGTCACAATAACATTGCCACTTTATTTCAACATAACATGTTACATGGGTACATTATACCTATGGTTAATAAGTTAAAATATTTCTTTATAATTTTATAATTTTCATTTATATGTATTTTAGCTTAAATTTTACAATAACACGTCATTTTTAATTACTCGTTAGCAATATCTTCCGATTCACGAAAGAAATTTCAGACTTTCGGGTAATTCTGTTTATACTACTGGCAGCACAGGATAGCGCTGTGGACATTTGACAATTCGGATCTAGATAACTTCATGCCCTGACCGTCATCCTTGTCGAACGCGTGTTAATTGTTATTTCCTTCTCGCTCAGTGTCAGCAGTCGCAGTGTTTTCCAAACTTTTCACGTCGTAAGCTTGGTAATTAATGTGTAACTGTGAATTAGTTTTTTAAACGTTTGTCTTGTATAGATAAATAAAGTTTAATTTAATACATTAGATTTGTTTTATTTTACTATGTTTCTACATGAATAACTTAAAATTAATGCCGTTAAAATAATTTTCACCGTTGGTTAAAATTCTCCCACATTTCAAAGTTTGAGAACCTGTAAACAGCATGATGACGTAGGCGCGTGTCAGTTAGGTCATACGCGAATCTCGGAATGGAGTATATTATTATACCATGCGTTGGGTTAGAGCTGCGACACTGCTATTATTTTTTTCTTGTATTAAGAATTCCGTCACATATTCTGAGTTACAAATGAAGTTAACATAAATGTGTTAAAAAGTCAAACAATAAGATTTTAATAAATAAACTAAATTATAACTTTTGAAGCTATAATTTTAGTATCAATCTCTGAAGTGAGAAATCGGCAGTTTTTAACCCCATTAACTGATAACGAGGTAAAAAAGTAACCTTTTTTTAAACGACCGAATCCGGCGGGTCTCAGCGGAACGGATCCCTTTATTATGATCGATTGGGTCATTAATGTTATCATTAGACTGTTCGTTTTGGGGGCTCCTGGATTCTATGCTAACGACCGTCTAGTTAGATTGGTGGTTGAGGTTTTGATGATAGCTTTAGCAGTGGGGAGACACTCCTGACTTCGTGCAAACTCGGCTCCATTCGGCTCAGCATTGCTCCGAGCAATTATTAGGGTTGGCACCACTTGTCGTCCCTTTGCGTGCACGACCACGGATAAGATAATTACTTGAAATTTTGACAACCCTAAATAGTCGAAAGGGATAGTGCCATAAGTTAGAAAGGGATATCATGATTCGACCCTGAACCGCTGTCAAACTTCGGTTTTGTAGGAAGTTACCTTTCTGTACGGTAGTCTATTACCTACTTATTCTGTGGCTTTAGCCTATACTCTGTATCTTTAGGTACTTAAATAAAAGTAACCAAATAATTTGTACGTTTACGGGTAGTTTTAACATTTATTAACCAACCAAATAGAAAACCACCTGGATCTGTCACTGACCCACCTGACTTATACTACATCATGTAATGTTTTCATCTTCCCTCAACTGGCTTAAGAATCCATTTGAGGGTAGATTCTGTTTACTCTTTTTTAAATACCTAAAGATACAGATTGGTACCCTAAAAAGTTGATAAGTCCTGTGTTCGGATTCGGGTAAAGGTCCAGTAGTTTAGACGGGGAAAGGCTCTTTAGAGTTATGTACCTAGTTTATTTTTAAGAAATTAACTTACATACTTACGCTATTTCGTACTTACACTATTATTAACAACGCTCCATTACTAATGCGGTGCTATGTGACGTGACGTGACGTAAGCGCCGACCGCCATAAGGTACCTTTTCTCGTGGAACGTCACATATTTATATCATTAGTATTGATGCCTACTGACTCTTTAGAAGTTATTACATATAGTTAAAATGGCTGTTCAATAGGGGTATTAGGCTGATTTGATATTGTAACCATTTGGCTTGGCATCGACTTGCGCATTTACATAATAAGGATACCTAATATGATATTTAATCCTTTTCGAGGTAGGTCTTCTTTTCTTAAACTTTCATTTCACAATCTTACCATGTGCAATCTTTACAAATGTATTATTACACTATAACCCAGGTATTCGTAGAAAACCACCCAAAATGTCAGTTGTTTGTTATCGTTAAATAAATTGACACCATTAACCATACAACGATCGGGGATTCGGGACGACTTTGGTAAATGACAGGTATCAATCAAATCTTTCTATCGAGTTGAGTTGCGGAATGGTGTAAAAAAATGGGAAAGCAAATCAGTGAACTTACCGAAAATAGAAATATTGGTATAATAAATATTGGTAATATTCTCTATCGCTCGATTATGCAGGATTATGCCAGGCAGCAGGCAAGCCCTCAGACTAGGTCTATCACCAGTTGATTAATAGGGCCCGATTTTATAAAGCTACAAGATACAGTTTAAGGGCCACCTACACTAGCGTCTATTGAGCGTCAGTTTCTAGTCAGCCCTATGGAAAATGGAGTCGCTGCGCAGTTGCGCCAAAGTTGCGTCGAGCGGCAACACCGGCAGCCATAGATTTGGTTAGACACCGACGCTCGGGAGGGTCGGGAGTATATTGTGGAGTGGCTCTTACAAGTTTGAACCGATAACATTGATAAAAAGCTCAAGTATGAATCAAATCATCATCATCGTCAGGTGAATCATCAAAAGGCCTAGCTAGCCAATGAGATAATCGTTGATGGGGGTTTTCAGATAAAATGGTATAATTTACTTTTTTTCGAAAAACCATCAACTTTTGGGTTATTTGGTACTATTGATTGAGATAAAGAACAAATTGTCCCCAGTTTTTCATACAAATTTTTGGTGTCAGTTTTGTAACGGTCTATACAAAATGTATGTGAAAATGCGTTACAAAACTGAAATTTTTTTTGGGACACATTTTTTTTTTTAGATCGATAGTCCTCGTGATTCTGAGTAGAAATAAAGGATGACACACGTTAGACCGAGCCGTGTCCGACCCGGAGCTTCCGGCTCATCGTTTTCTATGGAAAGCATCACGTGATCGCCTGTGATGTCATAGAAAAGTAAGCGCCGGAAGCTCCGGCCCGGACACGGCCCGGTCTAACGTGAGTCATCCTTAACCCAAAAGTTGATGGATTTTCGAAAAAAAGTAAATAGTAAGGTGCACTTTTAAGTGAAAATGCCCTGATAAAAAACGTCAAACAAAGCTTAAATGTATGAAAATAATCACGTGACCTCGTAGCATCTGTCAATCCGATACATTTTTTCTTTTGTTTATGTACGATTCTCCTCTTGTCTAGGCCCCCATGTGAGACTATGGTCAATCACTATAATATTTTTCAAACTCAAAGGGTAGGATGACACCGGTCATCTCCATATAATTAATAACCTAAAAACGCTATAATCGCAAAATTGTATTGAAACTAATAATGATATTCTGTGTAAGCTATGTTTTCATTTATAAAATAATGTGTGTTGTAGTAGAAATAATGTGTTGACATGTAAAATACTTCTATTTTATCAATAAAAGTTTGATTGATCGACTGTAATGATAAGTGTCAGCCTTCCTTCAGTTTGAAAAACATTATAGTACCTATTTGACATTTAGCGTAGGTACTTCTAAGGCAGGGGGCCTTAGGAAGTACCTACGCTAAATGTCAAATAGGTACTATAATGTTTTTCCCTCCGTGTGAGACTATGGTCAATCGCTAGTATTTGACATTTATACTTGGTCAAGCTAATCTTGTCAGTAGAAAAAGGCGGCAAAATTGAAAAATGTAGGCGCGAAGGGATATCTTCTCATAGAAAATTAGAATTTCGCGCCTTTTTCTACTGACAAGAGTTGCTTGACCATCTATAGCGTACTTCTCATGCATGCGATGACAATACCTATTTAACATTTAAAATTCCCAAAAACAAGTCCCGTTTCCCACGCGACTCCCTTTAATCTGTTAAATTATAAAGCTAATAAATCATTAATTATAGTTGATAAGGCTGAAGTCGATAACCAAACATCGGCTTTAATGGGACATCGGGTGCGCGACAGGAAGCCGGCCCGTCGTTTGTCAGAATGACGTTTGACATCAGTCAACGGCGTACCTGACTTTTTGTCAGGCGCGTACGCAAAAACGGTGCGGAGTCTGTTTGGCTGTATGTGTTTTGACACGCTTAAGAACAGGGTATACTATTATAAAGTTTGTGTCGACCCAAAAATCATTGACACCTTAAAGCAAGAAAAAGGGCCTTTAGGGTAACACTAACATTCCATTTTTGACCGCAGCTGCACTACTAGTACGAACGCGTCGGTATTATTGTCAATTTCCATAGTAAAATGAATAGTAGTGCTGCTGTCGTTGAAAATGGACTGTCACCTTTGCCCTAGATTGCAAAGCGTCCTAATAGAGTAGTATCAATTTCATGTTATTTTCTAAGAATTACACACAGTTATAGCAATTTCACCGTAAAATTAAATATACATGTAGGTAATGAAGTAATAGACAGACTGGACATTTCCGTAATAACATCTAAAAATGCACAGTCTCGGAAAGCAAAACTATGTTCAACTGTGAACAGTTTGAACCTTTATAAAATAAAAATAGAATGATAAATTAATGTAACTTGACGTGGCTGTGAAAGGATGATAAAAGTGTCAATCGATTCGCATAACTCGATAAATATAACTATAATTCTAGATAGTTTTTTCCATTCCTATATACAATTATTCATAGTTTTTAACTACCCAAATCGTTGATAACGAAGATCAACGCAAAAGTCTATTAAGAAACCTCCGAAATTCTTCCAACCTCTGACATATGACCAATGACATCATCAATTAATGGACAAATCACCGTTAAACTCATTTTTCCGCTAAACACCTGTAAGATGCTCTATCTTACAATATTAATGTAAGTAGCGAACACGTAACATTACACGCTTACGAATATTACACCATATCAAGATTACTGAGAATAATATTAGAGAAAATAAAATGGACGCCCTGTCACGGCGGAGCTAAATAATCACGATGGTGTTCTATCAAATAACTCTGAAACACAGCAATGAACGCATCATAAATAACCTTATATTTCTACCAAAGAAATCTCAACTCTATACTCAAGCTACAAGACTTAAAATTGAATGGAGATGGAAGTGTTAGTTGTATAGAGAAATTATCGAAAATCATGGGCAATCTTTTAGGATATTTATCAAGAGGACATTGCTGGCTACTGACAAAACAAACAATTTACATTTGGAGACGCGATGCGTTTGGTATGTTATTGATTTGAGGAGACATTTTTATCGGATACTGAGTATTATTTTTAAGTACGATATGTGATTAGTGCTGTGGTGTAGGTCATTTGACGGTATATTGTGTTGACGTACCTACTCGTATCCGGTCAATAGATATACTTCGTTTTTTTTTGCATTAGAAAATCTTAACATGTCTTTTTATTGAAAAACACTTTTGAAAAATAAGTCACAGCAAATATGTAACAATTATGTAGCATATATGATAATTTACATACTTTTGGTTGCATAAGTAATAGTTACTAAGCGTTTTCAATATAAATACTCGTCAAGATTGTTTGCCCTTTTTCTAATGCTAAAAAACGAAGTGTAAGTACCTACTACAAACTTTTTCACTCAAACTTTTATATTTTTATGTTGTTATTATTATTTATTTATTTATCTTATTCACGTTAGGTATATTGAGAGAAAATGTATTCATATTTCTGTAGATAGTAATAAAATCAATCATGTCTTTTAGAAACAGAGTTCATTTTAAATCTCGTAGCACTTTTTGTATATTTGGCTGATAAAATACCTCACTAATACTAAATCTCTTATTTCCAGGTAAAAAATGGCGCTCGCTGACTCCGCAAGACCGACGACCGTTTGTAGAAGAGGCCGAGAGGCTCCGAGTCATCCACATGACGGAGCACCCCAACTACAAGTACCGGCCGCGGCGGCGGAAGCAGAACAAGACGCGGCCCAACCAGCCCGCGCCCCCCGCCAGCGCGCCCCCCACCTCCGCCGCCCTCGGCTCCCCCTACGCCACCACGACCGACTCGCCCGACGCACGGTTCTCCCACAACCCGGGCGCCGGGTTCTCGCCTTACAGAACCTCCCCCCTCGCCTCAGACTACCAGTCCAACCAGTTCAACGGCCACGTCCAAACTCCAGAGTCTTCCCCCGCGCGGTCACCGGAACCCCAAGGACGGAGGAGCGCCCCGGCCGAAGCCCCGCTCCCCACCCCTGACGCTTCACCAGTAGAAAACGAGAAAGAGAACTTCCAGTACGAGGAGCGGCGAAGAGCCATCAACGCTTCCTCCATGTCCGATTCCTACTCCCCTTACAAGACATACAGGACGCCCGGCTCGTTCTCTCCAGCCCCTGTCGCCGCTATGGGCATGGCTAATGGCATGTACGTCATGTGCACGCAAAGGACTTTAGCGGAGCAGCCGCCTCTCGTCACCGGAACGTTCTTCCCTCCGGTCGCAACTTCCCAAGACCAGCAAACGCTAGGCACGTCCACGCCCAGGGTATCGTCCGCTCCTAGCGGCCCGATGAACGCCGAATACAGCATCCAGTACCACCCGTACGAGTACGAGCAGATGTACAAACAGGAGGACTCCTACGTCGCGCAATCGCACTATCCTGAACAGCCTAAGACCGAGTACGATACCGGAGGCGGTTACTTCTCAGAAGAGCCGCCCGCCAATCAGGAGTCGGAGCAATTCATGAGCCAGCGGCCTGAGATCAGGACCGGCTCGCCAGAGTCCGATGTGGATGCGAGGGAGTTCGATAAGTACTTGGACTACGCTCCTGAGCAGATGGAGCAACACCAGTATAGATACGAGCAGCAGCAACAAGGGTACAGGCCGCCGTACTGCCCGGAGCAGGCGCCGGGGCCTGAGTACTGTTCTGAGAGGATGTACCCGTCTCCGTACGCGTCGGTGATCTCGGGGCCGCCGCCCGCGGGCCCGTTCCCCGCGCCCGCCGCAGCCCTGGCCGAGGCGCGCACGGAGGACGAGTTCAGCGTCATCCTGGCCGGCGTCCGGCAGACGTGCTACAGCAACTGATCCTCTCCAGCCTTCCTATTAGTAGCCCAAAGAGTATATTTCCACAGTTTTGTGATCGAATCAATGTTTAAATTCCTAGTAAGAATTAAATTCTGAATCTTGCGTTAGTTTGTAATTGTAAATGCCTGAAACGTTATAAAGTTTTCGTATGTGTTAAGTAGGATGTAGATTTTGTATTATATTGCCGGTTGTAGGCGACCATCGTGAAGTATACTGGATATTTATAATAAAATTAGGATTTCTTTTTATGTTGAACGCGGCATGTTGACCAGTGATTTATTTGTGAAAATATTTGAAATAGAATCTGAGTCTAACTATAATTCTGTTTCGTTAGAACCGAAAAGAAATTCTTGCAACGCTCACACAAAATTCTTTGTCCAGAATCGACCACTTAGTGATTTTTTCGGAATAAATGTTAACTCATTAGCCTGGTGGTATAATATGCGTAATTGGCAAAAACTATCACGTGAAAACCCAATGTTTTGACAACTGCACTTTGGAAATAATCTATAATTTGCATTTCGTCGGCTAAAGTCGTCACAAACCTCTTAACTCCTCCGGGAAAGTGGGAGGAGGTATTTTTGGCTATCCCTAATTTAATTGAATTGGATTTACGAGGTTTGCGAGTTTAGCCGACGATTAGCCCTTTGAAGGCCGCGTCTAATCCTGTGCGGCGAGTCATCGTGAACCTTGTCAGATTGCAATAAGGTTGATATTGGGCTGTACCCGCACGCGTCAGTTGACGTCTTTAGCGGTCAAAAGGTTATGTATATAATATTTCATTCTGATTTAAACTTTGAAAGACTTATATTGCAGTTTGCCAATGATTTAAAAATCGTGATCTTTGTATTATATTGGTGCTATGAAAATGTCAATAATAACATTAAAACTGTATTAGCACTACGAGACAGCAATTCCTATGTAAAAGATTATTTATTTGTATTTGTCGCACTTTGTATATTCCTTAGGTAAAATGAGTTTCGAAATTAATGTAACTCTCTATAGAGTTCTGCTGAAATTCTAATTTAAGACGAGAAAGTATTTTTTACCAGTTTTAAAACTTCTTTTGATGTTTTTTTACGTAACTGAAATTTTTAAATGTCTGCCAATATTTACTTCCATCTGAAAATGAAAAATAAAAAGTATTGCATAAATTAATTTTCAATATTTCAAATATGCAAAATTTGAACGTAAACTTACCTACACTTTTCTTTCCTTTATTTTTTTAACATATTCAAATATGTATATTATTTATAATGGGTCTGACATTAAATTTAGACCAAAATTCACGAAAATGCGAAGGTTAAACAAAAAAAGTCGTATATTTTATTACAAGGTTTAAAAATGGCATTGAATCAATAGTAGTAAATATGTTGACCAAGATTTCTGGCTTTAAAAGTGGTAAAAAATACTTAACTAGAATAATAAAATCAGTTCTTCCAATAATGCTACAGCCACACATTATGTATCTTTTTCTTTCATATTTTTCATTAAGATAAATTCGAAAAAGATATGAAAACACACTAGTAGGTAACAGAGTGGCCGAAAATAAGTGCATTCACGTTGCCAGGGCGGTTTTGGGATTATACTGAGCCACTTTTACTACGGGACCAACCCCGAACTCACAAAAAAAAATTGTCTACTTCATACATTTTGGCTGGTCCATTTTCTATGGGAGGGTACTTTTTTCTGGATTTGGGGGTTGGTCCCATAGTAAAAGTTGCTCAGTATAATCCCAAAACCTCCCTGGCAACGGAAATGCACTTATTTTTTGGCCACCGTGTATAATATATAATATACCAATACGACACTAACTTTATTGTGTCTATTATTAAATAAAGCGTTTCTAAAGGCCACCTGCGCGTTCCTAGGTTAGCCAACTAACTTGGGTTAACCGTTTATACAGGACAGTCAGCAGCAGAAGTTGCTAAGCGGGCGAGGTGTTCAAAATTAGCATGACACGCTCTTATTCTCCAAACAATAAAGTCGCGTCAAGATCGTTTTGAACACCTGGCCCGCTTAGCAACTTCTGCTGCTGACTATACAGTTGAACCCTGTATAAACGGTTAACTCCGAGTTAGTTAACTAACCCTGGCAGCGCGATTCGGGAAATGAATAGATTCACTAGATATGAAATAGTAAACATATGTGAGGTTCCACGGCAAAAGGTACCTTATGGCGGTTGGCGCTTACGCTATTATTAACGCCGCTCCAATATTATTGCGGCCGCCATAAGGTACCTTTTCCCGTGGAACGTCACATATCTTTCCATATCTAGTGAATCTCTAATTCATTTCCCGAATCGCGCCGTGGAACGTGAAAGTGGCCCTTAGTGATTTTCGAAACTACCTACACCGTTCTTGTTACTACCCCGATGCACAATTAAAATAGAATATGAAAATTTCACTTTTAGAATTTATTTTTCTTTTCCGTTCTTCTTAAGTGTGGTTCTGTAGCATATGCTTGTAGATACTAGTTCATAAGCCGTATTTTTATATCAATTATTTTAGCTTAATTAGTTTGAATATCTGTATAAATTGTAAGATCTAAAATATCTCATATTGTACTAAAATATTAGAACTTGTTAGTTAATATTGTAATTTTAACAAAAGACACTCGCACTGCGAAATTAAGTTTTTCCTATTTTTAAGAAAATTTATAAGGAGCAATAAAATTTATATTCTACAATATAGTCTTATTTATTACGTCGCTTTTGTTTTTACCCGAGTCCTTGAACCTTAGAGCATTTAATAACTGGAGTCGCCTTTAAGAAAACTTGCACAATTGTGCAAACTTTTGTATGGACTGACATGGCTATATGTACGTTGCGTACAAATCATGTAGAAATTGCAATACATTTGACGTCCCCTCCCCCGCAAAAATCGGTAGACTGTTTAGTACAGAAAATGACAGCCATGACGTCTCCAGTTACTAAATGCTCTAAGCCTTGAACCCAATTCAGAAACACAACTTGTTAAATTTTTGATTTTATTTTGATACGACCTTAAAGATCGCTCTCGCTGAAATAAATCTGAATCGGGTTTTATAGGAGTTAGATCATCGTCATCATCATCAGGCTATAGTAGTCCAGTGCTGGACATAGCCCTCCCCTAAAGAGCGCCATAGCGTCCTGTCTTCAGCTTGCCGCATCCAGCGTCTGCCTGCAGTCTTTCGCAGATCGTCATCCCACCTGGTCGGGGGGCGTCCTACACTACGTTTGCCGAGTCGCTGAGTCGTTGAGGAGTTAGATACAGACTGGTAATTAGTAAAATAAATGGCATATGACAGTACTTTAAAGGGGCAATCATTAGGTAGTTTACCTTAGGTTAATTTTTTTTTTCATTTACGAAATTTTCTCTCTACAATATACATATATAACAATTATTTAAGAAAATATTATTGAAATCTTAGTAACGTAAATATATTTGCAGCATTCAAATTAAATAATTCTTAGCACAGACTTACAAAAATAAGTCGAAAATAAAAAAAGAATTATTCAATTCGCCTCTAACAGAAATATAACTGTATTTTGCTTCAAAAAATCAAAATTTATATTTAAATAAAATCTAAGTAGGTAAGTACGTAAAGATCACTGAACTATTGGGTTAGAAGGTTAACACATAAAGAACACTAGGGAGCGTTCAAGTATTACGTAACGAATTTGGGGGGAGGGGGGGTGTTGTAAAACGTTACGATGTGTTACAGGGGCGGGAGGGGGGGTTTGAACTACGCGTTACGTAATATTGTTTTTCAACCCTTCAGAACGGTCGCGTAGAGAGATTCTCTCACGCATTTTTTAAAACGTGATTTTTCTCAAAATTTTAGACATTTCAAATGCTAATTAATAATATTAACGCGATTAAAACAATAATAAAGGTATTTTAGCGACTTTCCGGTACTTTACACCACATATTTGGGGCCTTTAGGTAAAAAAATGGTCACTTGGTGGTTACGTAACGTTTTACTAGGGGGGGGGGGGGTGGGTTCAGAAAAACGTTACGGCGCGTTACATGGGGGGGGGAGGGGGGTCAAAAATGTCCAAAAATTGCGTTACGTAATACTTGAACTCTCCCCTAAACATAAATGTTGACGTACTCGAGAAACATCAACATTTAATAAAAACAATATTTAAACTAAATATTAATATTTTAAATATTGCTTTGAGACTTTTCTATTTATGTATTTTATAATTTTCCATGAAGACCTTCAAGTCTTGAAGCAATACCTAAGTAGGTACAGTCGCCATCAGATATATCGGAGCGGCCGAGGTGTTCAAAAATATCTGAACACGGACTCTAACGCCTTGACAATAGAGGCGTGTTCAGATATTTGTGAGCGCCGTAGCCGCTCGGATAAATCTGATGGCAACTGTACGAGTAATATTAAAACACTGAAATGATTAGGGCGAGCGAAGCGAGCCCTATCACTATTCGACAATCTATGCATTCTTGTGGTACACTTTACGGAAAAACTATCACACTGTTAGGTTTGATATTTAACATAGTAGTTTAAATTCATGTCTAGATGTGTTATCAAACATAAAAATATCATTTTATAAACTTTACATAAAAAATAAATAAAAGGGTCAATAATGTGTATTACTACTAACGCCATCTGTTGGACTAATGTTGGTTATTTATTTTTCACCTCAGCAGCTCGAACAAGGGTACTTTGCTTGTTAAAAACAGTGAGCAAGATGCGATTTTGCTCACTGAGTAATTTTGTCTCACTCAGTGAGCAAAATCGCATTTTGCTCACTGAGTGTAACTCACTCAGTGAGCAAAATGCGATTTTGTTCACTGAGTGAGACAAAATGACATTCAAGTGACCTTTATAGTCAAATGTAATTTCAACATGCGGGGTCTAATACAAGTTCGATATACTTGGGTTATATTATCTCTGTCCCTCTAGGTATGTTCTCACTGCTTAGGGTGAAAAATTTTGTGTACTACACGAGATCAAAGTTATTTACATCTCGTGCGCTTTTGAATCCCTTACTACGCTCAAGATTCTAAATTAGATTCACTCGCTACGCTCGTGAATCTATTATAGAATCTTTCGCTTGCACGGGACTCAAAATAAGCACTCGAAGAAATATCAAACTTTGATCTCTTGTTGTACAAATAACTATTCCTAACAGATGGCGTTAGTAGTAACAAGGTTAAAGGTTGTTCCGTTAAAAATGCGCTGGGTTTCTAGCCCAGTATAATGGGGTTGGCCGGTGGAAGTTTTTAGCAGATGGCGCCATCATAGCTTGCCCCGTCAATCCCTAGAATTGTGTCAAATTTTTGTTTTTTTAATTTCCTGGATGCCAGCTCTTTAAGCCAAATCTCATAGAAAAAGGGGCAAGCTATGATGGCGCCATCTAGGCAAACCTTTGACAGTTGCCAACCCCATTGGGTAATTGGCTACTAGTCAAATGAGTTTCTTTTTTCGAACTGTCAAAACGATTTGCTACTAAGGAATTTACATGAAACACTAGCATGTGACGTCACAATCAAATTACCTACTCTTTATAGTTTTATACGGGATTTAAAATAGAAATGTGACTAAAAATAACTGCTATCTACGTTTATTAATCTTCTGGTGCTTTATTTCATGGTGTAAAATAATTTATTTTAAATACAGTCAAATACCCTATTAGTAATAATAATTAATTATGAGTGAAATTGAATACGTGACTATGACTATATTTTTTTTATTTGGTTAAAATCCCACGTGACTGTTTCGATATTGCGGCAATAATGCAGTTGGCAGTAATATCACAGTCGACAGCAGTATAGCAGCGCGATATTATTACTTCCTTGCTGTTTCAAATGCCAAAATCGATTTCGCTGCCAGGGTTTTTGACATTCGAGGCAATAATGTAGTCGGCAGTAATATTGCAGTCAGCAGCAGTATTGTAGCGCGCAAATGTCGAAATCAATATCGCTGCCAGGATTTTTGATATTTGCGGTAGTAATGCAGTCGGCAGTAATACTGCAGTTGGCAGCAGTATTGCAGGGCGATAGTACTGCCTTACTGTTTCAAATGCCAGAATCCATGTCGCTGCCAGGGTTTTTGACATTTGCGGTAGTAATGCAGTCGGCACACTCGGCAGTAGTATTGCAGCGCGCAAATGTCGGAATCGATATCGCTGCCAGAAGAATTTAATTAATATTATTTACATTTGCAGTAATATCGCAGTCGGCAGCAGTATTGCAGTGCGATATTACCGCCTTACTGTTTTAAATGTCCAAATCGATGTCGCTTTCCACTCTGGACGACCGGCTAACGCAAGACAGAGGCAGAGGGCCCTTTTTATCCATATCAGGTGGCAGAACTTCCCACTTGATTCGGTCAAGTTGTGTTCTAATGTATTTCCCCAAAAAATAAAAAAAACTGTCAACCGGGACATATTTCATGCTAAAAGGGGGGGTTGCGTCAGGGGGAGGGCATGGGAAACTAGTGTGCGTAAAGCACCATGCCCAAAGGTATCATACTACATTCATTGAATGCTGGCTATAAGTAATTTATTTAAAAAAAAACACAATTTGACCGAATCAACTTCCCAGGAGCAGTGGGAATGTTTCTTCCCAACAGCTCTCCACAAGCTGCCCTGCGTTGACTGATTGTACTGGTCTATCAGCAGACCCCATGGTCGTCACATCGCTACGCCCATATTCACGTCTACCCATCAAGAACCTATAGGTGCTCCGGACATTTGTAAGGCGTGCGCGGAGTTAAAGCCAACACGTGGTGCCTTTTGACATTTTAATGAGATGTAGTACTCGTAGTAGTAGTAGTAGTAGTAAAACACTTAATTGTATAAAAAGAAACATAAAACATGAAAAAATACACAAAGTTTTATAGTACAAAGGCGAACGTATCTCTTTCAGGGATCTCTTCCAGTTAACCTTTGAGAAATTGAGGCAGAATTGGAGAACGCTAGACATAAAAGCTGTACTAAACGGCATAAAAATATGAGATGTTTTGGACACATCGAGATATACATGGTTCCCTTATAATAGATTACGTAATGTTAAACACTCATGTATTGAATTGTAGGAAACAAGAATATATTCGTATGAGGAATTTAATGTAAGTAGGTACCTATTGATATACTATAATACAAACAGTCTGAAAATGATTTCGGGTATTAATTATATTCAGAAGCCCTTCTTCTTCTTCTCGTGTCGATGGTTTCGTATTTCATATTAAGCGGGACCAGAAGGTAGCGACGGACAGAAGCTCTTATATCACATCATATCATTTTTAGAGTTCCGTACCTCAAAAGGAAAAACGGAACCTTTATAGGATCACTTATAGCTCAGTCTACTAAGACCTTTTATCTGGGGAACGCGTGGATGTATCGAGTTGAAATTAAAAGCATAAGGTCCTAAAAGCTGTGAAAAATTCAATGACCTTTTATTTATGTAGAGGTGTGACGTTCATAGTTGACAAAATTAAAATATGATCCAACGATTTTGACAACTTGACAGGTTGGCGTCACCCATACGACTAACTAAATATAGGTTCCGTAACCTATATTTAATGGCTCACGATCGTGCGCCAGGTACCATATCTACCTCATTTTACTTACATCTATGGAAAAATTCAAACTTCTAAGTTATCGGAAAAAAAGATACTTGTCCGGTTTTTTAACATGAATCTCATATTAAACTACCTTAGTAATTATAACTATATAGACAGAAAAACTCCGCGAGTCCTTACAAAGCTCTGCTTTTTGCTAGTAAGATATATCGGATAAAACGGACCATATTACAGTTCAGTTCAGTTTTTTTTAAGTAAAATGGCTTCCGTTCATCGGGCCTATATAGCCATTGTCAAGGTAGTGAGAGAGAGAGAGAGAGAGAGAGAGAGAGCTATCCTTATAGCTGGCCTTAACAAGCAGCCACGGGGACTGCCGGGTGTAGACTTCAGAATGGTTAAACGCGTTTCAAGATTAATTCTTCTTTATCTGCACACTTCCACATTATAATAAGCTATCAATACCTATTACACTTTTAATGAGCAAAAAACAAAGAAATTTGTCACGTGGCGTCATCACCAATATGCAGTGTTGTGAATAACGCTTATTCTAAAGCTTAACCCTTATCTTGGCATTGTAACACCCGTGATACATGGAACTTAAAAAAATCTAGCAGGTTCAATTTATTACCTAACAAAATAATTTTGCTATCAATATGTCGGACTACCCTCCTTTCTTATAGAAAAAAATATTGGACACAAGTGTCATTGTAAATCAATTAGTAATAATCAACATGGCGCCACGGAAACAACAGATTTCGGTTCGCATTGGAAGTTTTGCATTTATTTCTTAGATTAGTATATATTTTTCCATAATCTACATTTTGATGCATTTACTATCTGTTAGTGCATAAATATTTACAATGCGTTCGAATTTAAAAACATTTAATACACAGAACCTTACATGAAACTGTTATGTATTATATTTGATACATTGCCAAAAACTTAGAAATGTACATATCGAAAGGATTGTATTACATTTAATACATTGCCAAGTTGTCGTCAATATAGTTTTACATGTTTATTTAATTCTTTTTATATGTGTGGGGTTACAAAACATGTTTCAAGTATTTAATATTAGTTGTCGTATTATTTAGTTATTGAACTTTGATTTTTTTTTAAGTACTAGATGTTATTTAACTGTATATTCGTACGCTGTAGCATTATTGCTACGCCGTAGCCCGTAGCACGGAAAAATATGTGTATGGCAAAAAATGCCCCCTAAGTAAAAAAACATTTTTTCTTTTTACTTTTAATTATTTGTTTACTTTTCATATTTTGCTCAACTTTTTGCTGACGACTTTTTTGAAACAAATTTTCCGCCCATATGATCATGTATTCGTAGATATAATTTATTTTTACAGGTGTAATAGTCATCTGATGCTTTAGATTGCGTTTAATTAGCAATAAATAATAATTTCTGTTGCAATGCATGTTTTATTTTTGTTAAAATCCACATTTTTGTTCTAAAAAGTAGGTAACTATTTTGTCGAGGGATTGGCATTGTATCAAATATGATACATATAATTTTCCAAAACTGGAAAATCCTGGATTTTTTCCGTTATTTTTTAATAGTTTAGTATGCTCAATAGGTGACGAAAAACTAAATAAATGTTTATATTTAAGATATTTTGAGCCTTGCCAAGGGCCTTGCCAAGGGTTAAAGACTCGGAGCCCTCAAGACTCGTAAGTCTTGAAGACTCGACTATATTTGAGAATTGTATTTATTTATTTTACGCTTATGGATGTAAGAAATCTTCTTTGCCTTTGAGGCGTTATTAAGTCTCGAGAGTCTTAAGGGTTCGAGTATTTAAGCCTCGAGATGAGCGTTATTCACAACACTACCAATATGGCGCTCAACCGAAAGTCCTTTACAATACATAATTACATGCAAATATTAAGCCCTTTCTGGTGCCCATATCATATGAAATTATTTATTTAAAATACTCGTATCCTAAAAATTGTAGACAATTTAATCAAAATGGAAAAATAATTTGGTGTAGACAAAAACGGTGAATTTGTAGGTATAGCCCGTATCCTATCTTATTTATGACGAAAGTTTTACTAAGTAAGTAGGTAGGTACCTAAAAAATATGTAATTTTAACGAAGTAAAAAGAAACGAAAAACTATATAATGGATTCTTCTCGATCTGCTGGGTTTTAACATTGTCATCTCATGAATATATAAATAAAATTAAGATTTTATCATAAATATTAATAACCAAATCGCACATTTACCTCATTATAAAATAAAAAAACAAATTTATTCCGCTAAACAGCTTAATTCATACAATTATGCAATAAATTGCGAATCCATACCTCACACGTACCGCAAAGTATTAACGCCCCCACGCCGGCGGACAGAAACGATTGAGAAATAATTATAGTCTCAATTCATTTATTTAGTTTAAGGCTTTTAATAAACTGCAATGGTCAATATACTCAATATCAATACCGAGATAGACGTACAGGTTGGCAAAATGGAGTTAATTTCTAAAAGTGGCAACACTATAGTGTCGTCCCTTTCAAACCAATTTCTATAAGAAACCGGGACGACACTACAGTGTTGCCACTTTTTAATTACTACTCTTCTTTGCCAAGCTGTAAACTTTAGTGTGGAAATCGAATCCAATCGAATATTCGAAACAGTGACTTGGCATTGGAATGTCTATCGCTCAAATATGCAAGAGCGATAGAGAGGCAGACATAGCGATTTTCTATTTTCTCGATAGGCCATCAGCCCCCTATGATTTTATTTTTAGGAGTAGCGAGCGCTGTGACCGTTTCTCCCACCACCCACTTGCGGATGTAGTCTGTCAAGCCATTTCCGTCAGTAGAAAAAAGCGGCAAATTTTAAAAATGTAGGCGCGAAGGGTTATCGTTCCATAGAAAATTTTAATTTCGCGCCTTTTTCTACTGACAAAGTTGTTTGACAGACTATAGCATGTCGACAGAACAACGCTAAACTTGGCATCCTTTTAGTTCGACAGTTTTTGCCTTGCTTGTACTTACATTTATAACTATAAGTATAAAGAACTTGCCCTAATTTTTAATTAGGTAGTTCATGTTTTGGGGCATTTGGAACGTTACGCGTATGGCAGTTACCTTAATAACCTGCAGGAATCTGCTGCACCTATTCTAGTTTCATTGTTCATTGCGATAGTTTTCGTCCACTTGACGAAATTTGAATATATCCAAATTTGTGCAGCAATGAAGGTTTGCTGCACAAATTTGGACTTATTGCAATCCTTAATATCTAAACAATTTATCTATCTACATAAAAATATATTTCACAAGTAGCAAATTATAAATGAAATGTATTATTTACTAATCCGTCAAGTGGACGGAAATTGACACCGGACGGTAAACTGACGCAATTACCCTATATCTATGAATTTCAAGCTAAGCTAACAAATGTTGTCAATTATCACGCCAGATATCAGCATCTTATCTTTATCACAAGTGTAAAAAAATAGCGTTACCTACCCGACACTATACTGGAATGCCCCTTATGTGTTAAACAAATCATCACTACACCTTATAAAACAAAGTACCCCGCCGCGTCTGTCTGTTTGTATGTTCGCGGTAAACTCAAAAACTACTGAACGGATTTCATGCGATACAGTGATTCTTGAGGAAGGTTTAGGTGTATAATTTATTAAGGATCGCTAGTTACAAAAAAAATTAGTCTCCAGCAAAAAAATAGACCTATGTACCTTACAACTTACGATTCTAACAGGCCTAAGTGAACGTAAGTACCTACCAGACTGATGTCATCCAGTCATCGTGCATTTCGTTCTTACTTGTCCGTACATGTATTAGCGCGGACGAGATGCACGATAACTAAATAATGTGATTCATATATGTATTACTCAGTTTACGTTCGAATTCGGCTGATAGTATGTTGGCAGCATAGAGCCAAACTTGGCATCCTTTAAGTTCGTACTGTTACGCCTTTAATTCTATTCTTTATTCAGACAAACACTAGGTATAAGTTTATAGCTGCAGGATGCCAAGACACTTATATTGTTAATACATAGTCAGTTTCATAAACATGTATACACTTTTCGAACTATCTATAGAATCTTAAATTAAACATACATATGTATTGTGAGTTACATAGGTAGAGATTTAAAAATAACCTGATATTAAGTAACATAGGTAGAGTTAAAAAAAACCTGATACTACGTTGTAGGGACGGCCACTTGTCTGCGAATATGTCTGCGTTTTGGACTGTAGCTATGAAGTTATTTATTAATTTTATTGCTCGGTACGTGGGTGGGTTTGAACCGTGATAGGTGCGAACATTTGGATATGCGAAAAGGTTTCTGGCTCTACGTGCGCAACGCCCTACTGCAGCTATGTAGTTGTCTGGGGTAAAAATACGCATAGTTACTTTTAAAACTTGCCCTAATTTTGTTATTCAGGTTTTGTTTAACAAATCACAACAAATAAAAATTAGTCCCCAGCTAAAAAATAAACGTGTGTCCCATACAAGTTACGATTCTAAACCGCGCTCATACATCATGCGCGGGGCGGGGCAGGCCCATAATTACGGCGCGCCGCCCGCAAATTATTTCACTTTTAATTTTATTTCCTCCGGCTGCGTGCAAACGGAATTTTGGTGTCAATAATAAGTATTAATGTAACAAATACTTAGCCGATTGTTCTTATACTGGAATATTTTTTTATTTAGGTAGGTTCAAAGAACTTTACAGAGAAATAGAATGTTAATGGGCCCACTGATTACCAGTTCGCCGGACGATATCAGCCTGTCAGCTAAACGCAAAATTTTACAGTTCCGAACAACTGACAGCCTGATATCGTCCGGCGAACTGGTAATCTGTGAGCCCCTTTAGAATTGGACCAAAATAAGTCTGCAACGATTTTGATAGCACACGCAGTGATCACATGGCACTTTTTTGAATGCAAATTTTTGCTGCGAACTACTCTACGAATACGTCCTTGGTTCTCCTGTGGATTTTCTTCTGAAGGCGAGGTAGGTATGTAGGTAAGTATAATAACTAAAGTTCCGAACTACGGACATGATAAAATGATCTCGTGATAACAGAAAGTTCGCTTGAAAGAAAATCTAATTTAAAATACCATCAATGGGGTTGACAACTGTCAAAGGTTTGCATAGATGTTTCCCCTTTTTCTATGAGATTTGGCTTAAAGAGCATCCAGCGGGCTCAGCACGGTTCCATTTTTATCGACTATCACTATGCGCGTCCCTTTCGCACTTACATACTTGTTAGAACGTGACAGGCATGGTGACAAGGGATAAAAACGCGACCGTGCTAAGCCGCCAGGGCATTAAAAAAACAAAAATTTGACACAATTCTAGGGATTGACAGGGCAAGCTATGATGGCCCCATCTGCTTAATACTTCGACCTTCGGCCAACCCCATTAGCAGCATAGACCTATATCACCTAATGCGATGGGGCATTCCACAAAAAGGTCTACTTTGTCGGGGACGCGTATGGCGTACCTACCTCGACAACCTGCAAAAATCTGAATTTCATACCGTTGAATTTAAAGCTAAATTATCTAACGTTATCATGCCACATGTCGGCTTTTTTAGCTTTATCAGAAGTGTAAAAAAATTGCGTTAGGTATACACGTACGCAATACTTTTTTGGAATAGTTTTTAGGGTTCCGTACCCAAAGGATAAAAACGGGACCCTATTACTAAGACTCCACTGTCCGTCTGTCCGTATGCCACCAGGCTGTATCTCATGAGATATCATGGTTCATGAACCGTGATAGCTAGACAGTTGAAATTTTCACAGATTATGTATTTCTGTTGCCGCTATAACAACAAATACTAAAAAGTACGGAACCCTCGGTGGGGGAGTCTGACTCGCACTTGTCCGGTTTATTTAATAAACCATTTAAGTAGGTACAAGTTAATGTCGACACATGTTGCATCCATATGCTACTGCCACTGAGACAACTTGATTACTAATTATTCAAGACCCTCCAACGTTCCCGATCTAGTACTTGAAAACGCGGCACTTTGGTATTGAAATCACTTAAATAAACTATTTCAGACTCTGAGTTAAATATGAATGGCCACTAAAAACAATGCGACAGCCGACGCTGGCGCAGGCCGCCATCTTGAAACCATAAAGTCATATCTACATTTAAACAAAATGGTGGATAATACTTTTGACATTCGGAGTGTCGGTGCACCAAAAGGTCGGTAGGGGGCAGCACTGTTTATTTACTTATTTAAATTTTATTAAGCCGGACAGGTGGACAATGAAATTGTCATTTGTGCTTTTTATACGGTGCAATGACTATTAAATTTATTCGGACGGTAGAGTGAGACAGACAAATATCGATGGATGGACTGAAAAGTACCGTAATAAAATGTTCCTATACTCTTATCTTTAGGTATTTAAATAAAAGTAAACAAAATCTACCCCCAAATGGCTCCTTAAGCCAGTTGAGGGTAGATGAAAACATTACATGATCAAATAATGTAGGTTAAAGTCAGGTCATTCAGTAACTGATCCAGGCGTTTTTGTATTTGGTTGGTTAACCAATAAATGTTATAACTACCTGAAATTGTACAAATTGTTTGTTTACTTTTATTTAAATACCTAAAGATACAGACTTTACTTTGCCCCCCACTCGGTAATTGTTCTCCAACAATTTCTATACATTATTGGTGTTATTCATAAACGCTTGTCAAGTCTAACTCGCCCTTGATAATCGTTTGTCCTTATCCGTCATTATGAAATTTGTGTGTGTTAGAAAGGTACAAAATTTAACAAAGATTTGTTAAGTTTTATGAATAAGGGGGTGAAACTATATCACAGCCTAATGAGGCTGTGATATAGAACCTATAACTCTAACACATCATTATTTTAAACGTCAAACTTCTATGAAATTATGACGTATAAATAACACTTGCACTGCGTGGGTTATCAAAATTGCTGCAGACTTTTCTTGGTCTAGCTCTCTAACATGAATAGTAGGTAGACGGTCTATTTAAATCGGCATAATATATACTTATCAACATACCACGATATTAATGTAGTAATTGTCTTAATTAATGTAGTAGTTGTCTGACGACCGGTCTGGCCTAGTAGGTAGTGACCCTGCCTGTGAAGCCGATGGTCCTGGGTTCGAATCCTAGTAAGGGCATTTATTTGTTTGATGACACAGATATTTGTTCCTGAGTCATGGTTGTTTTCTATGTATTTAAGTATTTATATATTATATATATATCGGTGTCTGAGTACCCACAACACAAGCCTTCTTGAGCTTACTGTGGGACTTGGTCATCTGTATAAGAATCATCATATATATGTCGTAGTCAGATCGTATAATCCGCCGTATTACATTATGGCTAGCCGTTTTCAAAAACAGGGGCGTTTTGAAATGCGGCGGTTCGACGATTAGCCGGATTGTCATTGCGATACGTTCTTCAATAAGGCGGCCTACGTTTAGCCGCATCGTACTACTATTTTAGATTGTAGAGTGACCAGTTCTTTCGGTCGCCTACGTAACCGGAGTTTGACAATGTTTGCAATTTAATTTATTTTTACCATGGTCCCACCGCACTACATGTGTTTCTTTTCCAAAACATTTCCTTCACAACTTAAATAGACGGAGCCCCGCAAGCGGGCTCCTATTTCTGGGCGGTTTGCCCTTCGGGCATCTGAAGCTACCTAACGAACCTAACCTACTTACCTACCTACGTTTTTTTGCCCAAAGTGTAATGTTTTCACGGACCTCTCACTAAATCAATAGGTAGGTAGGTTAGGTTCGTTAGGTAGCTTCAGATGCCCGAAAGGGCAAACCGCTCAGAAATAGGCGGGGCTCCGTCTAGTTAAGTTACGAAGGAAATGTTTTTTGAAAAGCAACAGTCCGACGAACTCCAGATTTGATGGACACCCCAGCGTTTGTCAGGCAGCGCCACGGGTGTTAAAAATGGGAACTAAAAACTGTCAAAGCGGCGGCTAATGACTCGCTGTATTACATTGCGGCTAGCCGTGTTGAAGAACGTATGGCGCCGAATACATTCCGGCGGATTCTCATTCAGCCGCATTCAATCCGGCTAATCGTTAAACCGCCGCATTTCAAAACGCCCCTGTTTTTGAAAACGGCTAGCCGTAATGTAATACGGCGGATTATACGATCCGACTGCGACATATATAAAATTGAAAAACCAGAACGGGATAAAAAACGAGCGAAGAAGAGAGATGGCGCCTTACAAATTTCTAAAAAAGTTTTTGACACGTATCTCGAATACAACGCACGTATGCTAAGAAAAAACTGTTAAATCTATTATCTACATATGAGAATAAAAGTAGAACAAAAAACTATCGCTTTCGATGCGTATTTAATTTACTATAAGGAAAATAAATTTTCATAAAAATCTTCATTTTACGACTTCGACCATTTCTCGGGAACTCGGTTGCTTTCGTTTGGCGGTGCTACAGATTAGACCAAATAATCCGTAAGTTAAAGTAAACTAAATTATGTTTGTTATGTTGGTATACAGGTATTTCTGAGTTTTTTTACACGAAGTAAAATAAAAAGTGCTGCCAACCTCAACCTTAGTCCATAGCCCATACGAATGAATTATGCCATTTATGACATATCAATCAAATTAATATTATCGTATGGTTATCGTGTTAATAATTTGTATTTTATTGTTTTAAATGTCTTTATGAGTTATTCTTATTCAAATTGATTTTCATGGCTCGGCAAACATTGTCATTCATCCAGGGAAAGGGCTGCCGAGATGAGCCAAAAATACAAAGTTATAGAATGGGAGACGAGCGTACTTGGGACAACAAAATGGGAGACGCCCGATGGCGAGAGCTATCGCAAGATCGCAAGAAACATGACGTGATCTGGTATCGGAGGCCAGGTGAGTCCTTTGGATCGTTGCGTCACCTTAGCCGTAGTAATGTTAAGATCCAGAAAGGGAAATGGGGACTACCTACGTTTGTATGAAAAGGCGATTTATGGGTGGTGGTCGTCCATATTCGTGGCTTAAAGCGGAAAATAAGTAATCTAATGAACGTTTTTGCAACTAGGCTTACAACAATAAGTAATAATTTTATGTTAAAACAAGTTTTAAATAAATTTTCGAATTAAGTTATCCAAATAACGGCTACCTACTTGACAAATAAGAAATCCTTATCACAGTTATAAACCCTGGCAGGGATACATAATAATGTCGGTATTTAACTAAACATAAGACAAACTCTTTATTTCATTTACGCGAGCGGAGCTGCGGGCCCGTCTAGTGTCCTATAATATTTAATTAATAGTACATTACTACAGAGGCCGGGACGAAAGGGGTTGCCGGCCGAAGACATATAGACGGCCGAGCGAAGCGAGGCCGGATAGGTCTGAGCGCGGGCAACCCCATTTCCCGCCGAGGTATGTATAGTGCTTTTCTCAAACATGCAATGAAATAAATAAAATAAAAAATCCACGAAACCCAAGTTTTATTTATAGAAAAAACTAAAAGTAAACTACACCCAAAATATAACCAACACGTACCTATATCATTATCACGCGTATGTTTTACACGAGTCGTGTATTTTTACTAACCGTATATTTTCATGTATCTTTGATTTTTTCGCCTTGTATCCGTCTGACTGTCGTTTTCGTCACATAAGTTTACATAGTCTTTCATGTTGATATCATGTTTCACATACATCGTTGCTTTATGCATGGAGTAAATAAGTATAATTTCCACAGTGTTGACGAATTTGTAGTTACATTCATTTAAAATATGCCACAAAACTGTTTCTAATAAACTGTAAGCCATTTTTCTTAGTTTCTCAAATAATAAAATTGCCATAAGCAACCATATACATACTTCGTCTTTGACTTGGCGGCAGAGGCAGCAAGTTATTAAAATCAATTCTGCTTACGCTGCCAATTCCAACACCTACGATTACAATTAATATTAACACTTTAAACTCTCGCGTTTTGTACACATATTTAATTACACAAACGGGTCTACCGCGATATAATTTCATTGTTTTTACCTTTAATTCCGACGTTTCAGCTGAGTTGCACCAGCTTAATAATTAATAAATATTAATAAATAATCCAATTAATTAATTATTTATTAATTAATATTAATTTCATTATTTCGTCGGAACTCATATTAAAGTAAAAAAATCAACAACGCACCATAAATCCAATAAAACAGAATGAATATTTTTCAACTTTACCTCCATAACAATTTAAAAAATATAACTACGCGTGTTTGAGTAGACCTTTTTACCGCTAACGTTTAGATGAAATATTTTAAATGTGTTTATTTGTGTAGTTAAATTTATAATTTAAAATTATAAAATTATAGAATGTATTATTTATTAAGTTCATGTTGATTTTATACAAATAAAACTGCAAATTATAGCAAACATTGTTTTTTGTTTTTTTTTTATAGGCGTAGTGGCAGAGTGTCATTACGAACCATAAAGCAAATACTGCCTCTAGTTTTTTTTAATGGATGAATGCCACGATGCTGTGTCACAAATATCTGTGAAATGAAAATTAAAAAAGAGGACTTTGCCGGCCTAGGCCTGCAAGATGTGTATGAAATTCCATTAAGAGCGCTCTTACAAGAAAAGTCGAAATAATGCAAAATTGATGATACTAGTCGACGAAATTCAGGACTTTGTGCTCATTATTAGAAACAATGAGTACTTGTTCCAGTAAAAGCGTCTTCTTATCTTTATAAATATCGTTGTAAATATTAGAAAAAGGGCTTATTAAATTAGTAATGATTTTTTTTCTGATGGTCGTTTCCGAAAAACCCCGTGAAGCACTGAATGGCGAGCTCTTATTTGGAAATGTTGAGAATTTTACTCCGCTAAACCTGGCTATTTTGTATTACTAATACCCTGTACTTTAGGCATATCAAACTATATTTTTCCTACATACGTTTGAGAAAGAGAAAATCAAAGTAAAACGAACTCGATTTTCTCTCCGAAACAAGTGTCAATTCCTACGAAAATCTACTTAATATCGAAGTCATTTTCATACTCAAGCAATCTGCAACGTTTGCTTATACTGTTGGTATACATTAGTGTTTATGAAATTCTACTATAATTTTTTGGCAATTTTTTGAAAACTACTCTATATTACCGATGACGCGCGCTGCGCCAGCTCAGTGCCGCGGCAGAGCTTGTAGAGGCAGGACGTGTGTCGGTCGGCTCCGCACATTTTCAACGGCGACGACGAGGTTTTTTATCATTGTGTGCGGCGGGCGCCGTGTAAAACGCTATAATGTGTGCGTGTAAACCGCAACGAGAGACTTTGATCCTAGCACTGTTTTTATAGTATTATAATTTATAATGGTACAGTTTAATAAACTACCGGACAGGATTAAAAATATTTGAAACGACCTGACATTCTATATGTATTTATTTGACTCAAGATAGTACTCAGGGTCTGATGATGGAGCCGGAAGGTGGTCACCGGTACCAATCAACCATGCAACTAAACCACTTCGTGTTTAGGCTCGTTTTATTCATCTCAACAAGATCTTTGACACAAGATAGTACTCAGGGTCTGATGATGGAGCCGGAAGGTGGTCACCGGTACCAATCAACCATGCAACTAAACCACTTCGTGTTTGGGATCGTTTGATTCGTCTCAACAAGATCTTGGGCACAAGATAATACTCAGGGTCTGATGATGGAGCCGGAAGGTGGTCACCGGTACCAATCAACCATGCAACTAAACCACTTCGTGTTTAGGCTCGTTTGATTCGTCTCAACAAGATCTTTGACACAAGATAGTACTCAGGGTCTGATGATGGAGCCGGCAGGTGGTCACCGGTACCAATTAACCATGCCACTAAACCACTTCGTGTTTAGGCTCGTTTTATTCGTTTCTATAAGATCTTTGACACAAGATAGTACTCAGGGTCTGATGTTGGAGCCGGAAGGTGGTCACCGGTACCAATCAACCATGCAACTAAACCACTTCGTGTTTAGGCTCGTTTGATTCGTCTCAACAAGACCTTGGACACAAGATAGTACTCAGGATCTGATGATGGAGCTGGAAGGTGGCCACGGGTACCAGTCTACCATGTAACTGAACCACTTCGTGTTTGGGCTCGTTTGATTTGTCGCAACAAGATCTTTGACACAAGGTAGTACTGAGGGTCTGATGATGGATCCGGAAGGTGGTGACCGGTACCAATCAACCATGCAACTAAACCACTTCGTGTTTGGCTTCGTTCGATTCGTCGCAACAAGATCTTTGACACAAGTTAGTACTCAGGGTCTGATGATGGAGCTGGACTGTGGCCACGGGTACCAGTCTACTAATAAAACGTGCCTAAACACGAAATGGTTTAGTTGCATGGTTGATTGGTACCGGTGACCACCTTCCGGCTCCAACATCAGACCCTGAGTACTATCTTGTGTCAAAGATCTTGTTGAAACGAATAAAACGAGCCTAAACACGAAGTGGTTTAGTTGCATGGTTGATTGGTACCGGTGACCACCTTCCAGCTCCATCATCAGACTCTGAGTATCACCTAGTGTCAAAGATCTTGTTGAGACGAATCAAACGATCCTAAACACGATGTGGTTTAGTTGCATGGTTGATTGGTAATGGTACCTTCCAGCTCCATCATCAGACCCTGAGTACTGTCTTGTGTCAAAGATCTTGTTGAGACGAATCAAACGAGCCCAAACACGAAGTTGTTTAGTTACATGATAGACTGGTACCCGTGGCCACCTTCCAGCTCCATCATCAGACCCTGTGTATCTTCAGTGTCAAAGATCTTGTTGAGACGAATCAAACGAGCCTAATCATGTTACTACATGGTTGATTGGTATCCGTGACCACCTTAATCATCATCAGATCCTCAGTACCAGTTCGTTTTTAAACCCTCGTTGATATAAACTTTACAACCTATAGGTACCAAATGCAATGACGAAACATGTAAATAAGCGAGTAGGTACCTATAATTTCTTTCGAGTAATATACCTTCATAAGTACGAGTATGGGGCTATTCATAAATTACGTCGTTTCAAATGGGAGGAGTGGGGGGGGGGGGTCTGGACTAGATATGAGCGCCGATAGGCATTTAGCCGGCGGCGGCGCGCCGGTCAAAATCGGTCGGCGGCGGCGGCGAATCGGCGGCGTGGCCTTGAAACACCTTTGATTAATGAAAAAAGAATTCAAACCAAAATTTTACCGAATTTACACGTTTTTGCTGTAAGAAAGTTATAAAATAAGTGCATTTTTTTGAATAAAGGTACGAAAAAAGTTTTATATAGTATAAACGGTATCGAGCGGCATCAGAGGCGGTCTTAATCTATTGTGCTAAGTAAAAAGTAGCGGATTGACTGTATCAGGGAAACATCTGGTCGACTGTCCAAAGAGCCGCAGTGAGGAAAATCAAGCTCCGTTATTAACCAATATCGACCCAACAAACCAGTTTATGTCAAAAAGTGAGGCCCAAGGCCGAGCTCCACGTAACACCGAAGACCAGATTCCGACGCCTTCCCATCCGAGGCCAGAGGCTGAGCTGCAGGTAAGCATACAGCTAACGCCAAGTGTGAGCTTGGCTGACGGCCGAATGCGCTGAGTGCCGATTACGGCGCGCTTCTGTGCGAGGCCGAAGGCCAAGCTGCAAGAGGGCAGAGCTTGGAATTGGTCCAGTGTAAGCAAGACCGAAGGCCGATAAAGACCGTGGCCACAGTGTTAAAGACCTCTGGGGCTCTCCTGTAGGTGCATTCGTGCGAGGCCAAAGGCCGTGCTGTAGTGGAGCTAAGATTGGAGAAGAACCAAGCATTTTAAAAGCGAGGCCAAAAGTTACGCTCCAAACAGGGCCGAAAACTTGGAGGTTCAGATAGCGGCTTACGTCTATGCGAGCGATGCGAGGCCAAAGATTGGTCTGCGAGAGAGCAAAGCTTGAAATTTGAACAATGGCCAAGCTTAAAATGAGACCTGATTCCGTTTCCGATGCCTTCCGTGCAAAGCCAACGGCCGGACCTTTGGGCGTTAAAACGCTTAATATCTGAAATTAACCCCGTTTTACACCTTTTTAAGACATTTAAACCATGCTTGCAATAATTGAATTCGCGGTGAATGACGGATGAGCTAGCCAGCTGGCAAAATTAGTCATTTCGTTGCTCTAACACTAGTAGCGCGGTTACCAAACAGAAAAGTTTGAATTTACCATCGATATTTTAGAATTATATGGACCTAAAATACCTTTTGAATGTCTATAAGCTATTCAGACTGGCGCCGTTAAAGATCTAAACTAGATAAAATATATATTATCTGATTCTGAAAGTAGTAGTATCTAACAAGGTCACGCCGATGCCACGCCGATAGCGCAGCGTCGGCGGCGGCGGCGCGTAAATTTTGTCGGCGGCGGCGGCGCGCCGGCGCGGCGCTCATATCTAGTCTGGACATCGGATGATGGTAACATGACGTAGGAGGAAACAGATTCATCCGAAGCTTGATTTTTGGATGATTTGAGGGGTGGGGGGGGGGGTCAAAAATCGTCATAAATAGATGACGTAATTTATGAACAGCCCCTATGTACATTTGCACTGCATTTAGTATTTTCGTACTTACCAAATAACAGTTTTAGAACTTTAAAAGTTAAGTACAGTTAGTGTTGTTATGGTTGATTTCAATATGCTTCGCGAAGGATCAAGAATGTTTAATCCATCATTGTAGTGCGAGTGTGGTAGAAGGGATCGGCGTACTGAGCTCGCACGGCCTGCCGCAGCGCGTAAAATACCTAAACTCGCTCAACGCCGAAATGTAATAGCGCTCTTAACGACCTTTTGTCCTAGCCGCACCTGAAACGTCATACTTCGCAGCCTATTATAAGGAACATAACATCAATATTTCATTGCATGTTTGAGAAAAAATTATAAAAACTTATTTTAAAATTCGAATTTTGGAGAAAATCCTGAAGCAAAGTAGGCACATTCTACGGTATGGGTAGAGTCTACACTTAACATGCACCAAGTTGGCAACGAATAACTTTTTAGGGTTTTAAGGTTTTAAATGTCATATTTTATTATGAATTTAGCGTTTATATTCTATCGCTCCCACTGTCACTTTCCAAGTTGGTGCAGAGTTAACTTAGAACCTTCACCTCACAGACTCTATTAATGTCAAAGATTATAAACAGGTACATTACTGATAGAACTATTAAGGTAAACGTACTAGTGCTCGTCACGGTCCCAGTACCTACATGTCATATTTAAACTTAAGTCAATTTTAATAGAGGTGACAGCAGGGTGTCATCTATTGGGCATTAGCATGTCGAGCACTAGTACCACCACCTTATGTCATGAAGAATATATACCGTAAAATGGGGTGAGTAGGGATTGCGAGGAGAGTCAGGTTATGAATGGGGAGAGAAGGAATGACAGGGGGGTGAGATGGTTTTTAAAGGCTACTGCTACCTAAACAATGTATTACTATTACAAATGGAGCTATAGTACCTAATATTCATGATAAAAAAAACGATTCAACAACGTTTCAAAATCACCTTTTGTATGAAATCCCATCTCACCCCAACTACGAGGGACTACGGGGTGAGGAGGGATTTTGTGTTTATCGTTATATTTATGAAATGGAACTACCTAAAATCATGAAAAAACTAAAATACAAACGGCCGGAACATTTATTAATAAAATGTTATCGAGGTTTGAATGTCAGTTTTATCCATGGATGTAAGTAAAAAGAGGTAGATATGGTACCAGGCGCACGATCGTGAGCCATCAAATATAGGTTCCGGAACCTATATTTAGTTAGTCGTATGGGTGACGCCAACCTGTCAAGTTGTCAAAATCGTTGGATCAAATTTTAGTTTTGTCAACTATGAACGTCACACGTCTACATAAATAAAAGGTCATTGGTTTTATCCCTACTCACCACTTTACGGTAGCCAAAAGTTTGCTCTGTAACATTAGTATAGTTTTATGGGTATCGCTGTTAAACTTATACATATATATATATATGTAAGTATAAGTTTAACAGGGACACCCATAAAACTACACTAATGCTTACCCTAACCATTCTATTACTCTTTACAGATCGTAAGGCATCACGATTGATGCGAAAATTCAGGCAATCTTAACTACTGGTAAACGTAATACAAGCCTAATAGAACTTCCATCTTACTCAAAACTAAACGCTTTAAGAGCCACCAGTCAGGTCAAAGATATATACACAATAATGGCTTTATTACCAAGGAATAAAGTCTAAAATGATTACATATATTTGAGGTTGGTTCTAAAGGCTTAGGTCTTTGTGTTTAAAGCCTTTTAGGACGGAATCGCGGTATGCAAAAGGCGAGTTATAAATGTATCGGCGCTATCTTCAAAGGCGCATCTCTTTATAGCGCAGTCCGCGCTCCTGTCGCTATTGGGTTGGAGACACACTAAAAGATATGCTACCTAATCCTTCTTTACATGTAAAGTCATTTATTTACAAACGAGATATATACAGTGGTATTACTAAAATAAATTAATAACTAGCTTAAATCTAAAATAGGCCGTTGAGGCATTGTAGCAAGGATGCTAACGGCATTTCCTCGCTGTATCGCAATGCTGATACGTTGTGCGAGGTAGCCGCCAGCTCTTCGGTCACCAGTTACGTCAACCAGACGCTTCGCGATTTCTGCGAACAACTTAATACGTTGTGCGAGGTAGCCGCCAGCTCTTCGGTCCCCAGTTACGTCAACCAGACGCTTCGCGATTTCTGTGAACAACTTAAAAAATAATCATTCTTTTAAATCCTAGGTAGATTATATCTTAAGTACCTCTCGAGTGCGTGTTCAAGCTCTCAATAGATTTGATTTCCTTACAGTTTAATTGACGGATCGGTCCATCCCAATTTGCTATGTTAAAATTACCCAATTCAGTGGAGGATCCCAGGATTACCCAATTCGGCGAAGGAAAACATCGTGAGGAAACTCTTTGGGTTGGAAGGTCAGATGGCAGTCGCTTTCGTAAAAACTAGTGCCTACGTCAATTCTTAGGATTAGTTGTCAAACGAACCTCAGGCTCCCATAAGCCATGGCAAAATGCTGGGATAACGCGAGGAAGAAGAAGAAGTAGTAGTAGTAAACTCTTTATTGTACAAAAAATAAAGAGAAAGAAGAAGTGGTGGGTCCAAGATTTTACCCGTTGGTTGTCGGTTGGCATCCACCTAAAATCAGCCCTTCCCCAATTTGTGCGACCGATCTGTTATTTTAAGTAATACCACAGAATAAATAATAGTACTACCGTACAGAAAGGAAACTTCCTACAAAATCGAAGTTTGACAGCGGTTCAGGGACGAATCATGCTATCTCTTTCTAATATATGGCACTATCCCTTTCGGGTATTTAGGGTTGTCAAAATTCAAGTGATTATCTTATCTGTGGTCGTGCACGCAAAAGGAAGTCAAGTCGTGCCAACCCTAATAATTGCTCGGAGCAATGCTGAGCCGAGCGGAGCCGAGTTTGGCCGAAGTCTGGAGTTTCGCACCCCTGGTAATACATTTAAATTGGTACCAAAGGTGAATGATTTGGTACATTAGCCGGAGATCTATCAATTCAAAATCAACAGTTTCATTTTCATTATTTCTAAATTCTGTATAATATATTATACCTACCTAGGTAGGACAGGTAGGTACGTCTATTCTTAATAGTTGTTTATGTGACTACTACATAATTACAATAAAAAATACCTAAAATACGAGTGTGTGAACATCACACGAGTTACTGAAGTTGTACATACAAAACGTCTACCTATTCGCTCTATTCAAATTTACTTTGTATTACAATTTTTATCAACAGCACCAGACGTAGATATGTTATTTTAATGCTCATGCCAATGTTTTAAAATGGGACTGGGTTATATAACCACTTGTCTCTATAAATTCTTAGTCTTTAAGAACAATCACTGTACTATACTTTTCTCAAAAAAATATTTGTATTTGTAAAATAAAACGCAATTAACTAATTTGAAAGACCGAAGTGATCCCATAAGTTTAGTGCTCCGTGAACAAAGTTTTGTACGGAACACTAAAAATTATGGGAGCGGCTTTTTGGCGACGGGTTTGTGTGTCTAAGCCTCTTTTTAGCTTAGCTTCCACAATGCCCGATCCTAACCCAATGGTCAGCTCAATATTTATCGTTTCACTAGTGACCATTACGACTGCGGCCGCCATTTTTATTTCAGCCCGGACTGGCACGTGCACGCTCCACTGTTTATACGCTTGGATCTTATATACTCTGAATTGTGAGCTTTAAGTAGGTATATAATTATTATATATTTCTCTCATCTCTAACCTAGCCGCCGCCGTACAGTTACGCTCTGATTTTAAACCTATGTATTAGGTACATGAAACTAGGCATGAAATTTTACGTAACATTTACCTATTCTAGTCTAGTTTTCGTTGCTGAAAATTGATATAGGTACAAAGAAAATAAAGTGCGTAAAAGTTTATATGTAAAACTTAATTATTTAGAAACCTTGAAACTCCCATTTATTTAAATATTTAGAAATTCAAGTGTCGGTGTACTAAAATGTATTATGTGATTTATTAAAAAAACTAAAGCTAATAAATATACATACAACGAAATAGAAATAAATAATCTGAAAACGCATAAATCTACACACAGTCCACTTTAAACAGAAACCTATAAGAATGCCCAATAAAATTTTATTCCCACTAGAAAACAGAACTCTAACTTCCGAATAATATCTCCATGCAAATCGATAGGAAATACCATAGATAAGAACGGGAATCGACTCGGCACGTGCTGCGTATCCAGACAAACTTTCAATTAAAAAAAATAAAAATGAAGAATTTTGTCTATGCCCAACTTTTTTTTACCGCCCAAAACACAATATTTCGTATTTATTACGCATCATTAAGGTCTGTTTTCGTTTAATCTTTATTTTATGAGCGGCAAACTTATCATGGTATGTTTATTCGTGATGAGTATGAGTAAAATCCTTGTACAGCTAGGGGTGGTCCTTTGGACTTTTTTTATGAATTTTTAATGTAATTTATGAGTGTGCAGGTACGTGATGATGCTAGATGATTTCTGATGATTGAAACACTTAAGTGATTCATATGAATCATGCTCGTCAAAACATGTCTTGATGAAAATTACTCTAATATGATTATGGGTGTAATTAATATCCTGGTGTACTGGTGTGCGATGTGACATTTGAAATTATAGTATCATTTAATTAAGTTACCTCGGTATAGATTTAGATTTCTTTATTTCAAGATGAAAATTACACTATAAAGCTACATTCGTCAAAATTATGTTTATCTTCTCATCATGATCGTCAAAAATTACATTATAAATTTAAAATAAATAAAAATAAAAATTAATTAATAAGATTAATTGTGTCTCCCAATAAGGATCGTCATGTCCAATGAAAAACATGTCAAACAATTGAATATTCATTCGTAATTTTTTCATTGGAGACTAATTTTAATATCTTCTGTCATAAAAAAACCGGGCAAGTGCGAGTCGGACTCGCGCACGAAGGGTTCCGTACCATAATGCAAAAAAAAAAAACAAAAAAAAAGCAAAAAAAAAAACAGTCACCCATTCAAATACTGACCACTCCCGACGTTGCTTAACTTTGGTCAAAAATCACGTTTGTTGTATGGGAGCCCCATTTAAATCTTTATTTTATTCTGTTTTTAGTATTTGTTGTTATAGCGGCAACAGAAATACATCATCTGTGAAAATTTCAACTGTCTAGCTATCACGGTTCGTGAGATACAGCCTGGTGACAGACGGACGGACGGACGGACGGACGGACGGACGGACGGACGGACGGACGGACAGCGAAGTCTTAGTAATAGGGTCCCGTTTTACCCTTTGGGTACGGAACCCTAAAAATGATCTAAAGCAAATGTTCGATACCTACATCTCACACATACCAATTTCTATCATTTTGTTAATTTCTTTTTCGTCAGTGTCTTTGAGCAGCAAAATAAAAATCGACCCAGATTTTTTTTGTTACTTTGATATTATATTACCTGCAGGCAAACTGTTAAGTAGTTTTGCAGGGAACTGTTCTATTTTATTATAGTTAATGTTTAACCCTTGGGCTATTAAGGAGACAATACAACACAATTTACATATTTCGATTTTTGAAAATACATATATAAGTACTACGTTTCTGGACTTGTCCCAATGCACCATAAGATGAGTTGGGAAGTTGGGATAACTTCGGAAATGAAATGTGTGCGAGATTACTGCCATATCTCATAATTACTACTTTACTGCTCTAACTTGACATTAATTTCACATGTTTCTTATACTCTTAATTTACTTTGTCGATTTAGAACTCCGTAAACTATACATATACATAGGGGCTGTCCATAAATTACGTCATCGATTTTTGACGATTTTGGACCCCCCCCCCCCCCCTATAATCATCCAAAAATCATGCATCAAATGACCCCATTTCCTCCTACTTCCCGATTCCTAGCCCCAATTACTCGTAGGTACTTAGGCCTTAAAATTCGGACATGAAAATAAAGTCAAACCGCTCAAACCATTTTCAATAATCCATTCCATAGTCAAAAGAAAAAAACAATATGGGTTTATGGTAATTCCCTGGTGCGACAAGACACCTAATCGAAAGGAAATGACTGGCCAGAAAGTGCTTTAAACACTTTTTTGTCGCTAGCAAAACTGTTCTCTGGTAGTCTTGGACTATTTTATTATGCAAGAAGCCTTAGAGCCTAATACTAATAAGTATTTTCCGTGTGTCGTTCAATTTTAAATTCTTCGCTTGCTCGGGTATCAATTAGCACGAGAAGTTAGACAATAACTTTGCCCTTTTGGAAAACGAATAACTATGTATATCTAAATAATATCTATATCTAAATCAGTCCCGCCGTCTTTAACAAATCGGGGAACATCGATAGGTATGCCTACATAAAAAAAAGCCCGACGAATTTATTATCGCCTATTCTATTTAAATGAATGACATAGATTTCTAAAACTATTTTAAAATCTACGCAAATTTTCCACAATTAAAAGATTTAACCGTATCAATACAGGCCAATCGCCAATCGGCACATTTTCAACACGTGCTTAGACCAATGTCCTTTTTACCCACTTTTATGAAACCAAAACAGCAGCTAATCGCCCATTGTGTTAATATTTCCAAACATAGATGTTATTCCTATCATACACACTTTTACTCTAAATCCACCGTAAATAGAACTTCACTTACGAATAGCTATGTCAGATCTCGAGCTCAATTTATTCTGCTGGTTGGTTTGCGCTCAAAAAGCGATGAAAATAACTGCGCAGGAGCAAAATAAAAGATCACGATAATTCCTGATAAGGTTCATTCAAGAATTTATGCTTTTTAAATGAAACGGCAGTTCTTAATACAATATACATGTTACTTATGACGTTTTGTTTGAAGATGGTATGTATTTTGCGCAGTTTTCGCTGGCCGGTATTAAAATAAAACTGTTTAACAGCTGATACTGTATACGGTCGTTGGATGTGTAGGTATATTCTCTAGACTAGACCAGAGTATTTTATAAAGCCACAAGTTTTAAGTTAAAAGTTGCCTACGAGCCTCGATGCATATGTTTTCGTCTAGTCAAACCATTTTTTGAGGTTCTCGCGTTTTGTACAAAAATAATGTTTTAGTTTAAAAAAAAAGGCTACTAGGTAAAGCAACACGGCTCTGCCAATGTACTGACAATTTTGTTTCGAGCCCATGCAAGAGTATGAAACCGATGGTCCCGGGTTCGAATCCTGGTAAGGGCATTTATTTGTATGGTGATACAGAATAGATATTTGTTCCTACGTCATTTATTAATACCGCTCTAGAACAGGGCTCTCCAAACCCCAGCTCCAAACAGCAGCAACCGTATACCCCCCCCCCCCCCCCCCCCCCCCCGCGAAAGTTTCTGAGGCGCAATATGGCCCTCAGATAAAAAAGTTTGAAGACCTCTGCTCTAGAATACCACTGTCCCTTATCAGTTCCTACTAATTATGGCAACCCTAACTATTATGGTTCCTATTACTGTGTCATTTTATGTTCATGTGTAAAAATTATTAGAATAAACAAACTTGTTGTGTGGAACTAGACGAACTAATTTGCATCGGGGCTCGTATTTTCACTAGAGAAAGTAACACTCCCTGGTCATACTCGTATTATACCTAAATGTTATATATTTCTATATCGAATTTGGAAGCAAATTCTGGAGCAAAGTAAGCACATTGTATGGTAGTGCCTACGCCAATATTTGGCGTTAGGTTTCCAAAAGCAAATCCCGGATTCTTTCAAGATGCAAACGGGAAAGCGTTAAGATTAAGGGCCAGAATCTAAGAATCATTAGTTTTAAAACAATAGCGTAGCATTTTTAAGGTCGTGCACAGCAGGCGCCGTGAATAACTGGCATCGGCATTAGTCCAGCGCACAAATAAGATCGCATCGCGTCGCCTCGCTTCCTGTAGCGTCTTCGGACTTCGGCGAGGAGGTGTCAACATGTGGATATGCTTTTTCGCCACTCCCGCTCGGAAAGACTGAAAAGGCTCTCTAATAAATAAATTTAATTACACAAACGGGTCTACCGCGATATAATTTAATTATTTTTGCCTTAAATTTCGACGTTTCAGCTGAGTTGCACCGACTGAGGTCACGGTAGACCCGTTTGTGTAATTAAATATGTGTACAAAACGCGAGAGTTTAAAGTGTTATAGTAAATAAATTCTTCAATAAGTAATAAATTCTTCAAGAACTGACGAGAAAGTTGCATTTTATCCACAAGGTAGCAAAGTAATTTATTGCAATTTTTTTATTATTTCCTCATGTGACGAGAAAGGTATTACGAATGGATGTGGAGGGAGGTAACGGGAGAGGAAAACCAAGGAAAAGGTGGATGTACTGTGCGAGAGATGTTATGAGAGTGAATGATGAGATGACGGGCGAGCGAGAGGTATGGAAGAAAAAGAATGGGATAAGGGCAAGCGAATAATGATGTTGGCTGGTGGAATTTACTTTAAAATGATGATCTTGAATGATAAATATGTAATAGCGTGTAGTCTTGAAGTGGATTTGTAACGTTTTACAGTTAGTATAAAGGATGACTCACGTTAGACCGGGCCGTGTCCGGGCCGGAGCTTCCGGCGCTTACTTTTCTATGACATGACAGACGATCACGCGATGCTTTCCATAGAAAACGATGCGCCGGAAGCTCCGGCCCGGACACGGCCCGGTCTAACGTGAGTCATACTTTATCCACGCGTTGATAAATGGTGTGGTAATAAAATGTGTATTTCACTCGGTAGCAAAATGTCTACTAAAGTTAGACCAAGAAAAGTCTGCAGCGATAAATCTAGAAACGATATGGATTACATAATGTCAGTGTCAAATGTGACGTTTCTTCAAACACAAACGTCACTCTTGACACTGACACATCTAATCCATATCGTTTCTAGATCTATTAATTGACGTATCTTAAAGTTCGAATCGGGCAGTAGGTACGCCTTTATGGAAAATGAAGACTATGTTAAGTTTATAAATAAAGCACTATATAAATCCACACTATTCCCTTCGAACACAATTAAACAATTTTTTAAATACCCCATTAGTGTCCTTAATTTGTAAACTCATTGGCAACGGAAGATTGTATCTTCTTTTGAAAAACAACCAAAAAAGAACCTTCCTTCTTCTGAAATAGGATTTATTTCCAAATGAAGTACAATTCTTTTGTCGTGTACGGTATGAACTTGGAGGTAACATTTAGTTTGTGTCGATAAGTTCTATGGGAAAATAAAGGTTGTAGCTTTACCGAATACGGTGGTCGCTATTCTATAGTTTGTCTATAGACCAGTAGATATATAGGTAATACCTATATGCAGGAGGTCAGGGTCACACATTTTGCATACCTTCGTGGCACAGACTAAACAGATACAGTCGAAGAATTTAATTTCCGTACCATTTCGTACCTTGTCATGTCATGAAAGTCATGAAAGTTCTAGAGACCTCATGAATACGACAATTGTGTAGTACTGTGACAAGGTACGAAATGGTACTGAAATTAAATTCCTGGACCGTACCTTACGGAAAATGGCCATTTAGTATGTGTTGGACGTGAATTGCGGGCCCCAAAACTGCCGGAGACAGTGCCATCTACCTACGCCAGAGTAATAAGTGTAATAACGTCATCAAAGTGGCTTCCGCCTCGTTGCAAATACCTACTGCATATTGCACCCAAACTACATATGTAGGGTATCAAATGAAAGTAGATTAAAATACTACAATTAGTTTTTACACTGTGTTCCAAAATATAATACAGGTTAAGAACTATTTACAAGTTGTTCGCAGAAATCGCGAAGCGTCTGGTTGACGTAACTGGTGACCGAAGAGCTGGCGGCTACCTCGCACAACGTATCAGCATTGCGATACAGCGAGGAAATGCCGCCAGCATCCTTGGTACAATGCCTCAAGGGCCTATTTTAGATTTAAGCTAGTTATTCATTTCGTTTAGTAGTACCACTGTATATATATTGTATGTAAATAAATGTTTAAAAACAAATAGGTACCTACATATATTTTACAAATATATCAAAATCAGTAAAATAAGTGTTTTACATCAAAATAAAACGGGGTATGGTAACAGCACCACGTTTCAGTCTGGCGATATCGGGTTTATTGAAGCTTAGGAACACCACTATAAGGATCAAAAATCAAATTGCCATAATATAATAATTATGCATACGATACAGTTCTAAAGATCCTATACGGCTGCCACCAGTTAGATACTGACATATTCGCTAGCGTGTGCGTAACTTACTTTAGCATCTCGCTCGTATTCGCATATTAGTGCGAGCGAGATGTATAGAAAGTAAGTTACGCAGACGTTAGCGAATATGTCAGTTTGACACTGTTAAGGCAGTCGTGGTAAGGCTCGGTAGATACCGTCTAAGCTTACTTTGCATTGGCGTAAGTAAAGGAGTGTCATCGCAAAGAAATTTGACATTAATGATGACATTTCCAAACTTTATTACATATTGCAAATACCATGCAGAGTTACTTTGGTCCGACTCCGTTCTAACTTTTTAAAAGTTTTGACAGCTAAAAGGCCACGTTATCAAATGCTATCGGCTAATCAGCGGTATCTGTGGAGCGATGCGCCCGCGCCGATACCGATAGGCCGAGATAAATGCGCGCCGAAATACGCACGAGCAAAAAGACGCAAGCATGGACCGCGGTATGCAGTGGAGAGCCAGCATTTTTTATTAAAAAACCCTTATTTACATAGTTATAAATAAATAAATATTGATTATTATAGGACATTCTTACAAAGATTGACTAAGTCCCACAGTAAGCTTCAAGGCTTGTGTTGTGGGCACTCAGACAACGATATCTGGGGGCACGGCAGTGCCCCCGCCAAGTCGAGCAAAACAAAGAGGTACGGACCATCCTTTTCTCGAAGCGATTCAGGCCATTTTCGACGTCCTGTTATTTTGTGCTGGCTAAAGCTAGAACTCTGAATTTTCAGTGACATAAAGGGCTTTTTAATTAATATTGATACGGTTTTAACACCCCCTCTGGCACTGACTAAAATAACCGACTTGGTTTCGTATTATATCTCAAAACGTTTTTGTAGTAGAAGAATTGCGTTGCGAGACTTGCATCTTTTTACATGTAATGTTTTGATGGGATATATAAATACACAGAAAACATCCATGACTCAGGAACAAATATTTACTTGTGCTCAACATATTTATTGAAGGTTTCACAGTTTTCATGAAATTTTTTTAAAACAAAAATTGGGGATATAAAAGTGGGGGCATGGGGGGAAACAGTAACTTCTCGGCGTCTTTCTACTTCTATTTATTCTTATAAACGTAAAAGCTATATATGCATGCCAATTTTCGCGCTTTGTGACGGATGGGACCATAGTTAGAGTTAAGGAGCCGCACTATAAGGCAAAACATTTTTACAAAAGGAGGAAAAAACTTAGGCAAGATCATAAAGAAGACAAGTACCTAATGGTGCTTAATTGTAGTACTGGACTATAGTCGAACTTGTTGACCATAGTTGTAGTACCGGACTGTAGTCGAGTGATTTTATGGTACTAACTGCCCGATTCGAACTTTACGATACCTACGTCAAATATTACGGCTAGATACGATATGGATTAGTTATGTCAGTGTCAAATGGGACGTCTCTTCAAACAAAACGTCATTTTTGACACTCACATATCTAATCCATATCGTAATATATGACGTATCTTAAAGTTCGAATCGGTCAGTTTTGTAAAGCTTGGTTCTCTTTCGCAGCGAGTCCGCGGCGGTGTCGGCAAAGGAAGGCGACACCGACACTGTTATTTAGTGTCACGGTAGCACACGCTGTAGGAAACGCATATTCAGAGAATACCTTGTTTTACCTTTATACCGCGCATATGGAAATCGGTAGACAGTCCAGTGTACCGGGTAGCAGAGATAAATGATGAAACTTACAATTTTCACGAAGTTACTACTACTGTTGTGGATAAAGTTGTATTTTATCCCCATGTGTGGCAAAATAAACAAATGCAATTTTTGAGTTGTTTCCTTATGTTGGCTGGTAGAATTGATTTTTATATGATGATTTTGAATGATAAATATTTAATAACATTCATTTTGAATTGATTGTGGTGTGGTGTGGTGAAAATTTTTGTGTTTCACTCGGTGGTAAAATTATTGTTTAAACCTAGTGCCTTGAAACCTGTACAATGCTCAAGATTCCACTCGCTACGCTCGTGGTTCAATTTTGGAATCTTTCGCTTGCTCGGGTATCAATATTAGCACGAGAGGTTAAAGAAAAACTTGGCCACCTTGTAAAACAAATAACTATTAAATAATAAACGCCTCAAATAAAACAATACATTGTACCTTGTACCGCTAGTACCTTTCGCCATATCTTTCGTGCATGTCAAATAGAAGCCCGTCATTGAGCTTGTCCATCTCTTATTGTCCGCTATATATCCCTAATTAATTGTACTTTGATTGTACCCGTCAAGATGCTATCGATATCGACTCGATACCGATACCGATTGATACTATCGATATCGATTGTCCCGGGATTGAAGAGGTATTACGTTGTCGATTGAATCGATAAATTTAAGTCGATTGATTTATGCCCAGTGGCGTGTTTGTCAAAACGGTTCGAGAGATGTGTTTTTTATTCCAAACATTTTTGTCATAATAAGATCAAAGTACCTGCCTGTGATGATTGTAAACATAGGTTTACCGGTCTGGCCTAGTGGGTAGTGACCCTGCCTATGAAGCCGATGGTCCCGGGTTCGAATCCTGGTAACGGCATTTATTTGTATGATGATACAGATATTTGTTCCTGAGTCATGGTTGTTTTCTATGTATTTAAGTATTTATATATTATATATATCGTTGTCTGAGTACCCACAACACAAGCCTTCTTGAGCTTACCGTAGGGCTTAGTCAATTTGTGTAAGAAATGTCCTATAATATTTATTTATTCTTTTTTTTTATCTATCTATCTATCTAATTCCTTTAAACGAGTAATTCTTGTTTATTTATATATTTCGGGGATCTTGGAAACGGCTCTAACGATTTCGATAAAATTTGCTATATGGGGGTTTTCAGAGGCGATAAATCGATCTAGCTAGGTTTTATATCTGGTAAAACGCGTATTTTAGAGTTTTTATATGTTTTCCGAGCAAATCTCGGTCTCCCACATATTGTAAATATAATATGTAGGTAAGCTTACAAATACATATGTGACGTCCCACGGTCAAAGGTACCTTATGGCGGGTATGGAGTTATGCATACCCCAGTAATCTATAATAAATAAGCTATCGATAACACAAAAGATCAACCTTCTAGGTTGAGTAGTTACAGAGATATGATTTTTTGAAAATAATGTTGTGAAATGAGCAACTTTACGATAGAGAAGTTTTAAGTTTAGCCGCCTAAAAAACTATGTTCCTGAAGTAAGTTACATAGTTGACTACAAATAATAATACCTTATATATCTGAGATTAAAAAAATATTGCGACTTGTTCTGTAATGCAAATAGAAACTTTTGATATCGACTGATTTATGTGTATACTAACCAATCTCTTGAAAATAAAGTTTTATTTCATTTTCACGATTGATTGCAATGAGCTCTCAAGATTTAAATTTTATCTATTAGAAAACGACACTGACAGACAGTTTAAGCAAAAAACAATACCGATTTAGAGGTGAAAATGTATTTTCTGACTTTTTCATATAAAATCACAAAATTGAATATTTTTACTTTTAATGTGACACTCAATCAATTTTTCTGAGCACATATGAAAGAAATTCTGTCATTCAAATGAAATAAATCCTAAAACCACAACTAAATACTATATTTAACCCCTTATGCCACTTTAAACTTACATAACAATAACAGTATTTGCTCCATACATTTACGAAAAGGTACCTTATGGAAATAAATCTAATAATACATCACTACAAAATATCAATCATATTACAGTTTATCTTTTATGAATAGAAAATATTAATTTACATTAAACTGCCCAAAATTTAATTAGTTCTTCGTCATAATAATCTTAAAAAAGACCAATAATTTGTATACTAAGAAAAGGTACCTTGTGATTAAGTTACATGATGAGGCATGATGATGATGGAACAGTTAGGATAAACTAATAATATTTTGGGGTTAAGATGGTATAAGTCGTCTATTTCTTAGCAATAATATATTTCGGTTGCTATTGAAGATAAGCGGCATTGAGGTTCAATGACCTCAGATATTCCATAAGGTAATGCGTCGGGTATCGGCATTTTTCAGCAAACCAACGGCTGATTTACTGCATGCGACCAAACCAAATGAAGATTATTCTAGTTAAGAAAGACTTGACGAGAGTAACTTTGGTATAATAGCAGGCTACTTGGATTTGTAATGTCGGTCTATGTACGGTTATAATATTTGCGAGGCGCCCCAACCAGAACTGAAATTATCAAATTAGTTTTGCAGAATGCTAATACAGTTCTCTACCAAACTTCTTTTCCCGTATTGACTAGTTTTTTTGGGAATTTTCAATCTTTTTTCCATAAGGTACCTTTTCTACTAAACTCTGAGACGACATTACTAGGCTTATAACTAACTTATACCAAAAATAAAAACAGGTAAACAAACGTTACGCATTAAGGATTCAGATCACACAATAAAAAAAAATTGAGCATTTTTCACCTCTTTACAAAGCATTTCATATCTCCGAAACTAGAAACCCTCATAAGGTACCTTTTCCCGTGGAACGTCACATATGATGATTTGTAAACTTATTGCAACGAGATGAGTTAGAGTAGGTACCATTGGTCAGTTAAAGTGTGTTGCTGTAGATATTCATATTCATATTCATTTATTCATAAAATTACAAACTTTACATGTCAAAAGGGTTATTAATTAATTAGGTCAATTTCAATTAAATTACAATTCATTAAAATAAAATAAAACAATATAAAAATTATCAATACAATTCAAATAAATAAAATATTAAATTAAGTTACGATTAAATCATAATTACTACTATACTTGTTAAGTTAGTATAGTCATATAGTGTAGTCGCGGTCATTATGTAATTTGTATACGTTGTAAATACTTACAACCTCTTTATGCAATAATGCAAATAATAAAAAAAACACTTGTTTATGAATGTGACTGTACCACACGGAAATCAAAGATTCCAGAGGCGAACTAACGCTCAAACGAATGATTTGTACAAATATGGACTGGCCATCTGCATATCGCCTGATGTTGGTAATAGACGTGCGCGCCGGTAGAAAAATACCGGGCGGCGGCGCGCCACGAAAAAATCCACGGCGGCAGCGTAACGCCGGCGGCGTGGGATTTTCAACTTTTCAATATACGTATAATGAAAAACCAAGATTAACTCTTAAATCAACAAGGGAAAACTTCTAAAAAAAAACTGTGTTTCATCGTTTTTTTGGTTTATTGTAGAAAAATCATGAAAAAAATTCTAATTATAAGTAATGTTGAATAAAACATATGTCAAGTATGTTGGACGTTGCTATGATCGGTGTAAATAAAAAGATACGTCGCGTAGTGAAAAGACGTCCAGTATTTTGGACACGCCGAGTATAGAGTACCTACCTACTTTATGTGCATAAGGTCTTTTCCAAAAAAAATCCATAAAAATATATTTTTTTATCTATTTGGTTCATTACGTTGTAATACGGCAAGTAATGACTTTTTAGAACGTTTTGAAACACCCCTCTCTAACATCCCTCTATTTAATTTATTTACCACAAAAACTACCAGAAAATTTAATAATTTTACTCTTCGCATACTTGGCAACGTCCAACATATTGGACTTAGCAAAAGTGCCGTGCCGTGTAATCGGCAACGGGCAAAATACTGGACATTACACTTTTTACACTTGTTTTTACCCATAAACACAAAACATTTTTATGTAAATCATATGTGACGTCCCACGGTCAAAGGTACCTTATGGCGGGTATGGAGTTATGCATACCCCAGTAATCTATAATAAATAAGCTATCGATAACACAAAAGATCAACCTTCTAGGTTGAGTAGTTACAGAGATATGATTTTTTGAAAATAATGTTGTGAAATGAGCAACTTTACGATAGAGAAGTTTTAAGTTTAGCCGCCTAAAAAACTATGTTCCTGAAGTAAGTTACATAGTTGACTACAAATAATAATACCTTATATATCTGAGATTAAAAAAATATTGCGACTTGTTCTGTAATGCAAATAGAAACTTTTGATATCGACTGATTTATGTGTATACTAACCAATCTCTTGAAAATAAAGTTTTATTTCATTTTCACGATTGATTGCAATGAGCTCTCAAGATTTAAATTTTATCTATTAGAAAACGACACTGACAGACAGTTTAAGCAAAAAACAATACCGATTTAGAGGTGAAAATGTATTTTCTGACTTTTTCATATAAAATCACAAAATTGAATATTTTTACTTTTAATGTGACACTCAATCAATTTTTCTGAGCACATATGAAAGAAATTCTGTCATTCAAATGAAATAAATCCTAAAACCACAACTAAATACTATATTTAACCCCTTATGCCACTTTAAACTTACATAACAATAACAGTATTTGCTCCATACATTTACGAAAAGGTACCTTATGGAAATAAATCTAATAATACATCACTACAAAATATCAATCATATTACAGTTTATCTTTTATGAATAGAAAATATTAATTTACATTAAACTGCCCAAAATTTAATTAGTTCTTCGTCATAATAATCTTAAAAAAGACCAATAATTTGTATACTAAGAAAAGGTACCTTGTGATTAAGTTACATGATGAGGCATGATGATGATGGAACAGTTAGGATAAACTAATAATATTTTGGGGTTAAGATGGTATAAGTCGTCTATTTCTTAGCAATAATATATTTCGGTTGCTATTGAAGATAAGCGGCATTGAGGTTCAATGACCTCAGATATTCCATAAGGTAATGCGTCGGGTATCGGCATTTTTCAGCAAACCAACGGCTGATTTACTGCATGCGACCAAACCAAATGAAGATTATTCTAGTTAAGAAAGACTTGACGAGAGTAACTTTGGTATAATAGCAGGCTACTTGGATTTGTAATGTCGGTCTATGTACGGTTATAATATTTGCGAGGCGCCCCAACCAGAACTGAAATTATCAAATTAGTTTTGCAGAATGCTAATACAGTTCTCTACCAAACTTCTTTTCCCGTATTGACTAGTTTTTTTGGGAATTTTCAATCTTTTTTCCATAAGGTACCTTTTCTACTAAACTCTGAGACGACATTACTAGGCTTATAACTAACTTATACCAAAAATAAAAACAGGTAAACAAACGTTACGCATTAAGGATTCAGATCACACAATAAAAAAAAATTGAGCATTTTTCACCTCTTTACAAAGCATTTCATATCTCCGAAACTAGAAACCCTCATAAGGTACCTTTTCCCGTGGAACGTCACATATACCTCATTGCATGGTATAATAATATACTCCGCCTGGTACTCTCTTCCGACCACGTGACTGACACAAGCCCACGTCATCATGCGACAGCGCTATATGATAATATGCGATAGCGCTATATAAAGTGGCAATGTTATTGTGACGTAGGCTTGTGTCACTCTGGGAAGAGAAGACCATGTTTTATTAGACTATGCCTCATTGGAAAGTCCGATTCTGATGTACAGTCACCTGCAATAATATGTTACTCTTCACAGGCCGCAAAAATATGTGACACGCTCTAATGGCTCTACAAATAAGATCGTGTCAGATATTTTTGCGGCCTTCGTTGTGTAACATATTATTGCAGGTGACTGTACTTAGTTATTGTTACAAATACCTACTACGGTTGGAAATTTATAAAATGCATACCTACTAATCCTGACACCGGAGCCCACAGGAGAGAAAAATGTGCTGTTCGCGATAACACACTAGTTTTCTCTCCTGTGGGCAATAGTCAACAGCTTGTGGGCATGTAAGCAATGATTTTATCATAGTTCTCTAAATAAAAGGAGGACCTTTTCACGTGGATAAGGGTTAAATAAGAAAATTAACCTTTATAGCCCTTAACTCTTGTGTATGTCTACAGGAAAGACATAACACAGTGATCTGTTTGACCCACATACGTATAATGCCTTAATAAATATTTAGGTAATATTAAACTAAATATATAGAGTCAGACCGAGATTTTAAACGTCAAACTTCTATGAAATTATGGCGTGTAAATAACACTTGCACTACGTGGGCTAGCAAAATCGCTGCAGGCTTTTCTTGGTCTAACTATAGACGTAAGTATACATCAATATGTTGGGTAGACGCATCGCGGTAGCTTGTACTGTGTCCTGCGGTGTTATTGCAACTGCTAACCGAGCGATGGCAAGTTATCTTATCTATTATACCGGGTGTGGCCTGTAACATGAGCAAAAAATTAAACTGTAGGCTGTACTCCTCATACTGACCAACATTTGTTCAGCGACTTTTAAAATAACTTGTGGTTTGATTTTTAATACACTGTAAAGTTTATTCTAAGACGCAATGTATTGCGAATTTTGTTATGTTTAAGGCGTGACAAGCAACGTCAATCACAATGATATGGCGTGGCGATGGCGTCCATTGAAGATAATATTTTGTATGAAAAATAGGGAGTCTAAATACTTCATAATTGTTAAAAGTTGTTGAACAAAAGTGTCTCGGTTTGAGGAGTACAATCTATGTTTTAATTCTTTGCTCGTGTTACAGGCCTCACGCGGTAATATGGTCGGCGGACACTTTTTGTATGGAGGCCGGTCAAGAGTTATCCTACTATACAAAAAATCTCATTCCCCTAGCGGGTCGATCAACTATTTCTTGTTGTTATTCTGTCCCATCAGCCAGGAGACAATAGTAGCATAGTTTCTTAAAAGAGCTGCTGTATATACCATGTTCTACAAACGTGCTTAGTAGATGTCCCATTATGGAAAGGCCTTATAACTACCAAAAAAATCAAGTTAGTAAATACGAAATAACTAGTATTTTAAGAGTGACCCAGGAGACCGTAACCATGGCAACTAGTGACAAGAACAGGTTGATTCACCCTGGCCATACATATTGACAAATTATTAACGACGAGTTAGCATTCGACGAATTTACGTTAGCGACTGCGTGAACTCGTTCGCATTCCCTCTCTATCGCACCAATCTGATGTAGGTACCTATTGGTGCGATAAAGTGGGAATTTTAAGTGTCAACTCGTGATACGGCTACTGATATATCGTGAAACAGAAAAGTCACTTGTAATTTTGCGCAAATTGATACCAGTTTTGAATACTAGCCTTTTCTTTGCGTCTTAGTCAATTAGGCCGTATTACGCAATCTTTGAAGAGCTCTGGGGTTCAAAAAAATCAATACAATCTAACATAATATACTTATAATATTAATCTCGAGTTGAAAAAAATTATTGCTCTAGACTAGAGCAAGACGCTAGTTTTAAAAACCACGGAAAAATTAGAGTACGTTTGTACGGAGAAAGGAGAAATGGCTTCTTTCCTTAAGTATTGGACTTGCAGTACTCGCACGGAGTCGCACGCCCTCGTCATGAATGTGAATACTCCGCGCATGCGCTTTGAGCATCCCGCTGCGCGCGGACCGATGTCTCCGCTAAGTAGCAACATGTCACACCAAATAAAACAACGAAATAACACCACAACACACGCTATTTTGAGTCTTATTCCAACGCGTTATATTTCAAAATAGAATGGTTGTGTTTGAGTACTTATGACGTTTTTTGTATAAAACGCGCGATGAATGCTTCAAAAGTAAAAGGTGGCAAGGAATTGTGTATTCTTTGGACTTTGGACTTAATACGTGTGTATATAGAGTACATTTTGAAATCTGTGAGGATAGTGTTCCAGTAGGTATAGATTTCGGGATAAAGAAAATGCTTGACAATTGTTTTGGTAGTCGGTAATACAATATCAAAATGAAAATGTATTGTAAACGCAAACTAAATTGGAAATTAAACGAACTTACCTGTAACCTGTAAGGTTTACTCGGGTAATTCCGAAATTCTGATGAAAATCACCCAAAATTCCATCATAAAAGTTTCTTTTCGGAATAATCCGACAGTTTTCGACATTCGGAATTACCCGAATACACCTTAAGTGAAGTTCTATTTCAATTATATTAGCTGCACAAATTTCGAAACGCAAACGAAATAAAACTAATCACTCCATAGGTAAGTAACAGTCATGTCATACCCCCGAAGTTGCAAATCCAAGGCTACTGTATGTTTAATTCGCTATGACAGTTCATTTTTATATAGAGGTAGAGTAAGACCAAAAAAGTCTGCAGCGATTTTGATAGCCCACGCAGTGCAACTGTTGTTTATACCTACGTCATAATTTCATAGAAGTTTGACGTTTAAGACAACACTTGCACTACGTAGGCTATCAAAATCACTGCAGACTTTTCTTGGTTTAACTCATGGTATAATAATATACTCCGCCTGGTACTCCATTCCGAGATTCGCGTATGACCTAACTGACACGCGCCTACGTCATCATGCTGTTTACAGGTTCTCAAACTTTGAAATGTGGGAGAATTTTAACCAACGGTGAAAATTATTTTAACGGCATTAATTTTAAGTTATTCATGTAGAAACATAGTAAAATAAAACAAATCTAATGTATTAAATTAAACTTTATTTATCTATACAAGACAAACGTTTAAAAAACTAATTCACAGTTACACATTAATTACCAAGCTTACGACGTGAAAAGTTTGGAAAACACTGCGACTGCTGACACTGAACGAGAAGGAAAAAACAATTAACACGCGTTCGACAAGGATGACGGTCAGGGCATGAAGTTATCTAGATCCGAATTGTCAAATGTGCCCAGCGCTATCCTGTGTTGCCAGTAGTATAAACAGAATTACCCGAAAGTCTGAAATTTCTTTCGTGAATCGGAAGATATTGCTAACGAGTAATTAAAAATGACGTGTTATTGTAAAATTTAAGCTAAAATACATATAAATGAAAATTATAAAATTATAAAGAAATATTTTAACTTATTAACCATGGGTATAATGTACCCATGTAACATGTTATGTTGAAATAAAGTGGCAATGTTATTGTGACGTAGGCCCGTGTCACTCTGGGAATGGAAGACCATGTTTTATTAGACCATGGTTTAACTGTAAAATGTCATGTTTAACCTTAGATCATTTAGTAACTGGAGACGTCATCGCTGTCATTTTCTGTACGAAACAGTCTGCCGATTTTTGCGGGGGAGGGGACGTCAAATGTATTGCTATGTCTACATGATTTGTACGTAACGTACAAACAGCCATGTCCATACAAAAGTTTGCACAATTGTGCATGTTTTTCGGCAGAGGGGTAAGCTCTTAAAGGCGACTCCAGTTATTAAATGCTCTAAGTGTTTAACGCATTAATTTATTTAGAAATGTGACATTGAATAAAAAAATTTACGATAAAAACCTATTTCTTCAATTATTTAAAAAAAAAGCCTAACCAAAATAGGCTTGAAGGAACTGTCATTAGGAACCGTCATTCGCCGCGAGGGGTATATTTAGTTAATCGTACAGTCAACAGCAGAAGTTGCTATGCGGGCGAGGTGTTCAAAATTACCTAGACGCGCTCTTATTCTCTTAACAATAAAGTCGCGTCAAGATCATTTTGAACACCTCGCCCGCTTAGCAACTATTGCTGCTGACTATATAGTGATGAGACTGGCGAGTAAAGACAATCTGTAAGCTATTTATCTTTCCTGTCGATGTAGATGCGCGGGAGTCGATTTATTGCATAATTGAATTAATTGACTTCCGGCGCATCGCCCGGTGATGTCGCGTAGCTGAAGCATTTCATATATGTTAGGGTGGTATTCCATCTACCCATCTTGGTCCAATGTCATTGCGTCTCACTCTCTCATTAAGCAAAGTGTGAGACAAAATACACATTGCACAAATAAGTTTCATTGTCAATTTAAGTTTCATGGTATTCCATACCTTATTAAAATATACTGTGTTTAAGAAGAGGTCGGCCTCATAGCTATTATAAGGCAGAATACTATTTTGTGCAACTGGTACATTAAAAGGGTTTTTTAAATTCAAGGGCCGAAGTAACAAAACGAGACGTAGTCGAGTTTTGTTAAAATAGACCCGAGAATTTTGTTAAAATAGGCCCGAGAATTTCGTTAAAATATACCCGAGAATTTCGTTAAAATAAACCCGTGAATTTAGTTTAGACTTTTCACTCCCTCACTTTGTTCTATTCAAATCGATGCAAAGTTCGTTTAAACGGACGCCACCTACCAATTTCAAAAGTATTTAAAAGAGTTCGTAACCGATACTTTTGTGGAATGCTCCCAAAAAAATCTCACAAAAGCCAAATAAAGATGTCATGTTATACACAATTTACCCTTTGACGCAGTAACTTTGCAGTTTTACGTCAACTTATCTATTTTTATCTCTTATAAAGAAGCAAATAAATCACATGTGAATATTTCAACTTGAAAAGGTCTTAACCAACTAAGTTTTCTCACCGTTTTACGTCTTAAGTTGTAAGGGTACACCTCGCCGCGGCAGTGTCCCCAGGCCTCATTTACTTGGCCAGTGGCCATCGCGTATCGCTGCCGAGATATCGCCAGATACCGCGCGCCGATAAATAAAATATTGACGTGTACACCCGCAGGGGGCGGAGGTTACCAAGGAACATCGCAATTACTTGTGATGCTTTGGAAAAGTAAGAAAGACTATATATACCTAATTATGCGCCAGATTAGCTATAAATATATAAACTACCTATAATGCAACATATCGATTGCAAAATTGAATACTTTGTCTGCAACATCGCCCCTTATCAAAAAAATTTGCGAGTCACAGTAATGTGTCGTCGAGTCGTCATTATCGCTACTGTCATTGTACCTAATGATTATATTGCTTGTTTGTATGTAAAAATACGGTCATCATCATATTTAAGTCAATTTATTTTAAATATGCTCCACTACAATAAAATAGGTACTTAACCACTCACATGGTTGATATTTTTCAGTGACCTGACCTCTATTATTATTATAAAATAAGGGTGACAGCTGGCAACTACAGTTGCCAAAAGCATATAAGTGATTATCAATATACTCGTAAATTACTTATCCTGTCACATAGTTCTGTTATTTCTCCAACAAAACAATTGAAATGGATTATGTATATGTATGCTGAATTAAACACATATTTCTCACTGATTCTTTATTATTATATATAATACGTGTTTTTGGTACAAATCTAAATCGAAAAGGCATCTTATTTTTATATGTCATTGTTTAAATGTAGAAAATCAATAAAACTAAATCAAATAAGGTTTTAATACCGAACAGAAATTAAAGTCAAATCAGTAGCTCTTAGGGTCCTCTGCGACACCATGTGTGACAGAAATATATGGAGTTAAGCTTATGATCTGTTTACACATTGATTAGTATTTAGTACGTAAAAGCTGCAGTGGGGGAAACTAGAGCGTTCGGGCGTTCTCGGCTCCGTTCGGCTCAGCATTGATACGCAAACGAACGTCATGTTTTGCCAACCCTAATGACTATTTAGAGTTGGCAAAACATGACGTTCGTTTGCGTGCACAATCACAGATAAGATAATGATAAAGGGATAGTTCCATACATTAGAAAGGGACAACATGATTCGCCCCTGAAGCGCTGTCAAACTTCGGTTTTGTAGGAATTTTCCTTTCTGTACAGTAGTACTATTATTTATTCTGTGGTAATTAAGAAGCCAACGCCGTGTCTGCGTGTGCGCGCCGCCTTTTAAACTTGCGCCTGCGTCGCCATTAACATGCGCGCAGGATTTCTGCCTAAAAGCCTCGCGTAATTGCTCTAGTACGCATTAGTATAGAAAATACCGAGGAAGGCATCCAGCTAATGCGTCGTTAAAGGTTTTTACTATTTAAGACGCTATTTTAAATAAAATGTAGTAAAAAGGGACGAAGGAGTTTTTTTGTAATAAATGAGAAAATACCAGTTAAATAGGTACTTATTCTTTTATTAAACTGGGTATTCTAAGCACCTATTTTAATTTATTCGCGGCCTAGGTATTAAAAATTAGACAGGAAATAGTGTACCAACAAAAACATTAATGTGAAATGGGAGCCAATTCGTCGTGGTTGAATCGCCGATAAAATAATTCAGATCTACTTATATGAGTGCCAAGTTCTGTGCTGTGTAGAAAATCCTGAAATTGTAAAGGATTTGTCTTGGATCTATAGACCATTTATAAGATTAAGCGCCACTTGCACCATTCCACTAACCCCGGGTTAATCCGTTAAACCTGGAGTTGCCATGGTTACCAGTACAATTTGACACTAAGTTAACGGTTTAACCGCTTAACCTCGGGTTAGTGGGATGGTGCAAGTGGCCCTAAGAGTATTCAAAAATGCTAAACGGACATTACAACATTGGTCAGTAGTACAATTAGTTTTTAATCTTTAGTTAATAGTGGCGGTACTATCGCTGTCCCAGTAGGTAATATTCACTAGGCCACTTTAGTTCCATTTTCACCCACCGGCAGATAACCTTCCGTTTCATGCATCTCATTATTTTTCACATATGGAACGCTTACCAGCATAGACGACATAGCGAGCCATTCACAGCCCTTATACGGCACAAACTTATCTAATCTTATCCTTTAAGTTCATTTCTGGGTCTCAAACGAAAAACTACTTTAGCGCTCTAAAAGATAACACAAAATTAAATGATCCGTATTAGTACTGTGATCTGAATCTGCTCGCGTTGTATTTTCTGTCTTATTGTTCAGTTTTAAAGATGGTTTTAGTGTGGCTTTGTGTGGCGTTAGGGATCTTGTGGGTTTGGGTTCAGGGAATCTACGTTTTGCAGTCGAATGTTACATTTGTTTAACTTACTGTATTGAGCCGACCCTGCGCCGGTTGTATAAAATTTATAGAAAGTTCTTTACAAAGTGACTCCCTTGTCTTTAAATTTACCAAAATCACGTTTTATTTTGTACAATTGTCAAAATATTTAACACATGGCGCCAGCATAGGTTTCACCAGTCAATTCTACGGATAGAGTCTGTCTGTGCGGAAAGAGAAGAGTCGTAAAATGTATGGGATCCAATACATTCTACGACTCTTCTCTTTCCGCACAGACTCTAGTGACAATTTTTTGTTTTTTTTTTAAGACTGTGGGCTAGCTTTTAAGCCAAATCCTTTGCTGGTAAAACCTAACGCCATTAAAAAAACCTTTGACAGTTGCCACCCCCATTATAAGAGCGATGGAGAGGTAAAAAGTGAGTAAATAAATGATTCTCAATACATCATCTAAGCAGCTATACTCTGTATATTTAGGTACTTAAATAAAAGTACATAAATAAATTGTACATTTTCGGGTAGTTATAACATTTATTTTTTAACCAACTAAATACAAAACCACCTGGCCCCAATTTCACCACGGTGACAGGTGCGACAATTGTAAAATCACTGTTGCTGACGTCACAGGCATCCATGGGCTACGGTTACCACTTACCGCGGGCGGGCCGTATTCCTGTTTGCCACCATCATTGTATTATTTAAAAAAACTATATTATATCGGAAAAAAACAGATATTCCTTTTGTGAAGTTTCTGACAATTGTCAAGATTTAGAAGAATTGTAGGTAATTCTTGACAGGTAATGAGTTATATGTCGGAATTTCGTGACAATTGTAGTGTTTCTTATGACAATTGTCATAAACTTAGCAAGAGAAATATCTGTTTTTTTCCGATATAATAGTTTTTTTTAATAAAACAATGATGGTGGCAAACAGGAATACGGCCCGCCCGATGGTAAGCGGTAACCGTAGCCCATGGATGCCTGTGACGTCAGCAACAGTGATGTTTTACAATTGTCGCACCTGTCACCGTGGTGAAATTGGAGCCTGGATCTGTCACTAAATGACCTGACTTTAACCTACATTATTTGATCATGTAATGTTTTCATCTACCCTCAACTGGCTTAAGAAGCCATTTGAGGGTGGATTTTGTTTACTCTTTTTAGGGTTCCGTACCCAAAGGGTAAAACGGGACCCTATTACTAAGACTTCGCTGTCCGTCCGTCCGTCCGTCCGTCCGTCTGTCACCAGGCTGTATCTCACGAACCGTGATAGCTAGACAGTTGAAATTTTCACAGATGATGTATTTCTGTTGCCGCTATAACAACAAATACTAAAAACAGAATAAAATAAAGATTTAAATGGGGCTCCCATACAACAAACGTGATTTTTGACCAAAGTTAAGCAACGTCGGGAGTGGTCAGTGCTTGGATGGGTGACCGTTTTTTTTTTTGCTTTTTTTTTCGTTTTTTTTTTTTGCATTATGGTACGGAACCCTTCGTGCGCGAGTCCGACTCGCACTTGCCCGGTTTTTTTAAATACATAAAGATACAGACATAGTCTCAGGTGCTGGATGAGACTATGACCAACGATAAGCAGTTTTGCCCATAATTTGTAAGGAGCCGTAAATTAGTAGATACGGATCATGGTATAATAATATACTCCGCCTGGTACTCCATTCCCGTCTTTTCTAGGTTACCTAACTGACACAAGCCTACGTCATCATGCGACAGCGCTATATGATAATATGCGATAGCGCTATATATAGCGGCCATGTTATTGTGACGTCGGCCTGTGTCACTCTGGGAATAGAAGACCATGTTTTATTAGACTATGATATGGATTAGATACAGAAGAAATCGCCGGTAAGCTGGATCATGGAATGACGCTCTTTGAAGGTATGAAGGTCGTATCTATTTCCAAAATGGCTTGAAAAGTGCTGTAAAGATGATGAATGCGACATTATTCGCAAATGCCTGACAGGATAGCTTTCTGCTTTTGGAAGTGGTCGACAAATTACCTAGTAAGTACTAGTAACTAAACTAGTAGGTAGTAAGGTAAATGTACTGGTGCTCGACGCAGTCCCAGTACATGTAATTTTGAAACTTAAGTCATTGTCAATAGAGGTGACTGCAAGATGTCATCTATTGGGCATTAGCATATCGAGAACTGGTACGTTTACCTTACTTTTAGGTTTTGAATATTTCTAGTAACATAAATGGATGTCTAGACTATAGTTTGCATTGAGATTGTTCTTAAATATTAAAAAAAAAACCATAAGAGGATAAAGCCCAGTCCGGCGCACAGCTCGGTAAATTCGCTGCGCGCAAAGCGGCGCGGACATTACCGCCGCATTCGGCGCGCCCGGTGGCACGAGCCAGCTGTACCCTCAGTTAAATACCAGCGTTTAAGGGACTCCTTACTAGACCCTACGCACGGTCCTGCTGCGTAGACGTATAAATAACACTTGCACTGCGTGGGCTATCAAAATCGCTGCAGACTTTTCTTGGTCTAACTCTAGTCAAGCTGCGCGCAGTACATGTTAGTCGCTCGTATCGCAATACATGTGGGGTCATGTTTGAGAGTAGAAGTCTGCTTCTACATATCCTCTAGCCGCCCAGAGACCTATAAAAAGGTCTCCTGTTCAATTCAAATTTGAACTTTGTGTTGACAAAATAAAATTTCATTTTGCTTGGCAAGGTTTGACGTATAGAGGATATAATAATAATAAATAAATACATGGGTGTTTATTGTTGCGCCTGTGAACGGGTTCCATAAATAGCCCGCAGGGCAGCTTGTGGCGAGCTGTTGGGAAGTAACGACCCCACGGACCCGAGTGCTCCCGAGAGTCGGTCAGGGTCTCCGTCTCCGGCGTGTCTTCGTCGGTCGGAGTGGATCCCAAGGGGACCCGCAGGACTCTCAGCTCTGGCTTGCCTTAATTGGCCGTCCAGAGAGGAGTCGTTAGAGCTATATGCTCCAGGGGTGGAAGTGAAAGATGCATAAGACGCGAGTTGGCACAGTGGCTGCTAACAGCCACTGGGTAGAAAGCGGCGCACACCTCTCGACACCCCTGAGTCGCTCACACCGATGTTGCTCCTGGTCGTCTTCGCGACGGCAGTTTCAGGGGCCCATCTAGTGCGCGGCAAGTCACCACCTGCCTCGATAACTTGTGTGAACATTGTTATGGCAGGTGTCCGTACGTCTTTGTAATAACCCAGTCTCATAGTCCACCCAAACTTCAATCCATAGACCGGTATACTGTTCTCTTTTTCTACAATAGTCCCAATGCCTGCTGAGACCGGTTCATGGGTGTCTATTGTAGCACCTGTGAACGGGTCCAGCAGGCGTTCTACATGACATAAAAGCTCTCCAAGGGGCCTCTACGTGTTGGATCTGTGTCCCCACGCAAGCCTATCAAAAAGCCGGGATTATAGGCCCGTGATATCCAAGGAGATACAAATAATAAATAAATAAAAATAAAATATTTTTATTGACAAAAACCAGTACATGGGTGTTGAAGTCCCTGTCTTCTGAGCTAGATAATAACCTGTGTTACAGAAGTCAGTGTCCTCTCCCAGACAATAGAAACTAATATGTATGTAGGAAACAGGAAATTATATATTAGGGCTTATTAATTACAATTTATTGTAAATTTTTAAAATTTTCTATAGTTATTCTAATTCGTCGATAAACACCGTTTACTAAACTCCCGTTAGCCCGTTCCACCGGCCCGCCGGCTACGTTTAATTAGTCCTATCGCTAATTATTTACGTAGCTCACGACGCGGTTTCAACTATTCCTGATTTATATCCACTTAGATACACTCTTGCCTCTCCCTGTTGGTTTAGTAGTTATACACTGACAAGATTTTATTTGGCCTTCTGCCAGTGGGAGACACTCCTGACTTTGGGCAAACTCGGCTCCGTTCGGCTACACAGTAAACACATATTCCTTAAATTATTTTTTAATTTAACCGAAAATGATTAAAGAAACTGTTATAGGGGCCATCATTTATTGTCGCGGGAGCAGGGGTGCGAAACTCCTCCCTTCGGGCAGACTCGGCTCCGTTCGGCTCAGCATTGCTCCGAGCAATTATTAGGGCTGACACAAATTGACGTCCCTTTACGTGCACGACCACAGATAAGATAATAACTTGAAATTTAAGTTAGAATGGGATATCATGATTCGTCCCTGAATCGCTGTCAAACTTCGGTTTTGTAGGAAGTGTCCTTTCTGTACGGTACTTATTATGTGATTCTGCCATGATGCGGATTTTCAGTGGTAGGGGAGACCGAGGTGAGTTGTGACAGAGGAGAGTTGTGACATTGTCGATTTTTTGGAATCTATTAACTAATAAAAACTTTTTACAAAAAAAAAGCAAACCGACTTCAAAAAGGATGAAATAAAATATTATCCTTTTTGAAGTCTATGCGTTACCAACTGATATGTTTGAAGTCGGTGCCAAATTTTGAAGCATACCATGATTTTGGTGCGATTCGATAAGGATGTACCTACGTTGGATTGCCTTACACGACGACAATGAACGTACATTCTGTAGGTACAGTCGACGTTAAAAATATGTTTACACTTTTCGCCTTATTACAAAGGAGTAAGGTGCAAAAGTGTAAACATATCTTTGACGTCGATTGTATCTAAGAACACACGATCAAACCTTCTTGGCGCAGTCTGTACCATGTTTGTCGGCACATTAGTGGAAATCCAATGCATTTTTTTTCCGTCGTATTTTTTAAAGAGCATTTCTTACTAATGCTCGAACAGTCTATAGCACGCAAGTGTGAGATTGGGATGAGTAATTTCCCGTTCCTTATCCAGAGGACTACATTTCAAAATATAAAACAATTCAAGAAATTTACCTTCTTGCCAAATTTCACCTAAAGCGGTTCAGTTGTTTAGCCATGAAAAGGCGACAAAGAGGCAGACAGAATTACTTACACATTTGTAATAGTTATTAGTACAGTTCTAATGGCATTTATAGCCATAAATCTGATTATTTTTGACCGGTATTGTTACTACTTGGCTTGGCACCGACTTCAAACATATCAGTTGGTAACGCATAGACTTCAAAAAGGATAATATTTTATTTCATCCTTTTTGAAGTCGGTTTGCTTTTTTTTTGTAAAAAGTTTTTATTTTTCCATTTTTAGTTTTAACGCATTGTTAAGAGCGCGACGCATGAATGAAAAACAAGATCATGTTTAACACTAAATTCGTGTACCTATTTCTTTAATAAATATGTAATCAGGAATTTTCTCGAGTCCGTCTGGGAAATTATAATTCCTGTCACTACTACACTAAATCCATCCTCCGCCCCGCCACTGACCCAATCCCTCAACGCCTCGATCACTCAACCTCACAGCGCATCAACCCCTGATCCAGGAACCCCTCGACCCTGAACCAGAAATTTTCTCGAGTCCGTCTAGGAAATTAGAATTCCTGTCAACTAAATCCATCCGCCCGCCCCGCCACTGACCCAATCCCTCAGCCCCCCGATCACTCAACCTCACATCAACCCAGCACATCAACCCCTGATCCAGGAACCCCTCGATCCTGAACCAGCAACCCTTCAACCGCCATTCCCCGACCCCTTAATCCCTGACCCCTTAACTCCTAACCCTAATCCCCGATCAGTAGCCTTACCAGCTTACCACGAGTTTGACATTGATATATTCGCTAGCATGTTTGTAACTTACTTCCTATGCATCTCGCTCACACTAAGGTGTTTAAAAGTTACATTTAGATGCATAAGACGTTAGCGAATGTGTCAATGTCAAACTCGTGTTAAGGCTACAGTTGCAGTACATCAAATTGGTGGTTTTCGGAAGCAAATGCTCGAGTTACTTTAGAAAACCCCGAAATCACTTAACACGTGCCTTTAAAAATTGAGGAGTTCCCTCAATTCCTCATGGATTCCATCATCAGACCAGAACCAAAAATAATACGGAAACACCTTGGAGGTAACTTCTTCCAAACAAAAAAAGAATTACTCAAATCGGATCACAGGTGCCGGAGTAATCGCTGAACATACTTACATTTAAAGAAATCATCATCATTATCATCAAAATAATCATCATCATCAAGTCTACTTCATCAAATTGGTGGTTTTCGGGAGAAAATGCTCGAGTTGCTTAAGAAAACGCCCAAAACACCATGCATGTGCCTTTAAAAATTGAGGAGTTCCCTCAATTCCTCATGGATCCCATCATCAGAACAGAACCAAATTAAAATGGGACCAACTCGGAGGTAGCTCCTTTCAAACAAAAAAAGAATTACTCAAATCGGACTACGGATGTTGGAGTAATCGGTGAACGTACATAGAAAAAAAAAAAATAGCCACAACCGAATACAGAACCTCCTCCTTCTATGAAATTGAAGTCGGTCAAAACTAGGTCGCAATAGCGCGCGTTTGTTAGTTCAAGTTGCGAGCTAGCAAACGCACACTGTTGCGAGCTCGCTAACAGTTAATAGATTCCAAAAAATCGTCAATGTCACTACTCTCCTCTGTCACAACTCACCTCGGTCTCCCCTACTAATTTATTTTGTTTGTTTTGAATGGTAAGGAGACTTTTTGACAATAGTCGTTAAATTTTGTTGATGAATGATGTAAAGGAGAAAGATATCGCAATTATAAACGATTTTACAACAAAAATTACGATACGACGAAAACTATAGACATACTTACTTAGATTAGAACGTATTATTCTCATTACGTATATGTTCATGCCATGTTTAATATCGGTTTAAAATGAGAGAGTAACTTTAATTGTATGGGAGCGGCTTTTTAGCGGCGGATTTATATAGGAATTGCGACAAATTTACGATTCCTAGGTAATTTTACTATTAGTTCATCGTTTACCTATAGTTCGTTTTTTTTAGCATTAGAAATAAGGTAAACAATCTTGATGTGTCTTTTACTTGAAAAACACATTTTAAAAATAAGTCACGGCAAATATGTAACAATTATGAATCTAATACGATCATTTATATTCTTCTGCTTTCATAAGTAATAGTTATTGATTTTTAAAAAGCGTTTTTCAATTAAAAGACATGTCAAAATCGCTTACCTTCTTTCAAGTTCTTTCTAATGCTAAAAAAAACGAACTATATACTTCAGATCAGAGAGCAATTTCTCAGAGACGCGTTGATGTCGTTTGTCCAGTGGGTTGATGATTATTACATTTCTTTATATTTGTAACTTTTTAATGTATATCCAATGGAGCGCTCTAATATCACACGTGCGATGTTAACTCAATTTGGATCGTAGCGACTTAGTATCAGACGTGTGTTACTACAGATCAATAGGGGTCAAATTGCTTTGCATCAATTTGTTGTATGGTGGACGTTCGACTGGATATTACCTAATGGATACCATTTGATGTACGTCCAGTGTAAAAATATGGGTGCACAAATCATCTCAAAGATTCTCATATAGCTCTTATGTCAGCGAATTAAGAACTATGGGACATATTTTTGAGTAAGTTGTGTACACCCATATTTTTACACTTGACTGTAGGTACAACCATATGACGTGTGCCAACTGTGATTATTATGTTGATAACAATTGGCAGTTTACGTGTGTATTACATGTCATTTCATTTCATTTCATTTAATCATTGCTTTGTGTGTACAAAAAGATCTTATGATTATTGTATATGTTTCAACACAACCCTGTAAGGGCACTGCAATAAAATTACAAACTAATCAACTACTTAACCTACTAACACTATGTGTATTTAGTATGTATGTATGTATGTATGGTTTACATTTGTATCCCTTATTACGCTATAATTAGACGATAGAAGAATAAGGTGTCACTGTTGATACAACAATTTATGGCATAACTTCCAGAAAGAAGGACAAAATCCGCGCTAAAGCTTTTATAAATGTATTATGACTATTATGAGTTTATAAACTGCCTTAGCAGGTCAAAGTAATAACAATTTATTAAATTTTTAAAATTATTTAATATCGCTGATATCGATTCGTAATTTGCCCGAAAAATAAATACTGAGTACTAATCTTTGAATAAAATCAGACCCGCTAAAGGCCAGTCCAAATTAACGGGATAATTTTCGCCCAAACTGATTAAATTGTCTGAATAAATCAGGTGGTGTGGACGCAAAAATGAAATTGGCTCGCCGATTACACTTCATTCGATTGTAAGATTATGACCGATCAAATGTGTAATTTTCAACCAAAAGGGTACTTACCTATTGTCAGTTGTCCAACCGACAATGTGGTACCTTTTGGTTTGGAGATGCTAGTATGCGTTACCGGGGGCATTTTTAAAATTTCGAGAGCTTGAATTTAACCATAAAACTAAAATGGTGATTAAAATATGTACGCGTGGACGCTAGATAAGATTGACGCCAATTTCTTTTCTGGTACCGTAGACAACATGCCAAATCTAATCAAATCAAATTTTCGTTCCCCTTTAGGAAACCCCTTGTAGTTCGGGCGATTTTCCGCAACTCGACGTCCCAACATGCCAATTGCTAACGCTACGTAGCGAAAGAAACGCAACTGGCCGCGTAGCCAAGATGCCAATAGCTTACGCTCCGTAGCGATCGAAACGCAACTGTCACTGTCGCACTAATATGAAAGAGTGATAGAGAGACATAAAGCTTTTCGTTGTCGAAGCGATAGCGATTGTAACCTTGGCTAGGCCGGCAGTTACTGTCACGCTGTCACACTAACATGGATGAGTGACAGACAGACACAAAGCGATTCGATGGCGAAGCGCAAGTGTTCCTAACCTTGGCTAGGCCGGCTAATCGAATTGGTCGATTTGATCATCCCGTTTTTGGACGGGCCCTAAACTAATGAGCGTATGGGGCGGACGAGTAAATAAATTCGGTCGTGTCTTAATTGAGGGGTTGGTGCTTACGTTAATTATAATAATTAAATTGTAAAGTCTGAAATTATATTATTTGTACGTTTTACTGTTTAATTTGTTTGTGAATCATTTATCACCTATAATATGTTTCGATTTTCCTATCCGTAATACGTTAGAGTGACCAAGAAAAGTCTGCAACGATTTTGATAGCATTACGCAGTGAAAGTGTTATTTATACGTCATAATGTTGTAGAAGTTTGGCGTTTAAAGTTAACACTGGCACTGCATGTCCTATCAAAATCGTTGCAGACTTGTCTTGGTCTAACTCTATACGTTTGACGCCAATGTCTGTCTGTGGCATCGTAGCTCTCAAACGGATGGACCGATTTCGATGCGGTTTTTTTACGGGAAGGCGAGTTTCCCTGCGGTGGTTCTTATTCTTAGCTATGTTTGATAAAAACAGATCCAGCAGTTTGAAGAGCATTTTCTAAAATTTTGTAAGGCATTTTTGCGTAAAATGGTTTAAAATCTTATAATCATAGGGGATGTTTAAAAATTATAATTTAATATTTATCAATTGTTTGTTATCAGAATTGTACTAATTTATCTACTTATCTACATACCTATGTATGACGCTTTGTCTAGCCTAGTCGGTACGTCGGTAGTGACCCAACCTATGAAGCCGATGGTCCTGGGTTCAAATCCCGATAAGGGCATTTTGTTTTGTGACGAGCACGGATATTTGTTTCAGAGTCATGGGTGTTTTCTATGTAGGTATATAAGTATGTACTTTCAAATATTTATACCTATATTGAATGTATATTATGTATCCTTGCCTAATTACAGTTCCAGCCCTATTGAGCTTACTGTGAGGCTTAGTCAATTTGTGTAATAATGTCCTATAATATTTATTTGCTTATTATTTCTCCTCTCCCCTTTTCGGAAACAGACTATGCCCATCTCCATCTACGTATCATTATATTTAAAACAACACCCATTTAAAAAGTTTCATTATAGATCTATGGTCTCTTGAAACTTTTAACGGCTATACCGTCAATGTTTCGCTACTTAAAATTGGAATAAAGCGAAGCCGCCTTCAGCCATTCTTGTCATCGCTACCCGAGCATTCGTCTTAGATCAACCACTTATTAACCCACGACGCAAAAAGAGGGTTTTATATGTTTGACGCCAATGTGTCTGTCTGTCTGACCGTGGCGTCGTAGCTCTCTAACGGATGAACTGATTTCGATGCGTTTTGTTTTAGCGTGTTTCCTTGAAGTGTTTCTTAGCTATATTTGATAGAAATCGATCCAGCAGATTGACAATTATATACAAACCACGTAGGTCTCCTGTATCGTCAGACAAGTGTCTTCCGATTATAGAGTCTGTGCGGAAAAAGAAGAGTCGTGGAAAGTATGGGGCCCAATACATTCCACGACTCTTCTCTTTCCGAACAGACTCTAGAAGTCTAGACTGGTTCAGCTCAGAGTCGGATTCGACCGTTCACAACAACAGCTAAGGAACAGAAATAATTGCACCGTGCGGTCTTAAATCCGCGCGCGCGTCATTTGTTTATTAAAGAGCGGTGCCTTTTAGCGTAAATACGGCGCTGCCAACCGCGCGAGCTAACCGCACTTAACATACCTATCGTAACTCAATTACAAAACTCATTCGAAATTCAACTTTAAGCCGTTGCGTTGGGACACGCAATTGAAAAGGTTTTCTAATGCAGATACGGCCTATGTGTAGTGAAATTTGGATAGGAAATAATGCCACTGTTTCATGGTTGAAAGCTTGAGTTTTAAGGGATATCGGTTGTCTAATAATTCTTTCAGTTTAATCTTTTTTATGAGGGGTAACTATTGCAGTTTTCGGTGCCTCTTCAATTGTTATTAGATCTACGATATTACATAACAAAATACAGAATATCGAATTATATCCGCCTCCTATGACTTAGAAACCTAATTTCAACAAACCAATTCATACTAATACCGGGTGTGGCCTGTAACATGAGCAAATAATTAAAACATAGATTGTACTCCTCAAACGGTGACACTTTTGTTCAACAACTTTTAAAAATTATGTAGTATTTAGACTACCTATTTTTCATACAAAATAAATATTATCTACAATGGACGCCATCGCCACGCCATATCATTGTGATTGACGTTGCTTGTCAGCTTGTCACGCCTTAAACATAACAAAATTCGCAATACATTGCGTCTTAGAATAAACTTTACAGTGTATTAAAAATCAAACCACAAGTTATTTTAAAAGTCGCTGAACAACTGTTGGTCAGTATGAGGAGTACAGCCTACAGTTTAATTTTTTGCTCATGTTACAGGCCACACCCGGTATACATATGTTGTACCTATATTTTCGTTTGCATTAAATAAAACAAAATTCATTCAACTAACTATACTTAGAGTCTGTGCGGAAAGAGTCTTCTCAGTATGGGGCCCAATACATTCTCTTTCCGAACAGACTCTACGTACTTTATGCCTGCGTGGAATTACTTGACAAGCATGAAATATAAAAACTGGCGTACTTAACTCTGTAATAATCTGTGTACCTACTCTGTACTTATATTTCAAGTTAACGCGTAATCTGATCCACCAAAAATAAACAACAACTAAAAATACAACATTTGTTTTCAAAGTAACACCAAAACTAAAAACCCTTACCGAGTACTAAATAAAATATGACATGCACCCATCACGGGTCCCATCAAAACGAACTTATTTGTCAAACGAAGATGACAGGCTCACGATAACCAACACAGGAAATTGAAATCAGTATCACTGGCCGAAAATCGGGGGCCATCTTGGATGCTAATCGTCGCGAGCCACGATTTGAATATGGAACTCTTTATTCGTTAGGGCCTCTATACATTATACAATTTGACTTGCGATTTTTTTTCATTAGCCCCATGGACGAAAATTGACCGTTTCGTTTCTCGATGTTTTCAGCCAGTACATTTTTATTAGTAGGTATACCTATATCTAATTATCAAACAAATAGTTTATTTTCAAATTATATTGATGGTCAAGCAAATCTTGTCATTGGAAGAAGGCGCGAAATTGAAATTTTCTATGAGACGATATCCCTTCGCGTCTACATTTTGCAAATTTGCCGCCTTTTTCTACTGACAAGATCTGCTTGACCAAATATATGTACTAACATAATACCGTAATTTGTAGAGTAAGATTTGCAAATAAAAATAATATACATACAATATATATACAGTGGTACTACTAAACGAAATTAATAACTAGCTTAAATCTAAAATAGGCCCTTGAGGCATTGTACCAAGGATGCTGGCGGCATTTCCTCGCTGTATCGCAATGCTGATACGTTGTGCGAGGTAGCCGCCAGCTCTTCGGTCACCAGTTACGTCAACCAGACGCTTCGCGATTTCTGCGAACAACTTATGCGCGCTGGGACCCCATGGACCTAGAGTTTCAACACCAAATGGTACAAAATGGTACTCTCTACCGAGGCTCTTATATTTGTTACGTTTTAGAATTTCGGCGCTTTCCGCCGCTCCGCCCGCTTTTACAGTAGTCCGTTGGAGGTGGGACGGTGCCAGTGTGTCTACGCAGGTAGCATCCCACACCAACATCCGTCCCAAGCTCCAAGGAACTAAGGACACTCCATCGGGCCTCTTGCCATCATCTCTGATAATGCCAGTCGGCTCAAGAAGAGCAGGCACATTGATGGTGGCAAGAGACCGACGGACTATGTCATTAAGCGACGCATGTCTCGAAAAACGGCCTGCACTTTTTTGACAAGATAATCCGTGGTGTCCCAGTCGGTCCACGTCCGTGCCACAAGAGCATATGTGTGGCGTACACACCGAAACCCCGAGTCGCAAACCAGTCGCCAGTCTAAGGGAGGCCGGATCCAAGAAAGTACCAGTATTGGGCGAAGGATGGGCATGTAGCCAGTAACCGGCTTCCCGGGCTCCGACCGCCAAAAGCCTCGCGCGGTCTGGACCTGTACAGTTGTTTAGGAGAGTATTGTAAGTTAAATCACAGTAAACATTATCCCAACTCCTTTGTGAATTTGGGTTGTCTGGAAATTGTTTGCCTGGGCAAGCAATTTTAAAAGCATTTTTGGCATCCTCAAAGCCCGCAATCTCACAGTTTGTGGGCAAAGCCCTTAAGATATTTCCTATGAGACCAGACGTGCTATGAGTGGACGCCAAAAAGGCTGGGGAAGCCACACTGGAAATTTTGCGAATTCCTAAACCTCCAAACCGAATTGGGAGGGACGCTTGAGACCAGGAAGGCTCACTTAGCTGAATGTTTAGAATCGTCTCTAAACTAATTTTGATCAAATCATCTATGGGCGACAATAAATTTTGATGTTTCCAGAAAGGACAACAGCGGAGCACATACGTAAATTTAGGGACAAAAAGGCAGAATTTAAGAATCACAAGAGCATAATGAGGGCTAATTTCGAGTAAGCGATCCGTGTGACTTTTGAATTTAGTTATGGAGTTAGAAATATAATCGGGAAAAGATTCTTCGAATATAGGAGAACCCAGGAGGCAAAGAGAATACTTGTCTACTGATTTGATATTGGGAGTCAGATCGTCAAATTTGGGTTGTAAGTTGGTCAAAGTACAAGAAGATTTTTGAATAAAGAGTTCGCATTTACTGAAATTCAGTTCTAAACCAATATTTTCGAAACTACTCTTAATAAAAGACAAATCAGAGAGTACAGTATTCACGTCACCTCCTAGGGTTCCGTCATCTAAGTACCACACATTGAATTTTGATTTTAAATTTTTGATAATTGGATTTATAGCCAAACTAAAAATTGCTGGCCCGAGAGGGTCACCCTGCTGACAGCCAACCTCGGAAGATAATTCAAATAATATTAGATTCTAAACTTTCAACAAAAATATATCGGTAGAAATCCGTGTGAAACGAAAAGTAGAAATCATGTCGGATGATATGTTCAATATATCGCTTCCGGGTACAATACGTTGTCCCATTCTAACTAACTCTCCATCTCAATCTGTTGGGCTGATATATCTCATAGGTCTGTAGAGCCCTGAAATGGCTTTTTACTTTTTTTTCTATTTGTACTGGCCAGTTGATGGATAGGTGTGCGAGAGGAAATGAGTGTCGTTTTTAAAAATGCCCTGATGCACTTGGATAAAATCTGGATGAATGAGTAAACAGCTTCGTGTAAATGAAAGTGAGCTTTACATTTAAAATTATACGATCCGTCACAAGGTGACGTATCAAGCAATGAGTGATTTGAATTTATGTCGAAAAAATATGGTTGTCTGTAAAGTCGGTTTACGGACGATAATTTTGCGTGATAACGTCATAAGAAAACATTACCATTTTATTACGTAATGTTACCATGGACATATGTCCACAACGTTACCATAGTGATCTGTCATGCTACCGGTGTTCATCGATTTATAAGACGTTATCATTATCACGTCAAAAAAGTTAATGGCACATATGGCACCTAAGTGAATAAGTATTTGAAGCGTGCCTAATAGGTACATAAGGGACAACATATTTCTGCAGAAATCATGTAAACCATGAATTTATACTATGTAGTGGCTTGGTGAGCTGCAGGAGACTTTGCGAACTACCCATGGTTGCACCATTTGAGGAGTATAATCTAAGTTTTAATTATTTGCTCGTGTCACAGGAGACACCCGGTATATGAATATCTTATACCTTTAAACGAGCAATTCTTATCTTATATATTTATTTATTTACATATATATTTCGGGGATCTCGGAAACAGCTCTAACGATTTCGATGAAATTTGCTATATGGGGGTTTTTGGGGGCGATAAATCGATCTAGCCAAGTCTTATCTCTGGGAAAACGCACATTTTTGAGTTTTTATATGTTTTATGAGCAAAGCTCGGTCTCCCAATATTAGTAAATTAATCCTGATCAATTAGCAAAATTCTACAACAGCTGTTGCATTTAATGCAACTGTGGCTAAATAGATTTAAACGAGCGTAGCCTCATACTTTTATTACCTACATTCAATAAAATCAGGTAAGTAACCTAAATCATTTAAACATTTTAACGATCTTCAACCCAAATGCCAACTTGAATCCCAACTTTTAGTCACGATATTAATATTTAGTGTAGTAATAAATCGGAACCGTTTTAATATGCAATAGTTTCTATTATGAATCTACCGCAGGTTGCAATGCAATCAGGTGGGGCCATAGAGTAATATAAGTAAAGGAAGAGTGGTAACTCCGTACATCAATTTTCTTACCAAAACGCGCGTTATTTCGTAGTCGACATCTAGCGTCAAGTAGCGGAATATATCAGTACTGCTAGTTGACAATATATGTCGCGGCGAACAAAAACTGTAATCCTCACAATTTTCAGCTAATATTGTAACCGGATTACTCGAAACTCTATTTTCAACTCCTGCTTCTAATATTAGTTGTAAATTGTTTTGTTGTTGTTGTCCTATGGCACCCCAGAGGTGCAAAGGGCCTTCACAAGCTCGCGCCACGCCTTCCTATCTTCAGCGGCCCTTCTGGCCTCGCTCCATCTCAACCCGACCGCTCGTAGTTCATTTGTGACGGACCGCTGCCAAGAGTGTACGGGCGCCCGAGGCCACCGGCTTCCGTCCGGCGGTTTCCAACCGAAAGCGATGGTTGCGTTATTTGTTTCCCCTCTTCGAATAGTATGTCCTATCCATCTCCATTTCCGTGTCGCGATTTAAATTGTTTTAGTAGTACATTTTTCGTCAGTAGCGACACTTGTGCCATCTGGTGTCAAGTAGCGGTAATGATAGTTCCACTACTTGACGTTAGATGTCGACTACGAAATAACGCGCGTTTTGGTAAGAAAACTGATGTTTGGAGCTACCACTCTTTCTTTATATTTCGGGGATCTCGGAAACGGCTCTAACGATTTCGATGAAATTTGCTATATGGGGGTTTTCGGGGGCGATAAATCGATCTAGATAGGTCTTATCTCTTTTTATATGTTTTTCGAGTAAAGCTCGGTCTCCCAGATATTATTACTCTATGGTGGGATCATGTGGATGCGCCCGCGCCCACACTTCGCCTACGTACGCCCATCATTTCGGAATTTGTTTTTTTATCTGATGGGTCGAGGTACTACGGAAACTAAGGTTGGATGAGACTAGTAGATAGTTACGTAAAAATACATAAAAGTTTTTGAACAACTGTAGATCTATTACTTACAGCTTTTCACATCAAAGGACCTGTTGAATACTAGAGTCTGTTCGGAAAGACAAGAGTCGTGGAATGTATTGGACCCCATATTCCACTACTCTTCTCTTTCCGAACAGACTATATTTGAAATCGCTACGAAAAACGCAATGTTATCAAAGTGTAATAGATATCTAGTGATGATGTTTATAACTCTTATCAGCAAAGTATATTCTAGTAAAGGTGACAAAAGTCGACAGGGTCTACCACGAAATACGTAAGAATAGAGTGGCAGATATCAAAATTTTGATAATACCTATTATGAACAATTTTCATTGGTTCCAGTAGGTAAGCTCTTTTGCGCGAAGAATCGAGGATACCTATAGAAGAAGAAACTTATCCATTGAACACCCTAACCGACACCCACCCGAGTTATAGCGCACGTTTTTAGAATCGCCTCAACGATCAGTCCGAAACAATCGTACCGATATTTTGAAGCGTGGCCTTCCACAATCAGGCGGTTTAAATGAATTGCGAAATGGAAGTAAATGCCGACGTATTCATTAATACTTGTAATGTTGTTGTACAAGGATGGCTCATAGACTTGCCTTGGCTTATACAGACCTTGCAATAAATAGCATGAGATTTTATATCATTGCTGGCTGAAGTAGGAGCAACGAATTCAGTCGATCGATCAAATACCGCAATGTATTGCAAATCGCATGCTATTGTCGGTGATTTTTGGAGAGGCCATTAAGCTAAGCAGAGGGCCTACCGCGAACCACGTTCGACGTGTTGCCTCTCTGTCGCACTTGTAATTCGTACGTAAGTGTGACAGGGAGGCAACACGCCGACCGTGGTTCGCGGTAGGCCCCTTAGACTCCGCATCTCCGATCCCCGGCAGCTACTTGACACTTGGGCCTTTTATTTTATAGAATACTTACTATAGATCTACTAAACTAAAATTGGTTGGTGTCCTGGTAAAAAAAAACAACGGGTTGCACTCCGGGAGTGCCGACAGAAGTGAAAACTGAATGACTAGTCCAAAATGTCTGCAGCACTTGACCCATCCTCCTTTCTATTGAAAAACTTTAGTTCCGAAATTGCTGGCCAGTGAGCTTAAATTTGTAGCGTTAATTGTTTAAAATTCGAATACAAATTGTAAAGCTACCTTGCAGACCTCGCATCTAAATATATTTGGTCATGATATTTTGAGTTTTATTCACCAGTACTAGAGTTCACTTTTATTAGCGATTTCATCAAGATGTAGCTTTATTGAATTATATTTGAGTGATATTTAGTTAGAATGTAACTGGGAGATCCTCGTATTTCAGCCCGACAGCCCGTACAAGATTAGAACATTGAGCTTTATTGCTTAATATAAAAGTCCAGTTTTAAATAATTGACCTGATTATGATACGTTATGACTAGGGTTGTAAAAAAACGGTTTTTTTTCTGACTTGAAAAAAAACATAACAAAAAACCTTGAAAAAAAACCGTTTTTTTTCAAAAGTATGAAAACTCAAAATTTGCAAGGCAGTTAATACTTTTATACGATTGTTTTACTTGTTTTAGACTTTATGTTAACCATTAAACCAATTTAATTTAACAACTTTGATTAATAACAACATAAATGAAATCTGTAGTGGTAGTTATCGCAATTTACTGTTGGCAACACCAACGCCTCTCGTCGCCGCATCGGAGAATTCAGGGATTCCCCAAAAATTACTTAGTTTTAAGTTACTTATATAAATAAATCACGAAAAACCGTTATTGTGGCATATTTTTGTTCATCTGAAAAAAAACCTAATTTAGAAAAAAAACCATGGTGCCAGGTTTTTTTATTATTATTATTATGTCTTTCCCATCACGGAACAATGGTGTTCCGGACCTTTGGGAGGCATGCGCGGAGCCGAAGCCAACACGTAGAGGCCCTTTTGACACTTTAATGAAATGTAAGGGGTACACCGAGCGGATGCTGCCCTTGCCCGTGTCATGGGACGCACGCAGAGGCAGCACCCGCCAGGGTGTAAGGGCTATTGAGAGTTGATGGAATCTAAAATGAACTAGGTTATTGGGTGAAAGCGATGGACTAAGTACTGAGCTATGGGGTAAAAAAACCGGACGCCTGCCTAATAAAACGGTATGCAATTTTATTTCCGGCAGACGGTGACTCGCCCTCACAAGATGGGCCCCCACAAAAAGCGACATCTAGGATGGCTCAAGGGCAACACCGGTGTGAGCGGCTCAGGGGTGTCGAGAGGTGTGCGCCGCTTTCTACCCAGTGGCTGTTAACAGCCACTGTGCCAACTCGCGTCTTATGCATATTTCACTTCCACCCCTGGAGCTTATAGCTCTAACGACTCCACTCTGGCCGGCCGGCTAAGGCAAGCCAGAGGCAGAGAATCCTGTCCCACCCACCCTCCTTGCGGGTAACAGAACTCCCCAGGAGCACTCGGGTACGTGAGGTCGCTAATCCCCAACAGCTCGCCACAAGCTGCCCTGCGTTGACTGATTGCACTGGTAAAACCAGCGGGCGATGGGGTCGTCACATCCCTACGCCATTATTATTATTATTATTATTTCGTTTTAGACAGGCAGCTGATGCTGGTGCGTCTAAATCATAGTTCACTTAGCATGATTTCACTGTTTAGATAGTTTATCCAGTCTATTTTTAAATTGATTCACGCTTGTAGAGTTCACAACTTCAGAGGGTAATTTGTTCCAAGCATTTACTATCCGGTTTGCAATGAAGTTTTTCGCGATATTTGTTTTATGCTTTGTGGTTACTAGTTTAAGGTAGTGTCCTCTTGTGCGCGTGTTTGGGTTTCGAGTGAACAGGTCGCTTAGTTCTGGACAGTCGTAATATCCATGAATGATTTTAAATGTCTCGATCAAGCACATTCATTCATGATTTTTTCATGTTTTTTTTCATAAATTTGAAAAAAAACGTTTGGTTTTTTTCTATTTGCAACCCTAGTTATGACTTAAGTTCTTTGGTGAATAACATTGTCCGTCACACATGACGTCAGCGCGTTACGCGTTATTACGCTGTCTCGAGAGTATCATTTTTTCCCCACCTCAAAAAGTGCTCAGCGCCGCTAAAGAAGTTTTCACTTCAAAAATCGTCTGTCATCTGGATTAGGTACCAAAAAGAGAAACATAGTAGTAGGTATATTTTACTAGGGGCAACAGTAAAAAAACAAAATGAGGATTCCCTACAAGTGTTACTCTTACCCCAGTGCTTTTTTGCCCCATGACCCCTTCTGACCTTAAATGAATTTTTAATTTCTACTTAAGCCAACGGGAGTGGTCATTTCTCCATACAAACGTACTCCTCGTTTTCCTCCGTGGTTTTTGAAGCTAGAGCAATGATTTTTTCAACACAGATTAATATTGTCAATATCTGTGTAGGACCGTTTTGCTTTTTTGATATTTTTGTTTTTTAAGGCGCTAGAGCCCTTCAAAAATGGCCAAAATGGCCTAATTGACTATGCCGCAATGAGGGGCGTGGCATTCAAAACTGATATCAATTAGCCAAAAAAGCAAAACGGTCCGACACAGATAATTTCATAATCATTTAGATTTCCAAATTTGGTTACGATTGGTTAAGTTTTGGAGGAGGAAACAGAGGAGTACGAAACCTCGATTTTTGAGATTTTTACGCAGGATTTTTCGCCTTGTCCTTATCGCACTACTTTTAGGTGCCGCTTCCGTTAGCGAGACGGGTATATTTACCTAAAATATTTAAAACTCAGCTCCTGTTTCGTCTTAAAGGATGATTACAAACAAGTACCAAATTAATTAATTACTAAAAATGAAAAAATACTTCTACGGAATAAGGAGAAAAAATCCTTTCCTGGTCCCACGATGAGCTTTCTCAGCCCAAAAACCGTTTAATTTAGCAAAACCCTCCAGTAATTACATTAATTCCCCATACAAAATATTAATTTACGTCAGACGCTATCGAGCCATCGCCCGGCGTGGGTAATTCAATAAGGTATTGAGGGATTTTTATAAATATATCCTGTTGTAGGTTTAACAGAGATGTCGGTGCTACGATATAGTCTGTGTTTGTTTAAGACGTACGGTAGGCGACAAAAGTGCTGTTGTAAATATTTACTGAAGTTTTTGGGAAATAAGCTCGGTTAGAGTACCTAGGTATTCTTTCGGTGATACCTAAGTCTTTAAAAGTACTTAGTGATAGAACCCATCTATCTTTTCTGTGTTCTTGAATTAAACCTTGACTAGGTACGCTAACTTTCCACAAACTTGGCAGTAAGAAGGTATGTTACATAGGTATCCTTATAAACTCCATACTTGGCACAGCACTTGGCACGAAAGAATTGCGTAGGTAGTCCAACTTTAGTTTAACTTCCTATTTGCCTTTTTTAAAATTTACTATTTCACACTTTGAATTTAGGTAGGTATGTAGCTGTATAGCGTGAGAAAAGTTAGTTTTTACCTACTACCTATCTACCTTGGTATCTACCTACTATGGCCTCGTCCCTCCTTCCTTCCTTTTCCTCCTTCATTCCTCTCATCTCTTTCCATCAGATCGTTCTGTCAGCTCGATTTTTTAGGGTCGATCGGCGAATGTGACACTCATAGTTCTACCTATACATCATAGATAGACATAGATAATAGATATACCTATAGTATGTAAAGCAGAAGTGTAGTAGTATAGTATAGTGGTATAGTTCATAGATATACCTATGCACCTATAATCTGCCATCAAAACGGGCCATGCACTTGTACACCACGAATTTAGATCATATTAAGGACCTATAAAATGTACAAAATGTGCAATGTCGCCCACCGTACGAATCCGAGCACTCCCACAGCACGGGCCGATCAGATTTTGTGCTTTCTTCACGTTATTAATAAGTACGGAGCGAGCCATAACGGCCGGCATGCACAGGCTGATGTCTGGAATATCCTGGCTGTTTAGGCTTAGCTCCTTTGCCTGTGCGAAAAACAGAACCAGTGGCGTAGCTAGGTGTGGGCGAAGTGGCCCTGCGCCCCAAGGGGGGCCTCGCGCGATGGCCCTTCGGGCACAGTGAAAGAAAAGGGCCTCGTAGATGCGACTTCGCTCACGCTACGCCACTGAACAGAACGAAGTAGGTAAATACCGCTATAAAAAAGAATATCACCACACCAGCACGTAAAGGCTGTTTTTATTCTTCAAAAATTAATGAGAATGTTGCATTTTAAAATAATCTGATACAAATTTTAAGTTGTTTCCTCATGTTGGCTGGTTGTACATGCTTTTAAGTGATTTTGAATGATAAATATTTAATCATTTAAATATTTAGATTTGTAACGTTTTACAGTTAAAATTTTCCTCCCGTTTGTGTGACGAAATTAAAATGTGGTTCACTCGGGTGACTCGGGAGTATTTTGCTGAACTCTCAGTCCTCATACAACGCTTGAATCCACTTTTCGAAATACTCCTCCTCGTGGTTCAATTTTGGAATATTTTGCTTGCTCGTATAGGGGGCTATTCATAAATTACGTCATTTCAAATTAGGGGGGGGGGGGCTCTGGACATCGGATGATGGTAGCATGACGTAGGAGGAAACGGGATCATTTGAAGCATGATTTTTGGATGATTTTAGGGGAGGGGGTGTCAAAAATCGTCAAAAATCGATGATGTAATTTATGGACAGCCCCTAGGTAGCGTACCAAGTTATACCTATAGACTTTCTTATACATAGGGTCAACCGGGGTAAATGCGTCTCTTGTGGTCTATCTTCCAAACGCAAAATATTATCTTATCTTATACCTTTAAACGAGCAATTCTTGTTTATTTATTTATTTATATGTATATATATTTCGGGGATCTCGGAAACGGCTCTAACGATTTCGATGAAATTTGCTATATTGGGGTTTTCGGGGGCGATAAATCGATCTAGCTAGGTCTTACCTCTGGCAAAACGCGCATTTTTTAGTTTTTATATGTGTCTCCCAGATATTAACTATATATGTATACACTGAAAGTTCAATGACCACACCTCGAACAGGGAGGGTTGCAATAGTTCTAAAATGTTCCATTTAGAAGAAACGTTTAAAAGACGCATTTACCTCAAGTGACGCATTTAACCCGGTTGACCCTACTCAAATAAAGTAGGTATATATACCTACTTTTTCTTTTAGAAAAAACGATCTATTTAAATGTAATCAAATGCATGTCACTTTTAAATACTCTCAAAAAACATTTCACCCGTTCAGAACACCCTATACCAAAAAATCTGAATGGATAATCCAGCTAATAATAATACGGCAAATCGACGCGCAAAGTTCATCGCTCAATCAGCGCGCTCGCGGCTGTGACGTCACGCGTCGTGCCGCGCCCCGCCCGCTAGGTGGCGCTGTGTGGGGCAGTTTGGACCAAGGGAATCTTTGGTTAAAACATGTAAGTAGGTACTCGAGTATTCCTGAGGTCAAATTAAGCAAAAATTTAGGACTTTTGGTCAAATACGGCGAAAAAATTGTTCTGCACACGACACTTTTATTTCTTTTTCACATCACCAATTCGAAAAAGGGCTTTTTCTTCCCCGCTTGGAGGGATCAAAGTGGCACTTTTCTTTCCTGCTATGAGGGAACAAAGTTGTACTTTTCTGTTCTCGGACACGATTTTTTCTTTCTTGCATACTACAGTAGAGTCCGGTTAGTACGACTTCGCATATAACAACCAACCGCTTATAGCGACGTAAGTATAGGCACTTGTTTGGTTTTAGTATAAGCTACTATGAAAGTACAACCGTTTATTACGACTCCGCTTGTAACGACCGATCGCTTTTAACGACGGAAATTGACTCAAAATCCGTCCGTCAAGTCCGGTTACAACGACGAGCGATGTAGTTTTTACAAATAAAAAGAAGCTTACTCCGTCCCGCGCACCCAACTCCCGTCCCCCCTTTGCAGCAAGATGAAATAGTCCTGTGATTTTTCGTAATCTTGCAAACTAAATAAAACCCAATTCCCATTATTAAATTGAGCTTAAACTTCACTTACATAATTATTTAAGTTGGGTGACAATGCAATATTTTGGTATTAGGTACCTTCGAGCTGATCTCACACAGGAGGTGGTAATAGGAACTGTGTAATAAAACAACGTCATCTTGATTAGATTCCCAAGAATGACGACTTTTTATTTTACGGGATTCAAGTAATTTTCGGATGACGAGTGAGTATGCGTACCTACCTTAAAAAGTGGCTTCTTCTAAACACACAAGTCTGTGTTGTAAGATCAACGTAAATAAATATTTTAAAAGAAATGTTTTTTTTTCTTGGATTGTCGCATAAGTATTAATAAATACAAAATAATGTAATTATTTTGATTAAAAAAAATATTAGAATTGGCAGTTCGTTTAGTGCGACGTCCGGTTAGTACGACGTAATATCAGCGGTCCCTTGGGTGTCGTTATAACCGGACTCTACTGTATTTTTTTTGGTCAAATAATATATATTTTGGAACATAACAATTTCCTCATAGTTGATGTGAAAAGCAGTATGTGTCACACGGTATCAAAATTACTTCGTCTTGGGCGTTAACACTTGAATCCCTCATTACGCTCAGGATTCTACTTTAGAATCCCTCACTACGTTCGGGATTCATTGTAAAATCCATCGCTTCATTCAGGATTCAATGTACGCCCTTGACGGAAATATATCATTTTGATCCCTTGTAATACAAACTACTATTTACATGTTGGCGAAAAAAAGGGTTAATACAAGTATTTTTTTTAATTCATGTTTGTTAGTCTTTCAGAGACAAATTTTCACAAGAATTGTATTTATCTCTAACCAAGACCGGTTTCTGAAAACTTTGTATGATATTTTAGTCTTTAAATGTGGTCAAGAATACACCTGCAACCTGTCGGGTTATTCGAGGCCACGGTGTATGTTAGGTATCTTAGAGCATTTAATAACCGGAGTCGCCTTTAAGAGCTTACCCCTCTGCCGAAAACCTTGACAATTGTGCAAACTTTTGTATGGACTGACGTTTATCTGAAACGTTCCGTACAAATCTTGTACAAATAGACATACATTTGACGTGCCCCTCCCCCGCAAAAATCGGCAGACAATGACAGCCAAGGCGTCTCCAGTTACTAAATAGTCTAAGGTAGGTATAGACGATTAAAGGTACTACGAATACAAATAAAATGATAAATACGATTTTTAATAACTTTAATTCATATTAATAATCATAATTTACACAAACATAACGAAATCTAATGTCAACTCATACAATCGGTTGATTATTACATCTATGTATTTTAAACAATTTAAATTAAACATATTTCAAACCAAATTATTGCACAGAAATTTAATGGTGCCAAAAAACTTAAAATATGTATTGTCTGCGAAAATACATTATGTATTATTGTGACTTCTAGCTAAGACCTTAACCAAAGATACAATTGACTATATAAGATTCGTAAATGTTTATGAAAAAATCGTGCCCCAGAGTTCAGTTTAAATAGATGGCGCTGTACACGCCATGTTTTGTGGTTATTGGATTGTCAAACGTCAACTTTTGACAACCAGAGTTATCACATTCCATGCGCTACAAGCGTAGCCAATATAATGGGAAAAACCGTATGTAGCGAAAAGCGACTACGAACAGGGGACCCACCTAGCGCGTCGCCGAAAGATGAATACATATTACAAAATAAAGTCCTCTACCGCGTCAAACTCAAAAACTACTGAACGGATTTTCATGCGGTTTTCACCTATGAATAGAGTGATTGTCGAGGAAGGTTTAGGTGAATAATTTGTAAAGGTTTTGTGTTAATTGGTTAAACTACCCGTGCGAATCCGGGGCACCGTAGCTATTACGTTATATTAGAGAAATGGCAGCCTCTAGGCTCTTTGCCGGAACCAGTTAGAGGTGGAGAATATCAACAAAATTAATTATATTAGCAAGAAAAAACGATGTACTCCCACCAATATGGCGTAGAGGGCTTAACGCGAAAAACCAAAATCTACATTTCGTTATCTGCCTCTCTATCACTCTTCCAAGTTCGTGCGATAGAGACATATAACGGAATTTCGATTGTCGTTTTTCGCTCAGGAGTCCTCTAATAATTACTGCATAATACACGGAGCCATACAGCGCCATCTACATCAAATGTCATATTTTCAAATCGAAGCACGAAATTCGATTATGGCTTTCCACATCTTATACAATCAATGCATCTTTGTCTTACCGAACGAATAGAAAAGTTGAATACCACTATTAGACTACTTACTACTATCTATATTATAATTTATAATTATATCTATCCCCTAGCGACCCAGAGTCCTTTAAAAAGGCCTCCCGTTTCATTGTATTTTGAATGTTTATTTTGACAATTCTAACTTACATTTAGAAGTCCAAATGATATCGCTTTGTTATTATTCGCCCGTGCGTCTCGCTCGCGCAAATACATGTACGGACAAGTACCATCATGCTCCGCGATTGTTACGCCATTTAGGGTCCTAGCTACATTGGTTGTTCAATACTTGCGCTATGGAATGTCCAATTTAGCTAGAACCCTAAATGCCTCGCGTTGTCCCGGCATTTTGCTACGGGTCATGGGATCCTGGGGTCCGCTTGGCAACTAATCCCAAGAATTGGCGTAGGCACTAGTTTTTACGAAAACTCTGCCATCTGACCTTCCAACCCAGAGGGCAAATTAGGCCTTTACTGGGATTAGTCCGGTTTCCTCACGATGTTTTCCTTCACCGAAAAGTGACTGGTAAATATCAAATGATATTTCGTACATAAATTCCGAAAAACTCATTGGTACGAGCCGGGGTTTGAACCCGCGACCTCCGGAATGCAAGTCGCACGCTCTTACCGCTAGGCCACCAGCGCTTTTTAGGGTTCCGTACCCAAAGGGTAAAACCGTCCGTCCGTCCGTGCGTCCGTCCGTCCGTCCGTCCGTCCGTCTGTCACCAGGCTGTATCTCACGAACTGTGATAGCTAGACAGTTGAAATTTTTACAGAGGATGTATTTCTGTTGCCGCTATAAGAACAAATACTAATTTTAATCACGGAGCGTGACTGTACTAGCGAAATGCACGCGCGAATGATAACTAATAAATGACATCATTTAGTTATCGCTTTGATGTCAAAATGAGCGAATCGGCCTCAATATTTGATTCAAGGGCGGCTAGAGGAAAAGTTACTCGGTTATCACACTTTTACATGTCAATTTCACCTTCATATATACCGACGCAGTCAAAATGCTCATAAACATCTGAGCACCCTTGATAAAGTAAGGACGCTAGCTCGAAGAATGTCGTACATTGACCCGGCTATTCCTATCTCTATCGCACACGCATAATTGTATAGCTGTCCCGCTTGCACAGTATCATTGACCGCTGACATCACACAGCAAGATTATTAGAGTCCAACCAACCAACCAAACCAAACCACCAACCAAACCAATCAAAAAAACCAAGACCAACCAAAGACCAAGAAAAGTCTGCAGCGATTTTGATAGCACACGCAGTGCAAGTGTTATTTTAAACGCCAAACTTCTATAAAATTATGACGTATAAATAACACTTGCACTGCGTGGGCTATCAAAATCGCTGCAGACTTTTCTTGGTCTAACTCTACGCGCGTGCGATAGGATTACGAACAGGCGTGTCCCTATTTTATTAAAGGACTGTTCAGATGTCTATGAGCACCTAGGCCGATTAGATATATTGATAACGACAGTACTATATTCACATAGTATGGTTTTGGACGCAGATTTTAACAGATACATCACTCGATAATTCATAGAACTATATTCTATATATTTAGGTATTTAAATAAAAGTAAATAATTTGTACATTTTCGGGTAGTTATAACATTTATTGATTAACCAACCAAATACTAAACCGCCTGGATCTGTCACTGAACGACCTGACTTTAACCTACATTATTTGATCGTGTAATGTTTTCATCTACCCTCAACTGGCTTAAGGAGCCATTTGAGGGTAGATTATGTTTACTTTTATTTAAATACCTAAAGATACAGAGTATACAAATTTCCACGCTCCAAAAATTTGCATTACATTTACGACAATGTTTAGCTGGTGCAAAAGCATAAGTTCAATCTTAAATTAATAGCAAAATAGCAAATTTCTGTCAAATCTATCATGGATCATTTTGACATTTCGCTGGCCCAATATTACAGGATTTTATGTTTCACTTTTATCGAACTGAAATTTGATGTCATAGTGACATTAAGTCGAATTTCAACTATCTTGGAAATGTAACATAGAACCCTGTAATATTGAGCCAGCGATTTGTGTTTGTTAGAAATAGACATAATTTAAGGTTTGCAAAGAATAAGGGGGCTAAATAAGGGGGTAAATTTAGTGAAAAACTCTCTTGAATGACGCGTCTATACTATGAGCTATGTTTTTGGGGCATATACAGTCATATGTCAAAATCATAAAATAAAAATGGCGTCAGAATGCGTATAATGGTTGTTATACTCGTCTCTCTCGCACTTATGTAGCTAACTACTTGTTAGAAAGAACAAGCTAGCAACTAAACCAAGATTTGTAATTAAATTCAATCATAATGCGATAAAAGTACAGGTGGAGAATAAATGCAATAGGGAAAAAATGGACCTTAATGGCAACGAATCTAAGAGCATTTAATAAGTGGAGTCGCCTTTAAGAGCTTACCCCTCTGGCGAAAAACTTGCACATTTGACGTCCCCTTCCCTTCAAGAATCGCCAGACTGTTTCGTAAAGAAAATGACAGCCATGACGTCTCCAGTTACTAAATGCTCTAAGCAACGAATCCTTGTCTCAGGGGTTTATGCGCAAAACAGCCGTAAGTTACATTCGAAATACGTATTCTCGCACGATTAATTCGAAGTTCAAACTGGTTTTCTACCGTCATTTATACTCTGTATCTTTAGGTATTTAAATAAAAGTAAACAAACAATTTGTACATTTTCGGGTAGTTATAACATTTATTGGTTAACCAACCAAATACAAAAGCGCCTGGATCAGTCACTGAACGACCTGACTTTAACCTACATTATTTGATCATGTAATGTTTTCATCTACCCTCAACTGGCTTAAGGAGCCATTTGAGGGTAGATTTTGTTTACTTTTATTTAAATACCTAAAGATACAGAGTATAGTAATCTTACAGAGCAAAGCTCGCATAAGACGATTTATTCTAGTGTATGGCCGGATTAAGCTTTCTCATCGTCAATGTCAAATTTCTCCCAACTCTCATCCGAATTGGCGCTAGCATCGTCTTTTACCTCCTTTTCCCCAAAATAGTCCTCCACCAAATCGTTTCCACAAACGTCAGATTTACCTTTTTTGACGCCATTTTTGTTATTTCTGGTTTTAGTATTGCCAGCGTTTTTCTTGTTGTTTTTAATGTTGTTGTTGGCCAGGTCGCGGGATGAGGTCTGTTTCGTCTTCTTGCTGGATATTTCCTTCTCGTATTCTTCTAGAAGTAGCGTTTGTTGTTCTTCGGTCAGTTCCACGTCATTCGCGAAGTCTTCTGTGAAGAGAACATATAATTTTAGTTTAGAACACATAGAGTTAGACCGAGAAAAGTCTGCAGCGATTTTGATAGCACACGAAGTGCAAGTGTTAATTTAAACGTCAAACTTCTATGAAATTATGACGTATAAACATTTTCGTATTAGGCTAGTACTGATGATGATGATGTTCTGTTATCCCTCATTAGAGACATAGGGCTCGCAGAAGAATTTTCCATTTGTTGCGATCTTCAGCGTCTACTTCTCGGTCTTTCCAGCCGAGTCATGCCGAGTCCAGTTGAGCCAGCCCCCTTCTCAAGGCTAGTACTATAGTTAGTTGTACCCTAGCGAGTTAATACACTGTAAACTCTTGAGTCCCGTGGATGCAAAACACGTCTAAAATTACAAACAAAATTTTATTTTATACTAAAACTCTTAAGGTCGTTTTTAGGCTGGCAAATGTTGTTTTTAGACACCTGGGACTGCAGGGGTTGAATATCGAGTATATTTTGTTAGTTTTAACACGATCGCGAATAGAATGGCTATCGGCGCGGCGTACTTATCTAATACTAACTTTATAACTTGTCGACTACAATTTTTAAGACCAAATGCTCTCTTGGCTCGCCTGGGTCGTCTACTTCGCTGTCGTGTTAACCTACTCACCATCCTCCCAAGCCACAGTGTGGGCTAATACCAAAGGCTCGCTCGGCTCGCTTTGCCCACTCGGCTAGCCTAACTCGCTTAGGTCGTCTACTATCGTATTAGTATATATTGTAACAAATCGTCGACAATAACTTACTCACCATCCTCCCAAGCCACAGTGTCGGCTAGTACCAAAGGCTCGGTTGGCTCGCTTTGCTCGCTTGGTTCGCCTGGCTCGCTTGGCTCACTTGGCTCGTCAATTTCGCTGTCGTATTAGTCTATATTGTAACAAATCGGCGACAATAACTTACTCACCATCCTCCCAAGCCACAGTGTCAGCCAGTACCAATGGTTCGGTTGGCTCGCTTTGCCCACTCGGCTCGCCACTCGCTTAGCTCGTCTACTATGTACGATATTGTAATAAATCGTCGACTATAACTTACTCACCATCCTCCCAAGCCACAGTGTCAGCCAGTACCAATGGTTCGGTTGGCTCGCTTTGCCCACTCGGCTCGCCACTCGCTTAGCTCGTCTACTATGTACGATATTGTAATAAATCGTCGACTATAACTTACTCACCATCCTCCCAAGCCACAGTGTCGGCTAGTACCAAAGGCTCGGTTGGCTCGCTTTGCTCGCTTGGTTCGCTTGGTTCGCCTGGCTCGCTTGGCTCACTTGGCTCGCTTGGCTCACTTGGCTCGCTTGGCTCACTTGGCTCGTCAATTTCGCTGTCGTATTAGTCTATATTGTAACAAATCAGCGACAATAACTTACTCACCATCCTCCCAAGCCACAGTGTCAGCCAGTACCAATGGTTCGGTTGGCTCGCTTTGCTCGCTTGGTTCGCCTGGCTCGCTTGGCTCACTTAGCTCGTCAATTTCACTATCGTATTAGTCTATATTGTAACAAATCGTCGGTAATAACTTACTCACCATCCTCCCAAGCCACAGTGTCGGCTAGTACCAAAGGCTCGGTTGGCTCGCTTTGCTCGCTTGGTTCGTCCTCTACTTCGGTTTCGACACCGGATAGTACTTTCTTGGGGCTCCTGGAATATAATAATTGAGATTACTATATATTTGTATAATTGACCAAGCGACGCGAAGATCTCGTGTCAGGTTTTCAACCGATTCTCGCGAAATTTTGTGAGTTAGTCTGATAATTAAGTATTTAGAATTTGTGTTAAGTTCTTGGAAATTATTCAAAATGCTGCAGGTCTGTTCGCGAATAACGGAGGTCTCAGCAAAATGTCAAAACTGAAATGTCTAAACGTCGGAAATAAAGGTAACAAAAAATGTTGTGTTCAAAATTTCGTATTTTGAAGTTTTAAATGTTATAGTGATACTTACTGTTGTATAGGCTCGGTCTGTTGTCGGGGTAAATGTGCCAGTACGGGGTCGGTATCTGTAGCCGGCAGCTTACGCGCGGCGGCCGCCAAACGGTCCTGCAGTAACGCTACACGGAACAGGTACCTGACAAAAAATAAACATTTTAATATTCTTTCAGCTACTTCAAAACATATACCAATATGAATTATCTCCAATAATAAACATAATTGTAGCTGCAGCTGCGCAATCCGCATACGCACACACACGACTACACACACACGCACACATATTACTCGTATCCAAACTTACCTCTCCCAAAAATCTTCATGAGAGACGGCGTCAGGCACAAGCTTGTCATACATCGAGCGCAGCAGTGGGCTGGCGGCGAGACGTTTGGCGGCCGAGGCGGGCGAGATCAGCTCCGAACCCAGCTCGAGGGATGCACGCCATGCGTCGAGCTCTGGGCTTGAAGCTGGGACGAGATATGTCGCGTCTACGCGTTGGAGGGCTTCTAGCTCTTTCTGAAATGTGAATAAGTTTTAAATCCAATACTTATATCAAAGACATATCTAACTTCGTATAAGACGAATAAAGTCTAAGGAAAAAACGTGCCTCGGAATTGAAGCAAAAGTCATTCTCGAATAGATGGCGCACACACCTTTAGCCTATCCTCGGCTAGATGGCGTGACGACACTGTTTCATATTTAACAATTTTAACACATAGATATTAGTTGAATGAACATGGATCAAAATGATATAAAAATAATAAAATCATTTATCCATATATATACATTTTTTGATAACTTTATACGTTTTCATTTTGAGTTTTAGTCGTGTGTAGATAGATGGCAGTAAATTTACTGTGACTACAAAATTTACAATGACAGGACCCCTCTATACTATCTATTCTTTTTGCTTATATTAACGCATGGTACGAAATTATTGTGCTTGTAGTTCTTTAAGTGAAAAAAGCTAGCCCTCTTAACCAATAGGGGTATTACTGCAATGTTCTACCGCCAGCGTGCAGCACTAAGCTAGCTAGTAAACCATAGAGTAACTTATACATACTGTGCCTTAAACTGTTTTTTGACAAGTTTTCACAGACAATAAAATATGACATTGATGCATCAAGGCGGTTTGTTAACAAGGGCCTACCGGGAAACACGAAAATTGAAATTTAGTTATCTGCCACTATATCGCTCGAATATGCAAGAGTGATAGAGAAGGTTAGATAACGAAATTTCGATTTTCTTGTTTCGCGGTAGACCCCCAGATTGTGATGGATAGTGGTAGTGGCGCCCCCTACGCAGAGTTTTGCGTAATATTCCCTATTGAAGTATCAAGGTATTGAAACGTGAGTTACGGTAGATGTCGCTAGGAGCGCCTCTGTTACTCGCCGGTACTAGCATAAAAAAGTCACGAAAATAATAGTTTCGGTGGTCATTGCCGGGCGTTTATAATCTCAAAATGTTCGAACGAATAGATCCTAATTATATAGTAATTAATTAATAATTAATAATTGTATTGTATTGTGTTTTTAATTAGTAATTGTATAGTAGTGTGATAGTTCCTAATTGAATTCTCTTACTCTTCTTCTTGCACCATTTTTATTACATCTCTGTTTAGCCCTATGGTTGACTGGTAGAGAATGCCTTTAGGCATTAAGTCCGCCATTTGTACATTTTATTTGTATTTTGTGCAATAAAGTTTGAATAAATAAATAAATAAATAGATGAATTATTTACTATTGAAAAATTATAATAAATTAAATGAATGTTAATAACTTTCTCTCCATTTAATCACATAATTTTTCTGTAATGATTTAAAGGCATTGTATGACAAAAAATGGAGCGCTAAAATATGTAACACCAGTTTGAAAAATAGATATTTTGATTTCGAATTTGTTTGGTTAAATTGAAAGGTAGGTTACAGGAAGCAAAGAGAATAAAGTGTATAGAGACGAATTGTCAAAGTAAATTATCTAGCCACTGTAAATTTACTGCAATCTTTCGACAGAACATAAAACTGTTAGAACGCCATTTGACTTTGATCCTTATTCTTTCACTGATGTGTTAACTTATTAAATATTAATATTAACGCCATCTACTCGACTATAGGCCAAAGGTATGGTGCAATCTTTTCGAGCGATGGCGCCATAACCTTCAGCCTACTCTCGAGTAGATGGCGTTAATATTAATATTTAACAAGTTAACACATATCAGTGAAAGAATAATGATCAAAGTCAAATGGCGTGCTAACAAATTTAATCTTCTGGGGAAAGATGGCAGTAAATGTACTACAGCTACATAATTTACCATGACAGTAACTCTCTATTTCAAATTTTCTTTGCAGGAAGCTATAGTTCGTAGCTTTGTAATAGAGCCCGGCGGCTAATCCTATTGTCTATTGTTAAGTAAAACCGCTCGTGCTACTTACCTGCAAAAAAGGGTCATAATTATTTTATTTGGCACCTGAGCGCGGGCTAGTCGAACGCTCAAAAAACCAGTGTAGGTGCGCTCTCCGATAACGCGCCTTTGTTACGGATCTCGATGACACATATTAGACTGGTTCTGTAGTGTTCGACTCGCCGGCACTCAGTAACCGAAGTACTGTACTTTTTATGCAGGTGGTTGTGGCACTTGGCACGAGCGGTTTTACTTAACAATAGACAATAGGATTAGCTCGGGCTCTATTAGAAACCTACGAACTATAACAGACGCACTTACCTTGTATGTGGACAGCATAGTGGTATCTCCAGAAGACAATATGACCTCTGTGTCCTCCTCATCATCTGGTTCAGGGTTGAGGACTGTGCTCACTTGACCTGAATACCAATAAATAATAAATAAATAAATATTATAGGCCATCCTACACAGATTGACTAAGTCCCACGGTAAGCTCAAGAAGGCTTGTGTTGTGGGTACTCAGACAACGATATATATATATACAGGGTGGAAAGGCACGACGATCCTTCCCGGAAGTATTAGGTCGTTTAAGTGATACAGAGACTATTGGTAATGGTAAGAATCGTTAATTGAGTAAAAAATAAAAATTGCAAAAATACTACTTTTTAACTGTGGTGATAACCCTATAGCATGTGCACATGACGGCTAGATTAAGGATCTCCGTCGGGAAAGCTCGGGACTTTACACTTTTTTCCGATCGTTGACAGTATCGCAATGATGTATGAATGACGCATAAATGTCAAATAAATCAAATGCATGCAAAAATATTACAAACAATTTTATTACTTTCTTAGATAAGTAATTACTTTTTTCCAATATTTAATACTATCTTCTTTTCACATACGGTGTTCAAATGTACCTCCGTGTATTACAACGCCGCCGCAGCCCGTACCCGAGTATCTCGATGCACATGCGATATAGTGTATGCTCTTCGTCATTTATCCTCCGCAGAAAGCACCAATTAGCCTTTGTCTCATTTCGTCCGCAGTTTCACATTCCGTTTGGTTTGGTACACCATATCTTTTACACAGCCCCACAAATTTAAATAGCCACGAGCATCTAACATTTTTATTTGAAGAATATGACATTCAATAAGTATAGTTCAATGAAAATTTAATTTCAAACATCAGACGTCTTGTCTATTTCCTACCACGCAAGAAGGTTTGTTAGTTTGGTATTGAAGAAGTATTTATTCTTGATTTATTCTTAGTATTTCATTTTTGTAAGTTCATTTGGTGCAACTAACACAACCTACATGTAATTTTTTATTATTTTAAATAGTTTCCAATTATTCGAAAATAATTTTGTGAAACGTGTTAAGAAACTAAAACCTTTTTATCAGTCAAGGAAACCAGAGATATTTATAAGACGATTGCGTACTTTTGAGTGGTTGTCAATGTCACCATTTGAACTGTCGTTGTAAACAATGTTGTGGTTAGTATTATTAATATTAAGGAATAACAACTATTTCATTCAAGTATTGAACAAGTGGAACCACTAAGAAAGCGAAAATCCTGCAATGATTCTTACCGTGCTGTAAGCAGACCTAAAAATGGTTAGATGGCAACAAATTAGCATAATTTCCTGTCGAATACTGATTGTTTACAAGTAAGTTCATTGACCCTGTCACCTGTTAGGGTTAGAACAAAGTAGTTTTTTGCGTGGATGTTTAAAAGGTCATAATTTAGAAACGGTTGCCCATATTAACATAGTTTCTATGGAGAAAATATAGAGCTTAGGCTAAACTATCTCCCATTTCCGGAAAGGATCGTCGTGCCTTTCCACCCTGTATAATATATAAATTATAAATACATATAAAACAACCATGACTCAGGAACAAATATCTGTGTCATCACACAAATAAATGCCCTTACTGGGATTCGAACCCAGGACCATCGGCGTCACAGGCAGGGTCACTACCCACTAGGCCAGACAGGGTGTCAATAAAATATTTAAAGTTTTATTTAACTACCTATTTCGTTGGATCTTCTAGGTTTTTACTATATTTTACATGTCGTAAAAGCATGAAAGTCTCTAGAGTTAGACCAAGAAAAGTCTGCAGCGATTTTGATAGCCCACGCAGTGCAAGTGTTATTTTAAACGCCAAACTTCTATGAAATTATGACGTATAAATAACACTTGCACTGCGTGGGCTATCAAACTCGCTGCAGACTTTTCTTGGTCTAACTCTACCTTATAACGGTTTCCTGTGATCTTGACAAAAGTATTTTAAACTACTTTTAAAAAACCGGCCAAGTGACCGCGACCACCGCGACCAATCGTAGTGTGTGAGAATCGCCTTAAAAAAACTTTGAATGCTCACCGATAAAAGTGCTGAGACTTTTCTTCATCACATTCGCTGGTGACTCTGGTTCATCCAGCTGAAACAAATAACATGATCATATCTTTCAGTTAGGAGGGAGGTTGATTTATAAATCAGCGCTTATAAGCTTATTTCATCTGAGCGGTTGCATCCTAATCCTAACGGAGGCAGTGGGGAGACACTCCTGACTTCGGGCAAACTCGGCTCCGATCGGCTTAGCATTGCTCCAAGCAATTATTAGGGTTGTCACAACTTGACGTCCAAAGGGACGTCAAGTGCACGTGCACGAAGATAATAGTAATAATTTCAGCCTTTATACGTCCCACTGCTGGGCACAGGCCTCCTCTCATGCGCGAGAGGGCTTGGGCTATAGTCCCCACGCTAGCCCAATGCGGATTGGGGACCGCACATACATCTTTGAATTCCTTCGCAGATGTATGCAGGTTTCCTCACGATGTTTTTCCTGCACCGAAAAGCTAATAGTAAATATCAAATGATATTTCGTACATAAGTTCCGAAAAAGTCATTGGTGCGAGCCAGGATTTGAACCCGCGACTTCCGGATTGAAAGTCGGACGTCATATCCACTCGGCCACCACGAAGATAATTACTTGAATTTTGACAACCCTAAATAGTCAAAGCGGATAGTGCCATAAGTTAGAAAGGGATATCATGATTCGTCCCTGAATCGCTGTCAAACTTCGGTTTTGTAGGAAGTGTCCTTTCTGTACGGTAGTACTATTACTTATTCTGTGACGGAGGTATGGTACGCTTTACAATTTAACTTATATCAAGAATTACTGCAAAGACCAGTTTTTCCGAAAGCCACTGCATTTTCAACCTTTTTTTGTCACAAAGAGAAAAGTTGATTGAGATTATTCAGATTTCCGTCGATTTGTTTTCTCACTACTAAACTGGTAAGTAGGCATAACACATTAAACTCTCGCGTTTTGTACACATATTTAATTACACAAACGGGTCTACCGCGATATAATTTCATTGGTTTCCGTGACCACAGCTGGAGCAACTCAGCTGAAACGTCTTAATTTAAAGTAAAAACAATGAAATTATATCGCGGTAGACCCGTTTGTGTAATTACTAATTAAATATAGTAAGTAGGTATCTGACATTACATACATTAATCTATTTTTTATTACCTTGAGAGTTTTCCCGAGGGCTGTAGAGGTTGTACTGAAAACATGGCTAGCTTCACTCTTCACTGCGGAGCCGATCTCGTCCAGGTCCTTTTTAACCATAGAATATACCTCCGCTGACTGAAATATAATACAAATATGTAGTTCTAAGTAATATTATGAAAGATCGATACAAAACTATTACTGGACTAAGGTACAAGGTTGCTTATAGAATATGATTCTAGAATATATATACAGTAATAAAAAATATAGTTGATTTAGATCAAAGCCTCCTGGTTCCTCAGGCCCAGAATCCACTGTCTTCGTGTTCTAACTAAGCCATCAAGAACACTATTTTACAAATAAGTCCGTTAATTTTTAGGGTTCCGTACCCAAAGGGTAAAAACGGGACCCTATTACTACCCAAGTAACAATTTGTGGTTCTATAGTAGTCGATAGAACGTTTCCCAAATACCACCTAAGGTCCTATAAAAGACCAAAGAAGATTGTATAAAGCCGAAATGGCGCATCTTATGTGCCATTCAGTGATATAGTAGACCTGTAGCAGTGTCAGTCGTGACGTATTAGGTCTATAAAAGTGATGTGATGATCACTTTTGTGCTAATTTGTTGTCAGTAACGCCATTATAGTGTTAATTTATACTATAGTGGCATTTGAGATTCCATTATAGTGCTTGTTTTATACTATAGTAGTATTTGAAATTGTATTATAGTGCTTTTTTATACTATTGTAGAATTCATAGTTCCTTTACTACGAAATTTGCTATCAAGTTTTCCATCAACTGTTGTGAGTGGTTTTGTTTTGTGTTTACTTCACAAAAACGGTACTAAGTAAAATGGTGATAAGTAAAGACTTTATATTAATATGCGCCATTTAGATGTCGAATGATTCGGTCCTTAGTGCAAAAAGTATATGGGACGGAAGTTTTACCGTTAGAATAGTATTAGTTTAATGAGGAATTTTAAATGCCCCCTCGATTTATTTATGTTTTTAATAAAATAATTTAATAAAATATTATGATGTTCACCATAGTTACTACTATACAGCCAAGAAGTAAATCCGACGCTTTTATAGGCTAACTATAGAACTTACGACGAAATATTCACCGCCATCATGATTAAAATTAGGGTTCCAAAAGAATTTTGCTGTGACCCAGTTACACCTACAAACTCTTTAGAAAGATATAGGATTTTTTTTTTAATTTAGATGTAGTCATTACTGTTGTTTCCTTTTTCAGTGTGATTGGTAAAAAAAATGTGCTAATAATGGATGTCGATAAATATTTAAACCGTCACGATTTTATGCTTGTATTAAATCATTGATGATAAATCTCACCTACAGTCACTAATATCACTGGGGTCTTTTTACTCAATTCATTAAAATATAAAAATATTTTGTACGGAACCACATTATGTGGCTTAGGCCTGAACTTATATAAGCAAGACATAAGTAGCCATTACAGATCAAATTTATCATTTACAAGTAGTCGTTTTCTACCTTTATGTATCTAACTCGGTTTATAAAAGACATAAAAACTCAACTATAACGCTGTTGTCTTTTAAAAGAAAAAACAAAACTACTATACAACAGTTTTGTGATATAAAAGAGTCATTGTGACGTTTACAGCGATGAGATATAATAGGGATTTAAAAACTACTAAAGCGCTTTTTAACGCTATAAATATGTCCCAAAAACGCTACTATAGAGCAAAACAGTTCTATAATAGTGTTCATATGACTACTAAAGTATTATGTACTATAGCAGTGATCTCTAAAGCCACTATATCCTGAAATCGTTGTATAGCTGGGTTTTTGTCACTGTTAGAACACAAAACTATAGCGGCTAGCAGGGAACCTTAATAGCGCAAACTACTAAAGTATTATGTACTATAGCAGTGATCTCTAAAGCCACTATATCCTATAATCGTTGTATAGTTGGGTTTTTGTCACTGTTTAAACACAAAACTATAGCGGCTTGCATGGAACCTTAATAGCGCAAACTACTAAAGTATTATGTACTATAGCAGTGATCTCTAAAGCCACTATATCCTAAAATCGTTGTATAGTTGGGTTTTTGTCACTGTTAAAACACAAAACTATAGCGGCTTGGCAGGGAACCTTAATAGCGCAAATTAGTTGCATAAAAGTGATTCCAAATACTATTATACAGTAATATTGCTCTATAGTGGTTATATTTGAACCTGTTATAGTACACGCCTATAACGGCTCTATAAAATGATGAAATAAACCTTTACATCAATTGCTTATAGAATATATTAGCTGTATAAGCCTATAGAGCAAAAAGGTGTTGCCAAGCGCTTTTATACGACAGGTGGTCACCTCTGAAACCTTAATACGACGTCTATACAAGCTTTTAGCGATAAAAACTAAAATTATAGGACTAAAATGTTACTTGGGTAAGACTCCACTGTCCGTCTGTCCGTGTCACCAGGCTGTATCTCTTGAACCGTGATAGACAGTTGAAATTTTCACAGATGACGTATAACAACAAATACTAAAAAGTACGGAACCCTCGGTGGGCGAGTCCGACTCGCACTTGTCCGGTTTTTTCCTATCATACTGGTCCTAAAATAACCTTTTGAGATTCTGGCAACTTTAATATCTTCTGGAGCTTCATCGACTTCTTTTAAATTTCTAATTGAAAGTAGACCAGACACATTCATTTTCAAGAGATTATGTTTTCTGTTATCAAGATTTTTCTTTATGAAGTCTGCAATATTGCAACTAAAATATATACCTACGAATATTATTGTACGGTTTAAACGAGATAAAGCTGTTATCATATGATAAAGCTCATAATAAGATTATTAAGATATTAAAACATTGGTCGAAACATCTATGAATAACATTATAATGCTAAAATAACTCCGTATGTTACCTCTTCAGCCTTAAACCTTAATAATGTAAAAAAAATAACGGGTTGCACTCCGGGAGTGCCGGCAGAAGTGAAAACTCAACGACATTGTAACTCAAAATATTAATAACAGGGCCATATAGTGCAAAATGTCTGCAGCACTATGTATAATTGAGGTTAACGCCATCTAGCGTCGCATTACTTGAAACCCCTAAGCACATCACTGTGAGTACTACTGGTACTACCGTTATATTAATACCAGTTTTAGGGAAACTCACTAGATGGCATTTAAATCAAATAAACAATGACATTGTCCGTCACACATAACATAAGTCACGCAAGCGCCCTGCGCCGCCTACATGAAACAGCAGGCTCAGGCATACATTTTCGCCGTGCGGTAGAAAGAGAGGAGAGACGCCTTACGCGTTACGCCTTACGCTGTCTCGAGTTTATCATTTCCCCACCTCAAAAAGTGCACAGCCCCGCTAAAGAAGTTTTCACTTCAAAAATATAAATAAAAACTTTTTACAAAAAAAAGCAAACCGACTTCAAAAAGGATGAAATAAAATATTATCCTTTTTGAAGTCTGATATGTTTGAAGTCGGTGCCAAGCCAAATTTTGAAGCATACCATGATTTTGGTGCGATTCGATAAGGATGTACCTACGTTGGATTGCCTTACACGACGACAATGAACGTACTTTCTGTAGGTACAGTCGACGTTAAAAATATGTTTACACTTTTCGCCTTATTACAAAGGAGTAAGGTGCTAAAGTGTAAATATATCTTTGACGTCGATTGTATCTAAAGCCCCCTCCAGACTATGCGCGTGAATCGCGGGCAAAGCCGCGAACGCGAGTGTGGAATCGATTTCGCAGGTCTGCGTTCAGGACTCCACACTCGCGTTCGCGGCTTTGCGCCGCGATTCGCGCACGAGTGTGGAGGAGGCTTAAGAACACACCTCAGAACACACGATCAAACCTTCTTGGCGCAGTCTGTACCATGTTTGTCGGCACATTAGTGGAAATCCAATGCATTTTTTTTCGTCGTATTTTTTAAAGAGCATTTCTTACTAATGCTCGAACAGTCTATAGCACGCAAGTGTGAGATTGGGACTGAGTAATTTCCCGTCCTTTATCCAGAGGACTACATTTCAAAATATAAAACAATTTAAGAAATTTACCTTCTTGCCAAATTTCACCTAAAGCGGTTCAGTTGTTTAGCCTTGAAAAGGCGACAAAGAGGCAGACAAAATTACTTACACATTTGTAATAGTTATTAGTGCAGTTCTAATGGGATTTATAGCCATAAAGCTGATTATTTTGACTGGTATTGTTACTACTTGGCTTGGCACCGACTTCAAACATATCAGTTGGTAACGCATAGACTTCAAAAAGGATAATATTTTATTTCATCCTTTTTGAAGTCGGTTTGCTTTTTTTTGTAAAAAGTTTTTATTTTTCCATTTTTAGTTTTAACGCATTGTTAAGAGCGCGACGCATGAATGAAAAACAAGATCATGTTTAACACTAAATTCGTGTACCTATTACTTTAATAAATATGTATGTAATCAGGAATTTTCTCGAGTCCGTCTGGGAAATTATAATTCCTGTCACTACTACACTAAATCCATCCTCCGCCCCGCCACTGGCCCAATCCCTCAACGCCCCGATCACTCAACCTCACAGCGCATCAACCCCTGATCCAGGAACCCCTCGACCCTGAACCAGGAATTTTCTCGAGTCCGTCTGGGAAATTATAATTCCTGTCAACTAAATCCATCCGCCCACCCCGCCACTGACCCAATCCCTCAGCCCCCCGATCACTCAACCTCACAGCACATCAACCCCTGATCCAGGAACCCCTCGATCCTGAACCAGCAACCCTTCAACCGCCATTCCCCGACCCGTTAATCTCTGACCCCTTAACTCCTAACCCTAACCCCCGATCAGTAGCCTTACCAGCTTACCACGAGTTTGACATTGATATATTCGCTAGCATGTGTGTAACTTACTTCCTATGCATCTCACTCGTACTAACCTTAGTGTGAGCGAGATGCATAAAAAGTTACATTTAGATGCATAAGACGTTAGCGAATATGTCAATGTCAAACTCGTGGTAAGGCTACAGTTGCAGTACATCAAATTGGTGGTTTTCGGAAGCAAATGCTCGAGTTACTTTAGAAAACCCCGAAATCACTTAACACGTGCCTTTAAAAATTGAGGAGTTCCCTCAATTCCTCATGGATTCCATCATCAGACCAGAACCAAAAATAATACGGAAACACCTTGGAGGTAACTTCTTCCAAACAAAAAAAGAATTACTCAAATCGGATCACAGGTGCCGGAGTAATCGGTGAACATACTTACATTTAAAGAAATCATCAGGTCTACTTCATCAAATTAGTGGTTTTCTGGAGAAAATGCTCGAGTTGCTTAAGAAAACGCCCAAAACACCATGCATGTGCCTTTAAAAATTGAGGAGTTCCCTCAATTCCTCATGGATCCCATCATCAGAACAGAACCAAATTAAAATGGGACCAACTCGGAGGTAGCTCCTTTCAAACAAAAAAAGAATTACTCAAATCGGACTACGGATGTCGGAGTAATCGGTGAACGTACATAGAAAAAAAAATAAAAATAGCCACAACCGAATACAGAACCTCCTCCTTCTATGAAATTGAAGTCGGTTAAAAAAACTATATAAAATAAAAAGTTGCAAGTCGATTTTAGCTAAGCCGTATCTTTTTGGAACTTTGCAAGTCAATTGTAATATAATACGGGTACAAGTGTGGCTGGGGGATAAGTGTATAACTGGCCTTCATACCGGGGCCAATTTACACATTGATTAGTGTTTACGAGTTCATACATTTGCCACTAAACTCAAATAGCAAACGTGTGAACTCGCAATAAACACTTAACAATGTGTGAACTGGCCTCAATGTGAAGGCCCGAGGACGGCCACGCTTATCCCGCAGCTACACTTACCCGTATTGACTTTATTTATAAATATCTGGGAGACACATATAAAATCTCAAAGATGCGCGTTTTCCCAGAGATCAGACCTAGCTAGATCGATCTACATATCGGCCCCGAAAACAAATATAATATAGCAAATTTCATCGAAATCGTTAGAGCAGTTTCCGATATCCCCGAAATATATTCCAAATTAATCATAATCATAATCATAATCATTTATTGCATCCATGGTTTACAAAGGTGTTAAAAAAAAAAAATTGGGTACAGCATGGACCCTACAAGGGCGTGGCAACATATTATACGTAGTATTTTTAAATAATATGCAAAAATTGCTCGTTTAAAGGTATAAGATTCACACGACAATACAATAATCTGGTAGCAAATAGGTACAGTCGGCATAATTAAGCGATTTTAGAATGATTTTTTTGGCAAAACTTACAGATTTATCTGTAAGTTTTGCCCGAGCTGAAGATAGTGTATACCTATTATATTTTATTGCGATATTGAAGATTCATGCTACGTCATCTGACAAACTGCATCGCTCTCTCAAATATTAAATAGGCTTCAAATAACGGTACAGTTATCTTATCTTAATTGAGGTATACGAGTGGTGGAATTCGAGCGAGGGATAACTATTATCTACATTCATTATTTTATTATGCATGGTGGTACAGAAAAGCCAAATGTACAAATAGCCTTCTTAAGTTATTAAATCGATGTCGGCATTATACATACTAATACATAGGTTGGCAACTCGCCAAATCTTGTAAGACGATGGTATTGAACGATTCTGTGACCTCAGACAGGACAAAGGTTCTGTCTAGGTCTAGCCTGTATAAGTATAATAAGAATAAGTGTCGTTATAAGCCTAAGAAAACACAAAACAGATTTTCGACAAATAACAGGAACGGCCGTGTCCATCGGTGATATCTACAATCTACATATCTTTACATTAATGTTTACGAATTTTCAGTCATTAGTTGTGGACGATATTACAATAGTACATTTCGATGCTAGTGCGGAAGGTATGTCATACTTCACGAGTACCGAGATATTTTGCCACGAGCCGCAGGCGAGTGGCAAGACTCGGGACGAGTGAAGAATGACATTTCCGCACGTGTATCGAACGACGTTTTTTAATACAGTTGCGAAAAAATAAGTAAAACATTGTTAATCGTACACTAAACAAAAGTGGTAACAGTGACAGCTCGCTTAGACGTCGTCTTTAAGTATATTATATCTATGGGCGTTTGGCAGCTATTCCGTTCCATTCAGACAACTTATTAAGAACGGAATTTACAATATTCAATATTAAAAAATAAACGTGTTATAATGATGAAGAGGTAAGTATTAAAATATGAAATATGTATATTTTTCACATTCTTACATTAACAGTAGGTTTTTATGCTGATTACGACGTTTAAAGGAAACGAATATTAACACTCATCAATAAGTAGTCGTGAATTGGAACAAGTATAAATTTAAAAAAATTGGAAAAGTAAAAAGCACTAGTTCGAGATAACCAACTTTCCGCACGCTAAACAGCTACGTAAAGTAGCACTTTTTGAGCAACTGTATTAAAAATTAAGTTTAAGCAGTTTTACATACCTATACCTAGAAATGTAAGGGATAACCAAGCCTAATTTGACTTCGCATTTTTCAATGTACTAATTACTCAATTCGATTAACAAAATTGAAATTATAGTTTGTATTTTATTAATTTACCAAAACGTGCTTTGGCTCGACCTATTTTTTTTATCGAAATCACGGCTTATCAGGCAAAGATACCATTACAGATGAGCTTTATTTAATTAAGGTCATCGTTATAGCTTTTTTGCCAAGTATCAAATTTCTCGAAGCTTTTAAGAACCCATCAACGTGCACACTAGCGCCACTGCTAAATAATCGTGATTATTTAAATTAAAAAAAAAGGGGGCCGCTACGTACTGTATTCCTTTTGAATACATCAGTTTTTATGTTGCTGGATTCGTCGGTCTATGAACTCAAAACAAAAACGGCCGTTTTAACTTTGCACGCATAGATTGATGAATCTAGCAACATAAAAACTAGTCTGATGTATTCAAAAGGTACGTAAATACTAAATACAGTAAATAGCGGCCCCCTTTTTTAAATATCGTTCGTTAAATTTAAATAATCACGATTATTTAGCAGTGGCGCTAGTGTGCACGTTGATGGGCTCTTAAAGAATAAGATTTGGCAGGTAGTAGTAGAATGGAACTCTAAATGATGACATTTAAAAAAAATGTAGTTAGTTAAAGAAGTAATAGTTAAGTTTGTTCTAAGCTGGTAGGTACGTAAAGGTCTGGAAGAGATCGCTTTTTAGCGAGAAGACCGCCTGTTGTTTACCTTTACTTCTGTTGCTGTTTTCTTTCTGTATTGTTATGTTATTGAAAGAGTACTTGTATTGTCTTGTATTGTAAGTATAACATATCACTATACCTATGTAGAAATAAGACAACCGTATCGCAAATTGTCAATTATCAATTGATCACGAGCCATTTGCGCATGCCCGCCGGCCTGCAACGTCCATTAAAATGCAGTGACCAGTGAAGCATCAAGCAATTATGTGGACTCTCCTTTTGATCCTTGAGCTGTCGTCTAATTTCGTTATTAGCTAGTTGCTAGGCGAGCACGCGGTACAGGGCGAAAACCGAATTCATTTGTATGATGCACTAAATATTGGGGACATCTTACACAGATCGACCTAGCCCCAAACTAAGCATAGCTTGTACTATGGGTACTAGGCGACGATATAAACATACTTATATAGATAATACATACTTATATACATAGAAAACACCCATGACTCAGGAACAAATATCTGTGTTCATCACACAAATAAATGCCCTTACCGGAATTCAAACCCAGGACCATTGGCTTCGCAGGCAGGGTCACTATCCACTAGGCCAGACTGGTCGTCAAGTATGACTCATATGTGGGTAGTAGTTATAATAAGTTATTGGCAAATATTTCATTTTTGGTACAAGCTTTTATCGCTGACTGTTCTTTGCTTACGACAGACAACTAATACTCATCGAGACAATTCTAAAAACCCCTAACACAATTAGGTTGCGTTGTTTCATCACAGAGTTCCTATGGCCACCTCCTGTCTCCTTCATCAAATCAGTTCGACAGTACCATATTATTGTATTGTCATCAGAACTACATACAGCTGCCAATTTTCATGACGCTACGATCCTTGGAAGATGGTTAGTTACTATAGATTCCATTACATAGTTACATACAGGTCGACCTAATAAAAGCTTATTAACAATAATCCATATTTGAACAAGTGAAGTATGTAGTAGTAGTAGTAGTAGTAAAATACTTTATTGTACAAAAAGAAACATAAAACATGAAAGAACACACATCATTAGTACAAAGGCGAACTTATCCCTTTCAGGGATCTCTTCCAGTTAACCCTTGAGCAGTTGAGGGAAAATTGGAGAACGGTAGACATAAAAGCTGTACTAAACGGCATAAAGATAAAATATTTAATATCCTACAAGATAGGTAAACCTATATCCTACTATAATTATGTACCTATATACAAAGTATGGGATATGAAATATAACAAATATGTAAACAACTATATATATTTAAAATATATAATACATATAATACATTGTATATGATACAATACATATATACTAAAACTACCTAACCGCATACATCTTTTAGATTTCAAGTTCCGTCAGAAAGCCATAACTTTTTTAAATTCGCCTTTAGCGATGCGACCGATTGACACTTACGAAGAGAAGACGGTAAGGAATTCCATAATTTGACAGAGTACACAGTAAAAGACTTGTCATAGGATCGGTGTTTGTGTGGCGGGATAGCCAGAGAGAGATCTGCACTGGAACGGAGCCGGTGCCCGCTGCCGTCTGCTAAAAATTTAAACCTCTCCGAGAGATAAGGGGGAGAAGAGGGAGAGAAAAGGACGTTAAATAGAAGGGAAAGTACATGAATGTCTCTACGACGCCGAATGGGCAGCCATTTGAGTTGGGAGCGGAAAGATGAAATGTGATCAAATTTGCGTAAGCCAAAAATGTATCTGATGCAAACATTTTGCAAACGTTCAAGCTTGTCAAGTAGTTCCTCCGTGAGATCCAGAACAGCAATGTCCGCATAATCAAGAAGGGGAATTAGCAGAGAACGTGCAAGCATGACTTTCGTGTGGACAGGGAGGAAACTCTGCAGCCGACGAAGCGAGTGCAGGGAAGCAAAAAGCCTCCTACTGGTTTCAGTCACGTGGGATGACCAAGAAAGAGTCTGATCCATGACAATGCCTAAATTTCTTACAGTGGCTGAGAAAGGAATGTGTGTTCCATCGAAGAGAATTTTAGGCATTGTCACTTCAGACAACTTAGAGATAAAGTGAGGACTCCCAATGAGAATTGCCTGCGACTTTTTCGCGTTAACCATGAGGCCAAAAGATGTTGCCCAGTCGCGAATAGAGTCAAGATCCCCGTTAATTTGGCTTATTAGTGGTCCTAAATTATCTATACTAGCCGCCGAGTAAATTTGCAAGTCATCTGCATAAAGGTGGTAGGAAGAAACAAGTGACTTCGTGATCCCGTTAATAAATAGAGAAAAAAGTAGAGGCGACAGGACCCCACCCTGAGGGACCCCCGCGGTCAATTCACACCACGAAGAAACAGTGTCCTCGACCATGACCCGCTGGCGCCTTCCAAATAGGTAATCGCGGAACCAAGAAAGTGCTAAGGGGGACAGATTGTAATTACGTAAAATACCTAGAAGTACGTCAAAATCCACGGTGTTGAAAGCACTGCTGAAATCTAAAAGAACCAAAGCCGTTAGCTCTTTTTTCTCTATATTGAGCCGAATGTCGTCGGTAACCTTGACCAAAGCCGAGACAGTACTGTGTCCGGGGCGAAAACCAGACTGTAGGGGATTCAAGAGGTTATAGTTATTTAGAAAGGAGGAGAGAAGTTTGTGTACAAAGTGTTCGATTACTTTTGAGAGGATTGGAAGAATAGAAATGGGACGGTACTGGGAAAGGGATGAAGGATTAGATACTTTTGGCAAAGGAATTACATGTGCAAGTTTCCAAGAAGAGGGGAAGGAGCCAGACGAGAAAGAGAAATTAATGATTTGGGCCAGAACGGGTGCGATAATTTCCGCCACGAGCACAATCATGCCCAAGCTCAGGGCATGTATGTTATGCAGTATGCTATGTAGTGTGTGTAGTGTATGCTAATGCATACACTCAAGAATGTATTGCAACGTTTGCCAGCCTGTATTATTGGCAAGAGATCATTTACTAATGAGTATAATAACATAATTAACTAATGCACATGAGAGGTATTTTTACCAGATCTTGGGCTCCAAAGAAGCAATAGTGGAGGATGCAACTGGGATAAACTCTAAGATGAAAGAGATATATAAATAAAATTATTAACACTAAATGAATCATGATAAGCAATGTCAAAGAGAAATCATTACATATTACACAGTATTATTAGCTTATATTGCCACCAAGTTTATATGTTGTATTGTAATAGAGACACAAACAATGACAAATAAATTATGTAACATTGAGATAATTTACATGTTTTTACAGTTCAGTTAGTCAGTATCTAAGTTGTTACTATCTAAGTAAGTAATAGTTATAGACAATATATTGACACATAAACTGTAGAGATCAACCTTGAAATTTAAAACATAATACTTCAAAAGTTGTATAGATCCTGTATAGTATAGTATACCAAGAAGGATTTTTTTCATATTCAATCTTATATTCATGTTGCTATGTGAATGGGTATGTCAAAGATTTTACATCTAAGTATGTCTACATGCTGAGATGAGGAAATTTTGTTTTTCCATTGTTACATTCAAAAGAAATTCAATTTCCTTGCCATCAATCTTGATTTAAAATAAACTGCAAACTTGTATGATAAACCATAAGAGTTAAAAGACAAAATGAGACATACCTTGGTCTTGGCCGAAGAGATCCAAGAGTCCCACCAGTTGCCAGACGGCTGTTCCACTTGCGGAGTACTGGGCTCACTCGCCTGCACATCAGGAGACCTGTTGAGCAACATAAAAGTTTTTCAATAACAAGTAAAATGATAAAAATGTTATTAAAAGAAAAAAATTTGATTATCACATTCACAAGATGTCCATTCGACTCGGTACACATTTATGGTTAATTCATAATTTCCCTAATTGTTGCAGTGAAGGTGTTAAAATTGTAGCCTATGTCACAGAATAAATAATTAGTACTACCGTACAGAAAGGACACTTCCTGCAAAAACAAGGTTTGACAGTGATTCAGGGACAAATCATGCTATCCCTTTCTAATGTATGGCACTATCCCTATCGGCTATTTAGGGTTGTCATAATTCAAGTCATTATCTTATCTGTGGTTGTGCATGCAAAAGGAAGTCAAGTTGTGCCAACACTAATAATTGCTAGGAGCAATGCTGAGCCGAACGGAGCTGAGAATGACCGAAGGGGGGAATGTCTTCCCACTGCTTATGTCACCCGAGTCATGAGTCATAAGAGCAAGCAAAAACATTATGTTCATAAGACTGCTAAAATCATAACCCTTTATAGTTGAGTAAAAAGATTACACAAAAGATGTAAATCCTAGACGGACAATTGTAAGTTATTTCCCACAGAATGATTCACATGTGTATTAACACTCCGAAATTGCTACTACTTAAAAGGAAAAATCTTTGCTAGTCAAAGAGAAAACCAAAGATTCTTCTTTTATTTATGAATATTATAAAGTTTAAAATAAAGAACATGTACAAATGAATGAAAATAATATTTATTAAATCTTCAAATCATGTTCTTTCATCAATAAAACAATGAATTAGCAACTAACTTAGTTATGCAAGTTTGTCTTTACAAGTCCTTGGCTCCAACAAATCAACATAGCTATTGGAATAACATAATTAATACAAGTAAATTAATAAACATACATTTTGGTAATAACTAAAACATTATAGGTTATCTACCTGCAGCAAAGAAACCTCGTCGCAATAAGCGGAAGTGTACTGGTTATATCCTGCTATGTAGTTCGTAAACTAGTTACAGTAATATGTGACCTATTTAACTTCATAAATAACATTTCCTACTCACAGTCAACAATAAAACTTAATGGCATTCTGAAGGATAATGATTATGTTTTGCGATTTATAATCACATTTCACGGTACCATTGAAATTATCTCGACAACAAATAAGCGTAAATAATAAAAGGAACTGATATAACTGAGATAATTTATACAATCTTATGGCCTTACATTAGAATATACGCAGCAGAATAATTAATAATTTCATAATAACCATGTGTAGAGCTGTTGTTTACAAAATAAAGTATGGGAAACCAATTAAAAACTGAGAAATCTGCATTAATGATAAGAAAAAGCATGTTGACATCAACAATAGTTACTTTGCCACAAACATTGTCCGCAAATTCCGCAATACTCACTTTTCAGCCATCATGAAGCAGGTTCACTTAAAATGAAAATAAAAGGGGCACATGGGTTTCTGCACATTAAATTTGGTCTGATTTTGTATGTTTTGTTACACGAAATTTACAACAAATTTGACATAGTTTTGTTTGCGTTGACATAAGACAACTTTTTTTTTTCTGTGTTAAAAAGTAGTGTGGCGCTGACAGTTAGAATTTATGCCTGGCAACATTAAAGCGAGCACGGACAAAACTGAGGGGCTACCGCGAAAACCAAAATTCGCAAATTGCGGGGATCTTTCTCTTTTACTCCAATGAAGGCGTAATTAGACTGACAGAGAAAAATGCCCGCAATTTGCGAACTTCGATTTTCGCTGTTATAGCCCTGAGATCATCCAAATGTTTGGTTCTGCAGGTTCTGAATTATGAAGGTCTTTTCTATAATCGCGAAAATCGATGATCGTAAATTTGCTCGCATCTATCTCTGTCACTCTAATTGCATCTTAATTAGAGTAAAAGAGACAGATGCCCGAAATTTGCGAACTACGGTGTTCCCAGTAAACCCTCTGAAATATTGAAACCTTTTCACTGTGGGACCATCTGCGTGATTAACCTCATTAGCACCTTGAAATGTGGTTGGCGCAGCGCGTAACAGCAGCATTTATCTTTTCTTGTTTACCATGTTTTGGTAACACTACGCTCTGTCAACAACTTCCCTTGTATCTAGGGCTTGCAATTCGAATATTCGAATATTCGAATTTGTCGAATATTCGACCTGTTTTGATATTCGAATATTCGGCCGCTCAGGTTTCGAATATTCGAATATTTTTTATTAGTATAAAAAATCTATTTCATCCGCTGTAGTTACAGTTTCTGTGTATTTTCCGGGTATTTACAGTGAATGAGGAACGATAGGTACCCAAATACGAAGGAAATAATATTTTTACTGTATTCCTCTCGATAGACTTCGTGAATACAGTGAAACTTAACTCAATTTGAAAGAAAACGAAATCAAAAAGTATGTTATTTTTGTGCGTAAGTTTTAAGTTATAAAGGGTCATTCTGTTTATTCGTTAAGCGATTTTTTGAAGACTAAACCTTGCCCGCACTTATCGCAATTCTCAAATTTGATCATACCAAACCTGCCCAACTAGGTAATCTAACTAGAGTCTGGCTACTGAAATATTACACAAATTTTTGGCGGGAAATTCAAAAAATCTTGGGCTGGTCACACTTTGTGTAGTAGGAATTATAGTTTTGATACTAGAAAACATTTTTGATTTTCTGTGCACACGTAAGGTACCTAAGGAAATAAGTTAAATATACGTTTACGTGCACTCAAAGTCAGTTCACATAATTTCTACCACTATTTAAAGTACAGTCAACGACAAACACATATGTTTACGTTCCAATGTTTACATTTTATTGATATTTTCCAGAACTTCTAGTTTATCCGTTTCTTTACACACTTGTCCTGTTTATGAGATTCAGGCTTAATAAATTGACGAACATAATCATAGTAATAGGCAAATGTTAGAACTAGTACATAAAGTATCAAAATATTAATAGAGCACCAACCTACCAAATTGTTTACGACTTGTAAACATTGCAGTTTTTCGTTATACAACGCTTCACGTCGACTTCGAACATTGTCGTAATTATTTACGAGCTTAAATAATTGTTTGCGGACCTCACTCGGTATATAATAGATAGTGATTATTAATATTAATGAAAATAAACGCCTTATAAACTGCGAATAATTTGAATGAATGACATAAATTGACAGCAGACTTTTAACTTTTTTTTTAAATCATAGACAATTAGTGATACAACAAGGAAATATCTGTCAACAAAATTTGGCTAGCCAGACTCTATGCACCTTTAGCTAACGAATAGTCCACCCAGTAGTCAACTAACTTTTTCCCTTAAATATTCCAATATTATATAATTAAGTCGACCTTTAGGAATAAAAACTTGCCAAAACAAACAAAGTCAATAAAGATTCAAAATACAATGGAATTAGGCACAGGCTTCTGAGTGACTACAAGTTAATTTAAATCAAAAAATAATTACCTACTAAAAAAAATATCTTACATACCTAGGTGTTTGGATGGTTAAAGTTATATTATTTCACGCAACAACGCATTTATAATAAAAGTTTTATCTAGAAATATTGAATACGTCTTATTTTGGCGTTTTACTTGTTTTTATAAATGTGGGCATCTCATAGTAGGATGATAAAATCTAGTTAATTTCTGCAAAATATCATTAGTTTTAGCAATATGTGAAAAAAGCTTTTGAATAAAACGATAATAAACCGATTTCTCGTTCTTTTTCTTATTTTTTATAATATTCGAATAATTATTCGAATATTCGAATATGTCGTCAGAAAAAGTCGAATATTCGAATACCTGAAAGTTTCGAATATTTGCAAGCCCTACTTGTATCCATGGCAAAGAATATAATACTCACTAGGAGAAGAACGGTAACTCCATACAAAAAAATGTCCCCAACCGTTTATACGTTTATACTAGTGGCGCCGTCTTTGTGTACCAATGGAAATAAAGTTGACAACCGGTTTAGCCTGGCGGGTATTGGTAGGTAGTAATTCTGTTGATAAACATATTTGTTATCTTCATATCACGAAATATATGCAAGATGCAAATATTACCCCTTGTTTGTGGTATTATCAATTGATTTAAATAAAAGGCATGTTTATGTTTATAACATTATATATATTATTTATTAAAAAATGTTTTACATATAAAAATATACACTGAAAACTGGCAACTTAATAAAAAAATAGACATTAATAAAGCGCATTCACAAAGATTTCAGTACCTTTTATACAAATAACATTAGGCATGCCTACCTATTACACTTTACACACAGATACACTACACTTTACATACGGCATTTTACACAGATTTCCAACTTGTATTCATACATTTCTTCACGGTTAATTAATACGCTTTCCAGATGCGTTATGACTCGGTTCCTTCTGAACCCACTAAAGTTGTAAATTTCACTCTGGCTGCTTCAACAGCCGTTGCTCCGCATTTAGCACATTTTCTATGTGCATTGCTGTAATCCATGTAGGTACAGACTTACAGTCTTAAGTGGTACGTAGCGGTACACGTTATATGTATTATTTAAAGAGTTAATAAATAAAATTTTCGTTATGAACTTTAACCACAGCAGTTGGACAGAGTCATTGACAAATATATTTTTTATTATGGTGGGTAGACGTACCTACCCTCCATATATTTTATGAACATTGATAAAGACAGTTGGAAGCAAATATTCATTATAAAACTTAATCGCATGTAATTAAGTTTTAAGCGTTTTAAGTCCCGTTTTATGATTAATATTGTATAAAATTCGTGATAATTTAAATCAGAGTTGGGAGCAATGTTGCTGTAGAAAAATGTTTTTATTTTTATTACTCGCAACTTTTTCCCGGAGGCCAACGCACACATAGAAGATTAAGGCGCACACATGCGCAATTATTTGGGGACATAACTTTCTTAGGAAGTGAACAGGCCTTGATCCATGGTCATGAAATGAATTAAAAAAAAAAACAACAACTTCCGCGTAATTTAAACAAAATAATACGAAAACATGCGAAAACAATACAATGGATTTAGCCGTTTACATACTGTAAGTTCGATTTTCTGCCCAAATGTTATTAAAAATTTAAACATAATATTTACCAAATTTCACATAAGTACATATACCTAATGCAGCATTTCCAGCATTTCTTTTGGCTGAATTCTACAAAGGTCAGGGGTGCGAAACTCCTGACTTCGGTCAAACTCGGCTCCGCTCGGCTCAGCATTGCTCCGAGCAATTATTAGGGTTGGCACCACTTGACTTCCTTTTGCGTGCACGACCACAGATAGATAATCACTTGATTTTTGACAACCCTAAATAGCCGAAAGGGATAGTGCCATATATTAGAAAGGGACAGCATGATTCGACCCTGAACCGCTGTCAAACTTCGTTTTTGTAGGAAGTTTCCTTTCTGTACGGTAGTACTATTAATTATTCTGTGCAAAGGTACAAAAGACGAACAAAAAACATTACCCTCCTATCATCATTTGGGTAAAAACAAATACCAACTAGTTGCAATTAGCTAACAGAAATAACTTTCATTTCTTGATGGGTTGTTAAAATGGCAATTAAAAATAACAAGGGCACTTTGCTTTCATTCTCAGTTTGGCGTAGGTGCTATGGCCGAGACTGGCAGAGTGTTTAGCTTTATTTTACTTTCACAATGTTTTATGAATGTGGTAAGTAAGCAATTTTAAATATTTTGCTAATCCATATCCATACTTACTAATATTATAAATGCGAAAGTGTGTCTGTCTGTCTGTTACCTCTTCACGTTTAAACCGCTGAACAGATTAAGTTTAAATTTGCCATAGAGATAGTTTAAATCCCGGGGAAGGACATAGAATAGTTTTTTATGTCGGAAGTCATCCCTAATGAGAGTGAAAAGGGGGTGGAATTGCCTGTTAATTGGTGTAAGCAATTAAGCATATTATGCTCAAAATGATTGCCATTAGATTTTATCCAGGCGCTATACTTACCCTCTGCTGGAACTAATTCCACGCAGACGAAGTCGCGGGCAAAAGCTAGTATTAAATATATTCAAACGGAAAAAGGGGTAGAAAAAGTCCAAACCATGAATATTAGTTTTGTGTTCCAGTTGGGCTACGACCCGAAGAACCACCCATGCTGCCAGGAACCCGGCCAGAACGTCACCCTGGCCATGATCATCGACGCCTTCGAGATCTACGGACATGATCCTACTGACAAGTTGGATCATTTAGCGCACTACCAGCTTCAGATGATGAAGATCAAACACGCGCCTGATCAGGTCGTGTTTTGTTATTTTTGTACCTATTCGAGAGCCGCTACCACCGAAGTTCGCAAATTGTGGGCATCTTTCTCTGTCACTAATTACACGTTAATTGGATTTAAAAAGAGTGACACCGGCAATTTGCGAACTTCGGTCTTTGCGGTAGGCCTGCTGAACCCTTCTTAATCCTATTACTAGGTCTCCGCTACACCCATTCCTCTGTCTATTAGCGGACTGTACATATATCATGCATAGCAATGCACTCCCGAGAACTTTCCAAAGTTGCGAAACTTTCCACATGAGAATTTCTCGGTAACTTCTGAGAATGTTCTCGAGAACGAGAATTTATTTATTTATCGTAGTTTATACCAGAAATATTCACGATAGTTTAGGTGTAGTATCCTTACCCCCAGAAAATTCCGACTTTTGGTCTACCGCTTCCGGTCAGAAAAATGCATGACGGCCCGGCCAAACGGTCAGACCTAGGTGGGGGTGCTCGACCAAATGTCATAGAGGGACCCTGGCAGTTTTTGACGCGGCCATGTTTTTTTCAATATGGCCGACTTTTTATTTTATTTTTTCAAGTTTGTCCTAGCGCGCTGAAATTTTGGTCGCGGAATCTCGGGTTCCCTAGATACTTATAAAATTTTTTTTTTTGAAATATGCTACAATTGCGGGAAAACTGGCCACTTTTATTTTGTATGGCAACTTTTAAACGGTGCGTGATAGGTGGGGGGTGCTCGACCAAATGTCATAGAGGGCCCCGAGACAAAACAAACAGCATTAAAAAATATCAAAATGGCCGACTTTTTTTTTTTAATTTTCAAGTTGGTCCGAGCGCGCTGAGATAGAGGCCTCTATTAGATTCCTATGACAAAAAAATTTTTTTGGAAAAAGTCCAAGATGGCGGAACAATAATTTCCATGTTGCAGGAATGTTCTGTGAACATTCTCGAGAACGTTTCCGCTTTTTGGGAATGTTCTGCAATTTGTACATTGCTAATCATGCATGAATCTTAATTGGAAGACATTTAAATTTTCCAGAAAATTGGTATTTCTATTGCCACTAGGTAAGAATAAAACCGTGGCAGAATGTAGAAGTCCTTAAACTTACCCTTGATAAAATTGTACAATGCACCGATACCTCTGCAAATACCTACTACAAGGCTGTCGCAAGCATTTTAAATATTATGATTAGAAATATTTAATACCATTGTGTCTTGAACTACCTCAAAGTATTTCGTTTGCGAAGACGAAGAACGTATATTGAACAAACAGTAGGTACCATCACGCTCCGCGATGGTTACGCCATTTAGGGTCCTAGCTAAATTGGTTGTTCCATACTTACGCTATGGAATGTCCAATTTAGTTAGAACCCTAAATGGCGTAACAATCACGGAGCGTGACTGTACAATCTGTTAAAGAATTTATTTTGTTTATTGCTTGCAGTACATGATCAATGAGCTAGTGCATATCGCAGTGGATCATCTCGGCAGGTTCGTCCACATGCATGTCAAGGAGCTGAAGGTAGAACTGACCATAGACCTTATTTCGTTGTATTAAAGTTCATTTTCTGCTCGGTGAAGTAATGACATTGTTTGCAGGTACTCCTAATAGCGCTGGAAGACGCGATAGACAACATGCTAACGATGTACGACAACCACAACGCCATTAAGACGGAGCGAGTCGCAACTTACAACCAGGCCTCAAACGGCGCCGTGCCTTCAGAGTTCTACCTCAGTCAAGGTACTGCTATACTACCACACACAGTCAACAACGCGATAAGACAACATGTTGACGACATACGAGAACCACAACGCCATTAAGACGGGGCGCGTCGCCACATACAACCAGGCCTCAGGCGGCGCAGTGCCTTCAGAGTTCTATCTCAGTCAAGGTACTGCTATACTGCCACATAAGTCAACAACGCGATAAGACAATATGCTGACGATGCACGATAACCACAACGCCATTAAGACGGAGCGCGTCGCCACATACAACCAGGCCTCAAACGGCGCCGTGCCTTCAGAGTTTTATCTCAGTCAAGGTACTGCTATACTACCACATAGTCAACAACGTGATAAATCAATATGTTGATATACGACAACAATGCCATCAAGACTGAGGGTCGCCTCCTACAACGCAACGCAGCTGTGGGTGGAGCTGTACCTTCAGAGTTCTACCTCAGTCAAGGTACCATATCATTACCCTCCTCGCGTCGAGCTCCTCATTAATGAGGGTCGTGACTTCCTGCGGAATCAATTTGCTTCCTTGACGCCGTGAAGTAGGTTTGGTATCAAAGTCGAAAGTTGAGTAGATTTGAGCAGACCATCTTATTGGGATTGGTCGTCTGCAGTATTTATCATAAATATTCTATAACATGGGGATTTCCTGCTTAAATAATCGTTTGTAGATATAGGTGCGTCCTGACCTATACTCTGTATCTATAGGTACTTAAATAAAAGTAAATAAATAATTTCGAAATTCTCGGGTAAGTAGTTATAACATTTATCGATTAACCAACCAAATACAAAACCATCTGTATCTGTCACTGAACGACCTGACATTAACCTACATTATTTGATCATGTAATCTTTTCATCTACCCTCAACTGGCTTAAGAAGCCATTTGAGGGTAGATTTTTTACTCTTTTTTAAAAACCTAAAGATACAGACTATAGCGAAGCCATGATTATACTCGTTTGCGACCAATTAACGTATATATCTATGGACTGGCCTTACGAGCACTAAAAATGGTACTAGTTTAGCGGTGTGACTCACGAATTCCAGCCAATCGTGCAGTCTAACGCAACTCAATTAGTTGCGACCAATAGCGCGCATGATGCGAACTCATCAACCAATCGCGCGCGTGATGCGTACTCATCAACCAATCGCGCGCGTGATCGAACTCATCAACCAATCGCGTTGTACCGGTGTCACGCCGCTGTACAAGCCCCTGTCATCCCTCATTATTATTGCCCGTAAAGCCAGTCCCTAGTATATCTATGTCAATGTTTGCGACATGCTCGCTAATTGAGCTTCGCCCAAATCTTGACGTACCTTATCACCAAAAGAACTTCCTTGCAGAATACTACTGCGGCCGCAACGTGTACATCTTCATATCGGAGCTGTACAGCGACATCTACAACATGGGGCGCGGGCCGGCGCCCTACTGCAAGGGCCGCGGCTTCCACTTCCTCGGCTTCGTACACTTCATGGACGACAACAAGTATTATCTCGAGGAGGACCCCAGCTTGGCCTTTGCTACTGATAATTATTTGCATGGGCTGGAGTGCCATCTTCAAGTATGCATTTACAGGTGAAGATACCAAGTTGTTAAGTTTTCTCGCGAAAAATTTGGATGTACACGTAGGCACTTTTTTCCGCTCTCTACCAACTACTGAGGAATTCCTATGGAAGAGTGCAAGCAGCGTTCTTATAAAGCCAGTACTAAGTTCATTTTAAGCTCAATTCATAAATTCTGTTAAAGCCTGACCTTCGCACGATTACGCTCCCGCAATCCAAATTGAAGACGCCACTGGTTAGGTCATCATGCATCATAAGGACTTTACGCGCTCCTCTACAGTGATAGAAAAAAAAACGTGTTGCACTCCGGGAGTGCCGGCAGAAGTGAAAACTCAAAATATTAATAACAGCGCCATCTTGTGCAAAATGTCTGCAGCACTATGTATAATTGAGGTTAACGCCATCTAGCGTTATTTCGTCGCATTACTTGAAACCCCTAAGCACATCACTGTTAGTACTCGAGTTATATCAGTACCAGTTAGAGGGAAACTCACTAGATGGCATTTAAATCAATAAAGAAAAACTCAATGACATTGTGACGGACACGTGACGTCACGTCTTACGAATCTTACCTGTCGCGAGTTTAACATTTTTTCCCTATCCCAAAAAGTGCTCAGCGCCGCTAAAGAAGTTTTCACTTCAAAAAACAACGTTTAAACTTGTCACGCTCACTCCAACACCGGCCTTCTACTTCCTCACACTATAAATTCGGACGAAATCTCATTAAGACTTCTTATGGCCACACTTGGAGAGACTTGCGATCCTCAACAGTGGGACATTTAAACGTTAAATATTCGTAGAACGCCAGTTGGCCTGCTACAAATTAGAACAACAAGCTTTGCCTTATCTAATAAGAATGAAGCGGTATCCAGACTAGTCAATTTTTCGCCAATCTGATGAAATTGCCCGATCGAATCAGGACGTTCGGACGCATACACCAATTTGGCTCGCCGAATTCAACCGCCGATAATGACCGATATTACGGATAAAATGAGGTGCGGACACAAGAATACCAATTTGTGACGCCAGTATTTTCGTTCTGGGGCATTTTTTCAATTTAGAGGGCTCTAATATCACCATCAATCTAAAATTGGGGAATGGCGCCAATTATTTTCCTGATTTAATCGACCGATTTGATCAGGCCCGTCTGGATACCACTGATTGTCGCCAGGTTCCCGTTCAAGAAAGGCTTGCAGCACGAGCGCGACGTGGTGACGCTGCCGAAGGCGGTGGTGAAGTGCGGCACGGAGGTGTACAAGCTGCCGCCGCTCACCGCCGCCTCCTGCATCATCACCTCCGGCTCCTTCATCCTCGACTTCAATATACACGGCATACGGTTCCGCCACTACGATTATATGCTAGTAAGTAACGGGTTACTAAGGACATTGACAATATAGTAGGGTTAGTAATGAGCAGAAATGTATTGAGCAGCATACACTTTATTTAGTCTCAGGCGATGCCGCTTGGCACGATTGTTCCTTAGGTCAAACAAAGCTGATTTGGCCCGGTAGCCACGAGATCATACTGTGCAATAAGTCAAAAGAGGGGAGGGCTATATTTCTTCCGGTTCTTAGCAACTAGGGCAAGTTATATATCATTTTCGTATAATTTAGGGACGTGGAATTCATTTTGGATATAATTATTATAGCTTTCCATAAAAAAAAATATATTTTTGTACAAAAAAAAAAGTGACAATTTTGGCTGTTACAATCACAGTGTTGTGGCTACCGGGCCAAATCAGCTTTGTTTGACCTAAGGAACAATCGTGCCAAGCGGCATCGCCTGAGACAACAGTGCATATTACTCATAGCCCTTTGCTTGTTAAATTATCTAGTCTTAATCTGGTTCATGTTGATGATGGACGCTTTTATGAGTGCGTGTTCTTCTTCTATGCCTACAATTGTGATACTCCCGTCGGGACTTTAGGAGTACCTACCTACTCAGGACCTCTTTTGAGCAATGTAAGTCACAACCAGAAATTATGCTCCAAGATACTTCCCGGTACAGGAGTGACATTGTTTGCTTTTCTGTTTGTGTATTCTCTGACAAAACTGAATAAAACGCAATACAGTTTTACCATTCCAATATTGGGCAATCCGGTTCGAAGGACCACTTATTTAGTGGTCCTTCGAACCGGATAGCGGTAGTGGAATAAAAACATTCAAACACAAACATCTTGTTCATTTGTCCAGTTCCTACCAAACGGGCAGTCGTACTACACGAAGGAGAAGTATACCCCCCTCTTCTGCGACCACCACGTGTGCGAATGGAACAATACCAACTTTTATGGAGGTAACGATGTTTTTTACGTGAACAAAAGTTAGTACCTAGTTACATAAGAAATTTATTAAGTTGTTTTTTTAGTGGCGTTCCTGTGTTTAGTTCTAGAGCTTCTGAATGCCAGTATTTTAAGCGATTATCGGAATACCTGGGGACCTGGGGAGTGGGGACCCAGCCAAATTTGTAGATGAATAAAAATGCTTATCGAAAAGACAAATTTTATACGCATAGAGATGTCAGAATTTGATCAGGATGCGACAGAAAAGAGTAGTGACCAATGACCATTTCCATGCATGTTCAGCAATAAACGATATGATCGTCTGGTTTAGACCCAACCAGGTACGAAGAATTTCCATAACTCTTAAAAATACTGACATCCAGAGGCCCTAGAACTAGACATAGGAGGAGCCATTGTCATTGGAACTCAGGATAGTACGAGAATCTCTTAAAATCACAGTTGTTAACTAGTTAATATTTAATTAAAATATAAATGATAACAACTGCCGCTTTGGACTGAATATAGGTTTTAGTGTTTTAATAGTATTTTTACTTTTCAAAACTAGGTCCTTTCACGATCCCGGGTGACCCTGGCACTGGTCTATCACCCATACCACCATGGTTCGAATCCAGCACGCTACCCCCCAACGCCTATACCACTCCAAGTGGTAACAACGGCTTTGACGGCAGCAACGTTACATGTAAGTCCACCGTCATATAGGGTGACATTTTAATCACCAGTATTTCTGCGCAGTGACTTTATAGGTCACAGAGTACGGCTGGCGATTAAAATTTCACCCTCTATAATATATGTATGGCACTATCCCTTTCGGTTATTTAGAGTTGTCAAAATTCAAGTGATTATCTTATGTGTGGCCGTGCACGCAAAAGGACGTCAGAAAGTGGTGCCAACCCTAATAATTGCTCGGAGCAATGCTGAGCCGAACGAAGCCGAGTTTACCCGAAGTCAGGAGTGTCTCCCCACTGCCAGCATTTCTGTGCAGTGACTTTATAGGTCACAGAGTATCGCTGGTGATTAAAATTTCACCCTGTATATCTCGCTAATATTAGTATATTAGTGTTTATCCTAATTGCGTCCTCAGCTGCCGCGTTACAGCCCTGGGTTACCCCACCCACTCTGAAGTCTCCTTAGGGTATATATATCCTACCATACCCTTGGCTAACCTACCAAAACAAATTCGCCTGCAGGCCGGTGCATCTATTAAACACCGGTTTTTACCTTGGAGTTGGGTAGAGAAGGAAGTCGCTTCCGTAAAAGTTAAAAACAACCATTATTACATTAGTTCACTATAGGGCTACTAAACAGAAATTTCCCTGAGATGTCAAGACTTTTGGTAATTAAGACACATTGTAAGTTTGTTGTGATTCATAATAGTCACGTCTGTGCGTAACGTGCGATGCGGCAAGAAATGCCGATCGGCCATTGGTCTATACAGTCATCGCAGTCGATGAAGGCTGTAGACTACCTCCTCAAAATACCTTCTTTAGTCGCTGCAACTATCATCTACAGAGGTGCTGTGGCCAATGATGATGATTCATAACTTATGATTTTCTTTTTAATTGCATTATTCAAGTACCACTGGTTTATGCTTTTATGCAGACTCTCTAGACGGATGCTGGTACATGTTCCCCCCGAACTACGGGTCCATCGCGGGCATCAGCTACCTGGACCCGCTCACCATCAACGAGTACAGATTCACGTGCCAGGGATCCGGCAGCAAGGTAATTATATGTACCTACTTGTTTTGTGTTCCTTAGGACCATAGACTCCATACATCAGTTTTCTTACCAAAACGCGCGTTTTTTCGTAGTCGACATCTAACGTCATGGAACGGAATTTATCAATACTGCTAGTTGACAATAGTAAATGTATCATTTTGTTTCATATGAAAAAGAGCAAATAAAGATACATTCAATTCAAAAACTCGATGACAGGTTAAGATGCCACTAATATTTTGAGAATCACTCTTATAAGTTAATAGGTCCCTACCGAAAATCAGCGCTGCGGCTTGCCGTGGCATTAGTGGCTGGGGGTCCTTTTTTCGTACGTTCCTTTTCCTTTTCTCTTAAATATGTAGCCAACCATGATGAGACGTAAATACATGTATTCTATTCTATTCTAAAACTGTAATTGGAAGCATTTTAACCATGAATCAAAGCCTGATGATGATTAGGTATGGGTCTATTCAGAATAAGACACCTCGCGTGGATATTGTCATGTTTAGCGGCTCGGTCTGTTTTGTGTAGCCCTAGACAAACATACACACAGATGAAATGCTTTGAAGGGACATCTACACTAGATCCTTTATTAGTGGTTATATTCTCTTTGCTCACAAGTAATCCTCGCGAGTTGACCAGCCCCTTAACTACTGTTTCATTCCAGGGTCTATACTGGTACCCGCAATGGATGGGCGCGCCGCCGCACCACCCGTACCCGCAGGCGGGCGAAATGCCCAAGCACGAGCAGGGCCCCGGAGACGCCTTCTACCCTCACCAGCAGGGGCCGCAGCCCCCGCCGCTTATTGTACCACGGCTAGCAGACTAAATATAGATTGTTTTTTAAAATATGATTTTTTTTAATAAATAAAGCCTAAGGAAGCCTATCCTATCCGGATGGATTGGTGACAGGTTTTACTTTGTCATCATCATCATATTAGCCGAAAAACTTCTGCTGATATGCCTTAAAAACCTCTACAGTGAACGGTCGTGCACTGATGCTCAATTGCTCCTAACCAATAGGGTATTTGACTGTATTAAAAATAAATAATTTTACACCATGCATGAAATAAAGCACCAGAAGATTAATAAAGAAACGTAGACAGCAGTTATTTTTAGACACAACCCGTATGAAACTATAAAGAGTAGGTAATTTGATTGCGACGTCACATGCTAGTGTTTCATATAAATTCCATAATAGCAAAATCGTTTTGACAGTCCGAAAAAAGAAACTGATTTGACTAATAGTTCTGACTCTTCCCTGTGTTCTTGACTAGATCCTCAGCCCACCTTGATGGAAACCTTATCTTTCTTTCGATTCGCGGTCGTCTTAAAGAACCTTTCTGTCCCAAGTCACAGAATAAATAATAGTAACTGCCGTACAGAAAGGAAACTTCCTACAAAACCGAAGTTTGACAGCGGTTCAGGGTCGAATCATGCTATCCCATTCTAATATATGGCACTATCCCTTTCGGCTATTTAGGGCTGTCAAAATTCAAGTCATTATCTTATCTGTGGTCGTGCACGCAAAAGGAAGTCAAGTGGTGCCTACCCTAATAATTGCTCGGAGCAATGCTGAGCCGAGCGGAGCCGAGTTTGGCCGAAGTCAGGAGTTTCGCACCCCTGCCCAAGTGTCCAAACCATAGGTTCTAGCGTGCAATATGCCCCGCCGCTTTGTCCTTGCAGACTAAAATACGAGTATTTTTTGAATATCACTTGTTTTATTTTAGAATCCTCCATTTACCTCAATTTCGCAACTTAGATTTCGTGTAGGTAAAGCGTAAACCAAAATTAAATAGGTTTCTATTTACTGCTGTGACTATTTCGGCTCTCCCGCTTTCTTTAAGCGGGACGGATCGGGACTATTGGAAGGTCCTGTGGCCCTGACCTGGCCTACAGAGTAATCGGAAGTTAACTTTTGGTCTAACGTAGGTAAATATAACTGCATCTTGGGACTAATGCCTATGTTGCTAAATATGTGTACTAGGGATAAAAATCTACGTTAAGCACGTAAAATGTCACGACTACCATCAGACTATTACCACCGCGTTGTGGAGATTTAGAGGCCTACGTAGTAGTAGCCTTCTTTTAGCTGATATAAAGATTATGACATTGCTGACAAAGCAAAGTTTGTTAGATCGAATATACATAAAAAAAACCGGCCATGTGCGAGTCCGACTCGCGCACTAAGGGTTCCGCACCATTACTCAATAAACAGCAAAAAAATCACGTTTGTTGTATGGGAGCCCCACTTAAATATTTATTTTATAATGTATTTAGTATTTGTTGTTAAAGCGGCAACAGAAATACATCATCTGTGAAAATTTCAACTGTCTATCATCGCGGTTCATGAGATACATCCTGGTGACACAGAGACGGACGGACAGACGGACAGTGGAGTCTTAATAGTAATAGGGTCCCGTTTTTACCCTTTGGGTACGGAACCCTAAAAAGTATGCATAGGCTATCACGGAAGAATTAATTAAAAAGGCAAATAAAAAAACAGTCTATATTTAATCGGTGAAATTTGGCACAATAAGTGGCGGGGGCTCCGGCCCCTGCTGGTGAGGGTAGAAGACGTCTCCACCGCCTTCCTCGTGCTTGGGCATATCGTTGGCCTGCGGGTACGGGTGGTGCGGCGGCGCGCCCATCCATTGCGGGTACCAGTATAAGCCCTGGAATAAACCGATTGTTAATCGCTGTGAAGCATTGAATCCTGATTAATATGCCTATGAAGATAGTTCCAAAAAGTTTTTGAGATAATTTATTTCATTATAGATAGAGTTCCAGTTCCAGGGACCTACCTCCAACTCTTCGTTAGTTCATCTTTTTACCTCTCTATGGCTCTTAAATATTAGATTGATAAAGAGGCCAACTGAGGACCTTCCGCGAACCACGTTCGACGTGTGCCTCCCTGTCACACTTATGTACGAATTTATAAGTGCGACAGAGAGTTAACACGTCGAGCGTGGTTCGCGGTAGGCCATCTGGTTCCTCCCTCCCAGCAGGGTTATCGTCAAACAATTACTCATTGTTTTAATAATCATAAGTACTATAAATACGACTTACAGTAAAACTCTGACAACCCTAATGTTAACGGATTCAACGCATTTCACTGTAAACTACTATTACTGCTGACACTAGCAAACACTAGCTCATATACACGGGTACAAAAACTTAAGACGAAACGGGAGCTGAGCTAAAAGTCAATTTTGAGATTTCAAGCTGAATATACCCGTCGCTCTGACGGGGCGTGAGAGACTGTATTTGTGTGTGTAATGCACGCACACAGATGCGTACGCTTGCACCCGCGCGCGCCTCATTGCCGACAATTTGCAATGTTATTTTTCGTGCGTTACTGCCACGAGGCGTTCACTTATTACTTACTGTGTTGCGATTGAATTTTTTGACCCGGCTTACGTTTACGGAACTCGATAATCTTTCTACTACTGTGACTTGGCTTTGTTTACTTGACTTTGCTGATCAGCTTATTGTTTTGGACTCCGTGAGTTGTGGTTACCTATTGGACCGCACGCAATTCATCTACCTTTATTCAAGTAATTAAGCGTAATTAGCTGAAACCTTTATAAGAGTGTAATTCATAAGAAGTACATAAGATATAATTTATGTACTGGTTTGCTGTTAGCTTTTAATTGTATCACTTTACATATATGTTACTCAAATAACTAACACGGTTACACTGTTGTAAGAACATTATTTTTCAGGTAGGCCTTATTATACCTACTATAGGCCTTATTACCTCCTAGTACCTTAGTAGTAGTAGTACTACTACGGAAATTGATTCAAAGACTCAAGACTGACTTAAGTGGCAGTAGGGTGTAGGGTTTTTTCTAGGCTTAATGAGTTCGCTGAAGCTTATTTTTTATACTTAGCGCACAGAACCACTAGTTTAACAGTATCAGCTCTAACCACATGTCACCATTTGTCCTTTACGTAACAAACTCAGGGGCCCAGAATATCCGATGTACCTATCAAATCAAGGTTCTGTACCAAATAAGGCCCGGTTATTATAGTTCGTTATTTTTTAGCATTAGAAAGAAGGTAAACAATCATGACGTGTCTTTTTATTAATAATTATTGAAAAACGCTTTCAAAAATTAGTTTATATTACTTATGAAAGCAAAAGAATATAAAAAAGTATATGATTAATACATACATACATACATACATACAATCACGCCTATTTCCCGGAGGGGTAGGCAGAGACTACGGATTTCCACTTGCTACGATCCTGACATACCACTTTCGCTTCCTTCACATTCATAACATTCCTCATACACGCTCGCCGGTTTAGGGTGCTCTTGCTCATTAATATGATTAATATGATTTATAATTCTAACATATTTGCTATGACTTATTTTTCAATGGTAATTTTTAATAAGACATGTCAAAATCTGTTACCTTAATGCAAAAAAACGAACTTTAAGCGTGCTAACTTTCAAAATTTCATTTTTTATAAGATAGTATAAGTAGATGGGCAAAAATTTTGCGTCCATGTCCACCAGTGAGTAAGTGATTGAGATACCTAAACATTTAACTTTATAATGTAAAATGATATAATTTACTAACCTACTCGTTTAATTTCAGGTAGGTTGAATAAGGAACCAAGTAACCATGGGGAGGAGCAGTATTTACTAACATTTTCTTTTTGGGTCTTCAGAGTGTATCGTTTCCTTTTTTTTGCACATATTACACTTAAATATATATTCTCTGTGTAAACCCTTACGTCTTTCAATGACAAAGGCAAGATCAGCAAATGTACAATTTGAGATCACAGAAAATAAATATTTTAAATCCACTATTCTGCGACCTTCTAAAATTTTGTTTTATCATGATTCATGATCAAAAAGCTCGGATTCAATAGTCATATCAAACGTCGATTATGCAGTTGATGATGAGCTTGCATTTTCTACCACTGGTGCTGCAAATGCATCAACCGGTGGCGATAAACTTTGCCCTCTTGTAAAACAAATTACTATTGTGATTGTGTCCAGCAAAAGGCCAAAATTCGGTTTACTTTCCTGTTTAAAATATTACTAATTTATTCATATTTCAGATTAGGTACATAGGTAACTGTCTGAATGTTACAATGCCAGCTGGCAAATTCTATCACATTTGTTTGTTTGGTAGTCATGGTAACATTCACTTACATTGATATCCTTATTAAGATCTGTATCTTATTATCCAGACCTTAAAATATTGCCACCGTTGCCCTTTAAAAAAATACTGTTTAAATAATTGGCTACTCAAACAATGCTTCTATAGTATAAATAATGACTACACAAAAATGGGTAGTATTGTATATAATGCACGAAATAAGGCCCGATTCTTAAGCGGGTTTAAATTTTGAGGCCATGTCCGCTAATACTATAGACAAAATATCAAGTTTAATAAACACAAAAAAAAAACATTGATGGGCCTTATTTTATAATTTAGGCCTTACTTTGTAATTTAAAGTAGAGTTAGGCCAAGAAAAATCTATAGCGATTTTGATAGAACACGCAGTGCAAGTATTATTTCAAACGTCGCTTCTATGAAATTATGACATATAAATAACACTTGCACTGCGTGTGCTATCAAAATTGCTGTAGACTTTTCTTGGTCTGACTCTAAAATATTCTTTATTACACCACAAACATAAAAACAAATTAAAAAAAAACCGGCGAAGTGCAAGTCGGACTCGCACACGAAGGGTTCCGTACCATTATTTATAAAAACGGTCACCCATCCAAGTACTGACCCCGCCCGACGTTGCTTAACTTCGGTCAAAAATCACGTTTGTTGTATGGGAGGCCCCACTAAAATTTTTATTTTATCCTGTTTTTAGTATTTGTTGTTATAGCGGCAACAGAAATAAATCATCTGTGAAAATTTCAACTGTCTAGCTATCACGGTTCGTGAGATACAGAGATACAGACGGACGGACGGACAGCGGAATCTTAGTAATAGGGTCCCGTGTTTTACCCTTTGGGTACGGAACCCTAAAACCGATTTACAATGTAGATAAAGGTAGCAACAGGCGGTCTTATCGCTGTTAGTTCTTATTCTTCGTTTGTTTAGCATTAGAGTGAAGGTGACGTGTCTTTTTTAAGCATGCAATCGTATAATTATTTATTAGCTTTTTTTGTAATAGTTATGTACTTAGTGGTTAATATTAGTATTTACTATTTTTTTTTTCAATAATGCTTAAAAACGAAGTATAGACATGACAACCAAATATTAACGCCATTGTAGGGCAGGATATACAGAACATGAATCATTTGTACTGTCACGCTCCGTGATTGTTGAGCCATTTAGGGTTCTAGCTAAATTGGACATTCCATAGAGCACGAGTAAGTATGGAACAACCAATTCAGCTAGGACCCTAAATTGCTCGACAATTACGAAGCGTGCCTGTAGGTACCTAAAAATTTTGTTAACCCATTTTAACCATGCAATAAAATATTTTTGATTTTGATTTCTAATTTGAAATATTAGAATCAAAAAGTTCATAATAGATTGTATATCATAACTACAAAAATGTGTTCCCTACTCTCAACCCAAAACCCCTTGTATCTTAGGATCTAGATATTTTCACACAAGACGGTTTATCGATAACTTCTTACATCACTAGATTATCGACATTAAATGTCGACTATTGCCCATCACTTTTCTGGCTGTGTACGTATTTAGAAACTTGACTCCGCCCCTAAAATTAGTGCGATAGGGACAACTGCAGCTGAGGCGAAAAATCCTGCGTAAAAATGACAAAAATCGAGGTTTCGTAGTCCTCTTTTTCCTCCCCCAAAACTTAACCAATCGTAACCAAATTTGGAAATCTAAATGATTATGAAATTATCTGTGTCGAACCGTTTTGCTTTTTTGGCTAATTGATATCAGTTTTGAATACCACGCCTCTCATTGCGGCATAGTCTATTAGGCCATTTTGGCCGTTTTTGAAGGGCTCTAGCGCCTTAAAAAACAAAAATATCAAAAAAAGCAAAACGGTCCGACACAGATATTGACAATATTAATCTGTGTTGAAAAAATCATTGCTCTAGCTTCAAAAACCACGGAGGAAAACGAGGACTACGTTTGTATGGAGGAATGACCACTCCTGTTGGCTCTTAAGTAAAGGTGACAGTCCATTTCCAACGACAGCAGCACTACCATTCATTTTACTATGGACATTGACAATAACACCGACGCGTTTCGTACTAGTAGTGCAGCTGCGGTCAGAAATGGAATGTTGCCCTTACAGTTACCACAAGTTGTTGCATCACATCACATCTCATCACATCCTTCGTTCCAGTACGGATATGATGGTCGTTGTCTAGGTGACAGCGTGATAAAACGGTATCCGTCACTTTCAATCGCGCTCTGGTAAAAAGTGACGGATATTATATCACGTGGATATAACCATTCATAATAGGCCTGCACTTTACCACACCGTTTATCACAACTGATCTCACTGTCACCAACACAAGAACAAGTAAGTATAATTACTTTGTTGCCGGATCCCTGGCACGTGAATCTGTACTCGTTGATGGTGAGCGGGTCCAGGTAGCTGATGCCTGCGATGGACCCGTAGTTCGGTGGGAACATATACCAGCATCCGTCTAGAGAGTCTGCAAGTGTAACCGAGTTTAAGTGGTGATGAAGAACACAGGGTGCTAACAGCAAAATTTACTGGCAATCGGTGAACTTAAAAGTAAGCAGAAGTAAATTTCATCTTAGCAATACGAATTGTAAGGTAACAGACTAACAGTGCGAAAGATGGTACCTACCATACGTCGATACTTACAAGTAACGTTGTCGAAGGGGCCGCCCGATGGTGTGGACTGGTCCGAGAAAGGTGGGACTGTGGTCTGCTCCAAGAAGGGGGGGACCGGCATCAGGCCAGTCCCAGGGTCGCCTGGGATGGCAAAGGGACCTGTAACGGTATGTTTCAGGGTTATTTAAATTGTACACCTTAATTTTCTTCAGCAACTTCACCTATTATCGCTTTTGGAGACAAAATTCAACATGAGGCATTTAAATAATACCCAAAATCACAATAGTTTTACCTCTGAAATATTCCCCCTATTTCTCCAAGATCTAACCATTAGATGACCTTGGGACTTTTGAAAAGTCTAATTTGCGTAGCCGTCTTCCAAGAAATTGGGGTATATACAAAAAAATATCCCTACAAATTGAAAAGCTCTACATTAATACTCTTGAAATCGGTTTACAACAGTTTCCTCTTTACATATAAACTATAGTTAATAAATATAAATTACTGAAAAGGGCTTAAAAAGTTAATTGACCTCCGTAGAAATTAGTATTGTTCCACTCGCACACGTTCTGGTTGTTTTCCGGACCAATGGAAAATAGCATCCGTTACTCCTATACACAAAGAAGGCCCAAAAACAATTCCCAGTAATTACAGACCGATATCGCTGCTCAGCGCATTCTCAAAAATTTTAGAAAAAATAGTTAACACTCGCCTAGTCAAGTATCTTGAGAGCTACAACCTCTTATCGGATAGACAGTTCGGGTTTAGGCGGAATAAATCCACGGAAGATGCCACATCAACTCTCGTCAACCTAATCTCATCATATTTAGACAAAAATCTAAAATGTATTGGCGTCTTTTTGGATCTGGCTAAAGCCTTTGATACCGTGTCGATACCGATCTTGCTCCGCAAACTACAAAATCTAGGGATACACGGTATCCCGCTGTCGTGGTTCGAAAGTTACTTGACAGGGAGAAGGCAACTTGTCAGAGTAGGTTCCTTTACTAGTTCGACAGAAAATATTAAATTCGGTGTTCCGCAAGGAAGTATTCTTGGTCCCACCCTTTTTACGGTTTACATGAATGAAGTTCTAAATTTAACAATTCCTAAGTCTGAAATTCTCTGTTACGCAGACGATACCGTTATACTTTTTAATGACACATGCTGGAAGAACACAATCGCTACTACAGAAAAGGGTATGAAAATTGCATCTGACTGGTTCCGTTCCAACCTTCTAACCCTGAACTGCAAAAAAACTAAATTCCTTTGTTTCTATAAAACCGCCCTATCTAAACCACTCCTTCCTCCTATTATAAAAATCCATTCATGCACAGACTACCCTACTTCTAACTCATGTAACTGCGATTCCATTCAGAATACTGATGTTATAAAATATCTTGGTCTTTTAGTTGATGAAAAACTGAACTTTAAAAACCACATACATAAACTCTCTGCCAGAATAAGAAAGTCCATTTATATTTTCAAAAAGCTACGTAACTCTGCCGATTATTCTATACTTAAAATGGTTTACACCGCGCTCTGTCAGTCTGTAATTAGCTATTGCATCACAGTTTGGGGAAGTGCAGCAAAGACTTTTATGCTAGAAATTGAAAGGGCTCAACGTTCTGTTTTAAAAGTGATACTTAAAAAGCCCTTTCGATTTCCAACCATTGATCTCTATGCTCAAGCAAACGTCTTAACCGTACGTCAATTATTTTTAATGAAAATTTCTTTACACACTCACAAATTCTCAACATTATTACATTGCTATAGTTCTTTAATTAAAAAACGTGTCTTTAACTTACCGATTCCAGAAGTACGTTCCGTTTTTGGTAAACGTTTTGGTGAACGAATCCGAGTAACCACTTACAACGCCATGCTTAAACACTGCAACCTTAAAGACTGCACCATCGTCGAAGCAAAGAAACTCCTATTTATTTTTTTACAATCACTTAACTATGCCGAGACAGAAGATATTTTAGTTAAAATAATTTAGGTTTATTTTTCATGTTTTGCCATAGAAATGTATATCTTTTTCTTACTTATAAGTATGTTATAAGTTCTCATTTTAAGTCTGTTATATTATATCAAAAACATACCTAAGATATTACCGGACTTGATTGTGTAACTAAGATCTCTTATTTAAACTGTAACTGGTTCCCCGCGATACAGGCGTAGCCTAGTGCGGAGACCCCTGCCATACTCTGTTATGTGTTCTTTTGATAATAAATTTATTCTTATTCTTATTCTTATTCTTATTCTTATTCTTATGATGGTCACAGAAGAGCGGTGTGTTCTTCTCCTTCGTGTAAAATATGTGCCCGTTGGGTAGGATCTGAAAATTGGGTCAGTTGATTAGGTACAAAATAAAACATGTAGGTAAAGTTGACGAAATAAGTGAGCCGATTTTGTTCAAACCTGTTCGAGAGATCGGCTTATATTTCGTCAACCTTACCAGTGGGGAGACACTCCTGACTTCGTGCAAACTCGGCTCCGTTCGGCTCAGCATTGCTCCGAGCAATTATTAGGGTTGACACAACTTGACGTCCCTTTGCGTGCACGGCCACAGATAATTACTTGAATTTTGACAACCCTAAAGAGTCGAAAGGGATACTGCCATAAGTTTGAAAGGGTGTCGAAGGATGATTCGACCCTGAATCGCTGTCAAACTTCGGTTTTGTAGGAAGTGTCCTTTCTGTAAGGTAGTACTATTACTAATTCTGTGACCTTACCTACCTACTCTGTTTATTTATTGCACACGTGCGGTTGTTTTTTGACTCTCTATCACTCTACGAGGTGAATATATCTATAGTAGTAGGTGTTCTAGATCTTTTTTCATGGCGCTAATGTAGAAATTTCGTTAAATGGCTGTCCCATAAAAAAATACTAGGTACATTATTTTAAATGGGAGAGGGGCCCTAACTATCTTCAACTTTTTTATAAACTTTACTACCTAAATAAATCTTCGATTCTCGTTATAAGTCTTCCGTCCGGTAGGTACCTACGTGGTCTTCTCTGTGAGACTAGTTTACAATAAAAGTTTATTTTATCATATCAACCGATAGAAACTTAAATATTATACGGCAAGAAATGCCAATCCACTATCGTATTATACAGCCCTCGCAGTCGATAACGGCTCTTGAAAGACTACCTCCTCAAAATACCTCCTTCAACGCAGCAACTATCATCAGCAAAGATGCCGTGGACAATGAGAGGGGTAAACTATCCATTTACCAGAATGTAATCGTAGTGGCGGAATCGTATGCCCTGTATGTTGAAGTCGAGGATGAAGGAGCCGGAGGTGATGATGCAGGAGGCGGCGGTGAGAGGCGGCAGCTTGTACACCTCCGTGCCGCACTTTACCAGCGCCTTAGGCAGCGTCACCACGTCGCGCTCGTGCTGCAAGCCTTTCTTGAACGGGAACCTGGCGACAATCATTCTTATTAGAGAGATAGGGCAAAGCTCGTTCTAATTTGTAGCAGGCCAACTGGGCGTTCTGCGAATATTTAACGTTTAATGTCCCTCACTGTTGAGGATCGCAAGTCTCTCCAAGTGTGGCCATAAGAAGTCATAATGAGATTTCGTCCGAATTTATAGTGTGAGGAAGTAGAAGGCCAGTGTTGGAGTAAGCGAGTGCGTGCGAAATATATTCTTCTAATGACCCCTCAGAAGCGCTTATATCACGATAGGGCTCTTCATGTTCTACAATTTTTATGTAAATTTAGTGCGCCGGAGTCTGTAGACATGGAAATTTTTTACAAGAACTTTTCACTTAAAGTTTTTGAACTTGTAGTCGTTGTAGATGTTTTGCAACGTATTGATCTCACCTGTAGATACACACGTCAGTATGACATTCGAGCCCATGCAAATAATTATCAGTAGCAAAGGCCAAGCTGGGGTCCTCCTCGAGATAATACTTGTTGTCGTCCATGAAGTGCACGAAGCCGAGGAAGTGGAAGCCGCGGCCCTTGCAGTAGGGCGCCGGCCCGCGCCCCATGTTGTAGATGTCGCTGTACAGCTCCGACACGAAGATGTACACGTTGCGGCCGCAGTAGTATTCTGCAATGAAATTTAGGCAATGGCTCGAACCAATGAGTTTTTCGGAATTGATGTATGAAATATCATTTGATATTTAGGTACCAGTTGCTTTTCGGTGAAGGAAAACATCGTGAGGAAACCGGACTAATCCCAATAAGGCCTAATTTCCCGTCTGGGTTGGAAGGTTAGATGGCAGTCGCTTTCGTAAAAACCAGTGCCTACGTCAATTCTTCGGATTAGTTGTCAAGCGGATCCCAGGCTCCCATAAGCCGTGGCAAAATACTGAGATAACGCGAGGAAGAAGAAGCTGTTTTCTCTTATTTCATGACACTATCTTATTTACTAACTGTTTCATGTTTGACTGTTTCCTATACGTCTTATTCGAATGTTTCCTCTTTTCCCTGGCGTTGATTCCTCTTTTCTCATCTTTGCTGTTTCCTCTCGTCTCCACATTCGGGCGGGAACAGCGACTTCTACAAAATTACTGCTCTTAATTTGCAAAAAGAATACCTAGTCCTAGTACAGTCGCCATTAAATATATCGGAGTGGCCAAATGTGCTCAAAAATATCTGAACACGCCTGTATTGTCAAGGCGCTTCCTATCTTTAGAGTTGCTTTTTGTTTGAACTTAGAACTATAAGGATCCCGTCCATTTTGAGGCGTTACTGTTAAGTTATTGAACTTCCGTTTTAGAGGTGTTATGCTGTAGAGACGATCAGGCTAGTGAGAGCTTTTCTGTTCTTATTAACCCCGCGAATGGACGATATGCTATGAAGATGATGTTCCGATCCTTAAATAATTAGATCTTGCAAGTCTGAAGAGCATAGGAATTTGAAATTCCCGTCAATATTATGCTCTGTTTGTCTTGCTACGTTGACTGAGATGAAACTCTAATGGCACGGCGCCGGCAGCCGCGTTGCAGGAGGCGACGCGCTCCGTCTGAATAGCGTTGTAGTTGTCGCATATCGTCAACATGTCTTATCATGTTGTTGACTATGTGGTAGTATACCAGTACCTTGACTGAGGTAGAACTCTGAAGGCACGGCGCCGTTGGACGCCTGGTTGTAGGTGGCCACGCGCTCCGTCTTGATGGCCTTGTGGTTGTCGCATATCGTCAAAATGTCTTATCACGTTGTTGACTATGTGGTAGTATAGCAAGATTGAAGATCTTGACGTCAAACTCCAGCATAATTTGTCAGGATGTCGCCATCGACGGATACGTCTGGGAGGACATCATCATCATCAGTATAGCAGTACCTTGACTGAGGTAGAACTCTGACGGCACTGCGCCGTTTGCAGCCGCGTTGTAGGTGGCTACGCGCTCCGTCTTGATGGCGTTGTGGTTGTCGTACATCGTTAGCATGTTGTCAACCGCATCTTCTAGAGCTATCAGGAGGACCTGCAAGTGTATCATTAGTTATCAATTAATGGAGCAAGGCCCGTATTGTAGTGTGTTTACTACGCCTTACTCACACACGTATAGGGCATGCAGTACCGGTCCCGGTACCAAGAATTTCATTTCCCGGTTCTGGGTATGGCCGGAACCGGGATTCCCGGTTCTTCCCGGTTCTCAACGCATCTTATGATTATAAAAAAAATTGTGTTAGCGTACAATCTTTATGTTATGAATTACTTATTTTCATATAAATTATTGCATAAGTATTAATAAATGACCAATTTTATTAAAAAAAAAACACTTCCGGCGTTCCAATCTATTTTACGAAATTAACCGGCACACTTTGCCTGCGCCTGTACACGGCCGTAGCGTAGTCGATGCACTCAGCACTATGACGGTACGGCATACAGAAGTTTAAAATTTGACCCGAGAACGGAATATTTTCATATAAAACCATTACTAGAAGAAGATTATTCGAATATAGGTAATATCCTACTTGAGATTTAAAAGTTGTTTAAAGATACATAGATTACTAATATCATAGTCCTTTATGTAACCGGCTTAAAAGTACTGAGCGATGTTTCAGATAAAAACAAAATTGAAATAGAAAATTGGGTGAATTTTTACAATATCCGTAATATCGATTGGAAATATTGGAATGCCTAGTTTACTAGGTTAGTTTGTCGGGTTATTTGAGTCCCCCGTTTCATAGCACCATTATTAAATGTTATTTAAAACAATACTACTATTGAAATGGCAATAAATAATCATATGATGAGAACCGGGAAGTACCGGTACCGGGTCTTTAGTACCGGTTCTTTTGACACTGTAAAATTCCCGGGAATTCCCGGGAAATTCAGAACCAGGAATTCCCGGGAGCATGCCCTACACACGTAGTGCATAGCTTAGTATGGCTTGTACTTGTTACTTAAGACAGAATAAACATATATTCCGTACTATTGAGTTCTCCTTTAACGCCCCACCTCACATGGCGAACCTGCCAGGAGGAGGAGGATGGAGGACAATGGGATGGATTTTATTGGTCGATGGTGAAAGATATTAAAAGGGTACCTTCAGCTCCTTGACGTGCAGGTGAATGAACCTGCCGAGGTGGTCCACCGCGATGTGCACATGCTCATTGATCATGTACTGCAACGAATAAAAACAGACATGGATACATTAATATTGATTATTGCAACTGTAAGGTTTTATTACATTTAGTAAGAATTAAACATTAATTAGTAGCTACATTGACTATTCTGGTGACGTCATGTCCGATGGCGTAAAACGGGAGTGAGGTGACTTGGCGCGCAGGGGCATTCTTGGCCGGGCGACGAAACCGAACGGACGTCTGATCATAAAATAAATGAAGTTATCTTATCCGTTAAGTGGTTGCTTTGTAATTTAAATAACAGCTTTGAAATATATTTACTTTTATAAACTACAAGGTGTTGGTTATTTCCGAGGTTGTTTACAAGTCAGCCAGTGGGATAACGAAATTCCGTAAGTACTCGCTCACATGTATATTTGTTATAATATGATAATAAGTAATTTGGATACGAGTGTATAGTCAAGTTAGCTAGTATGGTGTAAAATATTTAGATGTAATTGAGTATATATTATTTCTAGAATAAAATATTTTTATTTCAATAAACTTCGGGATAAGTTGTGACATCACCTGTTCCGGTATTTTCCCGTAGTGACACGATCACGTGGTGCAACCACGTGTTTTAACTTGATAACAACGTGTTTTACAAAACAACATTCTGAATTACGCCTGCCACGTGGTAGTTTGACATGCAGGTGACACCGTTGACTTTGGGTTTTTTTTTAATTACTGTGCAGGTGTGCCTCAAGGTACTATACTACTACTGTGCAGGTGTGCCTCAAGGTACTATACTACATGAAAGTTGTAAACACTTGGTAATTTTTGAAAAACTTAAGATTTTTCAATTTTTATTTTTATTTTTCAATCGTGGGGCCTAGGGTCTATGGGGATTTGAAGGGGGGGCTAAATTTTCATTAGTTTTGCGCTAGGACGCACCGTTTTCGAGATATGAAAGGAAACAAGAAATCTTAAAGTTCTAGTCTCCTAAAGTTACTCCCTGTATCCCTAGTTGAAGTACTAATGCTACTATGTATATACGACGAGTTTCAGATAATGAATCAAGAAGATGGGAAACGCCGGAGCTTAGTGACTCCAGGGCGTGATCGCTCCCGATCGAGGCGCAGTGAGACGAACGTGCGACACAGGAGTCGCAGCCGCAGCCACAGCCGCCGCTTGAGGGAGCGAGTGCTGGCTCTAAAGAGAGAGCGAGAGCGCATTCGACAGATGGAAGAGGATCTGCAGAAAGAAAAGGACGCCGAGCGCCGCTCACGGAGGAGCGAACGCCAATCGTCGGCAAGATCGAGCCGGGAGCGCCGCAGCCGCAGCCGACTACCGAGAGCCGGGACCAGCCGCGAGCCGCGCAGCCGCAGCCGAGAGCGGGGTCCCAGAGCAACGCGTGACCGGGCAGGAAGAGATTCCACGAGCGTCGATCGACGGCACAAAAGGTCATGTAGTCCTTCTTTCTCTTCTAATGATATTGTCAAAATAATCAAATCGATTAAAGATGTCTTACCGTCTCAGCCGACAACACAAAGCCAAATTCCGATTAACCGAAATATTGACCATAAAAACATTATTCCAGAATTTAACCCATCCGAAAAAAATCAAAGGATTGATGTGTGGTTAAAGAAAGTCAACGAGTGTGCTAAGGTTTACGGCTGGGACGAGAAGACAGTTATACATTTTGCTATGCAGAAACTGACAGGGTTAGCTAAGACTTGGTTTGAGAGCCTTAATACAATTTTGTTTTCATGGGATGAATGGCAAACTAAATTGGCTAACGCATTTCCATCAGAACAAAATTACGGTCAGTTACTAGAAGACATGTTGAAACGTAGGAGTAAGTACCAAGAATCCATTGAAATTTACTTTTATGAAAAATTAGCGTTGCTAAACCAATGCGAAATTACGGGTAGGCGGGCAGTCGACTGCCTTATTCATGGCATAGGTGACAGGACCATGCGATCCAGTGCTTTGGCTTTACGATGTGAGGAACCTGATCAGCTTCTCAAATTTCTATTAAGTAATAATAAAGAATCATCCGTAAATTTTTCATTGCCTAAGGATAGGAGCGTAGCTGGGACTGATGATAAGACGTCTAGTAAAGCCGGCGCGAAAGTAAATCCCAACATATTTTGTTATAATTGCAAGGAGAAAGGGCATATTTATTCTCGCTGTCCTAAGCCTTTAGTTAAATGTAGTACGTGTCAAAAGGTGGGCCACAAACCAGAGATGTGTAAGCTAAAGTCGGACTCTAGTTCGACAAAGGCTGACACTGCACCCAGAGTTATGCGCATATACGGATCTAACCCATCCGACAAATTTCGAAAATCAGTACAAGTTAATGGTGAGACAATGGGAGCCTTTGTCGACCTAGGAAGTGAGGTCACTCTTATACGAGAATCCAGTTTCTCTCGTCTTGGGCTTTCTCATGATTGCATTCCTAGTACGATGATAGGGTTCGGTGATAAGCTTGTGCAGTCTTTAGGATCGGCAGAGTTGACAATAACAATTGATGGCGTGTCAGCCACCGTTATGTGTAGGGTAGTTAATGATAGTCTTCTTGAGAAGTCGATGCTCATAGGTCAGACTTACTCTGAGCAATCACATATCGTGGTTTACAAAGATGCAAGTAAGTTACAATTTTTACACATAGGTACAGAGCTTCCTAACTTACAAGAGCGTGTTGATGAGAAGTTAGAGAGAGTAAGGATTGTAGCACGTAACAAGATATATGGGGTAGCTAGCGTAAGAGCCGCTACTGGGACAGAGTTTAGTGGCAACGTTGTGTTAAATACTAAAGTGGTAGGGAAACCTCAAGATCAGTATGTAGTTTGTGGCGGGGTTTATGAGGTGAAGCAAGGTAACCTTTTTGTAATGGTTATGCCCTGTGCATCGTCTTGTCACCTACAAGAAAACTTTGTGTTTGCGCGAGCGGAACGTGTAGAGGCGGTGTATAGGCTGTCGGATATAGGTACAACAGTATGTCAGTACAAAAATGAAATAACTGTAGAAGACGCCGCGTCATCACCGTTTGATGAGAAACAACTTCACATAGGTAGAAATGTTACCGAAGATGATAAAAACAAGCTCGTTAAACTTCTCAATCGTTACGGAGATTGCTTTGCCTCTGACTTGTCCAGCCTAGGTTGCACTAATACGACCGAAATGAATATAGAGTTAAACAGTGAGCGGCCGGTCGTATATAGACCCTACAGATTGTCACATCATGAACGTGAGAAGGTCCGTGCGATGATAGATGATATGTTACAAGCCGGTATAATCAGAGAATCCGTATCTAATTACGCTAGTCCTATTATACTCGTCCGAAAGAAGGATGGCGGAGTCAGACTTTGCGTCGATTACAGATTACTTAATTCGATAACCGTCAAAGAACGCTACCCAATACCGGTGATAGAAGACGAGATCGCTCGTCTGGCCGGCCAGTCATGGTTCATCACGTTGGATTTGATGTCCGGGTACTATCAAGTACCAATCTCAGAAGGTAGTAAGCATTTGACAGCGTTCGTCACGCCGGATGGCCAATACGAATATAACCGTATGCCGTTCGGCCTGGCGAACGCGCCAGCGGTGTTCCAACGTATGATGAACCGTGTGCTGGGACCGGCCAGATTCGATAAAGCTACTGTATATATTGACGACCTGTTAATTTTTGGTAATACCTCCGCGGAATGTTTAAGTAGGTTAGAAGAAGTCCTTTTGTCGCTTAAAAAGGCTAATCTGAAGCTTAACTTATCTAAATGCAGTTTTCTACAAAACGAAATCAATTACTTAGGGTTCGAAATCAGTTCGGCAGGAATGCGGCCGGGAAAGACAAAAATTCAAAGTGTGGTCGATTTCCCACGACCCGAAAATGTGCATAATGCTAGACAATTTCTAGGGCTCGTGAGTTATTTTAGAAAATTTATACAAGGTTTTGCTCAGTTAGCCCAACCTATAACAAAACTACTTAAAAAGAATGCCACTTGGGAGTGGGGAAACGATCAAGAAGAGGCGTTTAAAACGTTAAAAGAAAAGTTAGTTGATAGGCCTGTATTAGCGATCTATAATCCTACTGCGGAGACCGAACTGCACACGGATGCGAGTAGGTTAGGCGTAGGCGGAATTCTCCTACAACGACGCGCGGGGAGTGGGGGTTCTTTTCATCCGGTGGCGTATTACAGTCGCCAAACTACCCCGGAGGAGAGGAACTTCCACTCCTATGAATTGGAGACATTAGCCGTGATATGCTCGCTTAAAAAACTGAGAGTGTACTTATTAGGTAAACCATTTAAGGTAGTCACCGATTGTAGTGCCCTCCGCTCCACCTTCGAAAAACGCGATCTTATACCTAGGATCGCCAGGTGGTGGTTAGCACTGCAAGAATTTCAATGCACGGTGGAATATAGGGCAGGAACTAAAATGGCACACGTCGATGCGCTATCTAGAAATCCCATTACTGATGTAGATACCGAATGTCCCGAACAATACCCTTCTGTCATGACGATTTGCGATGATGACTGGCTTCTTACGCTACAAATGGGTGATTCGGAACTGTGCCGCATCCGCGATACTATTAGTAGCAATCTAGACCCCAAAGGCGTAGAATACATTAAATCTAATTACGTTTTACGGGACAATAAATTATTTAGATGTATAGGCGGTGATAAGGAATGTTTGAGGTGGGTAGTGCCGAAGGGCGCAAGATGGCAAATATGCAAGCGTAATCATGATGATATAGGTCACGTAGGTTTTGAAAAAACACTAGATAGAGTTAAAAGAAATTACTGGTTTGCAAAGATGAAAAAGTTCATAAAGAAATATGTAGGAGCCTGCATTGAGTGCGCGTATGCCAAAAAGGGTACAAACGCAAAGGAAGGCCTTTTACATCCCATAGAAAAGATTGAAAAACCGTTTCATACGCTGCATATAGACCATCTTGGGCCCTTCGTTAGATCAAAGATAGGAAACACTCACATATTAGCCGTAGTAGATGCATTTACGAAGTTCCTATTTATAAAACCGGTCAAAAACACGAAAACTCAGAACGTAATAAGGGCATTACAGGATATATTTGACACCTTCCGGGTGCCTGATCGAATCATTAGTGATCGTGGGTCATGTTTCACTTCCCATGCGTTCAGAAGGTATTGTTTAGACAGAGGCATCAAACATGTTCTGAACGCAGTGGCCAGCCCGAGAGCCAATGGCCAGGTCGAGCGATACAATAGAACGATCCTCGATTCGCTGACAGCTCAGGGTCTTGGGACGGATGAGAGAGAATGGGACAGGGAATTAGGCAAAATTCAGTGGGGACTAAACAATACAGTGCAGAAGACGATCGGTAGGGCACCAGCTGAAGTTATGTTCGGGGTTGAAATGACAAGCGAATATAATCCTGTATTAAATCAAGTTGCAGATAAGACACAAGATAAATCGTCCCTAACGTCTATTCGTAGCGAGGTTAAGGATAGGATTGACAAGGCTCAAGACGCTCAAAAATTACGTTATGATCAAGGTAGGCGCCCTGCGCGTTCTTATAAGAATGGTGAATTAGTAAAAATTACTAAAATTGCATTCCAAAACAATGGCAAGAGTACCAAACTTATGCCTTCATACGAAGGCCCCTTTAAAGTCGTTAAGGTACTAGGTAACGATCGTTATAAGGTAGCTCCCATTTCTGGATATGAAGGGATGAAGAATAAACGAAAAACTACAGTGGCTGCGGACAGAATGCGTCCGTGGATCCATATAGCCTCACTAGAAATCGATAGCGATAATGAAAGCGATAACGATGTTTCTTACATAGAGGAGGTAGACGATTCAGAAAACTAGATATCGCAAATGTATTTTGTTTTGTCTCGTTTCAGGTCGAGTGCTAGAAGACGCGGAAATGGTTGGCGTGCTTAGCTTGGCCTGGAACGAGATGAATGAATTTGGATATATGCTCGATTGCATATTTGGTTACAAGGTTACAAGGATATTTGGTTACAAGGATATTTGGCTACAAGGATATTTGGTTACAAGGTTACAAGGATATCTGGTTACAAGGTTATAAGGATATTTGGTTATAAATAAGGCTACAAGGATAATTGGTTATAAGGCTACAAGGATAATTCGTTACAAGGCTTTTTAGTTATAAGGTTACTGGATTACTTGGTTCAATGATAAAGAGCTAAATAAATATATCGCTACTTGGATAAATGATATAATGTTAATAATTAAAGGCAAATTGATATAATAAAAATAAAATACTAGTTCTATATTTGTATTTAGATACGAATGATAGAATGATGAACTTATGTTTACATAGATTGTGTGATAGTTTATATAGTTTTCTAGAATAAAATTTTAAATATAAAAGTATTTCTGGGTCTCGAATGTCCTTGCTCGCCGAGTGTAAGGTTTTGGTTTCACCAGATACGTGCCTGGGGACATGCACGTCATCAGGATGGTCGAGTGTAAGGTTTTATTACATTTAGTAAGAATTAAACATTAATTAGTAGCTACATTGACTATTCTGGTGACGTCATGTCCGATGGCGTAAAACGGGAGTGAGGTGACTTGGCGCGCAGGGGCATTCTTGGCCGGGCGACGAAACCGAACGGACGTCTGATCATAAAATAAATGAAGTTATCTTATCCGTTAAGTGGTTGCTTTGTAATTTAAATAACAGCTTTGAAATATATTTACTTTTATAAACTACAAGGTGTTGGTTATTTCCGAGGTTGTTTACACAACAAGAGAGCAAAGTCAGAATTTGCTGCTAGGCCCAACTGAGAATTTATGAGTCCCGAGCAAGCGAAAGCATCTGTAGGTAATTAGAATCTCGAGCGTAGTGAGAGCAATGAGCTCAACGGTATGTAGGTCATGCACATATTTAGTGTTATCATTTGTCTTTGTTGTTAGTAAATTAGTACGGAATACGGAACCCTCGGTGGGCGAGTCCGACTTGCACTTGTCCAGTATTTGTTTTCTTTCTGTTACGAAAATACGTAAGTTCCCCTTCATGGCAGTTTGCATTCATTCAATTCTCACCTGATCAGGCGCGCGTTTGATCTTCATCATCTGAAGCTGATAATGGGCAAAATGATCCAACTTGTCAGTAGGATCATGTCCGTAGATCTCGAAGGCGTCGATGATCATAGCCAGGGTGACGTTCTGGCCTGGTTCCTGGCAGCATGGGTGGTACTTTGGATTGTATGCGTGCTGAAATACAACAAGTTGGTCAGCCAATAGCGACTAAAACTAAAATATGTGTCACGAAAGTTTCATTTCGATTAGTTGGTCAGCCGTTCAGTCCGTTCACACGTACCTAAATATTGTATATCAGTTGACATTGCCTTGCCGCAAAAATATGTGACACGCTCTTATGACTCTACAAATAAGATCGTGTCAGATATTTTTGCGGCATTCGTTGTGTAACATATTATTGCAGGTGAGGTGACTGTACAACTTAACAAGGCTTGGCCTTAAAATTGAATTGAGTGTTTTAGAAACTTCAATTTTAACGTAATAGGTGCTTTAAACTGTTTAGACGTTAACGGTTTCACTCACTTGAATTTTTAGTCGCTATATTGGCGACATGTTTCGGGCCTGTCGGGGTTCCTTCCTCAAGCTCAAAAATTCAAGTGTGTGAAACCGTCGTCGTCTAAACAGTTTAAAATATGTCTCACGAAAGTTTAATTTCGGATATAGATAAAATTCTTTCAACTGAGCTTGTTCACTTACCTGTACTAACAATGGCATTGTTCTATTACAATCCTATTATCTGCTTTTGTTCTCGAAGGCGCCAACCAATTTACTTACAAAATAAGTTAGAAGTACATTGCATGTATATTGAATTCTAAACCTTATTTCTTGTTGAATGGGGTTAAAATGGTCTAAAAAGATAATATCATATTCAATCTTTTGGAAAGTCACATGCACCTTAGCCACGACAGGCTTGGGAGGCGGCATTCGCACTATTTCCCCTCTGCCGAGGTACAAGATTAGCGCGTCAATCTAATCTAGCGCGGGTAATAAAACTAGTTGCACTTGGATTTTTCACTAGACCGAGTCCAGACGCGCGCGTGAACACTGCTGCACAAAAATGCCTGTTTGCTCGGTTTTTTGTTATAAAAAGAGGTCGGGGACATCAAATTTACAAAAAAGAAAGTGTTACATTTCACATGTAATATTTTTTTTACATATCATACGTTTAATTACATTCAAACACAATTATTATATTTTAGTCTCATGTAATTGTTGGATTTATCGATTTTGCTCGCTCAGTACAAATTGCGGATCGGTCGAGCGACAAATCCGACTTCTCATCTCTCAGAATACAATAACATACTGCAACGAAAATGTGTTAGTGTACGTGTTGTGACACTTGTCACTCGTCCGTAGACAAAAAGAGATCGAGGTTTGCAAGATTTGTCTTTGACGTGTGTCATTTTCTATGTATTTGTGTCGTCATTACAGATTGGATTTTGTATGTGTGTGAGAAGTGCGACTGTGTGCACCTTTCCCCCCGCGAAAAATGGCAGAAAGATTTGTACGGTGAGATATCGCTTGGGCCCCTCCCTTCCGATGTGTCGGAAGCCGGTGTTGCTCGAAGACGACAGGTGTCGATGGTTGTTAAATGCAAAAAAAGTTGGGTTAGCCATTATTTAGTTAGTGTATTTTGTAGTCTATTGTTTAAAGAAATAGAGTCGTTAATCTATACTAACATTTCAAGGCGGTTATAATCTGCTTTTACTACGAGGGGATTATCCTAATTTGTGGTTTACCACTCAATGGTATTGTATTCTTGAGACTCTTTGAGTAAACTAGCTCAGATCGCTTGATTCACACTATAATAGGTGCTTACAATTTACATTAAATTATTGTTGACCATAGAAAATTTTGCTAGGTATTTTGGTATTAGATAATGTTTTGTAACTATACCTACGCATCATACGTAATTTGGGACTTACCACATTCACAAAAGATAGTAAAACTAAAACTTCAAAGGCAAACACTCTGCCGATTTCGGCCATATCGCGGCCGAATGCGATTCCATCATAGTTATAAATATTTCCACCTATTTGTTAACAATAACAACCAATCAATACAAAACGTCAATCAATTAATTAAATAAAGGTGTATTTTAATGGTCTTATACAACCGCGGTACCTATACATAGGTACAGTCAAGAGCAATGAATGTGGGACACTTTATATTTCGTTATAAATCTAAGATCCTGTTTATATTTTATTTTTATTTTTTTTTACACAAATTGACTAAGCCCCACGGTAAGCTCAAGAAGGCTTGTGTTGTGGGTACTCAGACAACGATATATATAATATATAAATACTTAAATACATAGAAAACACCCATGACTCAGGAACAAATATCTGTATCATCATACAAATAAATGCCCTTACCAGGATTCGAACCCGGGACCATCGGTTTCATAGGCAGGGTCACTACCCACTAGGCCAGACCGGTCGTCAAAATTATAGTATATATATTAATTATATATAATTATGTATAGGTACATATTACTAGTGCCTCTGTGAGCCGTAGACCTCGCGAGCATAGCTTATTGGGACCATGCACGATGACAGCGCCACACAGCGGTTTGATCAATCAACAATACGAATATTTTAATTTAATAAAAAAAAACGAAGTTAAAGTGAAAAAAAAAATACAAAAAGTTATGTCTTACTGGGGATCGAACCGAGACTTTCTGTGTGCAAACAAAATAAGCGAATGTTTGCAAAATGCGCCATGATAGTTCTTAGCTAAGCTGACGAAATTCGGATAGTCATTCTCGAGTAAAAACTAAATATCTAAATACCGTCTAAACCAGCAATACAATTGCTGGTTTCTGCATTTTTTGCCATTTACTATGTAAACATGTCTCAAAAAGAAAATACTCTTATGATATCGATACGACTATTTGTTTAAGCGCTAGAGGTATCACGACTCCTCCCTCCATTTTTAAAAATTTCCAAAAACCGGATCACAAAAAAAAATCATTTACTCATAAAATCTGGTCACAAAATTTCACGAAAATTGGTAGAGAATTGTGACCTGTAGAGGAGAACATCTGGACAGACATACAAAAGCAAAATGCTACGCTACGCTACGCTTCGGTCAATTAAATATTGACTGTAGATTACCTTTAATTTAAATACTTACGATTACAATGAATTTGAATAAATTGTATGATTTTTTACGTTTATATTATGAAATTATTTTACAAGTTTTTATTAATATAAGTAAGTACTTAAACTTGCATTGTTTGTTTGTAATGTGTTTGTACAGATCAACTCTTGCAAGCTAAATTAAACCCACTTCCCATTATTTGGTATACACCCACTTGCCAGAATTTCATTTGCCATAATAGTCAACAGCCATTATATTGTTTCCCATAATTACGTATGCAATACTTATTATTTACTATATTAGTCACGTGCCAGAAACTTTGTTTCCCATAAAATCAATTTCAATAATATCATTTGTCATCATCATTGTAAGCCTTTTATCACTAGCCATAATATATTTTTTTACAGAAACCAAATGCTACTAGAAAAAGGGTGCGTCCCACGAGATATAACTACATAATATATAATTTCATATTAATAACGTTCACAAGATATAATGAACGTTTGCGATAACATCAAAATCAATATTTTTATTAGGAATAACGGTCAGTTAAAATAATACTCATTTTGTATAATGATTTTTTATATAACACTCAAATACTATAAATTCAGTTTATATAACATACATAACGTATATCGATCATAGTATATACTATCTTTTAGTATAATGATTATAAAATATAATAGCGTATGTATACTAAATAGGTTATAACTGCTACCCCTATACAAAACAAGCTGTTGCCAGAAAAGTAGGTTAGGTTAGGTTAGAACTGCGACCCCTACAGAAAACAAACTGCTGCCAGAAAAGTAGGTTAGGTTAGGTTAGAACTGCGACCTCTACAGAAAACAAACTGCTGCCAGAAAAGTAGGTTAGGTTAGGTTAGAACTGCGACCCCTACAGAAAACAAACTGCTGCCAGAAAAGTAGGTTAGGTTAGGTTAGATCTGCGACCCCTACAGAAAACAAACTGTTGCCAGAAAAGTAGGGTTATTCTATACGAGCATTATGCATTTTGGTGTTAGATGTATTGAATAATATACATTATAAATCTGAGATATTATGAACGTTATACATAATGATCGTTATATACAATGATATTATACTTAAATAACGTTATACTTAAGAAAAATAGATATTTTGATGTTATATCTAACGTTCGTTATACACCTTGAACGGTATACAAAACAAACTTATACAATATGAGCGTATACAATATGAATACTATAGTGTAAGTTGTTATGTCTTATATTACTTACCCCTAGAAAAATGGGTTAGGTTAAGTTTGAACTGCGACCCTTACAGAAAAGTAATGCTACTGAAAAAGTGGGTTAGGTTAGGTTTGAACTGCGACCCTTACAGAAAAGAAATGCTACTGGAAAAGTGGGTTAGGTTAGGTTTGAACTGCGACCCATACAGAAACGAAATGCTATCAGAAAAGTGGGTTAGGTTAGGTTTTAATTGCGACCCTTACAGAAACCAAATGCTACTAGAAAAATGGGTTAGGTTAGGTTTGAACTGCGACCCTTACAGAAAAGAAATACTACTGGAAAAGTGGGTTAGGTGAGGTTAAATATTCTTACAATTAACAATATGGACAACAACACGTATGGCACTCGTACGTTCTGGAATCTAATAATCGGGTAAACAAAGAGTATGTCACATCATTTTTATGGTAAACAAACAATTGGGGCAAATGAAATTCGGGCAAATAAAATTCGGGCATATGAGTATTATTTTATATAATTTTCGGACAAACAATAGACAACCCCATTATTTGATTGAACTCAAGCTTCACATACATAATATGTAAGTACCTAAGTCGGGTGTACTTAAGTCTGTGAACTAAGTAATATTATGGTACAATCAAGCACATCTGATGATGGACACAGGAGGTGCCTATACGAACTCTGATAAAACAGCGCAATCTAATTGTGTTTGTTAGAATTGTCTCGATGATTATTAGTTGGCTGTGGAAAGAAAAGTACAGTCAGCGATAAATACTTGGGTCAAAAATGAAATTTTTGACAAACAACTTATTTCGTTATAACAGTTATAACCATCAGTCATTATACTCGTTATATCATCTTTGAACATCAATTGTTCATCGCACCATCAAAACAATCCTAAAACCATTAGGCAATGAGCATCACACGATTCACACGTACACCTCTTCGCTTCATAAGTGAAACGTAATAAGTCTGTCAGCTTAATACTACGTTGACTTTTCCCCTTAAATCGGGGGTGCAGACACGTTAATTAATATCTAAACACTTTGCACCGTATGTCTGAAGACATACAGTGCAAAATCGTATAGATATTTTTAAATCTCACCCTAAAGACGTAGGTACAGATATCGATCGGTCCAGCGCGCAGCATCGCGCAGTCTCCGCCCCTAGTATCCGTGCCGAGCGGCCTAAACCCACATAAAATACCTAAAAAATGATAAAACCCAAACAAAAATAACCCTAAACCCTTTAAAACACCCCAAAAAACAAAACACAGTGATTTATAAAAGTGTTCAAAATAAAAACGCAACCTAAATTGTGTTTAAGAATGAATGTTCGAAAATTCTAAAATGGCCGTTCGGTCGGGGTAGGATAAACTTAGCGTAGTAAAGAAGTCTTCCATTAGATTAAGTGTAAAATATAAGTGTTAACCAGTCTTCCAAGTAAGCCAAGATGAATTTGGGTCGGTTTAAATTGCCCCCGATCAAGAATGCGTTGGAGGTGGCTATGCAGACGGTGAGGCAGCAGATGCCTGATAAAGCTGGACCACCGCCGCGTCCACCGCAGGCCGTTAGATTCGCTAATCAAGGTAAGAATTGGATATTGGACGCAATCTGTTTGGTTGGTACACAATATCGACGGAATTCCCGTCCATTTTTCCCTGGAGAGAAAAAAAATTACTTGTCCATTAAAAAGCATGTACGAGACGAATCAGAAAGTACAGTTTTAGGATATTAATTTCATATTTTCGATTAGTATTTACTACACAGTTCCATTTTACTCTTTTAAGGGGCCCACTGATTAACAGTCCGCCGGACGGTATCGACCTGTCAGTTGTTCGGAACTGTCAAAATTTTGTTCTAACTGACAGGCCGAAACCGTCCGGCGCACTGTTAATCAGTGCCCTTATAGGTAACGAATAACATTTACCTTGCTTGAAAAGTTGGATGCCCTGGGTTCGAATCCTAATAATGGCATTTATTTGTGCTTTGTTCTGAGCTAGCTAAAAATATGTCCGCGGAATTGGTAGATTCATTGGTTCATCATCATCATATCAGCCCTTTGTCGATAAAAGTTAGCGCGAGATTTGTACTGAACTGTCAAATTTTTCGTATCGACATATAGATAAGATACAGCATATTTGTACCTAGGTACTTAGGGGTCATCCATTAATTACGTCGCACGTTTAGGGGGAGGGAGGGGGTCAAGAAAATGTGACATTAAACAACTGTACCGATATTCGGAACCTAATAATAATATTGAGAATGGCAACACTGCGTAGTCGGTCGTATTGTCCTTTTCTAGCATATACGTCCTTCTCTCTCCCACACTCCCACCACTCAGGCAGGTTGCTTTGACAGTTAAACAAGGCAATTTTTCAAGTCATTGGCTTGCTGTTTTTCCATCTGGAAGGTCGTGAAGCTAAACTGCTGGTGAGTTTTTGAATTTGTACCCCAGTTTAGCTGACTATATTGAAAAACAGTTTCTAACGGTTTTTGCGTTCGAAATAAATATTTAAATTTAGTTGTCCGATAAACTATCTAGCAAATAAAAACGATCCGGAATAGTGATGTGCAAGTGTTTTCAAAGGCTGCCTGGGCCGTGGCTATGCCAATGAAAATACTAAAACACATATGTTAGAAAACACATCGAGCTGGTAAAGCATGCACGTGTCACCATTAGAATTTAATTTTATACCTACATTAAGTCTCTTCCGAGTCTTGTTAGTTTCTGTGTGTGTATCATTTAATCTTTGTGTGTGTATAATAACGGTTGAAATTATAATACTTAAATGGTGATGTGTGGAGGCATACCCTTCAGTTTTCAAGTGATTTGTGTTTTCGAATACGAAAGGATCGGATAGTTAATACGTGTTAAGTAGAACCTATGTATTGAGGTAGAAGTTTATAGACGTGTAGGTTTTATCTGCCCAAGTATCTATCAGCAATTTGTCTTTTTATCCCGTTCCGGGTTAATATAATATTGCAAAATTATTTTTTTTGTGAATTAAATTGCTGATAAATAAGTGTACCCGCTTAGGAGTCGACAAAGCCCCGCCTTCGCGGGGCTTCTATTTCCGCTCTGAGGGACACAAGGTAACGAACAAACCTACATCGCAAACATTGCATTTATTTTTGTGGAAAGTGAGTACTTCGGCAGTACATAAACTTAAATCTGACTAGACATAGAGAGAGATTAGCATGGCTCTGCGCAAGAATGACATGCGAAATCGTGAAGTATTTCACTCTTGATCTACCAACTTATATCTCTCCAACTAGATATTTAATTTTGAAAAAAATTTTAAAATGTAGGTAGGTTAAAATGTAGGTACCTACTTAAATAAATAACTTAGCAGGTACTTACAGCTTAAAAGGTTAAGGAAAATAACTCTTGCATGTAGTTGCTATATGTGCTTGTGTTATTTTGGATTTGAATAACTTGATTATTAATTCGTTACGTAACTACATACAAGAGGGTAAATTCTTAAGCCTACCTACCTACCTACATAAATAGTACACTTGGCATTAACGATACGGGAATCTTTAGATTGATTCATTGACGAAGACGCATGGTTTGGTTCATATTGTCAAATTATATTAGTTAACTGAAGAGTTAAAGTTTAGTTTTGACAAATCTGCGCGTCACCGTGAATGACACTTTCTAAAAGTGCCTGTAAAAGCCTGCATAAAGCCTTTCACCTTGTCGAGCAAGGAACCCGCAACTAAGGGAATATTACCCATAAACTCAGGGTATTCGATTTGAATGATATTCTTAAACCTACGTCTGTTATGGTTCCACCTGCGTAAGGTGTGCCTAAGAAAATCTTTTATTCGTTCACAAACTAACGTCAAGTTATTTGTGATGAAACCAATATATTATGTACCTATCTAAGGCTGCGCAAGCCTGCCATGTCTCCACCTGCGTAAGGTGTGCCAAAGAATCTTTGATTCATTCACAAACTGACGTCAAGTTATTGATGATAATATTATAACCTATGTAAGCCTGCGCAAGGCATGTCAGACATATTCACAGAAATATAAATGATATGGTCATATCATAACACATGCGAGCAAGTAAGCCACAATCAGAAAAATATTACAAAAATGAATTTGTAAATATCTCCTTTTAAGAAAGTAAAAAGGGTTCTAACAAAATCAGTCGAAATAGGCAAGGCTTTGTTATTAGATTTCATTTTTGTTTACCAATCTATTCTAAAAGGGTCCCAAACACCCTATTGGCTAAGTCCAAAATTGGGCTAATTAACTGTGGTAAAAGTGAAAATTGCTTTCCATTTACATTACATTTCTAAAATTATAAGGTATAAAGTAACCTAAGATTCTAGGCCTATTTCGACTCATTTTTCTTTTAAAGATGAAAAAATCTTTGCACCCTAATATAAAATTGTGGTCTGGAGACGCTTAGCCTCATAACTTGGGCGGCATAGAGAATACTAAGAGATTTAGTCACCTAATTTCGATTATAAGCCCAGGCAGAAAATTGATAATTAGAATCAGGAGTGGTCAATCCACCAAGGTCCAGACAATCTGTGGACTCTAATTTAATCAGACTATGTAAGCTCACGACAGTGCTTACGGTTCCATTCTGAAATAAGCTATGTTTACAATATAATTCAAATTATATTTCTCATTGTGTGAAACAAACAGCCTGCTCAAGGTGTACAAAGGGTCCGATTAACGGCCCTATGAATATCTAAAAAAAAAAAAAAAACCTTTGAAGTCTAGGCCTGCTAAGGCAGACTAGAAATAAATACATATAATCTCAATGTAAGAGCAGCTCACAGTTGCATAAATTATATTTGCCTCGAGAGCACTAGACTTTCAGTTAACATGTTACGTTAAGTTACGAGTATCTACCTATGTACACGACATGACCAAGGTTACCTACCTATTTAACTATTATATCCCTGACTGCCATGGTATAGGGAAATTATCATGTGCTGGCGGTGCTGCACAAGCATGTTTGAAATAAAATATACAAAACTGGCCTGACGGGCGTTTATCAATTATGTATTTTACACCTTGTGTCTGTATTGTGACCCAGGAAGTTTTAAACCACCTGTATCGTAAGTGCTCCTATGCACGGATTAAGTTTATTTTAAACTACCCATGCCCTAACCTCAAGGGCAAGTGCTTCTATGCACCGACTAGATACTGTTATCACTTAATTCACTTATCATGACTTGTCATAGTTTGATACTACACGTTTAACAAATTTAAGACCGTGGAATGTACCCACTACAAAAAGGTTTTTAAAAACAGTGACTGAATGGTTTGCACGAACGGTTCTAGCACAACTTCTGGGCGGTCACGTCTAGGGCATGACCCTCTAGTTCTCTATTTATACATAATTATAACATTGTGATACTGTTCGCTTTGCACAATAAAATAGGGAAACAGGAGCACGCCTTGCGAAAAGGCGAAACTATTTTGAAACGCGAACTTTTTAAAAATAGATTGAAATATATAAATATGCCTTTGATGTGGAACATGTACACCCAAACAAATGCAGTCATTTATTATATGTTAGCAAAACTCTGCCAAAGTGTTAGTCTGTCTGTACAGTGTAACCTGAAGGCATCAATGAACAAAAATCTCTTGAAACATGGTGGATTAATTAATTTACACCCCGTCTGTGTCTTGCTCCTACCAAATCCACAATTTAAGGACCTCAACCTATCTAGGTACCCTTCTTGCTCGAGACCTGAAAAAATGTTCACAATAATCTCATGCAGTCAAGTGTCGGAAAACTAGGTCCACACACTTAGCGCTACCGTGAATATATATCTAAGAAGTCTGTATACTGCCTTCCAGGAGGCGGGATGTTAATAGACTAGCCTATATCGTAGGCCAGAGATATAGTATACAAAAGCACACTGGCCCAAATCCAGTAATATTATAATTTCAGAATATATAATAATTGACAATTCTGCGTATATTTGATATCGAAAAGTTACAGTTATCCTTAGTTCATAAGGAGGATAAGTATACATAAATATCAAATAAATTCGACAAAGTGTTGACTCTAGCATTGGATGAAATAGGTCCCTCTTAAAGGGCCTCTGCCCTGTTGGCTTTGGGCCCACGGGTGCCCGGCAAAAGGTTGGGGACCCCATGGTTCCGCACAGTTATTGCAAATAATGTAAAATCACTAAATAAACACACAAATCTGCATTTTGGTTAAAACACATGCGATGAGCTAAGGTTTCGAATTAAGTACCTTATTCTTAATAATTTACACACTGGAAAGAGGAAACTGAATATTCAGAACTATGCAATGTCTATAAATGCTTTACATAAATTAAGCCACTTAAGCGTTCAGAACCAATCAAGCTTATGTCTACTAGTAGGCACCAGATAAGGTAAACTTACTGCATATATAGAAATTAATGAGTACAATTTAGGTCACTTGATGATAGCTAAACATGAATATAATCAGAATGAGCCTGCACCTATACAAATATCATTGATAAGGTTCTGTGGCATTTCTATATTAACCATTTGAACGCCAAGAGCGCCAAAAAGCGTCATTATCATTACTAGTCGTGCCAACATGAGTGTTATGTTATGGCTTAAGCTCTCAAAGTAACCTTCACAATTTTAAGTAAGGTTTGTTTAGGTACATTAGCTCGCATTCGCGTTAGTAAAGCGTACAAAGGATTAAATGCATTTTATAGCTATAACCAAGTATATAGCTCACATTGGCTCACAGTCATGAAAGGAGTTCAATAATTCCCTATGACATTTTAGTAAGTAGGTACCCAATACTAACTTTGTGGGTAGTGATAGTGATATAACGAATATGTACAATATTCGTCTACTTAATCCAGAGAGATTTTCGAAATAAGAAAGGTCTTGTCCTTGTTATATTCCTGCAACTCCTTACTTTACTAGATAATTATTATCAAATTTGTTAATAATTGGGAGTTATAAATAAAAAACTACTCGAGTACTTTATAAATAATTCTTATCTCTTCATATTTTAATTACATCACTCCTTATCACAGATGTTGTATGCTCCTTGAAGAGTAGACTGACTTAAAATCTCATCTTCTTTTACCTAGTTTCACATACATATAATTAAGTATAGCGCCCTTGTGGTGACTCACTTATCCGCTTTGAAAATTTATAAGTACCTACATTAAGTACATATATAAAATGTAAAGTTAGTATCATAATATAATTTTATATCAAAATGTATGCTTTACTAAATACCTCTCTCCTCACAAGTGTTAAAATAAAGGGTGTACTACATAATTAATTAAACACTCGTAATATAATAATATTACATATACATAATAACTACATGTATAATCACATTGGCTTGGCGTCTTCCCACCACCAGGCGATAACAAACACGTCTCAATATTATTATTAGGTTCCGAATATCGGTACAGTTGTTTAATGACAGCGTTTTACACAAAAATAAAACGCTAATTAAATAACTTACCATATTCGGAACCTAAAGTTTTAATCCTGCCTGGTGTAAATATGAATAATTTTGAGACAATGACTTGAAAAATTGCCTTGTTTAACTGTCAAAGCAACCTGCCTGAGTGGTGGGAGTGTGGGAGAGAGAAGGACGTATATGCTAGAAAAGGACAATACGACCGACTACGCAGTGTTGCCATTCTCAATATTATTATTAGGTTCCGAATATGGTAAGTTATTTAATTAGCGTTTTATTTTTGTGTAAAACGCTGTCATATTGTGACATGGGGGAGGGGGGAGGCACAAACTTTGTGACGTCACTTTAACTTCATCAGTAACCGAAATTTTTTTTTTTATTATTTTATTCCCTGTACATTTAATTTAAATAACAAGTTTTTAAAACGATAATCGTTATTCTTTTAATTTTCTTTCCTAAGCAGTTTTGGGTTATAAAATTACTAATATTTATATCGTCAAAAATATTTTGATAAAATATTAATAATACTTAGGTACTTACTTAATTCGATTTGGCGATTTCGTAGAAAAAATGTGACGTCACACTAGGTGGGAGGGGTTTGCCAAATGTGACCAAATGTGACAAGGGGGGGGGGGAGGGGTCAAAAAACCTAGAAATTCGTGTGACGTAATTAACGGATGACCCCTTATACAACGTGAGCCCGAGTGAACCTAATAACTTTCTTGAGCTTATTACAATATAGACAAAAAGCTCTTAGTTTATGAATTATGATATAGGTGTTACATATACTGGGTCAAGCAGTTCTTGTCAGTAGAAAAAAGCGGCAAATTTGAAAAATGTAGGCGCGAATGGATATCGTCCCATAGAAAATTTGAATTTCGCGCTTTTTTCTACTGACAAGATTTGCTTGACCATCTATAATTCCTAAATTTAATAAATAAAATAATAAGAAAATATATACATCTTTAAATCGAATGTCATGCAACGTTAAATTTTAGATACCATTTGGTATTACTAGCAATGCACGCACGAGAACTTTCCAAAGTTGCGAAACTTTCCACATGAGAATTTCTCGGTAACTTCTGAGAATGTTCTCGAGAACGAGAATTTATTTATTTATCGTAGTTTATACCATGAATATTCACGATAGTTTAGGTGTAGTATCCTTACCCCCAGAAAATTCCGACTTTTGGTCTATCGCTTCCGGTCAAAAAAATGTATGACGGCCCGGCCAAACGGTCAGACCTAGGTGGGGGGTGCTCGACCACATGTCATAGAGGACCCTGGCAGTTTTTGACGCGGCCATGTTTTTTTCAATATGACCGACTTTATTTTTTTTCAAGTTTGTCCTAGCGCGCTGAAATTTTGGTCACGGAATCTCGGGGTCCCCTAGATACCTACGAAAAATTTTTTTTTGGAAAAATGCTACAATTGCGGGAAAACTGGCCACTTCTATTTTGTATGGCAACTTTTAAACGGTGCGTGATAGGTGGGGGGTGCTCGACCAAATGTCATAGAGAGCCCCAAAATCCAAGATGGCGGAACAATAAATTTCCATGTTGCAGAATGTTCTGAGAACATTCTCGAGAACGTTTCCGCTTTTTGGGGATGTTCTGCAATTTGTACATTGTATTAGGTATTACCATATTTACGGTAGCATGACATACCTAAAGTTCTATTTACATAAAACTACTAAACGAAGATTTATTTCGACAAGTAGTAACTACCTATACTCTGTATCTTTAGGTATTTAAATAAAAGTAAACAAAACCTACCATCAAATGGCTCCTTAAGCCAGTTGAGGGTAGATGAAAACATTACATGATCAAATAATGTAGGTTACAGTCAGGTCGTTCAGTGACTGATCCAGGCGGTTTTGTATTTGGTTGGTTAACCAATAAATGTTATAACTACCCGAAAATTTACAAATTGTTTGTTTACTTTTATATAAATACCTAAAGATACAGACTATAACTTAAAATAACAAATTTCAATGTATGATGATAAATGCTATAATATTTTTATAGCATCAGGAAATAGGTGATGAAAACGAGGAAAATAGAGTTTTGAACACGTTTTATATTCTGCAAAAACGTCCCTATAATTTCTAAAGTAATTTTTGCCGGTGATCTTAAAGAAGCTCGGGGTAGGTTTTAGCAATTTAATCCCAATAATTGCCTCGGGCACTAATTAAGCCTTCTACACACAATTCCACAATTAATAGTTTAATAAGGGACAACACTTGTTTTTTCATATAACTGACTCTTCTAGTACTTAATGAACATTAATTAACTGTTGTCCAGATATGGGCGAAAGCTGCGAGCTGTCAACAATGAACGAAACCACGTCGCCGTCATATCAGTCGACGAATCCTACCAATCCGTTTCTCAGCGGTGAACTGCAGGCTGAGGACTCATTCACCAGCTACCAGAACACGTTCCCGCAACAGGAGGCACCAAGGTATATATCCTTTCTCACCCACACATACTCTTCTCTCTTTCTCTATTGGCTCAATGAGAGATGAATCCATCCAGTCCGTTTCTCAGCGGCGACCTGCAGGTTGAGGACTCATTCAGCAGCTATTAGAATACCTTTCGGCAGCTGTAGGCAGTGTAGGCACCAGTGGCGGCGTGTCCATAAAAGCCGATTCCCACCGGCTTGCCAGTTTTTGGACCTTTGACCAGAGTTGTAAAGGAAATATGTAAGCCAAATTAGCCCCGGCTTGCCTATGGATATATTTCACGCGCCGCCACTGGTAGGCACCAAGGTATATATCTTCTCTCATCCACACACACTCTTCTATTTCTCTATTGGTTCAATGAGAGATGAATCCATCCAGTCCGTTTCTCAGCGGTGACTTGCAGGTTGAGGACTCATTCACCAGCTACCAGAACACCTTCCCGCAACAGGAGGCACCAAGGTATATATACTTTCACCCACACACAGTCTTCTCTCTTTCTCCATTGGCTCAATGAGACATGAATCGTAGGATTGCTACCAGAACACCTTGCAGCAGGAAGCACCAAGGTATGTTGTCACTTACACACACACTCTTCTCTCTTTCTCCATTGGTTCAATGAGAGATGAATTCAACCAATCCGTTTTTCAGCGGAGAGTTGCATGGCTGAGGATCATTCACCAGCTATCAGAATACCTTCCCGCAGCTGGAGGCATCAAGGTATCACTAAACAACAACAGTTTTATTTTAGTTACTATATTACCGTATCGACAAAGATGAAGATAGCTTGGATAACTTTAAGCTAAAAGTTTTGACAGACTGCCTACTCCAACCTGCGAAAAGGTAGCAGATGTGGCCCTCAGGCCAAAAAGTTTGGAGCCTCTTGTTATAGAAGCGTCATTTACATTAAAAGCTACAATTCTGTTATCACCCTGTGTGTAATTGGAGAGTTTAAGGACTTCTACGGCAGTCAATACTTACAAAATTGATAATTTCAGGACTCAAAGTATGCAGAGCGTTGACTTCTATGCGTCATCAGAAGAGGGTGGGTTTGAAGAAGGCGGTGGCAAGCCGGGTTGCAAGATCAACGAGTTCCAAGCTGCCTGGAACGTCACTAATGCTATTCAGGTATATGATGATAATTAAACCTGTGAAATACATTGAAGACCATTTCCTGATTTTAATATTTTTTTAATAATCTGTACCCACGCTATGCCAGAAATGTTCTTTATTACACTGAGCATCATGAAAGTTCCAGCCTGGACTTTTATGATACTGAGCATTTTGAGACAGACAATTTTGTAACTTAACGTTATGGAACACTGGGTTGGATGATTTAATACAGTGGACAATTTTGAACACTGAAACAGAGCGTGGACTGTGTCAATTATCTACTATACAACAAACATGACTGAAATCAGTTAAAACTCTGAACTCGCAGTCACATTAAAAAGGGGGGAATTAGGTCTATCGCATGGTATAATAATATACTCCGCCTGGTACTCCATTCCGAGATTCGCGTATGACCTAACTGACACGCGCCTACGTCATCATGCTGTTTACAGGTTCTCAAACTTTGAAATGTGGGAGAATTTTAACCAACGGTGAAAATTATTTTAACGGCATTAATTTTAAGTTATTCATGTAGAAACATAGTAAAATAAAACAAATCTAATGTATTAAATTAAACTTTATTTATCTATACAAGACAAACGTTTAAAAAACGAATTCACAGTTACACATTAATTACCAAGCTTACGACGTGAAAAGTTTGGAAAACACTGCGACTGCTGACACTGAGCGAGAAGGAAATAACAATTAACACGCGTTCGACAAGGATGACGGTCAGGGCATGAAGTTATCTAGATCCGAATTGTCAAATGTCCCCAGCGCTATCCTGTGTTGCCAGTAGTATAAACAGAATTACCCGAAAGTCTGAAATTTCTTTCGTGAATCGGAAGATATTGCTAACGAGTAATTAAAAATGACGTGTTATTGTAAAATTTAAGCTAAAATACATATAAATGAAAATTATAAAATTATAAAGAAATATTTTAACTTATTAACCATAGGTATAATGTACCCATGTAACATGTTATGTTGAAATAAAGTGGCAATGTTATTGTGACGTAATCGCGTGTCACTCTGGGAATGGAAGACCATGTTTTATTAGACCATGGTCTATCGTATAATTTGCAGTACTCGGAGCTTTTTATATACGTAGGTACCGCGCTTACTTTATTCAAATACAGTTAATTACGAAAACCAAATGACCGAATTCTTTTAGTGTTTGGCGTGATTGACACCAACTTATATTGTTATTTTCTTCCACAGGGCATGTTCGTAGTATCCCTGCCGTTCGCCGTCCTCCAAGGCGGCTACTGGGCCATCGCGGCTATGATCGGCATCGCCCACATCTGCTGCTACACTGGCCGTATCCTCGTCGAGTGCCTGTACGAGGACGACCCGGTCACGGGACGACGCATCCGCGTCCGCGACTCCTACGTCAGCATCGCCAAGGAGTGCTTCGGCCGCAAATATGGTGCTAGGATCGTTAACATTGCTCAAATAATTGAACTTGTCATGACCTGCATTCTTTACGTCGTCGTCTGCGGCGATCTGATGATAGGAACCTTCCCTGATGGCTCTATTGACACTCGATCTTGGATGATGCTCACTGGAATCTTCCTTTTACCTTTGGCTTTCTTGAAATCTCTTCAAAGCGTCAGTATGCTGTCATTCTGGTGTACCATGAGCCACTTAATTATCAACGCTATTGTGCTTGGGTACTGTATCCTGTACATCGGAGATTGGGGCTGGGGTAAAGTCAAATGGAGTCTAGATTTCGAGAACTTCCCAATAAGTCTGGGTGTGATCGTGTTCTCTTACACATCTCAGATATTCCTCCCTACTCTGGAAGGCAACATGGAGGATCCGGGCAAGTTTGAGTGGATGTTGAAATGGTCACACATCGCGGCCGCCGCTTTCAAGTCCGTGTTCGGATACGTGTGCTTCCTGACTTTCCAAAACGATACTCAACAGGTTATAACTAACAATCTCCGCTCTTCCGGATTTAAGGGACTTGTAAACTTTTTCCTAGTGGTCAAAGCCATTCTAAGTTACCCTTTACCGTACTATGCTGCCTGCGATCTGTTGGAACGTGCACTGTTTAGGGGTAAGCCTAAGACACTTTTCCCTGTGATCTACGCTTTGGATGGGGAGTTAAAAGTTTGGGGGCTCGCTTGGCGGCTGGGTGTTGTGATGTTCACAGTGTTGATGGCGATATTCATCCCACACTTCGCTATTCTGATGGGCTTTATTGGAAGTTTCACTGGTACGATGTTGAGCTTCATATGGCCGGCTTATTTCCACTTGAAACTGAAAGGCCCATACCTGGATAGCCAGACGGTAGCCTACAACTACTTCATCATATGTTTAGGGGTTCTTTTTGGAGTTATCGGCATGTATGACTCAGGTTCAGCTTTGATTAAGGCTTTCCAGATCGGTCTTCCGTTCTAATTTTGAGTAAGTAGTTTTAGATAATTGTTGAACTATTTTTAGATAATCGCAGACTTCGTAAATACGGTTTTGTCGCAAAAAAGGTTCATAATGTTTAAACGAGTAATCATTTAGAGATGTGATGATAATGTTTGTATTCTAGATCTGTTTAATGTTTAAGAACGCAAAGCTAATTTTTATGTTATCCAAAGTTGTTCACGTTGTCTTCCAATGAATTATATGGTTAAAAGGTTAGGAAATTAAAGTAATAGAAGATAATATATTTAATTAATCCAATGTCTTCCAAAATGCTTGAATTTCGATGTTATTTAACAACGAAGTCTTCCAATATTTTATGGTAAACTGACTAGCTGATAATTGCTTATATGATATTTGAGGCAGATTAATATTAAAATACATAATTATATTGATAATATTTAACAAAACTTCGGAATGGTACTCATTTTTATAGGCTTCAAGAATTCCTTATCTGGCAGCCAAAAAGTATACGTAGGATTATGTCACCGATTTAGTACCTACACGTACTGAGATATCTTGGAACCAAATGCTAAAAACAACTAAGTTCAGTTCACAGCATTCATACAATATGTTAATTAGGTAGAATTAAAGAAATAATTCAAAATTAACGAAAGAACTTCACGGCACTTCAGAAATTATCTCATGAAATAGGTACCTATTTATGAGTATATAAATAAAGTTGAATCAGCTAATAAAATGACGTAAATTTATATAAATGTTAATACATTTCAACTACAGTACTTGAATCTGAAAGTCTAATGTAAAAATGTATTAATTTTACATTCTAAACGATGTGATTATAGGTCAACATTTGAGCACTGTCCAAAAATATACAAGGTGTCAAACCTCACGTATAATTATGATTGCGAAATATTATATATGAAAACTAATAAAACATATATATTCGAGATACCTCAGAACCTAAACCAGAAGTTTGTAAAAATAACATAGTAGGTATTTGCCTAGATTTATTTTTAAGATTGCACCGTTCCTGGTAGTGTTATTTAAAAGATTAGTTTTAAACAATTGTAGAAGACACATTGACATTATATAATTATACACAAATTTAAATTGGAATGGATTTAAAAACGCTACGTATACAATTTATTAATTTTAATTATGTAACAAGTCTTCCAATGACAACATAACATTTTAAATAACTGTTGTTGATTATATTATAGAAAATATAATTATTATACATGTTAGCTACGTTATATATGTACTTTGAATGGAGGAGGAGATAAGTGAAAAATCTCAATCTAATTTTAGGCAGACAGATTTTAGGGGTACCTACATAATATTTTGTTTCAATTTTCTAGAAAAGGCGTGTCTTGAATCCATCTCTTGAATCATCGTCTTGAGTCCATCGCTTGACCGAAACACATCTATCGATTTTGGTTTATAGAATTTGATATATTTAACATAATAAGTTAATTTTGTGACACATCTCATACAAAGACGAAGTTTATGTTTAGACTATTTGTCTCTATTGCAAGCCACACCAGTTTTAATCAACTATAGTACTAGACAACAAAATAATGTAAAATCTATGATATTTGAATACACAATAGATCTATTTTATTAAAGCGATCTGTTTACCTAACATTAAACCCAAGGGCTTCCAAATTGGCGTTTTATATAAATAACTAGAATAAGTATGCTCGTCTCTAGTCTAGCCTAGGCACGCCCATACAACCATTTCCAGTCGCCGTTACGACGCGGTGTTGACACATCTTGTGTCGACACCGTCTGTTTCGGTCACAATTCCAGTCGCAGAGTCGTCGCCGTGTCGACACAGTTACCAGAAATGGGGAAGGGTCGACACATGACACAAAGTGACATAAAGTGTGGTCGCCGTGTGCACACATTGTTTCGGGTTTGCGACTACTTTATGCCAAAATCATTCGTTCATTCGTTCATTTTGTTCCTGTCAAATGGAAACTGTCAGATGGAAAAATACTTAAATAAAAATAAGTGACATTAATACGCCATCTCTAAAACGGATTACAAGACGTAATTATATATTGTTTGCATTTATATTACAATATGACTTAAATTATTATGGGGAATTAAACTGCTCGAGTGATTTGATAAACTAAGTGTAATATAATCAACGCGCCACCACATTGTTTTAGTTTAGCCGGAAATGAAATTGTTTACTTCTCAGTGCCTGTGTTCATAACTATATTATTTGAAGCATTTTTAGTACTTCGATGCGTATACTATACTTAAATAACAGAAATAACGCTTTACATACTACGAAACTTGTTAATTATGATGTATAAATATGGTTTAAGGCTGAGAAATATTGCAGTCACAAAGTAGTTGCAATGTTTCGACTTTGTGTCGACTCTGTGTTGACACATGACACGCGCTGTCAAAAGTAATAACAAAGTTACTGGATTTGCAAAATGGCTCCTTGTGTTGATTTGTTTTCAGATATTCTCAAAGTGTAAAAATGCCGTGGTCAGAGATGGGCATTAATCGATTAACTGTTTATTCGACTAATTAATGGAATAAAAAAAGTTAATTCTCAAATTTTAATCGCGATTAGTTTAGTCGACCTAACATAGATTGAAATTGAATTAATCTGAATATTAATCGAATAAATTATCGATTAAATCTCGATTGAAAGTTGACAGGGGGCCATTTTTGTACGTAAAAATAATAGAAATGTCTTGCATGCAGATGGTAGCAAAACACTTTGTCATAAAAGTCGAGATGGGTGTCGATATATAGGTTTTAGGGAGTGCCGATTTCGAAAATAATGACCATTTTGGAATCCGAAATGGCAGCCATGCACTGTGTCATAAAAGTCGTCATGGATGTCGTTTTATACGTTTTAGGGGGCCCCAATATTGAAAATGATGACCATTTTGGAATCCAAAATGGCAGCCATGGCATACATAACATGCCATAAAAGTCGTCATGGGTGTCGTTTTATAGGTTTTAGGGGGCGCAGATATCGAAAATGATAACCATTTTGGATTCCAAGATGGCGGCCATGCACTATGTCATAAAAGTCGTCATGGATGTCGTTTTATAGGTTTTAGGGGGCCCCGATTTAGAAAATGATGACCATTTTGAAATCCAAAATGGCGGCCATGCACTATGTCATAAAAGTCGTCATGGGTGTCGTTTTATAGGTTTTGGGGGGCGCAGATTTAGAAAATGATAACCATTTTGGATTCCAAAATGGCGGCCATGCACTATGTCATAAAAGTCGTCATGGGTGTCGTTTTATAGGTTTTAGGGGGCGCAGATTTCGAAAATGATGACCATTTTGGATTCCAAGATGGCGGCCATGCACTATGTCATAAAAGTCGTCATGTATGTCGTTTTATAGGTTTTAGGGGGCCCCGCTTTCGAAAATGATGACCATTTTGGAATCCAAAATGGCGGCCATGCACTATGTCATAAAAGTCGTCATGGGTGTCGTTTTATAGGTTTTGGGGGGCGCAGATTTCGAAAATGATAACATTTTCAATTTAAAAATGGCGGCAATGCACTATGTCATAAAAGTCGTCATGGATATCGTTTTATAGGTTTTAGGGGGCGCAGATTTCGAAAATGATGACTATTTTGGATTCCAAGATGGCGGCCATGCACTATGTCATAAAAGTCGTCATGGATGTCATTTTATAGGTTTTAGGGGGCGCAGATTTCGAAAATGATGACTATTTTGGATTCCACTTTTATGACAAAATACGTAGCCGCCATCTTGGATTATAAAATGATCATCGTTTTCGAATTCTGCACTCCCTAAAACCTATAAATCGACATCCGTGACGACGCAAGTTATCTTTATTTTCAGATCTAACAAATTGGTACAGAATACAAAGGACAAAAAAGAAGCGAGGAGGTAATGAAACAAGCAAAAATACAGATGATTCCTCGACGCAATTGGGTGATTCTTAAATTGTGTCCAGATTTTTTTTGTCATAAAAGTTTATATTTTTCACATATTACTCTCACAAGTTCCGTGACATTTCGACCTTGTAATTTTTTAAGTAAATGTTTTTGTTTATCTATGAGGATCTCACTAGAATAGTATAATCAAGGTATGTTTATATTTGATGAATGAAATAGTAACGCAAAAAAAAAAAATATTTGTGTCTTATATTCCTGCCGAAGACTTTTATTTTACCTTTTCCTTCTACACAAGTTTGGCCAAGTAATAAGAATTTAGGGCTCTCAATTTTATTTTGACTTCTACAACAGTAAAGCTACGAGGCCATGTTTGGTATCGTTTTCGTATAAATTCGCAGTACCAAATTTAGTTAAGGTATCACATTGACACCATTCCGAAGTAAAAACATATAAACTTATTAAAATACTTTCTTTTAAACTCCTCTTCACGCTTAAACTGCTGAACAGTTTTAATTTAAATTTGGTACACATATATTTTGAGTCCCGAGACAGGATATAATAAGTTATCTCAAAAATCATCCTTTAAAGGTGTGAAATGAGGTGTAGGGGGGAATTCAGAATTGACTTCTTGAAGTTAATACTGTTTAAGTTTAGGTTTGAAGTCATGTTTTTTCATCATTTTTAACTAAATCAAAGATGTAGACCATCCCAAATTTCATATAAATCGGTTCAGCGGTTATTGATTTCTCGTACAAATTTCCACGCCACTTTTCACACCTTCAAAAGATGATTTTGGTTATAAGATCTATCCTATGTCCTGTTCCGGGACGCAAACTATTTCTATACCAAATTTCAACGAAATCGGTTCAGCGGTTAAGCGTCAAGAAGAGTTTCAAAAAAACCGGCCAAGTGCGAGTCGGACTCGCGTATTAAGGGTTCCGTACATTAAGTCCGACTCGCGCTTGACTGCACATTTCTAATAGGTTTTCCTGTCATCTATAGGTAAAGAACTATTTTGTGTATTCAGACGGACATACATACAGACGCACGAGTGATCCTATAAGGGTTCCGTTTTTTCCTTTTGAGGTACGGAACCCTAAAAAGATTTATTTTTATTTTGTGGAATGGTGTCAATGTGATATCTTAAATGGATTCAGCACCCCAGATTTATACGAAAACGATACCAAACACGGCCTAGCACCTTCACTGATATAGATATATCAAGATAAAATTGAGAGCCCTAAATAAACTTTCAAGAGCGGATATCTCAAAAACTATTCATATCTCAAAAAAATTACTGAATAAACTTGTAACAAATTAAATTAACTTTCATTTTGTATAAGTGGCCATGTCGCTGAGATGCATAGTTTCCGAGATATAATCGAAAAACGGGAAAATGGGACCTTCAAAGCCCCCTCTCTCCCCCCCGCTCAAGGGCTACGGCCGGGGACTTTTGATATGTTCACCTCCTAACTTGTCAAACCGAGTTACGGAGTCAAAAATTGTGTTCCGAGCATTTCCCTCTACAACTTTTGGAGCATTCGTTGCCTGACCTAAGTAGCTTATTGAATTTCTTTAAAAACTTTTCTGTAAAAGGTTGACGGGTGTTGGGTGTTTATATGGTTTCGGTCGATTATTATCATTTGCATTGCCCATGATGACTTACTAGAATTACGAGCACACGAGACACTAATAGTAGTTTGACAAACCTTGGTTTTCAAGAAGTATTTTATATTGACATTTGCTGTCACAAATTTGCTGTCAGATTTAGTCGCAAACCGCACGCAAAGTGCACACAAATGTGTCGACACCTTGTTACGGAAAAGTGTAGACACGGCGACGACACTTTGTTTCGAAACAATTCTAGACACATTGTGTGGACTCTGTTACGACACATCTGACATTTAGTTACCACTTTGTGATTCTGCGACTGGAATGGTTATATGGGCGCATTCTGAAATGCTAGACTTAAAAGATATACATACATAGCGTTGATAACAGTGAAGATAGTTGAATATCAATCATCGATTTTATCCAAAAAAAATAGTTTTAAGGTGTCACAGCATTTATCGGCACAGGATCGATCAAAAAATGGCTTATGTTCATACTAAAACAGCGACGAAAACGTTATTCGGTTCGACAGACAACGATATCTGATTGACTACAAAGCCGATGTTGAAAAATTCAGTGACACCCTAAAGAGGCAGACAAATCACTTATTTGTTTATTCTTTATTTATCACTTGTATTGTAATGTTCAATAACATAATATATACTTGCCCTACCTATATGCATTTACAACGTATCTAATAAACGCAGGTGTGATTTGAATTTTTGTGTAGGTAGGTATATGCAATAAATGGGAGGTGAAATTTATCAAGCGAACAAGGACACGTTGTATAGTATACTTATTACGTTTACTTAGCCTGCAATGTGTTAACCTTTCATATATGTTTGGTGGTGGTTTTCTCACCTCGGTTATGCCATATAAGTAGAGCGGAAATATTGTTCTCGAAAAAAATCCAAAAAATCTACTAAAAATTCTATCAATATCCTATTATCGTACACAGACAAAAGTAAATAAATATACACCTAATAGCCACCTTATATTTTTTACAAGAAAAGCAGCATCGAAGGACATTTCAATGTTAACAAAAATTCTGTTAAATGTCATATGGATTTAGTGATTTAGACAAAGAACTGGATGTCATTATAAGTTTTTTTTTGTTTTATGAATGATTAGGTCAAATACTAAATTATTAAAGATCTTTAATTTATTTTACTAGCCATATAATTATGTTGCATATGTTTACAAAACTTGAAATCATACGAGAGAAAATCTAATAAATATCTTGTTCCTAATTTATTTATGACAATAATACCTTTACGATGATAAAGATTTATAAATTTATTTAAACAAGAGAATATAAAATAGTATTCTGTCTGGTCTGGTATTATGTATATATTTTATACTCATCAAGCTATATACTGTACAGTTAAAATCCTTTTTTATGTCGTTCGTTAAAATACGTTTGTACTTTATTTGTTTATTTACAGTTACCAAAACGCTTTAGGTATTCAAGAATATTTAGAAATGTATCCAAGTGCAATAATGTTGTATAAATATACTTAAATACATGTATTGTGATCAAATCTACAAGTCTAGATGTGTATTTTAAAGAATATAAATATAAAGTGTTAATCGACTTCGGATTTTTTTTGTCATTTCCCTCGAAAATCCTTAAAATTAAGCTTAATATAGGTTGTCAAAGGACTGTCTCATTTCAATCATAGACAGAGAGAATCATACTATCTTTGTCTTACTTAAGGATGAGTACCTATAGTTTACCTGGTTCTTACTGACTGAAAAATTGATTTGACCAACTATAAATTAGGATTAGAAAAGTTACAAATATGTATATAACAACCCATGCAAAAAAGAAAATGAAAGACGTACCTATATACCTACTTCATTTAAAATATTTGACCCTGTTGCAGGCCACACCATGTATAGTTATATATAATTAAGTACCTACTTAACTAGTATCAAATAAAAATAAAATAATATTCCTAAACTATCCAGTCTTCGAAAACGAGAAAAAACGAAGCACGGACGGAAGGACAGACGGACGGACAGACAGACAGACGGACATAACGAAACCCTTTAAAAAAAGATCCCGATTAATTTAGAAACTCTTCCTTATTGAAGTCGGTTAAAAACCGACAAAAACCGCCAAAAGTTAAATCAAATACATACGTTTATAAAAAAGGTATTTTAAAATAATGGCAAGGACATTTTCATATCTACGTATAAAAAGTAATGGTCAAGGCTGTAAAATAATTGGCAATTATTAAATGTTCGCGCGCAGTAGTTTCTTCAAGATGAGGGCAAAATGGACGTTCGCATTCGCGCGTGCGTGCTACTCGCAATATGGCTGAACTGGATAAAGATGGCGGTAACATTTGTTTTTTTTTTGCATTGTGTCACTAACAACTAGGCAGTATCGGCCATATCATTGATTCACAGTTGGTGTCATTATCATGATGTCAGGATTTGATGATGGGCAAATATAAAAGGATTTGCTCTCGGAAAAATCGGAGGGCAATATTTTGTGAAGTAGAACTGCTGATGACGATGTGATGGCTGCTGAAATGATGGTATTTTAGACTGTAAAGCTGTTTTTAAACTCTAGCAAACAAGCATACAGTCCGCATAATGTTAAACGGACTGTAGACTTCAGATGCTTGAAATTCGAGAGGTATCTATAGGCTACGGTAATGGCTTCCTATCAGGCGTATTATGCTTGTTTGCGACCGTCATATAAATAACAGAGAGAGAAGTATCAGAGTGTTGAACCAGTATCAGTGTGAGTTTTGTATCAGTGTGTAAAGTATTCCACCTATCCAATTTCTTTGTCCAATGTGTAGGTACTTTGTTTCACATTTTGCATAATGAGAGAGTGAGACGCACTGGCATTGGACCAAGATATTGTACAGATGGAATACCACCCTTAGGATATGTTTATTTTCCACCAGATTCCATACAACTTCCGCAACCACCCTTGCTGCCAAGACGTACCCGAGAACCTCACCCTGGCAATGATCATAGACGCCTTCGAGATCTACGGCCACGACCCTACGGACAAGCTGGACAACCTGTGGCTGTATCAGGAAGAGATGCTGAAGGTCAGGACTGCTGAAGATCAGGTATTGACTCCATACCATAACCACTGGTTTTCAATTTGTAGATCGATAAGAGCGAAAAAGACGTCGTCTCGTCGTAAGGCGTCGGCCGAGCCGAGCGACGTCTTTTGCCGATTCCTTGTCGATAAGTGTGGGAAGACCCAAACCGCTTGCGTCTAACAGACATACTCTTATATAGTTAATTTTTTTTATGCACGTTAAACGCCCAATGATATTTCGTAAATAAGTTCCGAAAACCTTATTGGTACGACCCAGGGTTTGAAACCCGCGACCTCCGGATTGAAAGTCGCACGCTCTTACCGCTAGGCCACCAGCGCTTATAATTTAATATAATATTTTAATAATAATCACTTAATAAATAATAATATAATGAAGTATTTCTAGTACATAATCAACGAGCGAGTGCACGTCGCCACCGATCATCTGGGTCGCTTCATTCAGCTCCATGTGAAGGAATTAAAGGCAAGTAACTAGGTACTAAATTTATATGCACTTTAGTATTTAATTAACTAGTAGTTCGCCCCGAACTGAGAACTCGCGGTTGGCCAAAAAATATATAGAGCGATTGACTTTGTTGCACCTACTTACTCGTGTAGTTCGACATAAAACAGTAGAAAATAATTTTCAAGAAAAAAAACCGACTTCTATGATGGGGGCCGGTGAAAGATTATTGTACCTACATAGATGGTGCACTATGTAGAAAAGGAGGTAAAACCACCCACTTTTCTAGTAGGTAGCATTTCGTTTCTGTAAGGGTCGCAGTTTTAGCCTCACGAACCACTTCTCTGATAGCAGTTCGGTTCTGTGAGGATTGCAGTTCGAACCTAACCAAAACCACTTTTCTAGTAGCATTTCGTTTCTGTAAGGCTCGCAGTTCTAACCTAACCTAACCCACTTTTTTTCGGTTCTGTGAGGATCGCAGTTCAAACCTAACCTAACCTACTTAACGGCGCGTGCGGTGCGGTGTACGGGGGTTTGAGCAGGAGGGGCTAGTAAGTTTGGCATCATTATACTTTATACCTACATTGGTAGGTAATCACTAATCATAGTGGTTTATTTACCTTAGGTATCAGTGGTTTTCCGGGTCAAGGTCCGAGTCCGGGTTCGAGTCCGGGTCCGAATTCGGGTCCGAGTCCAGGGCCGGGTCCAGGTCCGAACCGGATCTGGGTATGAGTCTGGTTCTGAGTCCGGGTCGCAGTCCAAGTCAAAATCGAAATTCGAAATCACCAAACGTGTACTATGCGTCGTTGAAGAGTTCTGTTCTGGTCATCATCAGCAGTTCCACTTCATCAAATGCGACAGTTTTTAATGTAGAAACTTGATTTTATGATGAAAATACAAAAAAATCTATACGTATGCCTTTGATATTTGAGGAGTTCCCTCGATTCCTTATGGATTCCATCATCAGAACTCGAGCTTGACAAAAATGTGGCTTAAAAACTTAACTTGCTTAACAAACATAACGAAGAGGAAAAATCGCCAAACGTGAACTATGCGTCGTTGAAGAGTTCTGTTCTGGTTCTGGTCATCATCAGCAGTTCCACTTCATCAAATGCGACAGTTTTTAATGAAAATGCTTGATTTTCTGATGTAAATACAAAAATCTCTATACGCATGCCTTTAAGATTTGAGGAGTTCCCTCGATTCCTCGTGGATCCCATCATCAGAATTCGAGCTTGACAAAAATGTGGCTTAAAAACTTAACTTGCTTAACAAACATAACGAAGAGGACAAATCGCCAAACGTGAACTATGCGTCGTTGAAGAGTTCCGTTCTGATCATCATTATCAGTTCCACTTCATCAAATGCGTCAGTTTTTAATGAAAATGCTTGATTTTCTGATGAAAATACAAAAATCTCTATACGCATGCCTTTAAGATTTGAGGAGTTCCCTCGATTCCTCGTGGATCCCATCATCAGAACTCGAGCTTGACAAAAATGTGGCTTAAAAAATTAACTTGCTTAACAAAACAAAACAAACCGCTTGTACCTAAAGAAAGTGCAAAGTAATAAGTTTTAGCCGGTCTGTAGATCCTATCCTCCAGACATATACTCTTACTAACATTCCCCTTGACCGAGTAACAGAAATAAAGGATCTAGGGTTAACACTCGACACTAAGCTAAACATGCACTCACACATTATAAATATCTGCAAAAGTGCCTACAAAATTTTAGGGTTCATTATTAGAACGACTTCTGAATTTCGTGACCCTAAAATTGCAATAATTATTTATAATGCCTATGTTCGCAGCAAGCTTGAGTACAATTCTATCGCATGGGACCCTCGGGAAGCAAAATATACCATAATGGTCGAGCGCGTCCAACGTAAATTTGCTAGACATCATTACAAAAGGTATTACGGATACTACCCGTACTTATTTCCGTCATCCTTTGTATTGGGAATGGTAGGGTTAGAGTCTCTCGAGCTAAGGCGTAAGCAAACGCTTGCCTTACACTATTGTCTGCTTTTAAGAAATCGTATTGACAACCCATCCGTTCTGGAGCGTATGCGTATTTTTACCCCAGACAACTACATAGCTGCAGTGCCCGGCGTAGCGCACGTAGAGCCATAAACCTTTTTTGCATATCCAAATGTTCGCACCTATCACGGTTCAAACGCACCCACGTACCGAGCAATAGAATTACTAAATAACTTCATAGCTACAGTCCAAAACGCAGACATATTCGCAGACAAGTGGCCGTCCCTACAACGTAGTATCAGGATTTTTTTAAACTCTACCTATGTTATTTAATATCAGATTATTTTTTTATCTCTATGTAACTTAGTAATACATAATATGTATGTTCATATTATAAAGATAAGTGTGTAATACAATAAGTGTACCTACTGATTTTATGATACTGACTGATACTGACAACATTATGTACCTATTAACAGTATAAGTGCCTTGGCTGGAGCTGTAAACTTATACATAGTGTTTACCTGAATAAAGAATAACGAAGAGGACAAATCGCCAAACGTGAACTATGCTTCATTGAAGAGTTCCGTTCTGATCATCATCAGCAGTTCCACTTCATCAAATGTCACATTTTTGAATGTATATGCTTGATTTGTTAATAAAACACATAAATCACTATATGTATGCCTTTAAGATTTGAGGAGTTCCCTCGATTCCTCATGGATCCCATCTTCAGAACTGGGTTTTGACAAAAATGGGACCAATCTGTATGCATTTACATACAATCAAAAAAATAATTTTCAAAATCGGTCCAGTAATGACGGAGATATAGAGTAACAAACATAAAAAAAATCACAATCGAATCTCCGCCTTTTGAGATTTGGAAGTCGGTTAATAAATGAGGGCGCCACTTGCTACGTAGCTGTCACATTTTTGACGTAAAATGCTTACACATGGCAACAATTTATAGTCTGTTAAGCCATTTCCGTCAGTAGAAAAAAGCGGCTAAAAAATGTAGGCGCGAAGGGTTATCGTCCCATAGAAAATTTGAATATCGCGCCTTTTTCTACTGACAAACTTGTTTGACCGACTATAGTATTGGAAATTTTAGAGTTCCATTTTATTTAATTTCTACTATTTTATGTCCCACTATAAGCGGCAATGGATCAAAAATCGCGTGGATATATTACAAGGTCTGTGGAGCCCTTAACTGATACTGTATCTGTGGTAAGCCGAAATATTTCCTGTCAAATGTCAAATACCTATATTCGAACGAGCGAGCGAAGCGAACGAAGTTCTTAAGCCCCCTCCAGACTATATGCGTGAATCGCGGCTTCGCTTGCGATTCACGCGCATAGTCTGGAGGGGTTGGAGGGGGGGCTTGGGACACGCGGCTGGCTAGGGGCACGTCCCGGCATTTCGATGTTTTTAAGCTGAACTATCAGAGGATAGTTTAATACTCAAGAACTTAAGTAAATTTGTTCTAATTTAAATGAAATTGGGTAAACGGGCATTATATTTCAGTCATTAAATTATGAGCAGGCTCGATCAAGGGGTTATTGAGCTAGAAGAGCTTAGAAGACTAAAAAGCTATTTGTGAGGGGTCTTGCTATTCTGGTCATCATTTTGCAAGAAAGTGTGGTCGAGTTTGGTATCAAATGAAAGTGCTCGGCTTGCACTTTTATAATATCGTTTTTAAATTTACCATTTTGAAATATTTAGCAAGATAAAAATAAACATAATATAGGTATTTGACATTTGACAGGAAATATTTCGGCTTACGACAGATACAGTATCAGTTAAGGGCTCCACAGACCTTGTAATATATCCACGCGATTTTGATCCATTGCCGCCTATAGTGGGACATAAAATAGTAGAAATAAAATAAAATGTAACTCTAAAATTTCCATACTATAGTCGGTCAAACAAGTTTGTCAGTAGGAAAAGGCGCGATATTCAAATTTTCTATGGGACGATAACCCTTATTCGCGCCTACATTTTTAGCCGCTTTTTTCTACTAACGGAAATGGCTTGACAGACTTTAAAATGTTGCCATGTGTAAGCATTTTAAGTCTTAAATGTGACAGCTACGTAGAAAGTGGCGCCCTCATTTATTAACCGACTTCCAAATATCAAAAGGAGGAGATTGGATTGTGATTTTTTTAATGTTTTTTCCTCCATATCTCCGTCATTGCTGGACCCGATCTTGAAAATTATTTTTTTGATTGTATGTATCATACAGATTGCTCCCGTTTTTGTCAAACCCCAGTTCTGATGATGGGATCCATGAGGAATCGAGGGAACTCCTCAAATCTTAAAGGCATACATATAGTGATTTATGTGTTTTATTAACAAATCAAGCATATACATTAAAAAAGTGACATTTGATGAAGTGGAACTGCTGATGATGATCAGAACGGAACTCTTCAACGACGCATAGTTCACGTTTGGCGATTTGTCCTCTTCGTTATGTTTGTTAAGCAAGTTAAGTTTTTAAGCCACATTTTTGTCAAGCTCGAGGTCTGATGATGGTATCCATGAGGAATCGAGGGAACTCCTCAAATCTTAAAGGCATGCGTATAGAGATTTGTGTAAGTATTTTCATCAGAGATCGCATTTGATGAAGTGGAACTGCTGATGATGATCAGAACAGAACTCTTTAATGACTACACGTTTGGCGATTTCGAATTTCGATTTTGACGGAGCTGGCCCTGGAGCCAGACCTGACCCGGATCCGGGCTCTTATCTGGACCTGAACCCGGACCTGGACCCGGACTTGGACCTAAACTTGGACCTGGACCAAGACCTAGACCTGGACCTTGACCTGGTCCTGGACCCGGAACTGGACCCGGACCCGGACTCGGAGCCGGACTCGGACCTTGACCCGTAAAACCACTGATACCTAAGCTAAATAAACCACTATGATTACCTACCATAAAATGTAGGTATAAAGTATAATGATGCCAAACTTACTAGCCCCTCCCGCTCAAACCCCCGTACACCGCACCGCACGCGCCGTTAAGTGGGTTAGGTTTGAACTGCGATCCTCACAGAACCGAAAAAAAGTGGGTTAAGTTAGGTTAGAACTGCTAGCCTTACAGAAACGAAATGCTACTAGAAATGTGGTTTTGGTTAGGTTCGAACTGCAATCCTCACAGAACCGAACTGCTGTCAGAGAAGTCAGTTCGTGAGGCTAAAACTGCGACCCTTACAGAAACGAAATGCTACCTTCTAGAAATAAAAAGTGGGTGGTTTTACCTCCTTTTCTACATAGTGCACCATCTATGTACATGTACAATAATCTTTCACCGGCCCCCATAGAAGTCGGTTTTTTTTTCTTGAAAATTATTTTCTACTATTTTATGTCGAACTATACGAGTAAGTAGGTGCAACAAAGTCAATCGCTCTATATAATTTTTGGCAAACCGCGAGTTCTCAGTTCGGGGTGAACTACTAGTATGTCTATTTTTATCTTGCTAATTATTTCAAAATGGTAAATTTAAAAACGATATTATAATAGTGCAAGCCGAGCACTTTCATTTGATATCAAACTCTACCATACTTTCTTGCAAAAAGCTGACCAGAATAGCAAGACCCCTCACAAATAGCTTTTTAGCCTTCTAATCTCTTCTAGCTCAATAACCCATTGATCGAGCCTGCTCATAATTTAATGACTAAAATATAATGCCCTCAACTACACGTTTACCCAATTTCATTTAAATTAGAACAAATTTACTTAAGTTCTTGAGTATCAAACTATCCTCTGATAGTTCAGCTTAAAAACATCGAAATGCCGGGACGTGCCCCTAGCCAGCCGGTGTTCCAAGTCGAATGTAAGAACTTCGTTCGCTTCGCTCGCTCGTTCGATAACTCGTGCTTGTGGGGTATTTGGTAGAACATGGTGCCAATAGTTTGTAATTGTTTAATTTAGTTATTTGTTAACAGGTGCTTTTGATAACCCTGGACGACGTCATAGACAACATGTTGAGCATGTACGAGAACCACAACTCCATAGCGGCGGAGAGAAAGGCCACGTACTCGGGCGGCCCGGTGCCGATGGAGTTCTACCTGAGTCAAGGTATTGTTATACGTATTTAGACTTCAATTAAAAATAAATACTAGTGGCTCAGACCTCTGTGAGCTGAAGATCTCACGATAAGCGGTATCGTCTTGGGTCGACCCATTCGTTTTTCGTCAAGTTCTTAAATTAGTCCTATTCTGCTTTCGTCACTCAATCTACATTCGTCACAATCGTCAATGGCTTTCAATGTAGAATGAGTGACGAAAGCAGAATAGGACTAATTTAAGAACTTGACGAAAAACGAATGGGACGACCCAAGACGATACCCGATAAACTTCATAACCTTAAAAAGAGATCTGGTTCTGGAAGAGATCGCGCTTAAGCGATAAGACCACCTGTTGTACCTCTATCCAATTGTCTTTGTTTAATGTTACTGTAAGTACATTTATTCTAGAGTGTAAACTATGTGAGGTGTGCAATAAAGAGTATTGTATTGTTAAACCGACTTCAAACAGGATAAAATAAAATATCAGCCCGTTTTATATGCGCTAGCAAACTGATACGTTTGAAGTCGCGGCCAAGCCAAATCTTAAAGGCGTCAACACGCCGCCAACCAGAATGCCAACCCTGGTATAGTTCGATGAGAAAGAAAGAACCAGTATTGTATTGTAAAACTACGAGTACCTATTTGTATTGCTAAGTAGTATTTTATAATGGCAATGCATCATTATCTAGGTCCAATTTTTATTCTCGTTACAGAGTACCATTGCGGAAAAAACGTGTACATATTCGTCTCAGAGTTATACAGCGACATCTACAACATGGGTCGCGGGCCGGCGCCATTTTGCAAAGATCGCTCCTTCGTGTTCCTTGGCTTTCTACACTACCATGACGAGCAGAAATACTACCTGATCGACGACCCCAGTATCACGTTCCCTACTGACAACTTCTTGCATGGACTCGAGTGCCATATCGGTATTTGCATCTTTAGGTGAGTGTTACGCCACTGTTTCCTCCTTTTCATCGTCGCTTTTTCCTCTTTTCTTAAGGCAGTGTGTCTTCTATCTGTCTGCTTTTCTCAGAGATACATTGTTTCGTCTTTGACTGTCCTCTTAAATTGTTTTTTTTTCTTTGGCCTAACACTGTTTCTTCTTAATCTCATTTGTCATCAATGCTGTTTTCTCTTTTCTCATGACATTGTTTCCTCTCTCACTGATAATTTGATACTGTTTCATGTTTGACTGTTTCCTCTTGAAATATTTCTTATTCGAATGTTTCTTCTTTTCCCTGGCGCTGATTCCTCTTTTCTCATCTTTCCTGTTTTCTCTCGTCTCCAGCGTTTCCACATTCGCGCGGGAACAGCGACTGCTACAAAATTACTGCTCTTAATTCGCAAAAAGCATACCCTAGTACAGTCGCCATCAGATATATCGGAGCGGCCAAGGTGCTCAAAAACATCTGAACACGCCTGTATTGTCAAGGCGCTGGAGTGCGTGTTCAGATAGTTATTACCTACTAATTTAGCATACCTTGGTACCCAAACCTGTCGTCCTTGATACCCTGCCGAGAACGTCGAAAATCTAACTTTCGTTATCTGACTCGCTGTCGCTCGAATATTTATGCAAGAGAGATAAGCAGCCGGCCTAGCCAAGGTGACAATCGATATCGCTACGACAACGAAACGCTTTGTGTCTCTCTATCACTTCCATATTACTGGGACAGTGACAGATGCGCTTCGATCGCTACGGAGCGTAAGCGATTGGCATGTTGGCTACGCGGCCTGATACCGAATTATGGAGTTCCCGTCCCGAACAAAAGTCTGTCTTGTCTAAGATCCATACTATGCGAAAGTGTGTCTGTCTGTTAGGTACCTCTTCACGCTTAAACCGCTGAACCGATTTGGACAAAATTTGGTATGGAGATAGTTTGAGCCCCAAGAAAGGACATAGGGTAGTTTTATCAATCATCATCATCATCATTCCACGCAGACGAAGTCGCGGGCAGGAGCTAGTTTGCTATTGCGAAAATACTTACCCAATGTTTTCCAACAGGTTTCCCTTCAAGAAAATCCTTCAGAAACAGCGCGACGTAGTCACACTCCCTAAAGCCATCGTCAAATGCGGTCTGGTCATGTACAAGCTGCCCCCGTTGTCGGCAGCGTCCTGTATCATCGCGTCTGGCTCGTTCATTCTGGACTTCAATATACAGGGCCTGCGGTATAGACATCATGATTTCTTGCTGGTAAGATTTTCGTATAGGTATATAGCTAAAACCTGTGTGACTATTTTGTAGTGTACCTATAGTGTAGGACTGTTAGGTGTACATCCTATATCGTAAACCATATTATAACAAATGTAGTAAGGCATGACTAATAAGTTGATAAATATAGTCTGTCAAACAACTTTGTCAGTATAAAAATGGGTCGATTCGATAACCCTTAATTCGCGTATACATTTTTTTTTATTTGCCGCTTTTTAGGGTTCCGTACCCAAAAGGTAAAAACGGGACCCTATTACTAAGACTCCACTGTCCGTCTGTCTGTCACCAGGCTGTATCTCATGAACCGTGATAGACAGTTGAAATTTCCACGGATTGTGTATTTCTGTTGCCGCTATAACAACAAATACTAAAAAGTACGAAACTGGTGGGCGAGTCCGACTCACACGTGTCCAGTTTTTTTTCTACTGACGGAAATGGCTTGTCAGACTATATGCGATTACTAATACTTGCGTTTGACTACTATTTTACTTAGTAGTAGAAGTTAAATCGTGTTTTTATATCGCCCTATATGGCGCAGTTGGTAGGATCGTGGTAGAATCCGACCCCAAAGGAAATAAGAGGGCTTACCGCGAACCCCGATGTTTTACCTCTCTGTTGCATTTGCACATTCGTACATAAGTGCAACAAAGAGGCAAAACTTCAACCTAATTGAATTCACCAAGGGTTGTAAGTAAGCGCCAAATGATAAACTCATCATCTCATCAGTATATTTGCCTTGCAGACAATACCAAATGGAGGCTCATACTACACCAAAGAGCGTGGGACGCCCCTTGTCTGCAACCACCACGTTTGCGAGTGGAACTACACCAACCATTATGGAGGTAAAATCAATACCGTCTTTACCATAAGGGCACACGGGGCCCGTGCCCAGGGCCCCCATCCTCAGGGGGCCCTGAAGGACACAGTAACAGTATATTTGATTACCCATAATAAAAAGATCATAGTAGAAAAATGTTAATTTAATTCGCTTTTTTACTTTCCAAAAGCGCCCCAAATTCTTATGTGCCCAAGGGCCCCAGCATAGTTTAAGACGGCCCTGAGTAAAATGAATAAGTTACATTACCAATACCAAAGAGAATTTAGTATAGAGGCGGATTGTCAAAGTAAATTTTGTAGCCACATATTATTTACTGCCATATTTCGACACATGATTGAAACTTTTAGAACCTTTTGACGTTGATCCTTGTTCTTTCACTGATATGTGTTTTTGTTAAATGTCAAAAAGTGTCGCCATCTACACGAGCATAGGCCAAAGTTATGGCGCCATACCTTTAGCGTACTATAGTTCGTTTTTTAGGGTTCCGTAACTCAAAAGGAAAAACGGAACCCTTATAGGATCACTCTGCGTCTGTCTGTCCGTCTGTCACAGCCTAATTTTCTCCGAAACTACTGAACCAATTAAGTTGAAATTTGGTACACATATGTAAAAATAGGAGTAATTCAAGAAAATACGCAAAAAATGACCACCCTGTCTTAAATTTTGAAAAAAATACACAAAATAGTTCTTTACCTATAGATAACAGGAAAATCTAATATTAAAATAAGTTTTTGGCAAAAATTTCATTTTTGGTACAAGCTTTTATCGCTGACTGTACTTTTCTTACGACAGACAACTAATACTCATCGAGACAATTCTAAAAACCCCTAACACAATTAGGTTGCGTTGTTTCATCACAGACTTCCTATGGCCACCTCCTGTCTCCATCATCAGATCAGTTCGACAGTACCATATTATTGATGTATTGTCATCAGAACTACATACAGCTGCCAATGGTGTTGGCAACTGTCAAAGGTTTGCCTAGATGGCGCCATCATAGCTTGCCCCTTTTTCTATGAGATTTGGCTTAAAGAGCTGGCATCCAGGGTATTAAAAAAACAAAAATTTGACACAATTCTAGGGATTTACATAGTTAGTTACATGGTTACATACAGGTCGACCTAATAAAAGCTTGTTAATAAGGTTTATTGTCAGTTAATATTATGAACGATGCTATGAAATGTTCACATATCCCTCAGGTCCATTCCTGATCCCCGGTGACCCCGGAAGCGGTATCGACCCCGTGCCCCCCTACGTGGAGGCCTCCACCAAACCCCCAGAAGCCGACGAGCCGGAGAATATCACTATACCGTGTAAGTTGACCAAAAGAACAAATTTACCAGCGCTATCTATCGTGCGGCATGGAAACTAAGTATTATTACTATACATACAGAACAACGCCACCTAGCGAGTGAGTCGTAAACTACATAAAAGGCTCTGAAAAACTAAATAAAATAGTAATACCACAGAATAAATAATAGTACTACCGTACAGAAAGGAAACTTCCTACAAAACCGAAGTTTGACAGCGGTTCAGGGTCGAATCATTCTATCCCTTTCTAATATATGGCACTATCCCTTTCGGCTATTTAGGGTTGTCAAAATTCAAGTGATTATCTTATCTGTGGTCGTGCACGCTCGGAGCAAGGCTGCCGCCGAGCGGAGCCGAGTTTGGCCGAAGTCAGGAGTTTCGCACCCCTGGTAATACTCTGGAATCTGGATCTAAGTAACTAATGTTTTTCTATTTGTCGTAGTTTTTCTTATTTACTTCGCACGGGTTACACAAAACCTTAACAAATTATATAACCTTCCTCAAGAATCACTCTATTGATAAGTGAAAACCGCGTGAAAAGTTTTTAAGTTTATCGCGAACATACACAGTGGCGGATTTGCCCTAAGGCCAAGTAGGCCCGGGCCTAAGGCGGCAAATTGTGACAATAAATTCGCTGATGATAACAAGAAATAACTCAAAATGAAGTCAGGTGCTGAGAAAAGGGGCGGCTACAGGGTCTGCGGCCTATACACTGAGAGAAAAATCATCACCAGGAATTAATAAACAGTTCTGTACTGGGGGAAAAAATGAAGTTTTAGTAGTAATCATGGAAGTTTCACTATTTCTGTAAAATTTATTTATTTCTACAAACAGCTCAGTAATACTAAATCTAATTTCAGCAAACAGACTTTAGTAAATGGAGCATTAAACAAAGTTCAGTATTTGTTACAATCCATTTTTATTACTAAGGTGTATTCGGGTATTACCGAATCTCGGATAATTCCGAAATTCAGATGAAAATCACCCTTAATTCCATCATAATAAAAGTCTCTTTCGGAATTATCCGACAGTTTTCGACATTCGGAATTACCCGAGTAAACCTTACTAAAATTCTCCGATTTTTACTAGTAAAGTTTGTGATTTTTGGAAAAAAGCATCTGTGATTTCAAGTTATGATTTTAGTAAATGTCTCACTTACATAGTTTTGTAATATCTAAAAAACGAGTTCGCGGGAATAACATTACCCCCTTTAAAATAACAATTCAGTTGTTACTATAGCGACATTACAAAGTTTACTGGTATTTAATAGATAGACTTGTTGTGTTTATGTTCATTGTTGTACCAATCACTAAACGAGTTTTGTAATACCAACACAGCGAAACGAATGTTAGTGATTTTAGTAAAATTTACTACTTGCTACGTTCATTTGGTTAGAGTTAGTATTGTGTCGGATGTCGGGCGGGCGTGTCTCGTGTCTTCTTTGTTTAAAACATACTTAAGTTAAATAATAAATTTAGGATATATTGTGGGCCATGGACATATTAACCCGCGACCTACTGTGTAGTTGGTGTCTACAGGAATATATTGTTCTGCAACTTCGAGCTAGCTGTTGTTATTCTAGTGATAATGACATCATAGGTAAATCTAAACTGTTTGCAATTCCAACCTCCCTAGCACAGGTGCGCCGCGAGAGCATGTTGCGCGCGTAATAAATACTAGTCTCTTTCTGACTGTATGAATAAGAAAGGAATGGGTAGAATATCTCGACAGGCTTTTATAGTGCCTCTTTAGTACAGAGATATACTACCAAACGCTTTTTTATTCATACAGACAGAAATAGAGACGGGTAGCTACCACGCGCGCGACATGCTCTCGCGGCGCCCGTTTGCTAGGGGCGGAGGAATTGCAAACAGTTTAGTTTTTGCCTGTGACGTCATTATCTCTAGAATAACAACAGCTAGCTTGGAATCGCAGTACAGTTTAGTAAAACCTATGACGTCATCGTCTCCGATATTGGTTCGTTCTCTCATTTCGTGCAAATCGGTGATGTTCTCTCGATTTGTAAATTTTCTTTTAAATGGTAAATTTTTGGGTTTTCATGCATTGTGGATTCATTTATTGACACTTTTATGCTAAAGGCACCTTCGTAACCTTATTCCTTTTCATTTAATAAGACTGGTGGTAATGAACTACGCGCTGGTAATGAAATGGGCATGGATGGTAATTTTATCAGTAGAGGGTAATGAAACAAACTTATGAAATCGCAATAAAAAAACTTTAGTTAATGAAAATTAACACCATTAATATAATGAACAACATTAAAATCACGTGTCTTAAGCGCTGTGCAGACGATCAAGCCGACTTAACAAATACTCCGGCTTGACAATCGCGACTTATGATTAACCACCTAGCTTGTAGCGATTGTCAAGCACAATTTACGTGATTGAAGACGTATTTCGTATTGTTTATTTATTTAATGATTACACAGCACTACATCAGTCTTGTCACCAACACACTGAGAAACTACATACTTTAATTTAAAATTAACATCCAAATACACTCGACTGCCAATCCATCCACCGTAGCTCCATAAACTCGCAAAATCTCAAGCACTCATGAGTTAACAGGAGATGCACCAGGAGAAGCCTAAGGGTTATATTTCTAATGTCCGGTACAAAAAGTCTTACAAGCCTCTCTACTAGTTCAAGGCAGCCAGAGTCTCCACGAAAAGCCCAACAAGCTAAAAGTAGTAGGCTTAAGTTGTGCCTCACCTGACTCACCTCCAAAGAAATGAAGCCCAGGGTTCCTAAAATAAATATTTAGGCATACATCATAGGTAATACATCCTAAGGAAATTCTTTTGGACCTTTTCCAATAGTAGAATGTACGTTGACTCGTAAGGGATCCAGGCTAATGCTGACGCCTCCAACTTGCTTCTGACCAGAACATTGTAAAAAACTTTTATGGGGCAAGGGTCAATGGAATTCTCTGACAATGCGAGTGACAAAGCCTAATCTACTGAAGCTACAGTACCAAGTGCTTTTATATGGTCGTAAAATGTTAGCCGCGTATCGAATATGACCGCAAGATCCTTTACTGAGACGACTCTTGAGCATGTGTAGGAAATAGGGTTTGATTAAAACTACACACTTGACACTTAGCCGCATTGAAAGTCAGTTTGTTACCCCGACTCCATTGGCACAGAGATGATGAAACATCCTCCTGCAGCAACTTACAATCCTCCTCCTTCTCAACTCAATATACCAATTGAAGATCGTCGGCGTAGAGTAGACAACGAGCGTTATGGATAACCGAGGGCAGGTCATTGACCATTATTCTAAATAGGAAAGGCCCCAAGATTGAATCTTGGCTGTCACCAGAACGAGTATGGTACGGATCTGGTACGAAGTGGCCATGCTGGTCGTTGCGTGCTGCTGTTTATCACGCAGATAACTGGCAAAAATGTTAAGCAAATGTGGATTGAACCCAATAGCGTCTAGTTTGTGTAAGAATACATCGTTACCCACACGATTGAAGGCTTTTCGGAAATCATAATACAGGACGTCTATCAGGATACCCATATCCAGATGCTCTGAGATGGTGTCACTGTCAACCAAGGTCAGGTTAGTTTTCACAGACCGTTTCACTCTGAAACCATGCTGAGTGTTGCACAGGTATAATGGTTTCACTTGTTTCGACAACGTGCCATGGAGTATGGACTCAAACAGCTTTGCTAAAGCTGAAAGAAAAGAATACCTTGACTTTGGGATCGGTCTTACCCGTGAAATCTTCCAATGGTGATGATATGTACTTGTGGAGAGTAGGTACCAGATTAAGCATGGAGTGTATTGGACCATTCAAATGCTCTAAACACCCCCTTAAGATATATGCAGGTACCTAAGTAGTCTGGACCAACAGTATAGAAGCCCGATAAACTTACTTTGGTGTTAAGACCCCTTATGCAGGTACCTAAGCAGTCTGGACCAACAGCATACAAGCCCGAAAAACTTACTTTGGTGTTAAGACCCCTTACATTTTGGTAAATTAGATCCAGTGAAGGTTTCAAATCAGGATTCCGAACTAAGTATTACTGGTTGGTTTTTGTCTGACTCCCATTGACGTTGGATTTACGAAATGACCACGATTATCGGGCTACATAGTTGGAAATAAACAGGATTCATACATTGTCGAGGGTACTCCTATTTTGAAAGTCTTGGAGTCCCCTTTGAGCTTAAGTTCATCGACAGTGCACCATCAATAACAGCAGATATGCCCGTATGTCCTCCGATCCTCAAGCTATATTCCACAGATGGATGAACTTGCGATGGTCCACCGCCCTGAGAGGGATTTTACACCGCTTTTTACTGCTGGTATCAGTTTTCTGAGATTTATCACGCACGGATTGGGAATTGTCGCTTTTGACGGCGGAGGCACTATTATTGTTTATCGGCCTGTGTTTATGTTTCTGTAGTTTCTGCCCCTTATTCCAAACATTTGCCCCGTTCTCTACCTTATCGTCGACAGGTATCAGATGATTCCAACTCACTTAGTCTCTTAGTAACGTGTCAAATTTCTCAGCACAGTCCTTGAGTGCGGTCTGGTATTATATATAGAGCGGCAGATTATGTTAATCTACTGCGCTCTAGTTAAATCCAAAAAATCACCAGTTGGGCTCCCCTATATATTATTACATAGTTTTAAATATTTATACCAACATTCTATTTATAATAACTTAACCCTCTTTCCATTAAATGCACTGCCTCATATACATTATCATTACCTTCTAAATTCGTTCATTACCTTCCCTGGCAAAATTGGAAGGAAAAGAAATGAATGAAACAGATATGAATGAAGTTTTGGAAGTTTTCGTCGCCTAGGTCGGTTGATATCAGACCTTGATTTCGCAGAATAAGCCACACGAAAGGCAACCCTAAAACACATCAATTAGGTATAATTTTAATAATGTACAATTGGTACTTACTGTATAAATCACTAGATGGCGATGAAGATTTATCTGAACCACACTCCTTCCCGACACGAGAAAACGTAGGTATTTTCGTCAAAAGCAACATACGGACGTCCGCTGTGGTAGCACGCGGCCAACTGACTAACGAACAATGTGTTGTATCCGCGGGAAGTGCTATATACCCTTGCTATATAGCAAAATATAGCTAATCCATTTCTCGCGTCGGTAATGAAGAAATTGCTTGGACCATCACTTATAAGGCTGTATAGTTTTATTGTTAATTTCTTAGCGTATAATATTATAGGATATAAAACATAACTAAATTACTTGTTTACTGAACCAACAACAAGTTTTCTATTTTTAGTATCTTAAGGTTCAAATGGAGGTCAAAGTTTAACTTCACGCGTTACATGCAGAGAGGAATGAAAATAGTGGGGGTTAATTGTAAATATAAAGAAAATAACCACCTTTTTAGAATTGTTCATGGCGGGCCAATATACTTTAGGTCCTATGTTACAACCTTGCATTAACAGATATTCGAAAACACCATCACATTTTTGGTAAATTGCAAATAATACCGATTTGCACGAAATGCGAGAATGACCCTATTGCTAAAGCACGCTTAGAATTACAAAACGGTTAGTTTTCACCCATGACGTCATCACCTCCGATATTGCTAAAGCACCTCTCGGAATAACAAACCAAATTTCTGAAATTACTCTAGCATACTTCAAATTACAAATATAGAAGTTGTATTTCCTACTAAATGGAAATTGCAAAAGTCAATTTGTTCCTATTAGTTGACTCTCCTTGTCCCCGGATTAAGTTTTATTTTTGTAATTCTAAGTGTGTTTTTGTTAGTTTTTTTTCTCAGTGTAGGGCGGCAAAGACTGCAAATCTGCCACTGAACATACATACAGACGCGGCTGGAGACTTTGTTTTATAAGGTGTAGTGATTGTCGCCTAGTGTATCCCTGGCTTAAACCGTACATTTCTAACTATTCTGTGACATTTGACACAATTAGACACTTAAAGTAGCTAACACACTATCGCACCGCACCAAGGTCATTGTGGGACGCACCCATAAGTAAGAGGGAGAAAGCGATATCTCTTTCTCCCTCTTACTTATGGGTGCGTCCCACAATGACCTTGATGCGGTGCGATAGTGTGTTAGCTACTTAACATCTGTTGTATTTCAGATATCCTGGAAGGCTGTCTGTTCATGTACCCGCCCAACTACGGGTCCATCGCCGGCAAGAGCTATCTGGACCCTGTGGACTTGCACGAAGACCGATTCACTTGCAACGCTGCAGGAAACAAGGTAATCTATCACACCATGTATTAAAGGCATATTAAGAGCCCATCAACGTGCACACTAGCGCCACTGCTAAATAATCGTGATTATTTAAATTTAACGAAAGACATTAAAAAAGGGGGGCGCTACGTACTGTATTTTGTATTTAAGTACCATTTGAATACATCTAACTAGTTTTTATGTTGCTGGATTCGTCGATCTATGAACTCAAAACAAAAACGGGCGTCTTAACTTTGGACGCATAGATTTACGAATCCAGCAACATAAAAACTAGTTTTTTATATTCAAGAGGTACTTAAATACAAAATTACAGTACGTAGCGGCCCCCTTTTTTAAATACCTGTCGTTAAATTTAAATAATCACGATTAATTAGCAGTGGCGCTAGTGTGCATGTTGATGGGCTCTTAAATATTTAACTTCTAGGCATAGGCCATCGGCGCATAGACATCTTTCGTCTGGTCATGATTTTATTATCAAATAATTATGCACAAACTAATTACCCAGCGAAAAAACAGGCTTATTCAAGCATAAATGGTTAATTTCATCGTTCGTTGCACCTCACTCGTACTGGTCCAGGGGTATAGGAAGGGGGGGGGGGGGGGTCAATATCTATGTATGCTTGATACTTATTTTCACTAACATTCCTGACATTTTCGTATTCCGGCCGCGCATACCTGACAAACGGCCCAAATTCCTAACATGTCAGGAAAATTCCTGGCGTCTGGTAATCCTATACTGTGCCCTGTTTATCAAACGCTTGGCACTGGTCGTTCTTATTATTTGTGCGTCTGAAGCCGTGCGAGTGATATCAATACAAATAACTCAATATTTCGCTTCCACAGGGTCTATACTGGTACCCTCAATGGATGGGCGCCATGCCCCACCACCCGTATACTTCAATGCACACAGACAGCGAAGCGGTCGTCGCGCCCGGATCGGTCGTCTATCCCCACCAACAAGATTACGAACGTGAAGAACTTGCCGATCTAGACTAGAATAGGGCTTTTTAACCTTTTGGATGCCAATGAACGATATATCCGCACCGTTCCAACGCCAAAGACGGATTAATCGGTCACAGACCACAGATCAACATAGACCGACGTGCATATATGCATAAAGTTCAATTTCAGTTTTGATACTTCGGTGACGTGGCGTCCGAGTGACAGCTTTTGTGTTTGACACGGTGTCGAAAAGGTTAAATCTAGAATCAAATAGGATAAACTAAAGAAGTTATAAATAAAGAAATATCTATTTCTAAATTCTCGATTCCGAGAAAAAAATCTATATATCCTATGATCGTCATTTCTTGGTTTTCTAACCCCTGTAACTAATCTACTTTTTTAAATAAATATTTAAACAAAAATTATTTTTTATTTTATTCTGTATTTTAATTAAACACCCAATTTGCACAGGTAAGATCAATGTGGCTAATTCCGTCATAGGGACTATTCCGTCCACTAGCGTTTTTCTCGAACAACGAACAACATTGATAATTTCGTCGACAAAGCAGCAAATGCTTTTAGTTTCAGCAATGAAAAGCAAATGGTTTTTTTTCCTTCCATTGAAAATCAAAGAAATTTACGCTCGTAGACGGAATAGTCCCTATGACGGAATTAGCCACATTGACCTTTCCCTCAAAGGACGAAGCCTCAATGGAGGGAGCTACCTCCTCCTTTTTTGGAGTCGGTTAAAAAAAAACAAAAATATATGAACACAAACTTTATTGTCAAGTGCGTCTAGATATTTTTGTACCGTTGACTTAAAACCTTGACCGTACCTAACCATGTAGTAAAGTTTATATTTTAACTCAGTTCACAGGAGTTTTATATTTTATATTACATAATTATATGATAAACATGATATACATTTTTATCTTTACTTAAACATCATGTGAAAATAAAATATTTTTTGATATAAATAAACGTTTTATTAAATTATTACCAATAAAAAAGCTATTATTGATGATTCAGGGTCTACTCAAAATATTTGGAATGCAGTCAAAACACATTGAAAAAACATATTTTTTGACAAAATAACGCATCCTTGGATCAAATATATTACAAATAGACTGCAAATATTTTTTAAAAATAACTTAGAAATAGAGTTTCCTTCCCCATCAAATGGATTTCCGAGTATAAAAAAACGTGTCCAACCTCTTAGTAAAATATTTAATTTCAAACAGATATATAAACTAAATATTTAATTAATTCAAGTTTTAACTTGGCCTAAATATTTTAGATATAGCCTATTAACAATCTGGAAACACAGTTCAGAGTCAATTGAATCTTAAAACCACGTATTCACTATAAACAATTTATAAACAGTGTTCCTAAACAAGTTTCCCAGAAAATGTATGATACTCATTACGAAACATTGTTTATAAACCTGGTTTATAATGTATACGTGACTTAAGGCATGTCCACACTCTACAACAAAAAACGTGAACTTTTAGGCCCATTTTAACATAGTTGCCCAATTGAAAGATATTGTCTTTGATTAAGAGAAATATCCTGAAAGGAACTTTTTCTCAACTTGGCTACCTCGAGGCACCACTACAAAGGCCGGAGTCCCACCTTTCACCTCAAAATATTTCATTTTCAATATATCTCCCAAATCCATGGAAATATCTATGATATGTGGAAGCTTGTTATAACCTTCTGAATACACATTTACTTTATCTGTTCCGTATTTGTTTTGAGTGTCCCATGGAGCGGGGAAAACTTTTTCCAACTGAGTTTCTAACGGAACATCCTCCGGGCAATCTACAATGAAATCCGTTAAGAGATGCTCAGGATAAAAAAGCAGGACCGGCCACTGTAGCTTCCCATTCTCCAAATGCACCATATTACCATGAGCTCCAGGCATACTAGGTTCTAACTTAGACAAATCTAGGTCATCTTCTTCATCGCAGTTAGCAATGCGAATACCTCGCTCCAAAATCGCTTTGACAACCTCATCTTTCTGTTGTTGCTTGACTTGTTCTAGCTTTTCTTGCTTTCGTTTATCTCGGGCTTGGATGAGGATTTTTTTTTTTGTTTTAGCGATGAGTTCTGTAGCTTCTGCGTCACTAGGGTTGTCTTCTAGGAGTTTATTGCAATGTTTGAGGCATTTTTCGTAGTTAGCTATCTCAAAGGCGCACTTAGCTGCTCTGAGGCGGGCCTTGGCGTGGTCCGGTTTGAAAGATAGGGCTCGTTCGCTGTCGGCAAGGGCTGAACGGTAGTTCTTGAGGTGGTATTGCGCGGCCGCCCGGTTGTTGTATAAAAATGCGTTCATTTCGGCGTCTTCGCATCTGACTTTTATGCCTTCCGTGTACCTAAAAAAAGTATTGAAACTATTATATAACAAAATATATCTTATGAATAATGACAACAATATTGAAGAGAGAAATGAAATGTAAATTAGAATCACACAAAAATGTTTCCAATAACAATGATATTATTGGAAAATAATTACTGAAATTAAAACCCTTAATGAAATAATAGTAATCTAACTAAACAAAGCATGGACTTTTGCATAGTCACTGACCCTGTAACACCTACCTTTTATTAGCCATACATGGCAAACCATTTCTTTAATAATAATTTTAAAATAAATTAATTAGGTATTACATACCCAAGTATAGCCAACCGGTAGTTCTTATGACGGAAGTTGAAGTTCCCATCCTCCTTATAGTTAGTCGCCAGTTCCAACGCAGTGTTCTCCTCCGGATCGTACTTCAGCTTGGCCAGGCCCTCGGCCAGGGCGGACATGTCACCGTTCTCGGGTACCGTCTTCATGAAGAATGGATGCTTGTCCATTTCTTCCTGTATAAAAAGGCAGAAAATAATGGGATATAATTTTCGCATGCTATGTGAGTGTTTTGTTTTCCACTCTACCCAATTGAGAAAAGTAAATCTTCAGCAAATTAATTGAAGACATTTATGTTTGCATTAAAATTTTATTGAGGTACAATCAGCAACACTCCTAACTGTACATCGGTGGACCTTATTAGAAAAGGTATAAGGTCCAACAATGAACAGTGTGGTACCACCAATTAGCTTAATTGGGCAGTATATCAGCTGCAGCTGGTGGTCCCTGGGAGCACCTAAAGAAGTCCGTAAAATGTATAAACAGAACATCCCTTTGTTGACTTTTTCCATTATAAACATTATCTTCCAATAAGTTAATGATTTCCGGCAAAAAATAAATATTTTCAGGTCCTTACTAAAAGGTTAAGAACCACTGCACTATAATGTCAAATCTACGGAGCCACTTTTAATAAATGAAGTATTTGACAATTTATTTTTCTGGACCACCTTAGCTTTCAATTTAGCTATAGTTGCTATAAAAGAAAAAAGATTTGCATTCTACTTTCAACACATTCAAAGTGTAAAACTAATCATATAATTGTATAATCCTTCACTATACTATACTCTGTATCTTTAGGTATTTAAATAAAAGTAAACAAAATCTACGAGGTGTTGTGCCGGTCGCCTCTGCCTCCATGCAGGCGATTTTGTATTTGGTTGGTTAACCAATAAATGTTATAACCACCCGAAAATGTACAAATTGTTTGTTTACTTTTATTTAAATACCTAAAGATACAGACTAAAGAATTCAAAACTTACCTCCCACTTATCCTCAGACCATCCATCAGTGTATCTCGTTCGCTCCAGACTGTTGATGAAATCGTCAAGCTCCTGGTCCATTTTCTGGCACAAAGCCAGCCTCTCCTCGTCCGTCATAGGCTTCTTCGGCTCTTGAGAGCTTTCTTCAGCCATTTCTAACAGTTATGAGTCACTCTTCACCAGTTAAAACTGAAAAACATGAACTTTAGTGTTAACCAAAAACTTTTTTTTAATTGAAATTTAGTTACAGCTACAGCGCACTTACGTGGGCAGCTCCTTTATTTTACTGTATTAATTTATGATGTATTTATTGAAAATGCACTGTAACGCATGGCACTGATAATGATAAAATAAATGCTTAATAAAGATACGCGAAAACGCACACGGTAATCAACGTGAACTTGACATTGACAGCGCACTGACAGAATGTTGACAGCTCGGTTGTCAGTCAATAATGCACGACCATAATAATACTTGATCGTACATTCGCATTTATCAATGAATGTTATAGTCTGGCAAACACAACTTGTCAGACAATAAGAAGTGTAACAACCAGGAAAATTATACTCATTCCTTTCTTTTGGGTGCTAGTACTAGCGTAAGACAAAGACAGTAAAAAAAACTTTCTTTCTATGTTTGAAATGAGACAGCCCTGGGCCAAACTATGCTTATATGTAGTTTAAAATCCATTTGCCTTTATTTGATTGATTATAATCTATAAGTAATATTACTTAGTTCTACCTTTTCTTAGAGTTAGACCAAGAAAAGTCTGCAGCGAAACTTCAATGAAATTATGACGTAGGTATAAATAACACCTGCACTGCGTGGGCTATCTTTAAATGAACTTAGAGGAACAAGGAAAAATCATATATTCCCGTCCTTCTCTGCAGAAAGAGTCGCACAAGGGTAGACTAGCTCTAATAATGTACCAAGTAATGTTAAAACAAATCCATGGAATAAATAAACAGATAAACTAACACAACATGTATTCATACGAAAATCTAACAACATATATTCAACGTATAATTCCTTTCTCCCATAACTTAATATACTCCTGTTTTCTACATTCGCGTCTATTGAAATATTCAGGATATTGCGCCTTTTCCAACGGATGCCAGTAGTCTAGGACCCAATCGGGAGGGTCTATTTCACGCCCATATGCTACTCCTCCTGCTATCCCCAGTGAGTATGGAACTAAAAAAAAAATGAAATACAAGTTTACTGTAATCCATATTCGCATGGGGGCTCTTGGTTTAAAATAAAAAATAGAATATCGATTTAATATAGACATAATATGTGACATTCCACGAGAAAAGGTACCTTATGGCGGATGGCGCTTACGTCTGATAGCACAACATTAATATTGGAGCGGCGCTAGTAATCGCGTAAGCGCCAACCACCATAAGGTACCTTTACACGTGGGACGTCACATATTGAATCGCACAATTTATTAAATGACCGAGCGAAAGCGAAGATCTCCGTTTCAGAAGTCTGATTTGACAGAACCGCCTCCTAGCCTTGTTGGTAGTAACTCTATGAAGCAGGAGGTCCCGGGGTCAAATCCTCGTAAGGGCATTTATTTGTGTGTTCATCAGTCATCACAGATATTTGTTCCTGAGTTACGGATGTTTTCTATGTATTTAAGTAGGTATTTATCTTTATCTATCTATTATACACATATATCATTGTCTAGCACCACAACACATGTCTTATTGAGCTTCCGTGAGGCTAGGTTGTTTTGTATATGAAGTCTCATAATATTTATTTTATAATTATTTAAATAAAACGAAATCCCATGACTAAGCTAATAGGTTATTCAGCCATTGAGATTCAGATTATGTTATGTACCTATCTATATCTAAGCTACATTTTCGTTTGTCCGTATTATGTTTAACACATTCACTGCCCATGTGCATTCACCGCCATACAAGTTTGTTCCTAGGCCACGCCCTCTGGCAGTGAATGCGTTAATATACATTATTGAAGAATATACTATGAATATAATTTTTAATAATAATTATACTTAATCTGCAATTTAAATTACGAATTTGTTAGGCCCTGCAACGGACGACACTACACTTACATCATAATTCATAAGTACAATATACATAATTAATAAGTACAACTTAAGAGCCCTTCAACGTGCACACTAGCGCCACTGCTAATTAATCTTGATTATTTAAATTTAACTACAGGTATTTAAAAAAAGCAATCTATGCATCCAAAGTTAAAACAGCCGTTTTAACTTTGAATGCATAGATTGACGAATCCAGCGACATAAAAACTAGTTTGATGTATTCAAAATGTACTTAAATACACAATACAGTACATAGCGGCCCCCTTTTTTAAATACCTGTCGTTAAATTTAAATATTCACGATTATTTAGCAGTGACGCTAGTGTGCACGTTGATGGGCTCTTAAGTTGGCAATATAAGATACCAAAGTCAGCTTACATCGTGCCGGAGGACAAGGATTTTTCTTCAGAAATACTTCATGCTCTCCCACCCACAGTAAGCGACGTTGCTCTTTCGGGTCACATATAGCCCTGTTCTTATCGAACTCTGCTCTCAGAATAACCTGATGATATCGTACAACGAATCTGAAAACGTGCAACAAGTGAAATATGGATTATGTTATAAATTAACAACTAATATACTATTTAGATGAAGTACCTATATTAATATAAGCCTTGCCGTAGGCGTGTCAATACTGGAGTCTGCGGAAAGAGAGGAGTCATGGCATATAAGGGAACCAATACAGTCTATGACTCTTCTCTTTCCGCACAGACTAATACGAGCAGACATACTTTGCCACGTGATACGACTCAAGTAACCGCATAGCTGTTTTATACAGAGTTTTCACTTTTTGAGAATGAGTTCGTAATTCCGGCGCAAAAGGCATGTTTGTAATGCTAAATATATTACTACAGAAATATAATCTGCATGAATAGATAAGTTTACATGAAAGAAATTTTTAAAGACGTTTGTAATTTGACATACAGATTTATTAATTTTTTTTTTTTTTAATCTTAAACCTACTTCTTTCAAACCAGCTGTAGGTATCCGTGTTAACCTCAGGATTTATTTATTTATAATGATAAAGATTTGAGTTATGTCTCTCTCCTGTGTATTAAGAACGAAAGTGACGCAGCTATATAACGCGATAACAAATCACATGAAGTGCGAGTGAAACTGTATTTTCTTGGTCCGTCTCTGTGTACAACTTGGTCCGCATAGATGCACATGGCCGTACATTAGACTAAACCCGTGTCAGAATTTATTTATTTGTATTTTTGAGTCTTATAAAATAAATTAGAATAATGACTATAATTAAATGTTTCTTTCCTATCTCATACGATTAAAGTTAAGTATTTCCGTGTTTATCATCATATAAACCGAAATCGTCGCATTTTACACAGCATTTAATTAGTTTTCCTCACATAACCTGTACCCATTCAAAATGTCTGATGCCTGGGAAGAGATTCAAGCTGTAAAAAGCAAGAGGAACAGCTTACGGGAGAAGTTGGAGAAGCGTAAGAAGGAGCGGCAGAATATCCTGGGATCTTCGCTAGGGAGTGGTGACAAGCCGGAAGGGTCGCCGGGGGGAAAAGAGAAGCCGATTGCCGGCGCGGCAGTTACGACTAAAAATGAAGGTACGCTTATTGTTTTCACAATATCTTTTACGGGTTCAAACACTTCGAACATCTAACGATGACCGATTGCCGCCTGAAGCAGGTTTACCTCACAGTATTTCCTTACCTGTTGAACCTATAATTCTTGTCGCCACAAGCAGCAAAATACAGCACACCAGGGTTTTTTTTTCTGGCTTGCTCCCTGCGATTTTGCACAGGGTGAATTTGCCAATGTCGGTGTTGACTTTCACACGTTAGGAGAACGTTCGGGTTAAATACATGCGACACGCCAGGGTTAAATATTGATTAATATTCCAGACAAGCCGAAAGTTGTAGTCCCATCAGCTTCCCTGGAGGTGCGTCTGCTGCAAGTGCTATCAGACATGCAGCTGCAGCTGCCCGCAACGGCCGGTGCACTCTTGCCCGGTCTCGGAGATGTTGATACCGAGATTGTTGCAAGTTTGCTGCAGAAGTTTGCCACACAGAAACTTATTACGTAAGTTGACACAAATCATCTTCAACCATAGTCTATATCTATGAAATGGACTGGGTAAAGCATGTGTGTACTCTTGTACACTCACCTGCAATAATATGTACCTCTTCAGAGCCCTCAAAATAATGTGACATGCTCTTATGGCTCTACAAATAAGATCGTGTCTGATATTTTTGCTGCCTTCTTTATGTAATATATTATTGTAGGTGACTGTACAATTGAAGTCCTATGTACAGGTAGTTCACTATATCGATGGTGAAATACATGAACTTCTAACTATGTTCACTAAATGAATGAAAATGTGTATTACTAAAAATGTTACTTAGGAGTTCATGGTATTCACCATCGAAATGTTAGTTTAAGTTTTAATTTACGGTTCATGATATTTTGATTTGAATTTGTGCAATTTTACAGTATCCGTGAAAGACCAGAGGGCAGTACAGATGTGGGCATTGAAGTGGTCAGCGCCGAGTCGGTCCGGCTTGCCGCTGTCCTTGCAGCACTGATGGAGGAAAACACTAATAAGAGGAAAGGTAAGATTTGTGTTCCATATTTAAAGAATACCAATTGTATAACCTTAAATAAGTTTTGTTACTGGATTATTTTGAAACTAAAGAATAATAATTGGCCTGATGACAAATTTTGAAATCCCTTTTATTATTGTCGGTACACTTGTACTGGTTCCGAAAAACACAATATTTCAGCTATATTCATAAGATTTAAAATAAATAATTGCATTTTTTTATAGCTAGTTTAAACCTCGCGCGAAAACGCCTCGCAAGCCATTTGCGACGTCATTAGTTAGTTGGTGGAAGGCTGATAGACATTGTTTACATACTTACAGTTACGAATTTTCCCTTGAATCCAAATGATATTGTAAATTCAGCACCATATATTATGATTAGGGATGATAAATACATTACAAACATTAATCACATTAACTCATTTTATACAAAAACTCTCACAGGGTTGCAATTTAAGATGAATTACAAATACAAATACAAATACAAATATATTTATTTTCCAAATTGACATGACATGAAACCTTAGTAATTAAATTAAATTAACTATAGAATATGTACAACAGCTTCTTAGAACAAACAATAGCCCTCACACTAGGTCGAGCCTGTGTCGTGAGGACTGTGGGGCATTGAACATAAGATTTACCAAGAAGATGCGGAGGATACAGATCTGATACCTAAAAGTAAAATAATACTACTTATATCAAAGATTATTAAACACAAAGAAGAAAGAAATTTGTACAGATATGCTCCGGGTGTGTGTGTGAGTGTGTGTGTGAGTGTGAGTGTGTGAGAGAGAGTGATCCTGTGTATGCGGTGCGTTATTGCAAGGGTTTTAGTATCTCTTCGGTGGCCTTGTAGGAAAGAGAGATTAACCATTTCTTAAGGGTGTACAGCAGTTCTTTGAGAGACAATGTTTGGACGTTGAAAGCTTTTAATATTTGGTTATAAATATATGGATGTAGAAACTGTGGATAGCGTCGCGAGAAAGATGTTTTTGTCAAAGTTTGTGGGACACGAAAAACCCTTTTGCGTTGTAATGCTGCGTATGTGGGGGAGTTAAGAGTGAGTTTGTGCATCAGCATGGCGACTCTGCAGACAAATAATTGACGAACTGAAAGTAATTGGGTTTCAGAGAAAAGTTTGTCTGTAGGATGTTGGTAGGGCTTTTTGTACATTACCTTGAGAACAGCTCTTTGTGCCCTTTCCAACCCGAGCATCGTGGTGGTACCAGCTCCGCCCCATACTGATATACAATACCCCAGTATAGACTGACATAAGGCAATGTAGACTTGACGCAGGATTCGGTTATCAGCGGAATTCCGAAGTAGGCGCATAACATAAATCAATTTTCTTACTCGCTGTGAAAGTGAACCTATGTGTTGCTTAAATGAGAAGTGCTGATCAACGTCAACGCCCAAATACCGAATGCAATTCGTTCGGCTGATCGAATTGCAGGGGTCATTCGATGATAGACCAGCAGCACACTTGACATGAAGGGCCGTGACTAGCCCTGGCTCAGAAGCTTTGGTTTTGTGAAAACAAATATATTTGGTTTTCTTTAGGTTCAGAGAGAGAAGATTATTGTCTAACCAGCGTTTCATATCGGACATACCCACTTCAGCTTTTTGCAGAGTATCGATCCAGGATTTCCCGTAGAAGATAGCCACTGTATCATCTGCATAGCATATGAGGTCGCACTGAGCAGGCGTGGCGGAGAAAATATCATTTATATAAAGGATAAACAGTGTTGGGCCTAGAACACTCCCTTGTGGTACGCCGAAAACATTTGGCGTTTCTTCGCTCAAGTACTCATCCACCCTCAATCTCTGATACCTGCCAGTAAGGTAACTCTCAAACCACTGAAGCGGAAGTCCCCTTATTCCATAATGCTCTAGCTTTCGCAGTAGTATGGGCACTGAGACGGTGTCGAATGCTTTTGCTAGATCAAGAAACACTCCCACTGACTTCAGGCCGCAGTCCAATGCAGAAGTGATTTTCCTGGTCAAGCTTCCGACTGCATCTTCCGTCGACTTACCGCGTCTGAAACCTGGGAGTCTTCTAGTAGGCTGAAACGGTCCAAGTAGTCAACTAGGCGACTATTAACAATTTTCTCAAGCAATTTTGAAAATATAGGCAAAAGAGATATTGGTCTATAGTTTTCGGGTGCGTTTCTTTGGCCGCTCTTGTGGATAGGGATAACCACTGCTTTCTTCCACATGGAAGGAACTATTCCAGTTGTGAGACTTAGGTTGAATATATAAGTTAAAGGACTAGTTATAGCGGCTTTAATAGCTTTAAGGAGTGAAGGTTTTAGGTTATCAGGACCAGGGCTACTATCATTTCGCAGCACACTAATAAGTTTGGCCACTTCACGTTCGTCAGTAGGCCGCAAAAAGAAAGTGTGTGGGGATGAGGCAGCATTGCTGAGAGTCGATGGGAGAGAAAGCTCTGTCTTGTTCATTTTTGAGAGTAAATTACTGGCTAGACGTGTCCCCGTGTTGGCAAAGTGGTTATTGCAATAGTTTATTGATTCTAAGGGCGTTGGCTTTATTTTTGTTAGTTCCGTGGCTTTTGACTTACTATCTGGGAATTCGGCAATGTTTTTAATTACTTTCCAGAGTCCTTTTGTATTACTTACGTTTTTTTCCAATTCTCTGCTATCATGAGCGTTTTTTAACCTATGTTGTAACTCTGTAAGAAAATTTCTATACCTCTTATACACCAATTTGCGCATGGGGTCATCAGGGTGGTTTCTAAGTTCCAAGTGTAATCGGTCACGATGTTTTTGACATCTAATAAGGCCGGGTGTTATCCACGGCTTCAAAGTATATGTCGATCTGCTCGCACGTTTTTTAACTGTGTGCTTTTGTACTACCGATTCAAGGACCTTGTGAAATTCTTCAGCTGCCACATCGGGGTTATTTTGTTGCGTTACCGCAGACCAGTCCTCTTCTTGGAGTTCTAAAACTATGGCACGGCAGTCTGTTTTAAAAATAAATCTGTTTTTATCTTTAGGCTTGTCGGTATGGAGAGACATTCCAAGTATCACAGCTTCGTGGTCAGTAATATTCGTTTTGCATACTAGGCCAATTAATTTGTGGGATTTTGATTTCACAAATATGTGATCTAGGCAAGAGTCCAGTCTAGTGGGTTCCGAGATTACTGGTCGAAAACCTGATTCAGCCATGAAGCACAGGTACTCGTTGGTGTGATGGTCAAGTGTGTTTAAAATATTAATGTTTATGTCCCCGGCGACAATAACGGAGGAATTATTGCTGATCGAGGTAAGGGTAATGCTAAGGTGCTTAATGAATTTACTAGGTTGTGTGAAAGAAGGAGAACGATATATGCCAAGAACTGTGATCGTATCTGATAATTTAAGCAATAAACACTCAGCCTCTTCGAAGTAAGGCTCTGTGACAGATTCGCTCCAGGCCTCTTGAACATAGGCTACAACACCGCCAGCGCGGTTTAGATTGTTTTTTGTAGCATACATACGATAGCCGGGAATCTGGCCTGGTGGAGCTCCAGCTGCTAACCAGCACTCTGTTAATATAATTACGTCGATTTTGGATTTTAGACGTTCTAATGCGACTAGAAAAGAATTAAAGTTTTGCTGTATGCTGCGGATGTTAAGGGCAAGCACCTTGAAGTTGTGTTTATTTAGAGCGTCTTTGCAAGTTTCTATATAGTTGTGAACCTGACATTCTATAGCTAGAGTTTGGTCTATATCATTATGTATCTTAGAACTATCTATTATAAAGCTTTATTAGATTACACGAAGTTAAACCACAATAAGAGTTTGGGAATGGCAGGTTCCAAGTGTGCACTGGATCTTTGAATTTTGTATTGTGTGTGTAGTGATATATGAATAAGTGAATGGTGTCGTGAGGGCATATGTTTTGAATCAAAATATTGGGTTGTGTGAGTTGGTGTGAGGAGCAATATTCCATAGCTTGGTTATTAAGACAGGAATAACAATAGTACACATGCAAAAATACTAAACTAATACTCGTAAACAACAGTTTAAGTGAAGTTTGTGGTTGCCACGGAGTCCGATTCTTCCGCTGCAACCTCCGCGTTTGCCGGACGCGCATTTGCTTCAGGTGATCCCATGTGCAAATCAATTTCAGCAAGAGATCGAATATGGATTGCAGGCTTACCTTCAGCTTTCCGAACGTATATACAACCGTTGCGGGTCCAGCAAAAGCGAAAGTGGCACTGTGCGGACCGTTGTCTGGCGGCGTGAAAAAGAGCCCGATTGCATTTTGTCAGCCTTTCATTAATGTATACTTTTGTGGACGTGCCTGACACTATACCTTCGGAGGTCAGGCTTCGTCGAGCTCTAGCGGCCTTTACTATTTCGTCTCTTCTTGACTGTCGTGTAAGTTTAATAACAATCGGTCGCGGTTGTTGTTTCTTTCCTGCACTGGGTCCATGGATGTCAGTTGGACGTCGTTTCGCTCCTTATAAATTATTTAGATACATGCAAATTCTGAGTGAAAATCACTGAGCACCGGTTTTATTTTTAATTTTTCAGTTTTTCTGGTTATGACAGCCAACATGGCAATGATAGTTCCATTCAGCCAAATAATGAATGAATGAATGAATGAATAATATTTATTTCAGGACTAGTCCCATATTATGTTAGTAACAAGTTTATACTACTTAAATTTAGTGTTAGTGCAAAACAACATAAATAAAATTTAACAAAAAAAAAAAACTTATAACCTACCTACGTGGAGCGCGATACATGGAGCTGTGTCCATCTCCGCATCAGCGCGGAATCCCAGCGGTCCGCGAACGCGCTCAGGAGTCCGTTGGTGCTGCAGCGAACTCGGGCTAGCAGGGAGGCGCACCGCTTGCGCATTATGGCAGCAAAATCGTCGGTCCGCGCCTCCGCAAACATGCCCGACGCACTACAGTGCCGCGGCAACCCCAACAGAACCCTAAACGCGTTGTTATATTGGACTCGCAAGTCGCTATATGCCCGCTGCGTAAAGTTGACCCACAGACCGCATGTATAAAAAGATTGGCAATATGCCTTGAACAATGTAATTTTCACAGGCTGTGAGCATCTTGCGAACCTGCGAGCCAACATATTACAACGGACAGACAGCGACCTGCGCTCCCTCTCCACGTCACAATTATCTTTTAAGTCCTCCGTGACCCAGTGACCCAAATACTTCACCTTTTGCACCCTGTTCAGAGGTGTGCCACTGAGCGAGATACCAGGAGCGTCCGTATAGGTCTTTGACCCTGCCTTAAAAATAATCGTCTCGCTCTTTTTGGCATTATATTTGAGTCCATGGGTCACAGCGTACGACTCACACATTGCGACTAGTTTTCGTAACGCGCCAATCGATGGACTCAGCAGCACCATATCGTCTGCGTAACTAATGTTATTCACACAGATATCGCCAACGTGACATCCGATATTATTGCTGCTGAGCTCAACGATTAGCCGGTTCATATAAAGATTGAAGAGCCGGGGCGAGCTTAGCCCCCCCTGCCTCACCCCGCACTCCAACCCATATTCATCTGAATATGACCCACCCCATCTTACTCTGTTCTTTTGATTGCCGTACCAGTAGCGAAGCATCAAGACGACCTCTGGCGGTAGTGTGGTTTCATGCTGCAACTTGTTCCACAGCGCATTATAGTCTACTAGATCAAATGCCTTTGACAAGTCCAAAAAACAGGCAAAAACAGGTGTATTTTTATCAGTGTAGTACTGAACAGTTTGCTTGAGACACAATATTGCACTCTCCGTGGACAACCCCGACCGATAATTAAAAAAGTTTTTTGGTAAAATATTATTTTTGGTTTTTTTAAAAATAGACTGGATACACATTTTAGAACTTTAAAAAGTGCAAAATTTAATACAAGTGCTTCGATATACACGCATCAGCTCTAAGAGCTGCTAGTGTATCAAATAAAATAATAATAATAATAACCCCGCGGGGGCAGCTTGTGGCGAGCTGACGGTGAGTGGCGACACCGCGGACCCCTATTCCAGAGGGCCCTGTCATCTGGCCCTCGCCTCTGTGCTTGCCTTGATTGGCCGGCCAGAGTGGAGTCGCAAGAGCGGGACCTATGCTCCAGGTTGGAAGTGTAAAATGTCATAACGCCGGCGGCCTGCTGAACGGATCACCGGAATCTGGCTACCGCAGACTCACCTCTCGACAACCTTACAGCCGCTCCGAAGTGTTGCCCTATTGTCGCACTGTGCGTGCGGCCGTTGTAGGGCCCACTAAATGAGTAGGCGAGTCACCACCTGTCTTACACAATTTTGAGACTGATTGTCACGGCAGGTGTCCGCTAGTCTCCTCCCATAACCCATTATCCAGTCCATCCAACTTGCATATCAATAGCCCATGACCTTAGTTCCCATCGCAGCACAAAAGTGCTGCACTGCAATAGTCTTTGCACCTGGCGGAGACCATCTCCGGATGTATCATATTGTGCGCTCGGGGATGGTATCCGCCATGTGTATCCCTTGCTTTTAGAGTAAACTGTCTTAAAGGGCCTCTGCGCTGTTGGCTTCGGCCCCACGCATGCCTCCCAAAGGTCCGGGACCCCATGGTCCCGAGATATGGAAAGGACAAACAAATAATAATAATAAGCCCGCAGGGCAGCTTGTGGCGAGCTGTTGGGGAGTAACGACCCCACGGACCCGAGTGCTCCCGAGAGTCGGTCAGGGTCTCCGTCTCCGGCGTGTCTTCGTCGGTCGGAGTGGACCCCAAGGGGACCCGCAGGACTCTCAGCTTTGGCTTGCCTTCATTGGCCGTCCAGAGAGGAGTCGCTAGAGCTATATGCTCCAGGGGTGGAAGTGTTAAAGGGCATAACGCCGCGAGTAACTTCGGAGACCCCTGAGCCGCTCACGCCGGTGTTGCGCCTGGCCGTCTTTACGATGGCGCATCAGGTGCCCATCTAACGAGTGGCGAGTCACCGCCTGCCTCGATAACACTGTATAACACAATGTTATGGCAGGTGTCCGGAACTCTTAGCAATAGCCCAGACTTATTTTCCACCCAAATTTAAACCATAGACCAGGACTCTTTCCATTTTTCTATAATAGCTCCCAATGCCTGCTGAAACCGGTTTACGGGTATCTATTTATGTACCCGTGAATGGGTTCCAGCAGGCGTTCTACATGACATCAAAGCTCTCCAAACGGCCTCTACGTGTTGGATCTATATCCCCACGCACGCCTTATAAATGACCGGGCTTAAAAACCCGAGAGTTTGTAATGGAGATACAAATAATAATAATAATATCATATTATTTAGCATTTTATTTGTTTAATAACAAATAAATATTGACTTTACATCGTGTAATAATATTTTCTGGACGTAATAAATGTTTAGTGGCGAAATAACATTTTTTTTGAACCTCCAAACTCTTTGGTGAGGATGTATAGATTACGGTCAATGAGGTTGTCTATGCTGCTCTAAGAAATACGTCATGGATTGATGACGTCACTCCTTAGGTCGCTTCTGATTGGCGTTTGTCAAAATGGCTGATTGGAGAATTTTTCACTTTTATTTTATTGAATATATTAGTAATCCTAATGTTTATACTGAGATTGGGCCATTTTTTAGAACCATATTAACATATATGTTTCTATGAAACTATTATTTCCATGATTCTTTGTTACTGTCATCAGGCCAATTAACAACATGTACACTCTTTGCAATCTGCACTGCATGGAAGTGTTTCTATTAAGGTCATATAATTGACTGTTTTTTATTTGTATAGGAGACGAGACCCCTGATGAGGGAACTAAAGTAAAGCTGGCAAAGAATGCTACAGAAGAAAAGAAGGCTGCTAAGAAAGACACGGATTTGATGGTATGAAGATTTTATTCATTATATTATATTCATGTCTTCTGAATTGACCAACCGTTTTTTGATTCGTCAGCACAAAATAATAGTACTACCGTACAGAAGACACTTCCTACAAAACCGAAGTTTGACAGCGATTCAGGGACGAACCATGCTATCCCTTACTAATGTATGGCACTATCCCTATCGGCTATTTAAGGTTGTCAAAATTCCGGTCATTTTTAACCGACTTCCATTTCATAGAAGGAGGAGGTTCTGTATTCGGTTGTGGCTATGTTTTTTTTTTTTTTATGTATGTTCTTATTTGTGGTCGTGCACGCAGAGTTTTCAAGTTGTGTCAACCCTAATAATTGCTCGGAGCAATGCTGAGCCGAACGGAGCCGAGAATGCCCGAAGGCAGGAGTGTCTCCCCGCTGTTGTCAGATAATACTAATTTTGTTCGTTCGGTTGTTTACAGTCATTACTGGCCATGCCGTCAAGCCGAGAGAAAGCCGTTAAGCGAGTGGGGGAGGAGATCATGGACCTTCTCAGCAAGCCTACAGCTAAGGAGAAATCTCTGGCCGACAAGTTCAAGAGTCAAGGAGGTAACTATGATTGATATTTCTTGAGGGGTTTTTTTTTTACGAAGTTCGGATAGTTCGAAAAACTCGCGCAATAATATGTTGATATTGTTGATGTCAACTTTAGCCAGTCTTTCTCCGGACCACGGGGCCGTCCTCGAAACTGCGGAGGTAATTTTAAAACTTAATATTATACGCGGTAAGTCCCGTTTTGTAGTTAATAAAGTTGTTTGTGAACTGTTAAATATAAAATTATATTTTTCCAGGAAACTAATTGGAAAGTCTGATAAAAGCCGAAGCTTGAACCCATAAACAACGCAGCAGCGTACCAGCCTGTATTATAATAGCGTTTTTTTATGATTTAGGCGCTCAAGTAATGGAGTTCTGTCCGCACGGCACCCGCGCCGAGTGTGCGCGCGCCACCTCCCAGCGACAAGATGGCGTCTGCAAGAAACTGCATTTCAAGAAGATTATACAGGCGCATACTGACGAGTCGCTCGGAGATTGTTCCTTCCTCAACACATGCTTCCACATGGACAGCTGCAAGTAAGTAAAAACCCTGACTAACTCTAATCAGCGCCATCTATTTAATGGTTTGAAACCTAGGGACAAACGCAATCAAATTAGTTCATCCGTTACGGAGCTACAATGCCACTGACACAGATACACAAACATATAGGCCCCGTACATGAACTATAGGAGGCAGCATAGAAGCCGTCAGATTTTTGGCGCGAGGCGTACATGTGTCGTTTATGCTTCCGATGTAGCCCACAAGATGGCAGAACCTACTATGCATAAGGAAACGTACCGACGAGAACGGTATATGGTAGCACTTGCTTTGGTAATGTACATGTGCACACATGTTTCCAATTCAGGCCGCAAGATGGCAGACCCTCCAACGCGTACGGTCCCTATATACATACTATTTGATATTAGATCCAACCGACTGCGCCAAACAGGAAGGTACAACGACACAGATAATATAACAAGATGGCGTCTGCAAGAAACTGCACTTCAAGAAGATCATACAGGCGCACACTGACGAGTCACTCGGAGATTGCTCCTTCCTCAATGTTGGAAAGTGTCTTCGTAAACTTAAAGAATCTTGTTTTATAGGTAACTGCATAAACGCACGTGGAACAAGTTTAAATGTTTGAATAAATATACAGCTTTTGTTCGCGTGCGTGATGCCGTCACATTCGTTTCGACCTTGCTGCTAACCAGACTAAATTTGTATCAGTGCCTAATCCTCGACAATATACTCTTCATATGGACTCATCATAGTTTCCTTTACGCCAGATTTAACAGGTTATGGGCCCAGCACGCTTCCACTGCGCGAAAAAGCGAAAATAGTTAATACGGTTGCCGGCAGTAATGGCGTCCAGTACAAGTTCCTCATCTCCACTCGTGATGGAAAAACTAAAAGGAATGGAAAACTATTCATCGTGGAAATTTATGATGAAGATGGTGTTAGTTCATGAAGATCTTTGGGATTTTGTGGAAAAAGAGGTTGACGATAAAAAACCGGAAGATGTGAAAAAGGGCCAGAAAGCGCTCGCACGCATTGCATTGTCCGTGCAATCGACGGCCTTCGTACACATAAGGAACGTGACCTCGGCACACAAAGCATGGACGAGTCTTCAGAAAGCTTATGAAGATAAGGGATTATGTCGGAGACTAGGCCTGTTGCGAACTTTGTTTAGCACAAAGTTGACGGATTGTCAGAGTATGGAGAAATACATAAACAAGATCACGGATGTCGCACAACAACTGCAGGATATTGGTGCTGGGTTGGAGGATGACTTTGTTGCGGTCATCATGCTGAGCGGACTTCCTGATGACTACGACCCGCTAATCATGGCTATTCAGAACTCGTCAACTGCCAAATTATCTAGCGAAGTTGTATCGGCGAAGCTGCTACAGGAGAGGATGCGACGTGAGGACAGCAAGCGCGATGGAGACGGAGTTACGGCTCTGGCGGCCGCGAGAAAGCTGCCCAGGTGTTATGTATGTAAGAGGACTGGACATTTCAAGAAAGATTGTCCGATGTTGAACAAAAAGAAAAGTAGCAAGGAAACGTCGTCGGCAAAGGCTCTACTCACGGCGCTGTCGGTGAACGTGGAAAGTGATCTTTGGTACGTGGACAGTGGGTCGGCGAGTCATCTTTGTCGAGATGTGAACATAATGAGTGACATGAAGTCAGAGAAATCGTTGCAAGTGACTGTAGCTAACGGAGATAAACTATTTACGGCCGGGCGAGGTAATGTTCAAGTGGAACAACGTAATGGCACTGTAAAGACTATAAGTGATGTGTATTATGTACCTAATTTAGTAGCTAACTTATTGTCGGTAAGCGCCATGGCAAAGAAAGGCTTTAAGATAGTATTCGAATCCGATAGTTGCGAAATATTAGATAATGGGGTTATTGCAGCGACAGCTACTTTGAAAAATGATGTTTATGTCCTTGACACTGTGGGGGCGTGTTCTAATGTTCCTTTACAGAACAAACAGATGGCCAATGCAGCAGTGGAGGACAAGCGTGCGGTTACTAGCGACGGAACTGTATCTGTAGCTTCAGAGAAGGTTTGGCATCGTCGTCTATCGCATCTTAACAGAAGAAGCATGGAACTTTTGAAAAAAGGTATGGCTTCTGGTATATCATATGATAGTAGAGATTTTGAAACGTGTGTAGCGTGTGTACAAGGTAAGGCAAGTAGGGTCCCCTTTCCTAAGAAATCTCACAACAGGGCTAAAGAGGTCCTGGGTTGAGTACATACAGACGTCTGTGGGCCGCTACCATCTCCCTCATTCAGCGGTGCAAGGTATTTCTTGCTTTTCATAGATGACTATTCTAGAAAGACGTTTGTGTACTTTTTAACTAATAAAGGTGAAGTATTTGATAGGTTCAAAGAATTTAAGGCTTTAGTGGAGAACCAGACAGGTAAAAAGATAAAATCGCTACGTAGCGACAACGGAGGAGAATACACCAGTTCTGGTTTTCAGGCGTATCTCAAGAGCAATGGCATCGTGCATCAAACCACTGTTCCTGGCTCCGCTGCTCAGAACGGGGTCGCAGAACGCGCGAACAGGACCGTGATGCAGGCTGCAAGATGCATGCTGCAAGATGCGGGCCTAAGCAACGAATTCTGGGCGGAGGCCGTTAACACGGCAGTCTACGTAAAAAACCGCTGTCCTACGAAAGCTGTACTGGGGAGCACTCCTGAAGAAAAGTGGAGTGGCAAAAAGGTATCTCTAAGTCATTTACGTATCTTTGGTTCTGTGGCTTATGCGATGACTTTGAAGCGTTCGAAATTAGATCCGAAATGCAAAAAGTACATTTTTGTTGGGTATTGTGAGCATACAAAGGGTTATAGACTCTTAGACCCGGAACAACCAACAAAATGCATCAAAGCCAGGGATGTAACCTTCTTAGAAAATACGTTCATTAAAAAAGTATCAAGTGATGACATTGACAATGTCATTGAGTCAATTGAAATATTTCCACAAATTGAAAATAATGGAAATAAAAATGTTGTAATCGAATTGTCGAACCCAACTTCTGTACAACCAGCGATATCGGTAGTGAGCGGTACGTCTGATGATGCCAATTTAACACAAAATTCTCAGAGTACGAGCGATCGAACGAGTACGATCACAATAAATGATTCGTCTAGCTCTAGTGAATGTGATGAACCGGCCGATGCAACTTATATTCCAGAGGAGGAGAGTACGGATACTTCGGAATATGACAGTTCATCGGGTTCACCACATTTTGGATTCCTAGCGGGCACGTACGATCCAGATGCTCCACGGACTGTACGAGAAGCACTGAGTGCTCCAGATGCTGACAATTGGAGGGAAGCAATGTCTTGTGAGTACAACTCATTTATTAAGAACGAGTGTTGGACACTGACAGATCGACGAGAGTCACAAAAACCTGTCAAATGCAAGTGGGTGTTCAAAGTGAAACGTGGATTGAACGGTGAACTACTCAAATATAGGGCACGCCTGGTAGCTAAAGGCTTCACGCAGCAATATGGAATAGACTATGAGGAGACGTATTCACCGGTTGTCAGATATTCCACTATACGTACTTTGTTAGCCTTGGCGGTTGAGTACGGTATGAAGATTGAACATCTTGATGTAAAAACAGCATTTCTCAACGGTGACTTGAAGGAAACTGTGTTCATGGAACAACCGGAAGGCTTTATAGTTAAAGGTCAAGAAAGTAAGGTCTACAAATTAAATAAAGCTATTTACGGGTTGAAACAAGCCTCAAAGGCATGGTACGAGAAGATTGATCATGTTCTATGCAGTAAGTTGAAGTTCAATAAGTCATCATCTGAGCCTTGTGTTTATTTTCAGCGACTGAAGGGGTCGTTTATGATTATTGCTCTGTATGTTGATGATATAATATTGTTTTCGACAGGTGATGAACGTGATAAGCTAGATGTCAAAGTCAAATTAATGAAGGAATTTGATATGACAGATCTAGGGCCAGCTCATCAGGTGTTAGGTATGAGATTGTGTAGAGATGAAAACAAAATTACTCTCGATCAATCGAGTTATATCGCGATGGTGCTGAAGAAATATAAAATGGAAGAGTGTAAGTGTTCGCCTACTCCCATGGAAACTGGACTTAAGTTACCTAGGGGCAATCAAAGAGATGATACCTATGATTATAGAGGTCTTGTAGGTTCTCTTATGTATATTGCTATCTGTACCCGAGCAGATATCGCATACGCAGTTAGCTACTTGAGTCAATTTAATGAATCATTTACAGAGACCCACTGGAAAGCAGCCAAAAGAGTCCTGCGCTACTTGAAAGGTACCTTGGATCTCCGTTTGACTTTTAAGAAAGGCAAGCAGCAGCTGGATATCACCGGATATGCGGATGCAGACTGGGGCAATGACGACGTGGACCGCCGGTCGTACACGGGCTATGTTTTTAAAATAGGTGAGTCAGTAGTTACTTGGGAAAGTCGCAAGCAAAAAACAGTTAGCCTTAGCTCTACCGAAGCCGAATACTACTCTTTGTCTAATTCTTGTAAAGAGGGTTTGTTTATTAGTACATTTCTGAAAGAAATTATAAATAAAGAAAGTGTACCGACAATTTTCAATGACAATCAGTCAGCGCTAAAATTGTGTAGGAGCTCTTTACATCATGCTAGGACCAAACATATCGATATACGGCATCATTTTATTAGAGAACTTGTAAATAGTAATAAGATTACTATTGAGTATCTAAATACTAATGATATGTTGGCAGATATACTGACGAAAGCGTTGTGTAAAGTTAAACACAGTAAGTTTGTGAGACAGCTCACATTACTGTCATAGGTAAATACATTTAACTATGTATTCTATGTAATAATTGTGTTCTTAATGTAATTACCATCATGGTTATTTGTTGGTTTAGTCAAACATGATAGTGATTACATGAAATTAAAAGACTTGTTTATTTTATAAACATTTATTGAATAACAATTCATAATGTGAATAACTGAACTTTGTTAATAAGGTGTAGCGAAAGTCAGTGCATATGTTTTTGTTAATTTAATGTTATAGTGAAGTGTAAGTCACTATTTAAGTTTTGTGTTTGTGTGTTTAAACAAGATTGCTTTGGTTTAAGGGCCAGTGTTGGAAAGTGTCTTCGTAAACTTAAAGAATCTTGTTTTATAGGTAACTGCATAAACGCACGTGGAACAAGTTTAAATGTTTGAATAAATATACAGCTTTTGTTCGCGTGCGTGATGCCGTCACATTCGTTTCGACCTTGCTGCTAACCAGACTAAATTTGTATCAGTGCCTAATCCTCGACAATATACTCTTCATATGGACTCATCATAGTTTCCTTTACGCCAGATTTAACACTCAACACATGCTTTAACATGGACAGCTGCAAGTGAGTTAAAATACCTGACTAAATTTAATCAGCGCCATCTATTTAGTGGTGTGAAACCTAGGGACATCTCTACAGACAACAATTTATATTGACAAACGCAATCAAATTAGTTCATCCGTTACGGAGCTACAATGCCACTGACACAGATACACAAACATATACATACCTAGGCATACTATTTGATATTAGATCCAACCGACTGCGCCAAATAGGTAGGTACAACGACACAGATAATGTAACAAGATGGCCCCTGCAAGAAACTGCACTTCAAGAAGATCATACAGGCGCACACTGACGACCCATACAACCATTTCCAGTCGCCGTTACGACGCGGTGTTGACACATCTTGTGTCGACACCGTCTGTTTCGGTCACAATTCCAGTCGCAGAGTCGTCGCCGTGTCGACACAGTTACCAGAAATGGGGAAGGGTCGACACATGACACAAAGTGACATAAAGTGTGGTCGCCGTGTGCACACATTGTTTCGAGTTTGCGACTACTTTATGCCAAAATCATTCGTTCATTCGTTCATTTTGTTCCTGTCAAATGGAAACTGTCAGATGGAAAAATACTTAAATAAAAATAAGTGACATTAATACGCCATCTCTAAAACGGATTACAAGACGTAATTATATATTGTTTGCATTTATATTACAATAGGACTTAAATTATTATGGGGAATTAAACTGCTCGAGTGATTTGATAAACTAAGTGTAATATAATCAACGCGCCACCACATTGTTTTAGTTTAGCCGGAAATGAAATTGTTTACTTCTCAGTGCCCGTGTTCATAACTATATTATTTGAAGCATTTTTAGTACTTCGATGCGTATACTATACTTAAATAACAAAAATAACGCTTTACATACTACGAAACTTGTTAATTATGATGTATAAATATGGTTTAAGGCTGAGAAATATTGCAGTCACAAAGTAGGTGCAATGTTTCGACTTTGTGTCGACTCTGTGTTGACACATGAGACGCGCTGTCAAAAGTAATAACAAAGTTACTGGTATGTTACTGGATTTGCAAAATGGCTCCTTGTGTTGATTTGTTTTCAGATATTCTCAAAGTGTAAAAATGCCGTGGTCAGAGATGGGCATTAATCGATTAACTGTTTATTCGACTAATTAATGGAATAAAAAAAGTTAATTCTCAAATTTTAATCGCGATTAGTTTAGTCGACCTAACATAGATTGAAATTAAATATCTATTAAATCTCGATTGAAAGTTGACAGGGGGCCATTTTTGTACGTAAAAATAATAGAAATGTCTTGCATGCAGATGGTAGCAAAACACTTTGTCATAAAAGTCGAGATGGGTGTCGATATATAGGTTTTAGGGAGTGCCGATTTCGAAAATAATGACCATTTTGGAATCCGAAATGGCGGCCATGCACTGTGTCATAAAAGTCGTCATGGATGTCGTTTTATACGTTTTAGGGGGCCCCAATGTTGAAAATGATGACTATTTTGGAATCCAAAATGGCGGCCATGCACTATGCCATAAAAGTCGTCATGGGTGTCGTTTTATAGGTTTTAGGCGGCGCAGATTTCGAAAATGATGACCATTTTGGATTCCAAGATGGCGGCCATGCACTATGTCATAAAAATCGTCATGGATGTCGTTTTATAGGTTTTACGGGGCCCCGATTTAGAAAATGATGACCATTTTGAAATCCAAAATGGCGGCCATGCACTATGTCATAAAAGTCGTCATGGGTGTCGTTTTATAGGTTTTGGGGGGGCGCAGATTTAGAAAATGATAACCATTTTGGATTCCAAAATGGCGGCCATGCACTATGTCATAAAAGTCGTCATGGGTGTCGTTTTATAGGTTTTAGGGGGCGCAGATTTCGAAAATGATGACCATTTTAGATTCCAAGATGGCGGCCATGCACTATGTCATAAAAGTAGTCATGGATGTCGTTTTATAGGTTTTAGGGGGCCCCGATTTAGAAAATGATGACCATTTTGAAATCCAAAATGGCGGCCATGCACTATGTCATAAAAGTCTTCATGGGTGTCGTTTTATAGGTTTTGGGGGGCGCAGATTTAGAAAATGATAACCATTTTGGATTCCAAGATGGCGGCCATGCACTATGTCATAAAAGTCGTCATGGATGTCGTTTTATAGGTTTTAGGGGGTCCCGCTTTCGAAAATGATGACCATTTTGGAATCCAAAATGGCGGCCATGCACTATGTCATAAAAGTCGTCATGGGTGTCGTTTTATAGGTTTTAGGGGGCGCAGATTTCGAAAATGATGACCATTTTGGATTCGAAGATGGCGGCCATGCACTATGTCATAAAAGTCGTCATGGATATCGTTTTATAGGTTTTAGGGGGCGCAGATTTCGAAAATGATGACTATTTTGGATTCCAAGATGGCGGCCATGCACTATGTCATAAAAGTAGTCATGGATGTCGTTTTATAGGTTTTAGGGGGCCCCGATTTAGAAAATGATGACCATTTTGAAATCCAAAATGGCGGCCATGCACTATGTCATAAAAGTCTTCATGGGTGTCGTTTTATAGGTTTTGGGGGGCGCAGATTTAGAAAATGATAACCATTTTGGATTCCAAGATGGCGGCCATGCACTATGTCATAAAAGTCGTCATGGATGTCGTTTTATAGGTTTTAGGGGGTCCCGCTTTCGAAAATGATGACCATTTTAGAATCCAAAATGGCGGCCATGCACTATGTCATAAAAGTCGTCATGGGTGTCGTTTTATAGGTTTTAGGGGGCGCAGATTTCGAAAATGATGACCATTTTGGATTCCAAGATGGCGGCCATGCACTATGTCATAAAAGTCGTCATGGATATCGTTTTATAGGTTTTAGGGGGCGCAGATTTCGAAAATGATTACTATTTTGGATTCCAAGATGGCGGCCATGCACTATGTCATAAAAGTCGTCATGTATGTCGTTTTATAGGTTTTAGGGGGCGCAGATTTCGAAAATGATAACATTTTCAATTTCAAAATGGCGGCAATGCACTATGTCATAAAAGTCGTCATGGATATCGTTTTATAGGTTTTAGGGGGCGCAGATTTCGAAAATGATGACTATTTTGGATTCCACTTTTATGACAAAATACGTAGCCGCCATCTTGGATTATAAAATGATCATCGTTTTCGAATTCTGCACTCCCTAAAACCTATAAATCGACATCCGTGACGACGCAAGTTATCTTTATTTTCAGATCTAACAAATTGCTACAGAATACAAAGGACAAAAAAGAAGCGAGGAGGTAATGAAACAAGCAAAAATACAGATGATTCCTCGATGCAATTGGGTGATTCTTAAATTGTGTCCAGATTTTTTTTGTCATAAAAGTTTTTATTTTTCACATATTACTCTCACAAGGAATATTTTTAGACCTGTCGAAGGCCTTCGACTCTGTGAATCATTCCCTGCTGCTGGCTAAACTGAAAACATATGGCATAAGAGACAAAAGTGCACATTTACTAGAATCTTTCCTATCAGAAAGGCAACAGACTGTAGAAATAAAAGTAAACGGTAAGCACTACAGATCACAGCCACAATTAACAACAATAGGCGTGCCACAGGGATCGTCTTTAGGGAACACCTTATTTTCCTTATTTCTAAATGACATTGATAAACTTGACATAGACGGAGAAATTATATTATACGCAGATGACACGACAATTATTGTAAATGATGAATGTGATGACAAATTAACTAATAAAATAAGCATGATCCTACAGAAACTGGAGTGGTGGTTTAGAATTAATGGACTTAAACTAAACTCTGAAAAGACAAATATAATGAAATTTAACACTCGTCAAACTGACGCTAATAAAATAAATATACCTTTATCAAACGGCACAATCATTGACAGTGTACAGCATGTGAAACTACTTGGTTTCAACTTAGATCCAACATTATCATGGAAATCTCATATAAACTCAGTATGTGGAAAGCTAGCGAAAGGCATATATATCCTTAAACAATTGAAACCCCTCATCTCAAATTATCATCTGAAAGAAGCCTACTTTTCATACATACATTCAATCTTGTCTTATGGGATTATACTGTGGGGAAACTCAACTGACTTTGAACGTGTCTTAAAAATGCAAAAACGAGCTATTCGAATCCTGGCCAATGCAAAATATAATGATACCTGCAGAGAACATTTTAAAAATTTAGAAATATTAACATCTGTATCGACATATATCCTAGAAGTTATAATGTATGTAAGAAATAATCCAAGTGAATTTGAACGTATCGGTGACGTAAGTAAACGACCGACTAGATATCCTGACAACTTAAGACAAAGTAAATGCAGATTACAAATGACAAAAAAGTGTCCCAAAATAATAGGGCAGAAACTTTACAACAAGCTGCCAAAAGTAATAAAAACTGAGACAAATATTAACACTGTTCGTCGCAAAGTTAAACAGCTCCTACTTGACAAGACACTTTATAGCGTTAAAGAATACTTAAATAATAACTATTAATGTACCCATTAGTACCAATAGACTACTTAATTAATTAATTATTATTCAAATTGTATATGTAATTGAAATTGAATTATATTTTTAATGTTTTATTTTTTATTTTTCTGTTTGTAAAATAATGTAAATATTAGTTTAAAATGCGTACCTACCTTGACGATCTCACTATGTGTGCATATTTTTGTTTGTATTAATGAAAATTTTGTATTGCTATTGAGAAATAAATAAATCTGAATCTGAATCTGAATCTGAATCTGAATCTGAATCTGAATCAAGTTCCGTGACATTTCGACCTTGTAATTTTTTAAGTGAATGTTTTTGTTTATCTATGAGGATCTCACTAGAATAGTATAATCAAGGTATGTTTATATTTGATGAATGAAATAGTAACGCCAAAAAAAAATATATTTGTGTCTTATATTCCTGCCGAAGACTTTTATTTTACCTTTTCCTTTTACACAAGTTTGGCCAAGTAATAAGAATTTAGGGCTCTCAATTTTATTTTGACTTCTACAACAGTAAAGCTACGAGGCCATGTTTGGTATCGTTTTCGTATAAATTCGCAGTACCAAATTTAGTTAAGGTATCACATTGACACCATTCCGAAGTAAAACCATATAAACTTATTAAAATACTTTCTTTAAAACTCCTCTTCACGCTTAAACTGCTGAACAGTTTTAATTTAAATTTGGTACACATATATTTTGAGTCCCGAGACAGGATATAATAAGTTATCTCAAAAATCATCCTTTAAAGGTGTGAAATGAGGTGTAGGGGGAATTCAGAATTGACTTCTTGAAGTTAATACTGTTTAAGTTTAGGTTTGAAGTCATGTTTTTTCATCATTTTTAACTAAATCAAAGATGTAGACCATCCCAAATTTCATATAAATCGGTTCAGCGGTTATTGATTTCCCGTACAAATTTCCACGCCACTTTTCACACCTTCAAAAGATGATTTTGGTTATAAGATCTATCCTATGTCCTGTTCCGGGACGCAAACTATTTCTATACCAAATTTCAACGAAATCGGTTCAGCGGTTAAGCGTCAAGAAGAGTTTCAAAAAAACCGGCCAAGTGCGAGTCGGACTCGCGTATTAAGGGTTCCGTACATTAAGTCCGACTCGCGCTTGACTGCACATTTCTAATAGGTTTTCCTGTCATCTATAGGTAAAGAACTATTTTGTGTATTCAGACGGACATACATACAGACGCACGAGTGATCCTATAAGGGTTCCGTTTTTTTCCTTTTGAGGTACGGAACCCTAAAAAGATTTATTTTTATTTTGTGGAATGGTGTCAATGTGATATCTTAAATGGATTCAGCACCCCAGATTTATACGAAAACGATACCAAACACGGCCTAGCACCTTCACTGATCTATATCAGTGATTATATCTCGGAAACTATGCATCTCAGCGACATGGCCACTTATACAAAATGAAAGTTAATTTAATTTGTTACAAGTTTATTCCGTCAATTTTTTCGATATGTTGAATAGTTTTTGAGATATCCGCTCTTGAAAGTTTATTTAGGGCTCTCAATTTTATCTTGATATATCTATATATATCAAGATAAAATTGAGAGCCCTAAATAAACTTTCAAGAGCGGATATCTCAAAAACTATTCAACATATCGAAAAAATTGACGGAATAAACTTGTAACAAATTAAATTAACTTTCATTTTGTATAAGTGGCCATGTCGCTGAGATGCATAGTTTCCGAGATATAATCGAAAAACCGGAAAATGGGACCTTCAAAGCCCCCTCTCTCCCCCCCCGCTCAAGGGCTACGGCCGGGGACTTTTGATATGTTCACCTCCTAACTTGTCAAACCGAGTTACGGAGAAGAAGAAATTGTGTTCCGAGCATTTCCCTCTACAACTTATGGAGCATTCGTTGCCTGACCTAAGTAGCTTATTGAATTTCTTTAAAAACTTTTCTGTAAAAGGTTGACGGGTGTTGGGTGTTTATATGGTTCCGGTCGATTATTATCATTTGCATTGCCCATGATGACTTACTAGAATTACGAGCACACGAGACACTAATAGTAGTTTGACAAACCTTGGTTTTCAAGAGGTATTTTATATTGACATTTGCTGTCACAAATTTGCTGTCAGATTTAGTCGCAAACCGCACGCAAAGTGCACACAAATGTGTCGACACCTTGTTACGGAAAAGTGTAGACACGGCGACGACACTTTGTTTCGAAACAATTCTAGACACATTGTGTGGACTCTGTTACGACACATCTGACATTTAGTTACCACTTTGTGATTCTGCGACTGGAATGGTTATATGGGGAGTCGCTCGGAGATTGTTCCTTCCTCAACACATGCTTGCACATGGACAGCTGCAAGTGAGTAAAAATATCTGACTAAATTACATCAGCGCCATCTAGTGGTTATACATAAATATATCGAAGAACCATCTAAACATACACAAAATGTACACACCCCAGCCAACAATAGCACACTGTGTCTTAAGCCGGCCAACGACACCTTCTCGTAACTCATGAGGCCCTGGTACTTGCTCCTTGCTAAATTCAGTTTTTGGACGGTTTTTTTTCTCGGTTTTGGTCACAATAGCCTATGGAGACTAACAAGCAATTTTAATTAAATTATAACATCCATCAGACATATTAGTAATATAATATGATATTACACATGAGGTTCATTGGGATACATTTACATGTTTGGTTATGGCCTTGGCTAAGTCCAAAGAATATGTATGATCGAGCTCATATCTTCCAAACATTTTTCTTCTTCTATACTTTAGGCTATTTTTGGTTTCAGATATGTCCATTACGAGGTAGACAACACGGACCCAAACGTTACCGCGTCCAAAACCACGGACACGGCACAAAAGAATTCACTAAATGGTATGCTTATCTTCAACTTTCGTAATGAGATTTTAGTAACAGTAGCTATCAAATATATATGTCGGGAATCGTGGGCGTATCATACAATCGGATGCACATCAAAACCTTCAATCGTGGATGACGAGGGCTTTCAATGAAATGCGATATCCAACTCACGGCCTTTACTGGACAAGACTGATTACAAATCAGCACACGTTACAAGACCCAGGAACCGCCACAGACGTCATCTTCTCCCGTTAGCTCTCATCGTTCCCTACTGAAGATTGATTGACAGCATAACTTCAATTGTTCTGGATTTCATTTGTTTTTGACAGCGCACTCTATGACGCCTTGGCGGAACTGCACCGAACGCCACTCGGGTGTACTGTAACACTCTAGTTTGGGGTCATCCATTAATTACGTCACACGAATTTCTAGGTTTTTTGACCCCTCCCCCCCCCCTGTCCCATTTGGTCACATTTGGCAAACCCCTCCCCCCTAGTGTGACGTCACATTTTTTCTACGAAATCGCCAAATCGAATTAAGTAAGTACCTAAGTATTATTAATATTTTATCAAAATATTTTTGACGATATAAATATTAGTAATTTTATAACCCAAAACTGCTTAGGAAAGAAAATTAAAAGAATAAAAACGATTATCGTTTTAAAAACTTGTTATTTAAATGTACAGCGAATAAAATAATTTTAAAAAAAAATCGGTTACTGATGAAGTTAAAGTGACGTCACAAAGTTTGTGTCTCCCCCCTCCCCCATGTCACAATATGTCACATTTTCTTGACCCCCTCCCTCCCCCTAAACGTGTGACGTAATTAATGGATGACCCCTTTGCTCTATTTGTCAAAGGTTGCGTGATAAAACGCCTCTTAAAGGCGATATATGGCACAATTCAGCAGTTCTCTGACATATATGCTCAAAAGTGTACTGACATGCACTCTAACCCTCTCAATATAATATAATAGAGTTTTTTTTAGAGAGATTATTTCGTATATTTATTGACATATCAAATAGCAGTGCAATTATCTTTGATATGAAACCCGTTTAATGTGAAATATCCTATAGCATAAAGTTCGAAGTAGATTTAGCTTAGCTAGAAGTAACTAAGCTTTCTTTTTAATTGAGAAAGAGAGAATACGACCTCGATTAACATTGAAGGTATTACAGACTTCGAACTCAAAAAAAAAACTTTTTTTCAGGAGTGCTGGTGGCGCCTAAACCAGACGGAGTTTTGACGTTGACGCCCCCACAGTGGATACAGTGTGATTTGCGGTATCTAGACATGACGTTCCTAGGTAAATATATACTAAAGTAACATCGTGTGTAATCGAAGACGTTGTTATTGACAAAAAACAGTTAAAATGATACGCATTTTAAACATGAAAACAAACATTGTTAAACTCTAATTTTGTGTAATTAATTAGTTTAGTTTAATTTAATTGTATACCTAAGTACATTATGTTACATAGGGAAGAGCGGTGTTACCCAACACGGGCATATTTTTGCTCCATCCCTTGCATCATATTTTATGAAATAAAGAATTTTGTATTTTTGTATTTCGCAGGAAAATTCGCAGTGATAATGGCGGACCCGCCGTGGGATATCCATATGGAGTTGCCGTACGGAACCATGTCGGACGACGAGATGCGATGCCTCGGGGTGCCACAGCTGCAGGATAAGGGCCTTATATTCCTCTGGGTCACTGGCAGGTAACAAATAAATTCGCAGTGATAATGGCGGATCCGCCGTGGGATATCCTAATGGAGTTGCCTTATGGCACCATGTCGGACGACGAGATGCGATGCCTCGGGGTGCCACAGCTGCAGGACAAGGGCCTTATATTCCTCTGGGTCACTGGCAGGTAACAAATAAATTCGCAGTGATAATGGCGGATCCGCCGTGGGATATCCTAATGGAGTTGCCTTATGGCACCATGTCGGACGACGAGATGCGATGCCTCGGGGTGCCACAGCTGCAGGACAAGGGGCTTATATTCCTCTGGGTCACTGGCAGGTAACAAATAAATTCGCAGTGATAATGGCGGATCCGCCGTGGGATATCCTAATGGAGTTGCCTTATGGCACCATGTCGGACGACGAAATGCGATGCCTCGGGGTGCCACAGCTGCAGGACAGGGGCTTATATTCCTCTGGGTCACTGGCAGGTACGGCAGAATTAAAGCTTGTTTACGAAAAAATCCTTCATCATCACCACCACCACCCATCACGATCACAAAAATCTTTACAGCGTGAGCGTGATACAAGATTTTCAGTAGAACAATCAGCGCCATCTAGCGTGCTATTATGTAACTAAACTAAATTTGTATGTATAGTCAAAGATAATTTGAAATAGAGGAATATTGTCAAAGTAAATTATGTAGTCAGTACATTTACTGCCATCTTTCGACACGCCAACTGTCGAGTAGATGGCGTTAAATTCAATATTTAACAAATTAACACATATAAATGAAAGAATAAGGATCAAAGTCAAATGGCGTTATAACAATTTTAATCTTCTGTCGAAAGGTGGCAGTTAATTTCCAGTAGCTACATAATTTACTTTGACAATCCGCCTCTATACACTCTATTCTCTTCGGTATAGTGTATGAATCTGGGGTCGATAACTAAAAAGAAAAGATTTTCAACATGGCGGCCGTTTTTCACATAGTTATGGGGCCTTTCGGAATTCCTAATATTAGTAATATTAAGGCGTCTTCAGAATTGTATCAATGTTCTATCTTTCAGAGCTATGGAGCTGGGTCGAGAATGCCTTAAACTCTGGGGCTACGAACGCGTAGACGAACTGATCTGGGTGAAGACCAACCAACTACAGAGGATCATACGGACCGGACGCACGGGCCATTGGCTCAACCACGGCAAGGAGCACTGTCTAGTGAGTGTGATCACTTCATTTAGAATGAGGACTGTTTGGGCTGAGACCAAGACCGCCGAGGCCAACGCGAATTGTCAAGTGATTATTGAAGTGAAAATTTCTTTAGCGGCGCTGTGCAATTTTTGAGGTGGGGAAAAAATGATAAACTCGAGACAGCGTAAGACGTAACCCTCTCTTTCTACCGCGCGGCAAAAATGTATGCCTGAGCCTGCTGTTTCGTGATAGCTAGACAGTTGAAATTTTCACAGATGATGTATTTCTGTTGCCGCTTTAACAACAAATACTAAAACAGAATAAAATAAATATTTAAGTGTTTTTTTGCGTAATGGTACGGAACCCTTCCTGCGCGAGTCCGACTCGCACTTGGCTGTGTTTTTTTAACCTACCTTTTTTTAGGGTTCCGTACCCAAAGGGTAAAACGGGACCCTATTACTAAGACTTCGCTGTCCGTCCGTCCGTCCGTCCGTCCGTCCGTCTGTCACCAGGCTGTATCTCACGAACCGTGATAGCTAGACAGTTGAAATTTTCACAGATGATGTATTTCTGTTGCCGCTATAACAACAAATACTAAAAACAGAATAAAATAAAGATTTAAATGGGGCTCCCATACAACAAACGTGATTTTTGACCAAAGTTAAGCAACGTCGGGAGTGGTCAGTACTTGGATGGGTGACCGTTTTTTTTTTTGCTTTTTTTTGTTTTTTTTTTATATGGTACGGAACCCTTCGCGCGCGAGTCCGACTCGCACTTGCCCGATTTTTGTTGTAGGTTGGAATGAAAGGCGATCCGGACAACCTGAATCGCGGGCTGGACTGTGACGTCATCGTCGCCGAAGTCAGAGCCACAAGCCATAAGCCCGACGAGATATACGGAATTATTGGTGAGCACACAAAATGTACACACCCCAACCAACAATTGGCCGGTCAACGACACCTTCTCGTAACTCATGAGGCCCTGGTACTTGCTCCGTGTTAAATTCAGTTTTTTGGACAGTTTTTTTTCTCGATTTTGACCACAGTAGCCTATGGAGACTAAGCAACGCTAAGCGATCTTCGTAGTCTATGGATATTGCTATTTTAACACATTCAGTGCCGAAAACCCGACTATCAGGTATTTTATGATTTTTTTCACAGGCCGGACGACCCGATAGTCGGGATCGTGGTACTACTGCTTTATATGACGAAATTGTTGTGACCTGGCGCGGATGTCTTGTTTGGCTGGGTGGCAATGAATGTGTTAAGGGTGTCACATGCGCGTTTCTGACTTTTAGTAGTACATTATCGTCGAGGCGTTGCTGACTACTTATTCTTATTTGAATTTCCATCAAGTACTACTCAATACCTTTGTAATGAGCCTAAACTTGACTAGTTTGTGTTTTTCCTCTGAGGAGTTCCTTTGGTTACCTTCCTGCATTATCAGATCAGCTCAGCTCCATGTCACCATATTGCTTTATCATCCTTATTACGGAAGTACTCTAAATTTCAACGGAGTTTAAGTTAAGCCCTTGCTACACGGTCGCCGACAAGCCTTCTAACCGTCTGACCTTGGTCTGTCCTTGGTCAGTTTTGGTCAAATTTTGTTGGAAACAACTGTCTACACGGTCCGGGACAGACCAAGGCCACGCGGTCTGAAGGCTTGTCGGCGACCGTGTAGCAAGGGCTTTATAAGATTTGAAGCACTCATACGTATACAACGTACGTCTGGGTGGATTTCATCACAAAAAATATTTTTTTTTAATGTTTAATTTAACACGATTCTAGCTGGGTAAAGTAATAGGGGGCTGTATATTGAGGATATTTATGGTATTTATACAATCATTTGTGGCTTATATTTGAAGTTATCGCTTTCGGAAAATAAAAACGCAAGATGGTGATGACAACCATGGTATGGTAATGATTCTTTTATGGACGGTGATGATACTGCATGTACGGTAATGACGATTTGCGAACTAATTTATATATGTATTAAAAACGTATTAAAAAAACAACAACTTTTTTTAATTGTAAGGCTTTAGAACTTTAATAAACATTACAAATAACATGTTTTTGGACATAAGGCTAGCTACAAAAATTATTTTTAGAAAATTATAAAAAATACATTTACTCATATAAATAAATATATAACAAGTATTTTTTTTCCATAATTTTAAATAATTTATATTCCGAAATAGGCAATTTATGTATTTAATTATATTTTTGGGTTTTTACAATGTTAAATCATATTAACAATATTGTACTCTTATTATCAGTTTAAACCCGCATCTTCTTTTATCTACTGCATAACTTGGTATTTATATCATATTATAAAATTGCTGGCTTACCAATGAGCTTAATTTTTATGATATATTACTTTTTTTTGATAATTTGATTCATTGCATAAGTTTGTATTTTTGTTGTTTTATAAATTAACTTTATAAATAGCTATAATGTTTTAAATTCAGATATATTTTGTTTAATAGCTAAACATTTATATATAATCAGTGTTTTATAAGTTGCAAGACCCCTACTTGTAATGCATGTCATAAGTTACAAAATGTTAGGTAATTATTAATTGCTGTAATTATATACGTCAATTAATATAATATTATCAAAAAACATAAGGCCATTACGATAGTGAGCCAGTACCGTCGCCTATGGTCGCTTAAAACTTAATATATGTTGAAATAAATAATAAATATATGTTGCTTGTTTAAACACTTTGTTTTAACACGACTACATGCAATTACAGACTCTAAGTTGCACGATTTACATTATTAGATTATAAAAAATAATAATTTGTATGTTCTAAGTTCTAAGTGACCTAAATTTTGCCTACTTCAGTCAAAATGTTATTTAAAACCTAACCATACTCTAGTGTGAAAGAAATAGTCATATCTTCTTCTACATTTATTCTACATTTATAAGGTAGACATTATATAGTGTTAGAAGACATAGAGAACATTTTTCAAACATACAGCTTAATTTCGTAATGAAATATAGCAAAATAACTAGAAAAGTTTCTGAGAACCGTCATCACCATACACATGAAATCATCACCGGTCGTCATTTTTTCCCGGTGATGATGGGTATGGTGTTGACGATTTGAGAGTTTCTTGTTTTTATTTCTAGAATACGAATAATAGTAGTTAATGTCTATGCTATACAATAAACTTCATGTAGTTTGCCATTCATTTCAGTAATTACTTTTAATATATCATTTGTAACTTTTTTAAACCAAAGCATAACGGTGATGATGCTCTGTTGTGACAAACTACGTTTTACAAATTTGTTCGTAATATTTCTCACGATTCAATGATGTGACTTTATAGTGAAATAATTTTTTGCATTTTATACTAAAGTGAAAAATAGGGCAAGGACCTTTAGCGGTATTTCGTTGGTCCTACACGGAGATAAGCTCACATTGACATTACCATGACGGTGTTGACGAATATTCGTGACAAAATTAAAAAAAAAATTAGATGTACTTTCTCGGTGAAGTAATTATTGCATATTTTTTCATGTGTTAAACAACAACATGGAAAAGATAAACGTAAAAGAAAAATCGCAATCGTACGATAGGTATGCTATAATCAGGGATGTTCGCAGAAGCACGCGTGGACTGCTTTTATGCGATTATGCGCAAACGATGCACATCCCTGGTGCGCCGGGTGCGGGCCAGCCCCAACCCTATCCTGTGTGTGACAGCGGACAGACTTGACTGCCCGTATATGAGACACTGCTGCGAAATGCATGTTTCCAGCAGTGTATATATATTGTAATAGTTAATTAGGTACTAACATTAGGAACGTAAGTCTACTAACAAATCTGTATGAGTCCATAGTTGCTCGAAATAAATATTTTTCATTAATTTAATTTCATTTCATATAATTTTCACTGCAAACAAAAAAGTTCAGATTTTTCCGGTAGACGGTGATGATTTTAGACACATAAAACATTTTATATAAAAAAAACTATTAAGTTATTGGAGATGGTAATTGAAGGAACATTAAGATAATAGTTCTTAAAAACATATAAAAAAGTTGCAACTCGCACATCCTAATAGTTTTTTTTATAAAGACCGAACCATAAGTTTTCGCAGGATTTTGAAATCCACCCGTCTACGTACGTGTACGATTTTTTTTGGGTGCTTTAAGGCCCCAGACCCCCAGTACACAATGGGCCATCGCCGGCCACTCCAAGGGACGCATTTATGCGTTAGAGGGAGCAAGTGGTATTGCTATCTCATTCTACCGCATGTCTGCGTCCCTTGGAGTGGCCGGCGATGGCCCATTGTGTACTGGGGCCTTAAGAAATTAAGTTAAACTAACAGTGTATGGACCAAGGTCTAAAATAAATGTGTTTATCTACACACATGTCATGAGTGCTCTATAATGCGTTCAGAAACCGTAGGAAATGACAAGCTTTATTACAACCAATTTTACTATGAGAACTTTCTTATCTGTGGTAGTAGGAAAATTTGTACTTTAAGGCCAAGCGCGCACCACGATTTTAATTTTTGCGACACGATTTTAGAATCGCGCTGTAATATATCGCAGAAAATTCACTGCGCGCACTGCGATGAAAAAGTCGCCGATTCGTTCATTCTCTACATGGATTTCGTACCAGTCGTTTGTCATGAAACGTGTCTTTAATATGCGATCGCTGTATGACATTGAGCATTTTTAAAACACAAAGGTGATCCCCGTCTATTTCCATAATTAAATGGTCAACATCTAGCGTCTCATTTCTCATTCCGACATGTTGACGCTCGAAGAGCGAAATGCCGACTGAGGTCCGGGTGCGATTTTATTATCGCAGTGCGCGCGGGGCCATACAACTCCGTATGCTGCAATTCACTTTGCGACAATCGCGTCGCGAGTAGTCGCGGAAAAATGTGACAAATCACAATTTTAAAATCGCTGCGATTTTTTTGTCGCATATGCGCGCACTGTCATATAAACACATACGTTACATTTCTGCGACTAAATTATCGCGCGACAAAAAGTCGTGGTGCGCGCTTGGCCTAATGTACATAACATAACGTTATAGATTTTTGTAGGTTATGAGTTTAAATTTGGAACAGCAGTCAAAACTCAAGAAGGTCTCTATTCTAGTATCCATAGATATTAAAACAGTTATCGATACGAAACGTCAATTTATAGACGGTCAAGCAAATCTTGTCAGTAAAAAAAGGCGCGAAATTCAAATTTTCTATGGGACGATATCCCTTTGCGCCTACATTTTTCAAATTTGCCGCCTTTTACTACTGACAAGATTTGCTTGACCAAGTATAGTATGTTTTTTAAATATAAACCGCACGATATTTGATCTCGAGTGACATGAGAATAGGTACTTCATTCTTTCATCTAGGAATTTAAAAAAACTACGGATGTGTGACATGCGTGAAAAAAGTTTTCATTCACCGCCATTTGACGTACAGTTTATCTTTTAGTTATTAGTTTTAAGTATGTGTTTAGATAAAGTAGTGTATGTAACTGTGCATAATTAGGCATTAAAACACTCGTGTGATCCTATTAAGACACTCACTAACGTTCGTTTCTTAAACCCACACTCGTATTTTAATGCCTCTCATTATGTAGCAGTCACATAATAGTATTTTATACAATCGTGATATAATAGAGAGTTTTTCAGTACCGTGTTTAGACAACGAAGCTTGCTGAGTTGTCTAAGTAAGGTACGAGATTGAAAAGCTTGATTATATCACTATTGTATACAATACTTTTTCTACGCGTCAACAAAAATAATATTTTAAACTAGTAGAATCATACAAACAAACCAAACCAAAAGCTAAGATAAGCGAGCAGCCGCGATACTTTCATACTGGTACGCGCCCCAGCGGGCTGGTCAACGACACCTTCTTGAAACTCATGAGGCCCTGGTACTTGCTCCGCGCTAAATTCAATTTTTAGACAGTTGTTTTCTCGATTTCGGCCACCGTAGCCTATGGAGACTAACAAGCAACGCTAAGTGGTTTTCGTAGTCTATGGATGTTGCTATATTAAGGGTGTCATATGCGCGTTTCTGACTTATCATAATCATAATCTTTATTGCTTGTGAGAAATGGGTTACATTGCCAGTAATTACTATTGTAACAATATTTCACGGACTCACCAAGACTCTACCTTTACAGGTGTACAAACAAATATTTCCTATGTTACCTACATAACAAATGATGTCGAGTATTAATACAATCATAAATCACAATCTTAAAGTCTTATTAACAACTCATGCAATAACAAAACGAAATAAAATAAAATACAAATAAAGTCAAAGTCATACACAATCTAATCCCATTAAATCATTATTTAAAAATTCATTAATACTATAAAAACATCTCTGTATTAGCCAAGCATGGACTTGTGATTTAAATATATTCAAATTATTATTCATTAAAAATGTCAGGTAATTTATTATAAATACGAATACACATAATATACGAGTTTCTTGAGGAAAGTGCCAAATTAACAGAAGGTTTATGTAAAGTAAACTTATATTGTGTCCTTGTCGCGCGTGGGCCCATTGTTTGGAACTCCACAAACAAGTATTTATACTTGTGTACAAAAACACACACTTCGAAAATGTACATGCTAGGAAAAGTGAGTATGTTATTTTCTATAAAATGAGTACGACATGAGCCCTTATAGTGTATGGCAAATATGGCTCTTATACAACGCTTCTGTGTTATAAATATTGCGTCTTTTTCAATACAGTTTCCCCAAACTACAAGTCCATATCGTAAGAGAGAATTTACGTAGCCATTATAAGCAAGTAGCGCTGCTTGGGTCGAAACAGTTTGGCTAATTCGTCTAAGTGCAAAAATAAAACTATTTAGTTTGGATCGTACATTAGCAGCATGTTCCATCCAATTACAGTGACTGTCAATAATTATGCCTAAAAACTTTGTATTTTGCACTTCTTTTACAGGCTCATTATCTAAAGTTATATGCAGTTTCTGTGTGTTGCCTCTTGCTGTACTGAACTGAATATAAGTAGACTTATTTACATTTACTTTTAAGTTATTTCGTTTAAACCATTCTACAGTGCTTATCAGTGCTGTATTTAAGTCATCGTTATAAGTTGATACATTTTTACACTTTACAATAATAGATGTATCATCTGCGTACAGTAGACAATCATGACTGGGCAAGCATTTTGGCAAATCGTTTATGTATAATAAGAATAGCAGGGGTCCCAAAATACTGCCTTGCGGTACTCCATAATTATTATACATTAAAGATGACTTGTAAGAATTTAGAGTTTTAGATTTTTGGCCATATTTTAGGGTCTCGACACATTGATTTCTGTCACTGAGGTATGTCTTAATCCAATCAAGAGCAGGCCCACGTATACCGTATCTGTATAGTTTAATCGCCATGCGTTTATGACAAACAAAATCGAAAGCTTTGCTCATGTCTAAAAACAAAACTGTTACAGGAATCTTATTATCGATTGCATTTAATACATGTTTTACAAGTTTAAATGTCGCCAATGTAGTACATCTCGATTTGCGAAAACCATGCTGCTCTTCTGTAATTATATCATAGCGTTCCAAAAAATTTAATAATCTGTTAAACATCACTTTCTCATAGATTTTTGCGAACACAGATATCAATGTAACTGGCCTATAGTTTTCTATATCCGTCTTAGGTCCATTATTATGAAGGGGCTTTACCACCGATTGCTTTAAAGCACAATTGTTTCTACTATACAACCTAAAATAAATAATTATTTTGAGCTATGGTTTTGTTTCGTCCTCTTGATCGCGGCGAGCTGTGATTGGTCAATTTCATTATAGTTGACTAAACTGTATCGAAATGAATATTATAGTTGAGTTGGGAGCCCATACATTAAAAATACCCAATTGCAGTTTGGTATAAGAAATCTTAATTCAAGAATTACAGTCGACGAGTAGAAAAACTACTATTATACGTTTACAAATATTCTCAGTGAAACTAAAGGTAACTATGTAATGAAAAAGAAATCGTTTTTAAAATTTTTACTTGTGTTACAGAGAGGCTAAGTCCCGGTACTAGAAAAATCGAGCTGTTCGGGCGACCACACAACGTGCAACCTAACTGGTGAGTCAAGTTCAGGTTTACGATTTTGACCAAAAGTCAGAAGACCATACATATACAACGCCCAAGGGAGTGTGCGTAATCTGTAGTGGGCAGCACCTACTTATTGGTGTGAAGTGTCTATTATTTCTGAAAGTAAGCTTCTGAGAGAATAGTGCCTATACAAAAAAATAATCGAGAGCCAAGAAATTACATCATACTAAAATTTCGTGAGATTTGACTGAAACCACTTTTATTTGCCCTATGTCTGCTGCGGGGTCCTTTAACTCCATGATTTAGCCCATAATATGGCAGAACCTCCAACGTGCAATATTGCTTATACCGGGTGTCCTGGCTACCCGAGGCTTTCATCAATTTTTGACAAGTTTTGAACCGTATCTCCTTTTTTTACACTACAGATAGAATTATAAGACAAACGGTTATCGGTTATTCAATCTTTTATCTCCAGTTTTGTCCACCGGATTTTGAAAAAAGATGAATACTTATTTTTTTATGAATTTAATTAAATATTGTCTAAATAACACTTTTTTCGTATCTAGTTTGCAGTAAAGGATCTTACAAGTACTACATATTTGGGTTCGTCTTTGACGTCTCGAAAAATGTGTCCAGGGTTTTAATTTTAATCTAAATAACACAAAAGTTATGGCCAGAAAACCAGTTTTTTAGCCTAAAATTGTTCAACTTTGATGCCAAATATCTCGCAGACAATGAACTTTGAAGTAAATATGGGAAACTATATTGCTTAAAGCCGTTGCTGTTAATATAATAAGCTACAAAAAACATTAACAAAACTAAGGGATTCAGATCGAAGGTCATTGGCGTGGGGGAGCCCCTTAATGGACAACCTTCTAACCACCGACACCTTAGGCTGGTCCAGAAAATGGACTTCTAAGTCCAGGCCGCGTAGCCAAGATGCCAATCGCTTACGCTCCGTAGCGATCGAAACGCAACTGTCACTATCGCACTAGTATGGAAGAGTGATAGAGAGACATAATGCTTTTCGTTGTCGAAGCGATAGCGATTGTAACCTTGGCTAGGCCGGCTGTCCAGTGAAAGTTTCGTCGTTTTCGAGATAATCAAACTTTTTTTTTATAGCCAGGTAAAGAAAGAAAAGTTCGATTATTTCGAAAATCACAATTTCAAGTTCATTTCAAGAAACATAATAAAAACTTGTTTGTGCAGGATAACACTAGGCAACCAAGTGGATGGAGTTCGTCTCGTGGACCCCGAGCTGATCGCGGCCTTCAAGAAACGGTACCCCGACGGAAACTGCATGGCGCCGCCGCCTCCGGAGACCCTCGCTTAACTGACTCGTTTGTTGAATTATTTTCCATCGTATTTTTACGGAAACGTACGAACGTGTCTTGCTATTTCAGCCAGTCTCGGAACAAAAAGACTGAAGTAGCATGACAAATACGAACGTATCCGAGAAAATAAGATGCAAAACAAACATGCACTAATACATCTGTAGTTTTTGTTCTATGTGGTTTGGTTAAAGGCAGCCAGCTAGCATCCAGGCCACAAAAAAACAAAAATTTGACACTATTTCTAGTATTGACTGATAAAATGGCTGGCGCCATTTGTAAAATACTTCGACTTCGACCTTTGTCCCTTAGGGTGGTATTCTACCTGTCCAATTTTTTTGTCCAATGTCCGTGCGTCTCACTCTCTCATTAAAGCAAAATGTGAGACGCATTACACATTGGACAAAGAAATTGGATAGATGGAATACCACCCTTAAATCAACAAAAACAACGGAAGGTTGTGAGTTTAACCCTCCTCGGCGCTCAATAGTAGCAACGATTATGGTTAAGAAAAAAATACAAAAAAGGGCCAAAGTTTATGTCCAGTATTTTGGACGTTACTGAATTAAGGGTTAAGCATCAACTATTTCAATTTCGACGGCCTCTTAAGTGAGCCTAGAAACCATCAGTAATTGTAAATTGTAAGCTTTAAGAAGTCGTAGCCCTAAATCAATTTATTACTTATCATAAAATGTACATATTAGCTAAGTTGTTATGAATTTTATAAGTGTAATGTAAGTATGCTATTAAAATAATTCATTTATCAATAAATGATATGAGTAAATTTTATTTGTCATTTTACTTAACCCTTTTTGTGTCATGTCAAGTATGGTGCTCCTATGGAATATGTTGATTTTTTTATAAGTTACTCTATCTATGATGTATGCTGGTATGCATCTCCTAGTAAGTATCATATTCCTACAGACAGCTTTTAAATTGCATGGACACATAATGAATGAATTTAGTCGGTTTTTAGGGTTCCGTACGGGAGCCTATTATCTACTAAGACTACGCTGTCCGTCTGTCCGTCCGTCAGTCTGTCACCAGGCTGTATCTCATGAACCGTGATAGCTGTTGAAATTTTCATAGATATTGTATTTCTGTTGCCGCTATAAGAACAAATAAATACTAAAAACAGAATGAAATAAATATTTAAATGGGGCTCCCATACAACAAACGTTTTTGCCGTTTTTTGCGTAATGGTTCGTGCGCACGTCCGAATCGCACTTGGCCGGTTTTTTATTTATTTAAATATATTTTACACGGCGTCACAGCATAGCACATACAATACACCGAATAATTATTAAACTATACATTTACATTGGAGCTAAAACCTGACTACGGTAAAGAATCTACTATGTGGGTGGCGTATCACCCTTTGCCTGGTAAAGGGTTAAAGACGTCTACGTAATTATTTTATACCTTTTAAACGAGCAATTCTTGTATATTTATTTATATGTTTCGGGGATCTTGGAAACGTCTCTAACAATTTCGATAAAATTTGCTATATCGGAGTTTTCGAGGGAGAAAAAACGATCTAGCTAGGATTTATCTCTGGGAAAACGCGCATTTTTTATTATTTATATGTTTTCCGAGCAAAGTTCATTCTCCCAGATATGAATTAGTAAAACCACAGTATAATAAAGAGTACTAACGTACAGTATGGACACTCCCTGCCTCCCGTTGAAAGTGCCGCCCACCCGCTCTCGGTTACCTTACCTCACAGTTACCGGCTGGCAAGGACGCGACGACGCGGTGCGCAGAGCGGAGGCCACGTAAAATATTCAAATATTTACAAAACCTATCAGATCACACTGAAAACAACACAATATCTATATGAACAAAAAATCATGTTTTCAACTTACGTAATATTTTGGTGGCCTGAATTTCCTTACAAAGATTTTGTTACTTCGTTTATACTGATTCAAAATAGGAAACTATTGTATAAATCGAGCTTAGATACCCACCTTACAGCATAATACGATTCTTATTTCTTCCTAATTCCCGCAATGAGTTTTGAGTCATTGAGGTCATCGAACTTGACAACAAAATGGCGGGAACCCTAGCACGTCTTATCTCACTCACACAAGCATGGTACGCGTTCACCTACACGAGCTTAGACTGTGAGCGTAGGAACGCGTTTGTTTCATACATTTGATCGCCAGTGTCCGAGGTGTGGTAAAACATAGAAACTAAAGGTCTTGGTTTATAATAAAATGTTTTTGGAAAACAAAACTATTTTATTATTTGACTAAATCTAAATCACATTAGTTTTATAAATTATTTTACAGAAGCAAGTAGCAACAAACATATTATATGAGTCATATTTACAACGATCTAAAACTCTTTGTTCTATAATTATATTTTCTATAAGAGCACATATATTCACAGAATAAAGTATAGTACTTGATAACTGAGTCGCTTATCTTCAAACTCGGGTAAATCGGTCAGATTATGCGCTTTAGGTATTAAGAAAAGGTAATAGGGTAGATATTTGCCGAGAGGGTCCAATGGATTTACCCGAGTTTGAAGTTAAGCGACAACTACAGAACACAGGTTAATTTGCCTTTAATTTGGTAATGTTGTGTGGAATTAAGATAATTTTACAGATGAACTCATGTATTTTCTTTCACCCACAGGATATGTGTTGGAGAGTCTCCATTTGGAAACACAGTGCATGAATAGCGTTCACGATAGCTGCGCGCCGCATATCCTTAATGTTTATGTAAATTTACTGTAACAGCACCAAACCAACTTGGTGGTAACATCTGGGTACAAGTGGCAGCACCGTCTTTAACATAAGTTCATACAGGGCCGAAGAACAGACACTGACATTATATTTGATTACCTATAAAAAAAATAGAAGATCATAGTAGAAAAATGTTAGTTTAATTCGCTTTCTTAACTTTCCAAAAAGGCCCCAAATTCTTATGTGCCCAACAGCCCCAGCATAGTTTAAGACGGCCCTGACAAGTGGGAAAAAAATCTCAGTTGTTACCACTGGTAATGGCTTGGTGAGTATAACCCCTATTGGGTTGTATTTCCCTTAGCGCCACTTGCACCATACCTCTAACCCAGGGTTAACCGCTTAAACCTGGAGTTACCATGGTTACAAGTATGATTTGACACTGGGTTAACAGTTTAACCGGTTAACCCTGGGTTAGTGGGATGGTGCAAGTTGCTCTTAAACTGTAGACAAAGTGCAACTGTTTTTTTTATTATGAATGGGCTTACTCATGGCCACACACTAGCCGAGGCGTAGACGTGGCCTACGATGGAGCGAGCTCGCCCAGAAGGTGCCTGTTCACTCTTGATTTGAAGGGGGATTATGTGAATCATAATTTCAGTCTTTCACTGGAAAATCTAGTATTTTGTTATTTCACTGTACTCTTTAGTCTTTATGGCAAACAATGGTACAGTGTCTTTCATTGTCTATGAGATATTATTGGACTAATTACATTGTACGCAGTAATATTTGAGACCTGCAAAAATATTTGTAACAACAAAATGAATTACTCTATGTAAATTATCTGCCCTTGTTTTCATTTTCTATCTCATATTTAAAGAAGCTGCTCTCTTTATCAGGTTTCTTCTCAACCTCTCCTTCAATCTCTTTTATATCTTCTTTATACAACTGTTTCCTTAAAGTGGCGGGGCCAGCAAACATGGCTGCTGATTTCTTTGTTTCTGGCAGATAAACTTCATAAGTTTTAAAGTATTTAAGTATATTCTGTACATCTTCCTCCTTCAGTTTGTATTGGAGCGCTATTTTAGCTGCTGTGACTTCTTTAGGATCAATTTGATGCGCGGAAATGAACTCTACAGCGTTTCTGAGTGTTGTGCATCCATATTTAACTCTCTCTGGTTCTTTGAAGCCGTAATCGAAGTCTTCAACTAGGCCACGGTCTTGGGGTAATGGCCTGGTCGGGTTCTGTTTCTCTCGAGTAATGTCGTCTTCTGGCTTCCCATGAGAAGTTACATAAACATTCTTCAATCTTGTGTCGAGCCCTGGATCTTTTTTGTCAAGTTTCTCATCTAGATTAGGGTCAGACTCCATAGCCCGCTTCAGATCCTCCAGATTAGCCGCATATCTCGGGGCCGGCGTTGGTTTTTCTTTAGATATTACCCGATGTGCTCGATTTTCAATGTTGAATGATTTTAAGGGACGTAGGGCTTTTGTCGCTAAAGCACCCATCTCAGGCGGCAATAGAACAAAACACTTAATAATAAAAACGTTTACATGAAGTAATTATTTAGTTAAAATAAATAAGTTCAATCTTATAAACATTTCCCGAGATTTCTAGGTTACATTTTATAATTTGACATTTGTCTTTTTTTTTCTTATCGACTTATGTCATATAGCCAGTAACAATAGTTTGAAACGGAACGCAATAAACATTCGATACTGGGAATTATAATTTTTCCATCATAAAGATTCTTGTTTCCAACACTTTATGTAAATATTCAGAGCAAAATAGTTGTCTTAGGCTTCAGTTTATATAAAATGAATAATTTTATTCATGCACGTTTCTTATATACCCCAGTTAATCCTGGACTTTGGATTTTAATTGCATACATATCCTATCTGCACATAGGTATGAATTGAGTACTTTCGTAAGTGATTTTAAAGTTTACTATAAACACTAAAGTTATAGTTTAAAATAATACATACAAAAAGAACATCTAAAAAGGTTAGTTTTGTTAATGTGGATCGATTATTTATTTTGACAAGAGTGACATATAGAAAAATAATAAAGGTAATCATGTGGCCTACATGTACAATTCACTATGGAGTTTATCAAAACCTTTAACATCCTCCCTTTTTGTTAAACGTTATAGGTTAATTTAATCCAATAATGCCACAGATTAATGCCATTCTTGGCTTAGAAACTGGTTTGGTCAGTATGTCCGCACATTGGTATTCTGTTGGAACATACTTTATATTTAGTTCATTCGAGGAAACTAGCTCTCTGACATAAAAATGTCTTATGGCAATATGCTTCGTTCTTCTATGAAGTTCAGGATTCTGAGCCAGTTTTATTGCAGCGTCATTATCTACCTGCAATGTAGGAATTGCACTTAAAGTGGTGATTTCCTGGAATAGTCGTTGTAGCCAGACTATTTCTCGGGCTGCTTCGCTTGCGGCGACTATTTCTGCTTCAGTGCTTGAGATCGCGACTGATGTCTGTCTGCGACTTGCCCACGATATAGCGCCTCCTGCGTATAGGCAAAGTATGCCTGAAGTGGAGCGTCCAGAAGTGAAATCTCCTCCGTGATCAGAGTCACTGTAACATTCCAACACTCCGGGTTTGTGTCCTTTCTTATAGACAATAACTGAATCCATAGTTCCTTTAAGGTAACGAAAAATGCGTTTTACTTTCAGGACATCTTCATGAGATGGATTCGCTAATGTTCTGGAAACAACACTTATGGCATATAATATGTCTGGTCTGGTTCCTGTCATTAGGTATGCCAGTGCACCGACAGCTTCTCGATAAGGAAATCTGACATCATGGTCTTTTTCCATATCTGACTGTACTTCCTTTATGATTGGAGTGCTGACAGCCTTGCAATCACTCATGCCAAACTTTTCTAAAAGTTTGTTTACGTAGTGTTTCTGAGAAACCTTTATGGAACCATCCTTTTCATTTATGATCTCTAATCCAAGAAAATAAGAAGCTGGTTTTGTTGTAATCTTGAATTTTCTCTTCAGTTCATTTAGAAATTTTTCAGATTCCTTCTGGTTAGTAGAGGCGATCAAGCCATCATCAACATAGAGTCCCATTATTATTTTGTTTCCGTTTCTGTTCCGAATAAACAAACAGGGTTCCATGTCACATTGCTTAAATCCAATTGATTTCAAGTAGTCAACAATGCATTTGTTCCAGCATCTTGGTGCTTGTTTGAGACCGTATAAACTTTTCTTCAATTTACAAACTCGATTTGTGCCATCATTATAACCTTCTGGTTGGTGCATGTAGATATCTTCACTTAATGAACCATTTAGGAATGCAGTGGCTACATCGAATTGTGTGAGAGAAAGACTTTCATTTGCTGCAATACTTAAAATTGAGCGTATGGTCGCCATCCTAGCAACAGGACTGAAAGTTTCGTCGTAGTCTAATCCTTTTTCTTGTGTATAGCCTCTCGCTACGAGTCGGGCTTTATATTTGTCAAGACTTCCATCGGCATTAGTTTTCTTTTTAAAGACCCATTTACAAGAGATTAGTTTTCTATCTTTAGGTTGGTCTACCAAAATCCACGTCTTGTTAGAATTTAAGGATTTCACCTCGCTTTCCATAGCTTTTCTCCATTCAGCTTTCTGAGGACTCTTCATGGCTTCTTTATAAGTTTTGGGCTCATCTGAATCTTCAACTATAGCTGACATGATAAAGTCATCATATCGAACTGGAGGGTTTAGTTTAGATCTATCTCTGAGAATTCTCACTTCAGGAATTTCATCGTGATCATCATTATCTTCATGGTCTTCATCAGAGTAGTTGATTCGACATCCATCAGGTTCAGGGGTATCGTACCTTTCTACAGGATCACATCCATCAGGTTCAGGAGTATCATACCTTTGTACGGGATATTCCTCTTGTTGACAAGGTAAATCATTTAAAATTTGAGGCATACCAGAAGATACTTCGTCATCTTGTTCTATATCCTCCCTTGCATCAAAGATTGGATGATTTTCTTTAGTCTTTGGGAAGTGAATCTCTATTTCAGTAGTAGGATCTTGCTCATCTGCATCGGGAGCATCTGATTCTAATCCAACAGATCTGATTATAGATTCGTTAAAGGTTACGTCTCTCGACCTGATTAGAGTTGGTTCTTTATTTTTGTTGAAACTCAGCAACCGATAGCCATCATCACCTTCATAGCCAATTAAAATACATTTTTGGGCTTTCTTGGACATCTTTGTTCGCTTTTGTTTAGGAACGTGTGCAAAACATTCTGTCCCAATGACTCTTAAATGTTTTATGGCAGGTTTCTTTCCAAACCAGAGTTCGAATGGTGATTTTCCTTCTTGAGAAGTTGGTCCGGTTCTGTTTAGGATGTAAGCAGCCGTATTGACGAGCTCTGACCAACAGGCAACTGGAAGTTCCTCGTGAGCGTGCATCATAGTGCGAGCAGCTTCTACCAGGGTGCGATTTTCTCTTTCGCTAGATCCATTTTGCTCAGGTGTATAAGGCATTGTCAATCGGTGTTGGATACCATGAGATTGAAGTATTTTCTCAACTGCTTCATTTTTAAATTCACCACCGTTGTCGCTAAGTATTGTTTTTATAGTATGGCCAGTTGTTTTTGCTTCGTTGATCATCTGCACGAGCTTATCTTTAACTTCAGACTTATGCTTCATGAAGTAAACATGACGATATTTGCTGTAGCCGTCCTTAAACAATACAAAATAACGTAGTTTTGTGAATGAATTTGGAAAAGGGCCACATACGTCAGTATGTATAATCTCACCTGGTGCATTAGCTTGTTGTCTTGTTCCAAATTTATGTCTATGTGCTTTTCCGTAGACGCATCCAGTGCATAATTCAGAATCAAGTTTAACTTTGATGCCAAGTTCCTTTTCAATTAACTGTTTAACGTGTCTTTTGTTCTGATGAGCAAATCTTTCGTGATATAGTTGTAAAGTGTTTTCTGTTGACACGGTGTTCAATTCTGGAGTTTCATTCGATACAGTAACTTTCAACTTATAGAGTCCTCCATTTTTGATTCGTGTTCCAATCAGTTTCACCTTTTCATCATGTATTAATTGACAGGATTCTCTTTCAGATGTGAAGACACTATTCTCAAGTTTATCTTGAGCAGCAAGTACAGAAAATAGGTTTCGTTTAATTTCAGGAACGTACCAGACATCGCATAGTTGGATTCGTTCTTGGCGACCATGGACGTTCGCTAGTAAGTCAACTGTTCCTTTTCCAATAGCTTTATTCTTGGATCCGTTCGCAGATGTAACTGTTTGATCATTATTGAAATGTTGAAAGCTGGAGAATACGTCACTTTGACAGGTTACGTGACCTGTAGCTCCGTTGTCGACATACCAATTCTCAGGATCTACTAAGGTTGTTACTGTTCCGTTGATCTCAACTTGCATTAGAGTAAGGTTCAAGTTTGTATTCATAGCTTCGCTTGTCGATGGTTTAACTTTGGGAGGTTTGCCATCCGAAATCCATTTGCGACATTGTTTGACATTATGTCCGAAAAGTTTACAATACCCGCATTTCTTCTTTGTTTTGCGTGTGTAGTGGAGTGCGACTAGTGCTTGTGCTTCAGAAGTCTCAGATTCTTTATTTGTCAAAGACCTTTCGTAACTGCAGATTTGAGCTGTCAAATTTTCTATGTTACGATCCTTTTTAGACATAAGCATCCAGCTTGACTTGAACGGGAAGTAACTATCGTCGGGGAGCGTTTCTAGAATCTTGCAAAGAAGTAAGATTTCTGGAAGTTCATGCTTGTCCTTCTGTAGTTCGACCTTGAGTTCATGCCATATATTTTTCAGCTTAGATATGTGCATTGACATGTCGTGAAGGGGATCCTTGCGATAGCTGAAGAAACTGTAGCATAAATTATAGCTTTTATCCTCAGACGTGCCATCAAATAGGGTGTGTAGCTCATCCCAAATTTGTTTCGCACTGGTTAATCTCATAACTTTTTGAAGAGTAACGTCTGACATATTAGCCATCAAAATAAGCATAGCTGCACTATCCGTCTTATTATATTCTTGAAGAGCTTCTTGATAAGTTGCCATGACAGCGGCGGTTGCTGTTGAATCTGGCTGAGTTGGTGGCTTTAGATTGCCGTTGACAGCATCTAGTCCTCCAGGAGTACCTCTTAGCAGTAACAGTACCTTGCAGCGCCATGTTGTCCAATTTTCTTTACCTTCTAAACGACCAATATCAATTTTGCATCTTGTTGACGAAGTTGACATATTGACGGTTCTTGTTAGAATTTGTTTTGAAAATTTGAAAAATTGCTAACTTATTTTTTGAAATAAATATTTACGTAATCGACGTAATTTATTTTTCCTCGCTCATTATCAACATAATTAATAAATTTTTTTGAAATAAACCACGCTCTGCTACCATGTTAATGTGGATCGATTATTTATTTTGACAAGAGTGACATATAGAAAAATAATAAAGGTAATCATGTGGCCTACATGTACAATTCACTATGGAGTTTATCAAAACCTTTAACAAGTTTCATTGCTGCAAATTGCTGTGAAATGGAACGTTCCATAGACGTCAAATGAGTTTCGGTTTGTCAACGCCAGAGGGCGTCTTTTGAAGTCTTTTCCGGTACGAAAGGTAAAGTGTCAAACGTTTCGCTGTGCTATTTTTCATATCGAGGATTATTATTGTGATCATTTGATTTAAAGTGACTGTGAATATAATCTAGAAATGTTACAACGCCATTCTATCCAATACGTTTCATATTTCAGGTCGTTTAATCATCATAAACCATGGCTGATGTCGAGGTGTAAGTACCCATTGTTTTGACTATTATTTGCTTTCTTTTCAATAATTTTACCTTATCCGGGTATAAAAACCCTTTATCCATATTCAGCTTTAAAATTTCGGGCATAATTCGTCATATTTCTTTAATAAACAGTACATCAACATAACCTACAATTTTAAGGCTAACCTCTATGCTCAACGCTGTTTCTTATATCTCAAAATTTCATCTGATTGCATGTATCACTCAGAATTTCATTGGTTATTCAAAAAACTATATTTTTGTTCATGTAAGTACTCAGATTTATTGAAACTTACTACTTTCAGGAGTAGGCTAATCCTTTCGTAGTCTAAAAACAAACCCATACTAATATCATTTCTCAATTACTTTATCTGTAATGTTTTAAAACTATTACATTGCCAACTTACCAACTTATTAACAACAACTATATTCCAGTGAGGTACCCAATAACCCCGTCCTGAGCGGCGGCGCCATGGACGTGAACACCGCCCTGCAGGAGGTGCTGAAGACCGCCCTCATCCACGGAGGCCTCGTCCACGGACTCCATGAAGCTGCCAAGGCCCTTGACAAGTAAGTGACATCACTGTGAGTCATAGCAGTGGGGAGACACTCCTGACTTCGGTCAAACTCGGCTCCGTTCGGCTCAGCATTGCTCCGAGCAATTATGAGGGTTGGCACCATATGCGTGCACGACCACAGATAAGATAATCACTTGAATTTTGACAACCCTAAATAGCCGAAAGGGAAAGTGCCATATAGAAAGGGATAGCATGATTCGACCCTGAACCACTGTCAAACTTCGGGTTTGTAGGAAGTGTCCTTTCTGTACGGTAGTACTATTATTTCTTCTGTGGTCATAGCCTCCTAAGGCCCAAGGTCGTCCTACGTACAGTACTTCTACAGTTCAATGAAATTTAAACCATATTCAACTGGAATAGAGTTGCATTTCTTTTGTTTCGTTAAATTTTCAAACAAGTAAAAATCAACTCTATTCCCTGCACTATAGGTTCAAATTTCAGTGGCCAATTTTGGGTTTTTCATTTCTATGGCTGGGCCTTAGGAGGATAGTTGACCCCTCAACTCTCAGGGGTCTAAAAAGCCAGCAAGACATTCAAGTTTTAAATTTAGTAATTCCATTCATACAAAGATGTATTTCTACAAAACTGAATTAGGTACATTAGTAAACCATGTTTTTACATTTTAGAATATATATACTGTATGTAAAATAATTCTTTTACACCATGCATGAAATAAAGCACCAGATAATTATTAGATAAACACAGATAGGAGTTATTTTTAAACACAAGTTCTATTTAATAAATCGGATAGAAATATAAAAAGTAGGTGAGTTGACCGTGACGTCACGATGTAATGTTTCATATAAATTCCATATTAGCAAATCGTTTTGACAGTTCTAAAAAAGTAACTCATTTGACTAGTAGGAAAATACCCTATTAGCCTAAATTTAAAAAAAATATGTATATATTCGTACATGGCGGGAGGAAGGTGATAAATGGCGAGAAAAAATGAAGAAATTTTAACTTTATGTAATTTTATTTTAAGTTAACATTTCTTAAATGAAATATCTCGAGTTATCAACTTCTTCCCGCCGTGTACGAATACTCATGGCAATAGAAGCCTCCTAAACATTCACTCAGTGTGGTGCTGTTCTAGTGTCATACTGTGTGGAAATATCAGTGACCGCACCAGTGGTTACTGGTCCATTCCGTTGCCAACATTAACGCACATACATAGTACCACAGTTCTTGTGTCCTGCAAGGTTGTGGCCTCCCAATTGTGCTACAGTTTACAAAAATATTATTAAAGTATACAAAAATAAAATGAAAAACAAGTGCGAGTCGGACTCGCCCACCGAGGGTTCCGTACTTTTTAGTATTTGTTGTTATAGCGGCAACAGAAATACATCATCTGTGAAAATTTCAACTGTCTAGCTATCACGGTCCGTGAGATACAGCCTGGTGACAGACAGACGGACGGACGGACAGCGGAGTCTTAGTAATAGGGTCCCGTTTTACCCTTTGGGTACGGAACCCTAAAAAACCAACAAAATAGCAGACTAATGTAGTACTAGAGTACTAAATAAATAATGTAGTAGTAGTTAAGTAACTAACATAGTCATAAGCTAAACTAACAATTCTATGGATAAAACATATTTTGTTATAAGGAATTAATAATAATAAAACAAATATGTAAACTATCCTGAAGCGTAATATCCTTATGATCATCTTAATTCTTAAATCAAAAAGTCATAAGGGAGCTTTTTATATGGGATGAAATTTAGTTATAAATTTTTCTTGTGTGAATTATAATCTACAGGTAGAAAGATATGCACCCGATTTATTTTTATTTATTTGATAAAAGACAAAAATACAAGCATGACAGAGTGGTCAGAAACAAGACAACAAATTTTGACCCATGTAACAGTGGTCCAAAGTGGATGAAACTAATAAATGAATTCTATTGACAGGAGGCAAGCCGTCCTGTGCGTGCTGGCCGAGAACTGTGACGAGGCGGCTTACAAGAAGCTGGTGCAGGCTCTGTGCAATGAGCACCAGATCCCGCTGGTCAAGGTAAGATATCCACTACAGTCTATGCACAGAAATCTGATCAGAGGTTCCGTGATCGTTCACTGGTGGTTCCCTGAAATCTGCAAGTTAATAAACAGAACCATACTCTGTTTACTGTATTCATCAGGTGTATATAGCTTCCAAACAGCTGGCAAAAAATAAAAATCACCTAGTCCCTTATCATTTTAAGATTAAGAACGCTGTCATCCTCTGCTCAGCATAAGTGCATAGACTTTTTTTAAAATTTAACACATGTTTTATTGCATTATGAATTACAATATTTAAACAGTGCATTGATTGAATGAGATAAATTATGCTCTCCTTCATTGATAATATATCTGTTCCCTACAGCAACTTATCTTTTCTGATGTGATTCATGTTGCTACTTAAGGGGCCCACAGATTACCAGTTCGCCGGACGATATCAGCCTGTCAGTTAAACGCAAAAGGTACAGTTCTGAACAACTGACCGGCTGATATCTTCAAACGAACTGGTAACCTTTACAGCTACCTTATAATTCTATTTTTATAACAATGTCCTGTCCACATAACAATCATAGATTTGCCACTTTCTTAGGACCATAAACCTAATAATTGCGCTCCGCACGAGTCAGCCCTGTCACTTGCAGGATTCGGCTTTTTGGAGCGCAAAGCAAACTGAGTGCCCCTATGGTGCCCCGCATATGCGGTGTCAACTTTCCTAGCACTCAAACAGTCGCATAATATTTAATATTTTATTATGCACCTTAACAATATATTATAACTTAGTATTATCCAATTCAATAACAAAAAGTAAAATTCTTTTTTATTTTATTACGATATGGCATTCTTTAAAGTCTCTAAATTTGTTAGGATCTGTTTTATAACGTTTTGATATTCCTGAAAAACGTTGAAACTCGTTAGACTAATTATGATTATAGCAAAGGAGAAAATGATGAATTCTACAACATTGTCTAAGGACATAAATTTTGTTTTTTCGCAACGCAAGCATTAGATAATATGTACTCAGGGAGCCCTAGTGATGCTTTGGTCTGCCTTTAGAAAATGTTATTGCTATTTTATCCAAAAATTATCTAATAAAATTAATTGTTGTGTTGCAGGTGGATAACAACAAGAAGCTGGGAGAGTGGGCGGGTCTGTGCAAGATCGACAAGGACGGCAAGGCCAGGAAGATCGTCGGCTGCTCGTGCGTCGTTATCAAGGTGAGCGACTGAATCATCAAGCGCTTTAGCCGCTGGGGTCAAACGTTATTAGGCAGATCCGTACACAGGATAGCTAACATATAACTGCATTCCCGTTGCCAGGGAGGTTTTGGGATTATACTGAGCAACTTACTATGAGGCCAACCCCGAAATCGCGAAAAAAAAATTTGGCTGATTCATATATTTTGGCTGGTCCATTTTCTATATGAGGGTACATTTTTTTTTCGCGATCTTGGGGTTGGTCCCATAGTAAAAGTTGCTCAGTATAATCCCAAAACCTCCCTGGCAACGGGAATGCAGTTCTTTTTTAGCCACCGTGTAGAAAGACGCGCTTCACGAAAATATTTGTGCGCGAACAATATCAAGTGTTGTAGTAGTATCTTACTCGAATGTAAGCGACGCGCAATGCATGCCTACTACACAGATCGAGCCTGCTTCACGGGGCAAATTTCTCACGGGGCGGCTCTGTTAAAATTCAAGATGAATAATGCGCTAAGCGCGAGCGCTATTGACGTTAGCTCGTCTCTAGTGCCGATTCTTAGCGCGAAATCACGCGAGCGATCACTATAGTGGCTTGCTTTTGCATTGCTTACTTTCCAGTCGCTCGTACAAGTTTTTTATGACATAAAAACGCCCTATCAAGGAAAACCCCTTTTAGAGCATGCTAAGCCGTTGAGGCCCGTACATTATCATCATATAAGCCTTTTATCGCCCACTCCTGAGCAATATAGGTCTCTCAGTACGCCACTTATCCCGGTCCTGAGCCAATCTCATCCAGAAGTGACCCGTACAGCGTATGACAATGTATGGCCATGGCGCGACTTACACGAATGTGAGCTAAAACCATAAACCGAAGAAAAAAAACTTTGAAACTTTGTTTTTGTTTGATTCATGAAAACTTTAATGGAACAAAGTGGGGGAATGTCAGTGTAAACATATGACAGAAATTTGACATTAATGATGACTTTGCCACACTTTGTCATTGAATATACCATGCAGAGTTAGTTTGGTCCGGCTCTACATATTATTAGTATCTCTTTCCTGGTCTCATCTAATGGTATGTTTACTTAGAGTTAGACCAAGAAAAGTCTGCATCGATTTTGATAGCCCACGCATTGCAAGTGTTATTAATACGTCATAATTTCATAGAAGTTTGACGTTTAAAATGACACTTGCACTGCGTGGGCTATCAAAATCGCTGCAAACTTTTCTTGGTCTAACTGTAGTATGTTTGCTCAAACTTTTTTTAATTGATTGCAGGACTTCGGTGAGGAGACGCCAGCGCTGGACGTACTCAAGGACTACCTCAAGTCTTCGAGTTAATCCCTAGGTCTAAGTTCAAATAAAAACCAAAAAAACCGATACTCTAGTTTTTTTATGTGTAGATGTCAATGTCAGTGCGTCTCACTCTCTCATTAAAGCAAAATGTGAGACGCATTACACATTGGACAAAGAAATTGGATAGGTGGAATACCACCTAATACCAGTGGGGAGACACTCCGGTCGAACTCGGCTCCGTTCGGCTCAGCATTGCTCCGAGCAATTATTAGGGTTGGCACCACTTGACTTCCTTTTCGTGCACGACCACAGATAAGATAATCACTTGAATTTTGACAACCCTAAATAGCCGAAAGGGATAGCATGACTCGACCCTGAACCGCTGTCAAACTTCGGGTTTGGGGTTTGTAGTAAGTGTCCTTTCTGTACGGTAGTACTATTATTTATTCTGTTGTAATACGCAAGTAGCCCTTGCCTTAAGGTGGTTCTACTTGCTCGAATTTCATACAAACTTTCTTGTTAACTCACTACTATTCTGTAGGGTGTCTTCACTTGAATACGTAATGTTTGGGTAGTATATATATTTCTTACTGCGCCAAAGTAACAAAATACTAGAAATTGATTAATATTTTTAAGAAAAAAGCCTTTGAAAATTAGTAAAATTTTGCCCCATTGCTTGTTTGTGTGAGTGATGCTTATAGTATAGGTGTAATTCTAACATGGCGACTTCTTTGACAAGCAATCATTTTTAATTTATCAAAGGTGTAACAGATGGCATTTTAAAACCGGAACACAGGTTACCTGTGTATTTTGTTTTATCTTCACTCAATAGAGGGAGATAAATTTAATGCACAAAGCATGTTATGAGTATACTCATTTAAGAGTCTCCTTTTTCTGATATAATTTCATTCCCAGATGTAATATAACTTATATTATATATTAAAATACATTTATATAACTATACATTTAATAGAATTAAAGTCGTCCAAACAATCATTCTCGTAACGGTCGTCCACCGAAAAGCCTTGTGAATTCTGTTTTCGTCTCGGCAGAAATATAAATAAATGTTCTCTGGAAGCCTATATTTATTCTTACAATGATTTTTAAACTAAAGTAGCTATATTTTTCTCGAAAATATATATTAGGAGCAAAATGTCATCTTCTTGTAAATAAACAAGATTCTATATGTTCTGCTTGCGCATAACAATAGTACATTGTTAACCAAGGGATCATTTCTGCCGAAATCATCAATGATCACCTCGGCAGAAATGATGCCTTTCACCCGAGTTAAACACTTCGCATACAAGGAAAGTAAAATGCATGTGCTTTTTGTAAAACATGACTAAGTATAAATAGTTTTTATCATTTATTTACATACAATATATATACAGTGGTACTACTAAACTAAATTAATAACTAGCTTGAATCTAAAATAGGCCCTTGATAGTTTTTATAGTATTTTTTTAGGATACTTTCAATTAACATTTTAGCCAAAAGTATCGTTATTTATGGAATGGGGAGTCAAATATCAGAATGGAAATTATATGAAAAATCCATTTATACCCAAATTTCAATTGCTTATCGTAAAAAAAAAATCGTACTTGGAATTGGAACCAAAAATGCTCTAGTGCAGAAACGTATCATTTTCTGCACAACTTTTAGAATAACTATGACCCTCTTTCAAAGCATGAGAAATGAAAACGGATATTTCTTGTTTTCTTTGCAAGCATTTTTCTCTCAATAATTTAATCAATTTGCAGCATAGAAAATCGTCATAAATTTATAATCATAAATATCAAAATATAAAAGGACATACATTTTTAGAAGATTTCTAGTTACTCCCCGGGCGACGTTGCCAAATGGTTTGAAAAGGCAACATGCTCGCAACGTTCGGATGTCGGTAAGTCGACAATGAAAAATTCTATTTCAAACTTGATATTTTTGACAGTAATGGGTTACTTAAATATAATAAGAAGGCATGTTTCGCCCGGATCTACTATGGTCAAATGGTCTAGTGGCTTCTAGCTATTGAGTATAAGCAGAGATATAAGTCTAAGTTGAACAGCGTTGCCGAGTTCAAATCACGAACAGAGACTGAATTATTTTTGTTTTTATTTATTTATTTTATTTCTTTTTTTTTTGCTTTTTATTACCTTATGCGACTGGCAAATATCAATGGATATTTAAAAAAAAAATGTTTTAATTGAAGAACAGATGATAATGATACGAAAAGTTTAGTAGGAAATACAATATGTAATATAAACAAAAAAATATATAAATTAAATTTAAAAACTACATATAGCTAAAACTAACTACAACATAAACTAAAATTCAAAAAATTCTAAATATGTATATTTATTTGACAACTTAAATTACAGAGGGGCAGTACCTACAGTGATCCCCACACTAGGTTTAGCCTGTAACGTGGGGATCTAAGCGAAATACAAATTATTATTTCGTACATAAGTTCCGAAAAACTCATTGGTACGAGCCGGGAATTGAACCCGCGACCTCCGGATTGAAAGTCGCACGCTCTTACCGCTAGGCCATCAGCGCTTCTATGTGCAACCATATATAGGCAAATAAACGAGTTCGCATCCCATCATAATCACAATATTATATTGTGTTTAAAGAATACTATTCTGTTTTTTTCTGTTTCTCATTACTTCCCCAGAAATGTGACTCACACGCCAGCTTACTTAGTAGTGTTAGTACACATTAAAAGCGTTTTTGTAATTTTAGGTAAAATAATTTGCGTCATTTTCAATTGATAATAAGAATAAAAACATATAATCTATAAAACTTAAAAAAAAAAAAAAAAAAAAATAAGCACTGTTGGGATTTGAACCCAGATCCATTGATACTCTAGCTAAAATTTATTCAAAACAGATGTTGTGGGTGCCACAAGCACATGACAATCAACGTCTGAAAATACGTATCAGTTGGTTCTAAGTTACTTGTCAATGTCTCAAATAAGAATTTCAATTCTAAATTGTTCTTCCTAAAAATATTCATGCGCTGCACTGCGCCCTCTAGGTTACTTTACTGTAACATTACAAATCTACTGACATTAGACACTGACTTTAGGTATGTGAGTGTGCGTGAATGCAAGATATTGCAATATTTTGCAGTTTTATTCTCTGATTATTTAGATTAGACACTGTTGAGTATAACATGTTTCGATTTGGACGTAATATTTTTTATTGTTTTCGCCAATATCAACACATCTTATGAAACTGTTTATATTTTGGGAGAAACGGTGAAAATCCACAATTCGTGCACACTGACGCCATCTTTTGGCTGATAATCGGCATCCCATCCCTAGACGTCCACCTTAACTGGCTCCAATAACATACATGTGCATAATACATGCCATACATGCGAGTTAAGCAAACCTTTAACATTAGTGTTGAAGTGAAATAGGTAGAGTTAGACCAAGATAAGTCTGCAACGATTTTCATAATAGCACAAGCAGTCCAAGTATTATTTAATTTCATAGAAGTTCTAACAGGGCAATCAAAGAGTAAATAGTTAATTGTTTTACAAGGGGGCAAAGTTGTTTAACCGCTCGTGCTAATATCGATACCCGAGCAAGCGAAAGATTCCAAAATTGAACCACGAGCGTAGCAAGTGGTTCGAAAAATGGAATCTTGAGCGTTGCGAGGGTTTCAAAGCATGATGGTTAAACAAAATTGAAAATTTGCCCCCGAGAGAAAACACAAAAATTTTCACCACACCAACCCTAAGCAAATATTAAATGTAATATATCAAAGTCAAATGAATGTTATTAAATATTTATTATCCAAGATCATCATTTAAAAGTAAATTCTACCAGCAAACATAAGAAAACAACTTAAAACTTGCATGTGATTACTTTGCCTCACATGTGAATAAAATGCAACTTTGCTATCAGTTTTTGAAGTGCAAAGTAAGCCTTTCCGAGCCGGTGTGGTGAAAAGTATATTTATTAGGTAAGGGCAAGGTTTTATCACGTCGGAGTTACCGGCAATATTCAAAATACGCGCTACCGGAAGTAGGTAAATGCACCATAAGTTGGTTAAGATATCCATATATTTCATTAATAAAATATATCAATCGACTAATAAATTAAGGTCTACTCGAACTGACTTGTTTATAATATTGCCATACAAAAAATATAGTTCCAAAATGGCCGACGCAAGAAATCTATCTTGTCTATGATTTCTGACCTGTCTTTCTTTTGATAATTTGACACACGTGCCGCGTGGAGTTTTACTTCGCAGGTTGTTAAATATTTATTAATTTTGTAATTAATCGAGTAAATTATAATCCTATAATCGTTAGAAAGTAATCACCAGTGCCTGTTTATACAATAAATAATGTGTAATCGTTGAAAAGTGCCCTAAAACTTCGTCGGATTATGCGGATGGATGACATGCCGCCTCACTGTGATCAACTTATTTTTTAAGATTTTAGTTTTGAAATTTATATCTTACTTGCTTTTATCAGCGTCCTCTGATATTTATTTTCTAGTTATATTTAATTGTGTGCCTAACTTGGATGCTATCATGAAATACACAACATAATTCAACCTAACCTAAAAACAATGTTGTCACGCCAAGAGCACGATTATACTTCATCGAACTATCATTGCAGAAATATTAATAAAAAATAAGCGTTATATGTGAACACAGTTCGTTTTTAGATCCTAAAAGTCATTATTTAGAATGTTTCATCGTATCATAAACATACCCTCAGTTCCATGCTTATAAATGACTCAAACTAGATTTTAAACTACTACGATTATTTTCTATTAGCCGTTTCAAACGTTACTATGCCTGGCAGCTACGTCTAGCCTAGTTCTTATCAGTAATTTTTGTCAGCAATTTTCATTCTGTAAACACTTCACCACATGAAATTCCATAAGTCCATAATGTTTTAGCACGATGGTTGCCACGACACAGAAGAAGGCTGCGGCCGAGAAGAAGCCCGTGAAGGGCAAGGAGGACAGCAAGAAGCTGCCCGCCGTCCCCGAGTCCGTGCTGAAGCACCGCAAGAGGAGGGACGCTCAACGCGCTAGACGTGTACAGGTACATAGAGATAATACATATTGTAATTTTACCTAAAATATTTCAGCTGGCATAGGTCATTCTTGTGTTGTTAGACAATTTTTTTAACTTATTTGTGTTCTAAATTTCACTTAAGAGTGCTTATAAGTTAAGAGGCCATATTACCGAATTTCAGCTAAACTGTAGAAACCTGCCCATAAGTGTAGGTACCATAATATATCCAGGTTTGAACATGCAATCATTATAAATTTGCATAAGTATATATCTCAAATTGATAATTAATTAAAGTGTAGCATACATTTTTTCCTAAAAATCAAATCAAAATTGCATTTAAAATGTATTCAAGCCATTTGGATTGGGATTTAATTCGTATACTTACTGTGTTTGTGTAGTTTAATGAAGAACTTATTCGTTCTTTCGCTTTTGATTTGATATTACAGATGTATTGAATAATGTTTACATGATGATACACAATTTAAAGGCATAGTTCATCTGATAATGATGCTGTCAATCTTCTAATCTGATTCCTACCCATATTGATACCAAACCTTACCTTAATCATACAATCCTAAGGCTCAAATTTGTATGCAGGTCACGATCAAGAGGCGTTCAGTAGCCATCAAGAAGAAGAAGGAGATCTTCAAGAGGGCAGAACAATATGTTAAGGAATACCGCATCAGGGAGCGCGATGAGATCAGGCTAGTCAGACAGGTATGTAATAATAATTTAAAAAAATATACTCTCCTATGCCCACAACTTTGTCTAAATAGAAGCTGTTGTTGCTGGTAAGTTGGCATTAGAGCTGGCATTTTGAACATGTAACAAAAAAACGATCTAACTACTGAACTTAAAATTTCACAAGAATCGGTAAGAAATGCAAAATGCAGAGGAGAACATCTGGGCAAACAAAAGCATATTTGCCCAAGCCGAAATGGACACCTTTGCTAATGCTCGGTCAAATGGAATTATTTTGTATAGTAACCATTCATCAATTAATCCAAAAAAAATTATTAAAAAAAATTACTTAATTTTGAAAAGTTCATATTTTATTGTAAGAGTTTTGTTGTTTGGAACCTTTTCACAATTTTGCTCCGCACGAGCCGGCTGCACTTGTGTGTTGTTTGGCATTTTGGAGCAGACAGTGATTTGAGCGCCCCTATGGTGCCCCGCGCCATGCGGTGTCAACTTTCCTAGCGCTCATACATTTATAGTTTATATTATACTATTAATTAAAATTAAATAAGCCTTTATTCCTTATAAGAAACAATCGTCAATTACTGGCCACTGGCTAATAACTGGCCACCCTAAACTAAAAATGAATTCTATTTATCTAAAGGCAGAATTCGTTTTAGTATAAGGTTTCAATAAGTGGCCAGCCTTCAATAACTAGCCACATTATAATTAAATGAATTTTGTTTAGAGGTGAATAGAATTCTTTTTAGTTTAGGGTGGCCAGTAATTGACAAATTATCCTATTATGTTTATAAAATGTTAAATATATTATATTGATTGTAGGTATTTTTTTTATAATTTCAATATATTTTTAATGTCTAATTTATCGTGATATATTGTTCATTTTCTATTAGATTTCGTTATGAAATCCAACATTTGTCACCATCCCTATCACTACTTTAGGCATCTTATTTCTGTCTCTATATTTCTCTGTATCGAGAAGTAGATGATTAAACGGTTTGTGTTCCAGGCGCGCAACCGCGGCAACTACTACGTGCCCGGCGAGGCCAAGCTCGCCTTCGTCATGCGTATCCGCGGTATCAACCAGGTTTCCCCCAAGGTCAGTACAGTATCTTTACTCCCAACTTTCAAATTCGATCAAGTATTGACGTAAATGAACTCATCATTTGACTCAAAAAAAAAACACCAAAATTAAGCTTAAGTTTGCATGTTCCAGATGCTAAAATGACTGATTGGTCAAATTCCATAGAACATAATGTGTCATTTTATTGAGTTTCAATGCCATCAACATTTAGTTTTTACCGGTCTTCTCCTTTGGCTAGTCAAACTCATATTTTTATCTGGTATATGTGGTATTATCTATGAAAAGGGACCTTATTGTCGATGGCGCTTACGACACTAACATCGATGAGCACTAAACGTAGTAATTTAAAATTGGTGATTCTGGCCTATTTTAGTTATTTTGATTTCCAATTTAGCAATTAAGTTTCTTTGATTACTGGAACATTCAATGTTGCTGTCTATCCAATGCGGAGGTCAATTTATGTTATGTGACGCTGATGAACTGATCAGTCATCGGGTTTAAGGTCCCTTTGTAGTTTATTATAAATAACTCGTATATGGTGACTTGTAGCAATAAATGTTCTGACACATAAGTAATCTACATCAAATTGTCTACATTAAGGCGCGGTGTGTAGTAAAATGCACTTTTTTGTCACCATATTTACAGACTTTTACAAGGATTTCATGCATTATTTTCTAGTATGTATAACTTCAGTCCTTGAACTACGTTATTGCTTGTCAGAAACACGACGGCTCATTATTTTCTCGATAGAATCTTAAGTTGAAAACATGCCTAACACTGTCTTTATTTCCTTATGTTAGAAGTACTAGGACGAAAATGTATATGAAACTTACTTCAGTCGATAGCTTTTAAGTAAATCTTCATTATTGCTTGTCCTTTTATCGATACGTTAATTTTTTCATTCATCATTTGATGAATTCAACATTTTGCCTACTAAATTACACCCTACGCGGCAATACCTTGCGCCTATTCCTCACGCCAGTACGCCCGTGACCACTGTCAGCGTCGGACCTGTGCTAGTTTAGCGGACGTTTCATAAAATGGGTAATCACAGTATAAATATGCAAATATGTTATACACACAATGTTTTTCAACATACTTACGAAGAAAAGCAAAATAATTCTTAAATACGGTGACATTTCAGACATTCGTCCGTCATATTGTCATTTTATAACAAGTTGGGCAGCAAAGGCACACACCCATCTAACCAATCCGGAATTCAGTCACGATTGATAAATTGTGTAAACATATTTTAAAAGGCTATAAAATTAATCAAATTGAATAATTTAGACTGGTCACATTTTTGTAAAAATCGATTTCTACTGGCAAAACATATTACTTTTTGGCAACCGGGTTTTTTAATCTAATTAGACCCCGCTGAATCCGAATTTGCCGGTTGCTTGATCGAATTCTTGACTGGAAGTGAGATATGTAATATTAAAGGTCCCTTTTTTTAGTTTTTCGTAAATAACTCGTAAACGGTGGCCAATATAAAAAAAAGAACTAATAATCTACACAAAATTTTCAATAAAAAAGATTCAGTACATTTTTAGCAGGGATCAATATTTAAAAAGATAATAAAGAGGGAAAGTTAATTATAATAAATTCTAAGGTTCCTTGTTTTTATTTTTTCGTTAATAATTTGAAAAGTATGACTCATAGCAAAAACAAATCTTACACATAAATCATCATCATCATCATCATCTCAGCCATAAGACGTCCACTGCTGAACATAGGCCTCCCCCTTGGACCTCCATACGTGCCGTTGGAAGCGACCCGCATCCAGCGTCTTCCGGCGACCTTAACAAGATCGTCTGTCCATCTTGTGGGTGGACGTCCTACGCTGCACTTGCTAGTCCGTGGTCTCTACTCGAGCACATTTCGACCCCATCGGCCATCTTCTCTGCGTGCAATGTGGCCTGCCCATTGCCACTTCAGCTTGCTAATCCGGTGGGCTATGTCGGTGACTTTAGTTCGTCTACGGATCTCCTCATTTCTGATTCGATCACGTAGAGAAACTCCGAGCATAGCCCTCTCCATAGCTCGTTGAGCGACTTTGAGTTTTGAGATGAGGCCGATAGTGAAAGACCACGTTTCGGAGCCGTAAGTCATCACTGGTAACACACATTGATTAAAGTCTTGAGGCACTGAGGTATGTCGGACGAAAAGACATTACGTAGTTTCCCGAACGCTGCCCAACCGAGTTGGATTCGACGGTTGACCTCTTTCTCGAAGTTGGACCTACCTAATTGGACTACTTGTAGTAGTAGTAGTAGTAGTAATCACTTTATTGTACACAACACAGGTTTACATAATATTTACAGAAATAAAGGTACAAAGGCGAACTTGTCCTAGGTAGATATACGAGTCAACAACTTCGAGTACCGAGTTCCCAACAGAGACTGGGATGGGCACAACATTGGCATTTGACATAAGTTTCGTCTTGTCCATGTTCATTTTCAAGCCCACCCGTTGTGAAACTCGGTTGAGGTCATCGAGCATCATGCTGAGTTCCTCCATCGACTTTGCCATGACTACGATATCGTCGGCAAACCGAAGGTGAGTGATGTATTCGCCGTTGATGTTGATGCCAAGTCCTTCCCATTCCAGGAGCTTGAAGGCGTCTTCCATTACGGCAGTAAACAGTTTCGGAGAGATAACGTCTCCCTGCCTTACGCCTCTTTGCAATGGAATCGCCCTAGTGCTCTGCTCCTGTACTCGGACCGACATGGTGGCGTTATTATACAAACACTTCAACACTTCGATGTACCGATAGTCAATATGGCATCGCTGAAGAGACTCAAGCACCGCCCATGTTTCCACCGAATCGAAGGCTTTCTCATAGTCCACAAACGCTAAGCATAATGGCAAGTTATACTCTTCGGTCTTCTGTATAACTTGCCGCAGCGTATGGATGTGGTCTATGGTACTATAGCCTTTTCGGAAACCGGCTTGTTCGGGAGGCTGGAAGTCATCAAGTCTGTGTTCGAGACGGTTCGTGATGACCCTTGAAAACAGCTTATAGACATGGCTCAGAAGCGTAATGGGTCTGTAGTTCTTCAATAGGTTGTTATCACCTTTTTTGAAGAACAGCACCACCTCGCCTCTATTCCATGTTTCAGGCGTTATGCCCTCGGACAAGGGGAATTAAAGAGCTTCTGGAGGACTTTAAGTACTGGTGTTCCACCCGCTCTCAGAAGCTCTGAAGTGATTTCGTCTTTGCCCGGCGCCTTGTTGTTCTTAAGCTGCTTCAGGGCCATCCTAATCTCGTACAGACTGATGTCCGGGATATCTTCGGTATAATGTCGGGACAGCTTGGCTCTTGGATCTCCTACCAAGCTGTCAACGGGCTTTGCGATCGAAGTGTATAACTGTCCATAGAACCTCTCGATCTCACCTAAAACCTCCGCTTTGCTCGACGCTATGCTGCCATCTTCCCGTTTCAGCTTTGTCAGCTGGCTTTGCCCAATAGACCCTTGCTTTGCTTGCGTTGCTTTGTCCTTTGCGAACACTTTGGAGCCTTGGTTTCCCTCAATAGTCTCTTTAATACGGTTAGTATTAAAGAGACGCAGATCATTTCGCAAGGACTTAGATATACGTCTATTGAGCTGCCTATATGACTCCGCGTCATCGGGAGACTGCAACTGTAGCGAGCGTCGTTCAGCCATGAGGTTTAAGGTTTGCTCGGTCAATTTCTGAGGTCTATCTTTACGGCGGGGTCTAAAAAACTTAGACCCTACTGTGTGGACAGTTTCCACTAGCCCGTCGTTGATTTCGTCCACTGAAGCCAAGTTCTCTAGGCAAGCAAAGCGGTTAGAGAGCTCGAGTTGAAAGCTTTCGGGGTTTTGAACATGGGCTCGAGTAGGTCGGAGCGTAGACTTCATCAGGCTGGACCTTTCAAGTTTAATATTGATATTCAGTGTGCCTCTTACGATTCGGTGATCACTACCGGTCTTTACCCTCTTGATCACACATAAATAATAAACATAAAATTTCCTACAAGAAACATGTAGAACACTTTTCGCTAGGATCAATATTTAAAAAGACAAAGCAGCCGGTAAGTTAATTACAATCAATTTTAAAGTCCCTTTTTAGTTTTTTGTAAATAACTCGTAAACGGTGTCCCATAGCAAAATAGGTTTTATGAATAAATAATCTACATAAAATTTCCTGCAAAAAACATCTGAACACTTTTCTCTAGGATCAATATTTAAAACGATATTAAAGGAAGAAAGTTCATTACAATCAATTCACATGTCACTTTTTTTAGTTTTTAGGGTCCCGTACCTCAAAAGGAAAAAACGGAACCCTTATAGGATCACTCGTGCGAATGTCTGTCTGTCTGTCCGTCTGTCACAGCCCATTTTCTTCAAAAGTACTGGACCAATTAAGTTGAAATTTGGTACACACATGTAAATTCGTGACCCAAAGACGGACATCTTACGTAAACAAATGAATTTTAAACATGGAGGCCACTTTTTAGCCAAGGGGGGTTAGTTAACATTAAGAACCTATTTTGCTATGGGCCACCGTTTACGAGTCATTTACGAAAAACTTAAAATAGGGACCTGGAAATTGATTATAATTAACTTACCCCCTTTAATACCTCATTAAATATTGATCGTAGCGAAAAAGTGTACAAAACCTTTTTTGTGGACAATTTTATGTTCAATATTTATGTATAATATTTTTTGCAACTGCCCCCGTTGCAACCGTTTACGAGTTATTTACGAAAAAAAAGCGACCTGTGAACTGATTGTGATTAACTTTCTTCCTTTAATATCGTTTTAAATATTGATCCTAGAGAAAAGTGTTCAGATGTTTTTTGCAGAAAATTTTATGGAGATTATTTATTCATAAAAACCTATTGTGCTATGGGACACCGTTTACGAGTTATTTACAAAAAAACTAAAAAGGGACTTTAAAATTGATTATAATTGACTTACCGGATGCTTTGTCTTTTTAAATATTTATCCTAGCGAAAAGTGTTCTACATGTTTCTTGTAGGAAATTTTATGTTTATTATTTGTGTAAAATTTGTTTTTGCTATGAGTCATACTTTTCAAATTATTAACGAAAAAATAAAAACAAGGAACCTTAGAATTTATTATAATTAACTTTCCCTCTTTATTATCTTTTTAAATATTGATCCCTGCTAAAAATGTACTAAATCTTTTTTTATTGAAAATGTTGTGTCGATTATTAACGTTTAACAATTTTTTTTATATTGGCCACCGTTTGCGAGTTATTTACGAAAAACTAAAAAAAGAGACCTTCAAAAAGTGATTATAATTAACTTTCCCGCCTTAATATCTCTTTGAATATTGATCCTAGCGAAAAATTGTACGGAATCTTTCTTGTAGGCAATTTTATGCAGATTACTTAAGTTTAAGAAAATTTTTGCTATGCGCCACCGTTTAAGAGTTATTTACGAAAAACAAAAAAAAGGGACCTTTAATATCAACTATCTCACTTCCAGTCAAGAATTCGATCAATCAACCGGCAATTTCGGATTCAGCGGGGTCTAATTAGGTTAAAAAAAAAATTGTCCGCCCGGTTGCCAAAAAATAATATGTTTTGCCAGTCGAAATCGATTTTTACAAAAACATGATCAGTCAATTATACACTCGTATTGTATACATATAATTAATAATTATTTAGGTACACTCACCGACCTCACCGTCTTACCTACCATTTTTAGGGTTCCCTACCCAAAGGGTAACACGGAACCCTATTAGTAAGACTCCGCTGTCCGTCCGTTCGTACGTCCGTCTGTCAGCAGGCTGTATCTCACGAACCGTGATAGCTAGACAGTTGAAATTTTCACAGATGATGTATTTCTGTTGCCGCTATAACAACAAATACTAAAAAGTACGGAACCCTCGGTGGGCTCAGTGGGCGAGTCCGACTCGCGCTTGTCCGGTTTTTAATTTCATTAAGTACTCATCAAAATTCGAATTTACTAATAAATCTTATTCAATATTAATTGCCGAACTAAAAATCCCGGAACTGACGATTCAGAATACCGATGTCCTCAGAATAAGGACGTAGACGCAGCGCAGCAGCGCAGCAGCGCGGGAATGGTGCGGTGCGCCGCGCGGGGCGCCCGCCTGCCCGTTCTACCACTCGTCTGCTTCACCCCCTTGAAAACGTAAAACTCGAGTATAAGAGCGCCTTAAATATTCTATACACTTTTTCGCTAGGATCAATCTTCTTCTCCTTCAACCTAGCGTTTTAGCTAAGCGTTCGGTCTTCAGCATCCTCTGGTGTGAGTAGATTTTAAGTAGATTACTTATGTATCAGAACATTTTTTGGTACAGGCCACCGTTTACGAGTTATTTACAAAAAATATTAACAATTGATCATATTTAACTTTTTACCTTAAATTTTTTTTTAAATACTGATCCTAGCGAAAAAGTGTATAGAATATTTAATGTAGACAATTTTACGCAGATTACTTATGTATCAGAACATTTTTGCTACAGGTCACCGTTTACGAGTTATTTATAAAAAACTACAAAGGGACCTTTAATCCCGATGACTGATAAGTTCATCAGCGTCACATAACATAAATTGACCTCCGCATTGGATAGACAGCAACATTGAATGTTCCAGTAATCAAAGAAACTTAATTGCTAAATTGGAAATCAAAATAACTAAAATGGGCCAGAATCCCCAATTTTAAACTACTACGTTTTGTGCTCATCGATGTTAGTGTCGTAAGCGCCATCGACAATAAGGTCCCTTTTCATAGATAATACCACATATAAGGTCATAGCTATTCAAAATGCGCTCCGCACGAGCCTCCTCCATTCTATGTGGAGGTGGCACATTGGCAGCGCAGAGCGATTCGAGCGCCCCTATGGTGCCCTGCGGCATGCGGTGGCAACTTTCCTAGCACTCGAACATTTTATATTCTTATCTAACTGTTATTGACGTGTGTGATTGTATAACGTCTTATAAATCGATGAACACCGGTAGCATGCACGAAAAAGTGTCACGTTGTGGACAGATCTCCGTGGTAACGTTGTGGACAGATCTCCATGGTAACGTTACGTAATGGTAATGTTTTCTTATGACGTTATCACGCAAAATTATCGTCCGTAAACCGACTTTACAGACAACCATTTTTTTTTTGTCTTATCAGAGATATGTTATTTATGAAGATTGTTGATCAATAGAAATAAAGTATGTTTCCAAATGGAAACGCAACGCGAGTTAAGTCTGTAAATATCTCGTCCTGACAATACAATTTTTTTACAGTTTGACGAGATTTCCAATTGAATTATGTGCTCTGTGAATGAAAAGCCAAATATTTACGCCATAATTCCATAGAAGTTGGACGTTTAATATAAAGCTTGAAGTATGTGCTATCAAAATCGCTGCAAACTTAGCTTGGTCTAACTCTAACGTCGTGTGACAGGGACAACATGATACTATTGATATTTGATTGTGTATGTGGTTTAACGTGATGGAATAGCCTCCTAAGTCCCAGCCATACAAATGAAAAATCCAAAACTTGCCACTGAAATTTGAACCCATAGAGTAGGAAATAGAGTTGATTTTGCGTTGTTGGAAAATTTAACGAAACAAAGGAAAAGCGACTGTTCCAATTGAATATGATTTAAATTTCACAACTGAATAGGTGCTATAGATAGGACCTTGGGCCTTAAGATATAAGCAACTAATTTTTTAACTGCACAGGTCCGCAAAGTCCTGCAGCTGTTCAGACTGCGTCAGATCAACAACGGCGTGTTCGTGCGCCTCAACAAGGCCACCGTCAACATGATGCGCATAGCCGAGCCCTACATCACCTGGGGATACCCCAACCTTAAGAGTGTCCGAGAGGTAAAATTCCTTAAAAACATCTACATTCAAAGTAATAAGAATAAAGCGCAAAAACTAAAAAAAATAATAATGACAAAATGTTCCGATAGATGGCAACGAGTGCATTTTTAATTGCGCTATAGCTGTGTCCTACATGTTTTCTGTATTAACTGTTAGAATAAAGCGTAAAGGAATCAAATAAAAGACATGTAAATAGGTCCACACAAAACGCGCTCGCGTGGAGATTGCCGCGCAGCAGCTCGGTCTGTGTAGACGTGCCTCGGGCCAAGTAAACGCACTCTCAACAGAGGCACGTCTCGACCGACTCGACCGAGCTGCTTTGCGCGACAATTTCCCCGCGAGGCGGCTCGTTCTGTGTGGACTCCTAATTGTAAATTAGTGTGGTATAAAATTAGCAAGTTTAAAATGGTTTATAATATTTGACAATCCTTCTGAGTAATACTGTCAAGCAAGACCCTAAAGCCCGGTTTTCCTAGGATAGCGGTGCCGTCATATAGCGGCCGTCTCCATACAAAATAATACGGCTAAATATGGATGTCGTAGTATTTTGTATGGTGACGGCCGCTATATGACGGCACCGCTATCCTAGGAAACCAGAGCTTTACTGTCAAGGTAGATCCTTAGGGTGGTATTCCATCTGTCCAATGTCATGAAGCAAAATGTGAGACAAAATACACATTCGTCAAAGAAATAGGATCTGACTGTATTTAAAATAAATTATTTTACACCATGCATGAAATAAAGCACCAGAAGATTAATAGAGAAATGTAGACAGCAGTTATTTTTAGACACAATTTCTATTTTTAACACTTTCGCAACCAGGCAAAATTTCAAACAATACCCCAGAAACCGACAGTACTCGCTAGTCGGGCAACGACGTGCAACTCAATGCCGCACGCCGCGAACCCGCTAGTCGGGCAAGCGGCGGACGCTCAGGGCTGTGAAAATGAAAATTAACACAACACAACAACGTCCGAAGCACATCACAAACCATTACGGAATGGCTCCGATTGCAATTTTACACCGAGACCGGGTTGAAAAAAAAACCCGGGTCGCAAACTTCAAATAGATAAGGGATGGTAAACAACATCTCCAGGGTTAAGTGTATGATCACAGTAACTACATTCTTTTGTCAAAGAAGTTGCGACTTTATTGTATGTGTACGAACGTACTAATTATCGTAACTATTCAAAGCTGAATTTCTTGGTTTATTTTTCTCCGAATTTTGTTTCACAAAAATCATCCTATGAGTACTCATGAAATAGATGTATACCTATACTTACTAAATATTCGTAAACACAAATTAGGTTGTACGATTTACGAAAATTCTAACTCCTATTGATACATACCCGTGTATGCAATTTCACGTAACCAACTAATAAGAATTTTTATTTTGTAATCGCATTAGGTAAAGTAAATACAAAGTGAAGTAATAAAATATAATAATCAACTGTACCAACTTTTCGACCACATAATAATCAGAAGACTTACATTTTTTTCTGTTCGTGGCAGTGGCAGCCCTGAGGTAGTGAAGATGCAATGCTTGCCCGCCTGTCGGGCACTTCAGCGTCGCGTGTAGGTTTATAGCTCTTGCCCGACTAGCGGGTATGCCGGCATCTGAGTAAAGTTTACGAGTGCCCGAGAGTCGGGTACGCGGTGTCGAATGTGTTAAACCCGTATAAAAATATAAAGAGTTAGGTAATGATTGTGACGTCACATGCCAGTGTTTCATACATAAATTTCATAGTAGCAAAATCGTTTTGACAGTTCTAAAAAAGTAACTGATTTGACTAGTAGGAAAATACCCCATTCACACTATAAAATGTGGTCACCAGCTGATCTACAAGCGCGGGTTCGCCAAGATCGACGGTCAGCGCGTGCCCATCACCAGCAACAAGATCATCGAGGACAAGCTCGGCAAGAACAACAACATCATCTGCGTCGAGGACCTCATCCACGAGATCTTCACCGTCGGTGACAAGTTCAAGGTAACCAACCACCGGAGCCATCACTCATTTTCCTTAAAAGCCACCACCCCAGACTACAGATGTACTGCATAATTATTTTCTTCGTATTTTCATGGAACCGTACGAACTAGAGATGGGCCAAATATGGACTTTGCCGAATACGAATATTCGGTTCAGATCATACCGAATACGAATATTCGGCCGAATATTCGGTTGGGCTAAAACTGACTAAAACGCTGAAACAAGTTCATGCGGGTTTGCGATCTGCACTCCTCGTGTTTTTGACCTTTCCCCTCTGACCCGGCCGAGAATGTTTAAGAAAAGATATAGAACCGTCTCATGCCTGACCGCGAAGTGCACCAGCGCCAGCTAGCGGACGCCCTTAAAAAAGAATTTGTTTATTCGGTAAATATTCGGCAGTTCGAACCGAACTATTAGGCCGAATACGAACATTGAAAAATATGCCGAATACTGAATAATTACCAAATATTCGGCCTATCTCTAGTACGAACGTGTCTTGACTTGACTAGACGCCGACGCTCGGGAGACGCTAGTGTGTGGTGGCTCTAAGACGGAAGTGGAATGGACCTCGCGAAATCGCCTTTCCATAAAAAACATATTCCTTATTTTCCTCTTTGGGTATCAACATAATTGAAAATATTTTGACACAATTTGATGTATATCACCCTCAGCTATGCCCCTTCGGTTGATTTTTTTAGAATTTTTAATTACCATTAAAGTTAAGAGCATTTAAAAATTTGTATGAAATTTATTTTTTCGCTCCCGATTCTTATAATAAACTAGCAACAGGCACAGGTTAACAAATTATACACCTAAACCTTCTTCAAGAATCACTCTATTGATTGATGAAAACCGCATGAAAATCCGTTCAGTAGTTTTTTGAGTTTATCGCGAATAAACACAAACAGACAGACGCGGCGGGGGACTTTGTTTTATAAGGTGTAGTGATAAAAAATAACATCACGGCCCAGCTATACATCAAATACATAATACATCAAATTGTGTATACAAACATATTTTCTATAATGTCAATATCCAAAGAGGAAATTGGGGGAACGTTTGTATGGAGAACGCGGTCGTCCCCTTTCCTTGTAATGGGGCCCACTGATTAACAGTCCGCCGGACGGTATCGGCCTGTCAGTTAGAACAAAATTTTGACAGTTCCGAACAACTGACAGGCCAATACCGTCCGGCGGACTGTTAATCAGTGGGGCCCTTAAGAGTATGCGCTCCGCACGAGCCGCCTGCATCAGTATGTAGCTTGGCATTTTGGAGCGCAGAGCACCCGAGCGCCCCTATGGAGCCCCGCCACATGCGGAGTCTACTTTCCTAGCGTTCGAACATTCATAATTCTGAATATCTATCTAATACCTTTAAACGAGCAATTCTTGTTTATTTATATGTATATATATTTCGGGGATCTCGGAGCCGGCTCTAACGATTTCGATGAAATATACTATATGGGGGTTTATGGGGGCGATAAATCGATCTAGCTAAAGTGTCATTCTATGGAACTTGCTAACTATGCAAACAAAAGTCACTAGTAAATTCATCAAATCATCATTCAGACACAGAATAAGTAATAGTACTACCGTACAGAAAGGACACTTCCTACAAAACCGAAGTTTGACAGCGATTCAGGGTAGAATCATAATATTCCTTTCGGCTATTTAGGGTTGTCAAAACTCAAGTAATTATCTTATCTGTGGTCGTGCACGCAAAGGGACGTCAAGTGTGTCAACCCTAATAATTGCTCGGAGCAATGCTGATATGAGCCGAACGGAGCCGAGTTTGCCCGAAGTCAGGAGTGTTTTGGACTGGCTGAGTGTCCGCACTTTGTGTTGTCTATTGAGTGAGAGTCAATCCCATTTTTACAAGCTTTTATTTAGTTTCACCTGACCGTTGATTGTCTGTCTGTCTGTAATCAAATCTTGCAAGTTAAATTTGATCCACTTCCCGGTTTCCGATCGAGCTGAAATTTTGCGTGCATGTATAAATCGGATGACAATGCAATATTATGGTACCATCGAGCTGATCTGATGATGGAGACAGGAGGTGGCCATAGGAACTCTGTGATGAAACAGCGCAACCTAATTGTGTTAGGGTTTTTTAGAATTGTCTCGATGTGTTGTGTGTGTGTGTGTTGTGTCTGTCATAAGAAAAGTACAGTCAGCGATAAAAGCTTGTACCAAAAATGTATTTTTTGCCAAAAACTTATTTCACTAAATTTGATTGTGTCTCACAGTACGCCAGCAATTTCCTGTGGCCCTTCAAGCTGAACAACCCGACCGGCGGCTGGCGCAAGAAGACCATCCACTACGTCGACGGCGGCGACTTCGGCAACCGGGAGGACAAGATCAATGAACTCTTGAGGAAAATGGTCTAAATAAATACTTATTCTAAGTACTTTTTGGTTTTCTTGTCCCTTGCTCCTTTTTAGGGTTTCATGCCCAAAGCATATAAAAGAAAAGAGTGCTAACTCCGTACATCAGTTTTTTTACCAAAACGCGCGTTATTTCGTAGTCGACATCTAGCGTCAAGTAGCGGAATTTATCAGTACTGCTAGTTGATAATAGATGTCGTGGCAAACAAAAACTTATGTCCAACAATTTATTGTATGTTCAACTCCTGCTTATAATATTAGTTGTAAATTGTTTTAGTAGTAGCGACACTTGTGACATCTGGTGTCAAGTAGGGGTACTGATAGTTCCAGTACTTGACGTTAGTGTCGACTACGACATAAGGCGCGTTTTGGTAAGAAAACTGATGTACGGAGTTACCATTCTTTACTTATATTACTTGATGCCCAAAGGATAAAAACGGGAGGGACCCTATTACCAAAAAGAATAGATAGTATAGAGGGGTCCTGTCATTGTAAATTTTGTAGTCACTAAATTTACTGCCATCTATCGACACACGACTAAAACTCAAAATGAAAACGTATAAAGTTATCAAAATATGTATATTATATGGATAAATTATTTTATTATTTTTGTCCTTGTTCATTCACTGATATCTATGTGTTAAAATTGTTAAATATGAAACGGTGTCGTCACGCCATCTAGCCGAGGATAGGCTAAAGGTGTGTGCGACATCTACTCGAGAATGACTTTTACTTGAATTCCGAGGCACGTTTTTTCCTTAGACTTTATTCGTCTTATACGAAGTTACATATGTCTGCTATTACTAACACTCCGCTGTCCGTCTGTCTGTCACCAGGCTGTATCTCATGGACCGTGATAACTAGATAGTTGATATTTTCACAAATCATGTGTTTCTGTTGCCGCTATAGCTACAAATACTAAAAAGTACGGAACCCTCGGTGGGCGAGTCCGGTTTTTATACCTGACTAAACTGTACCTAATCATTTAGAACACGGTACGCGAGGAATGTTCACATTTAACCTTTTGAATGCCAAACGGCGCATCCATTTGCCGTGCCACTGACGCTACGGAGGTAAAATTTAGTTTTGTGAATAAATAATGCCAACCTAAAAGTGGGGTGTTTTTCAGTAAATTTTCATCAAAAAACGATCGTCGTCAAATACCGTCTCTGACGTCGTTGTCACGATTTTGCGTTGACGTCAATTGCCGTCGGTGGCGTTCAAAAGGTTAAACCATTTTAAACTGTATTGGGGAGTTGAATAAAACTAGCAATATAATAAAAAATCACAATTTATTACTCCTCTGAGAATAGAGTTTCGAGCATCTCTGTGTGGACCTTTTAAACTGTATTGTGGGGTGTTAATAAAACTAGCAAAATAATTAAAAATCACAATTTATTACTCCTTCAACCCCTTCTCGGCCTGATACTTGTAGTGCAGCTCGGAGCAGTCCTCGTTGGAGATGTTGACCCAGCCGTCCTGGTTCATGTGGTACACGCGGATGATGCCGCCCGAGTACGCGTCGCGGTGCGTCGCGTGGTAGATCGCGCGCCGGCCGAGCTCTGGCGAATAATAATAAATAAAAAACCGGCCAAGTGCGAGTGGGACTCGCGTTCCAAGGGTTCCGTGCATTACACAATTTTTAACAATGTATTTTTTGATGTGAGACGTGAGTGAAATGTCTTTAAGAGCCCATCAACGTGCACACTAGCGCCACTGATAAATAATCGTGATTATTTAAATTTAACGATATGTATTTAAAAAAGGGGGCCGCTACGTACTATATTATGTATTTAAGTACCCTTTGAATACATCAAACTAGTTTTTATGTTGCTGGATTCGTCGATCTATGAACTCAAAACAAAAACGGCCGTTTTAACTTTGGACGCATAGATTGATTGCATGTTAGACAGTTCCTTAGGTTGGTATTCCATTTGTCCAATTTCTTGGTCGAATGTGCATTGCGTCTCACTCTCTGACGAGCAAAATTTGAGACGCAAATACACATTGGACAAAGAAATTGGACAGGTAATACCACCCTTATGCACATGAAGCATAAGCATAAGGACCCTTCTCTGAAGGAAAGGCACATATAATCTGGGCCCTATGGAATGGTACCTTGTGCTTCCACGTCGCTGAGGTCCCAATGGTACCCCGAGTCGAGCACACCGAACGCGTAGACGGACCCCGAGCCCACGGAGAACACCTTGCCGGTGGTGCGGGTGCCTTCGCTGTCCACGTAGTACAGTTGGGGGCCCTGTGGAAATATAACAACTTAGAGGTCAAGCCAAATAAAGACAGTTTAGACACTTTAGAGTTTTGCCTCAGGGCATAGAGAAAAAAACAAGTAGCAGTACTGACTCGATGCTAGATGTCGACTATGAAAATAAAGTCTTTTTGGTACCAAAACTGATGTATGGAGTTAGCAATCTATGTATCTATCAAACACCGTGCAGAGTTATAGTCCGTTTTTTTTTAGCATTAGAAAGAAGGTAAGCGATCTTGACATGTCTTTTTATTTAAAAACACTTTAAAAATAAATCACAGCAAATATGTAACAATTATAAATCATATACGATTATTTACATTCTTTTGCTTTCATAAGTAATATAAACTAATTTTTAAAAGCGTTTTTAAATCATTTTCAATTAAGACACGTCAAGATTGTTTACCTTTTTTCTAATGCTAAAAAAACGAACTATAGCTTAAACGGGCTCTAGTACCTTTGGAGGTACAAATAAACATTCCAAAAACGACTTTTTTGAAAAAATAAACACTAATCTAACGTATACTCATTTTTTCCTTTACATCCTTACGTAATATATGGTAATATATGGGGGAGGGTACAGGTATTCTTATTTTTTCTTACATAGGGGTGGGAGGGGGTCAAAAGTTGGTAAAAATCGTCTTACGTAATAAATGAATGGCGCCATACGCCTGGGAACCCTGTGAGACTTTTTTTTAAACCCTGTGAGACTTACCCTCTTGTCGTAGCCAGCCAGCATCATACCCATGCTGAGCCCCATGCCTTTATAGTTGTACACCATGTTGGCCATGAGCTTGCTGGCGGCGGCCACGGAGATTCTCTCGCGGTTGCGCAGCTCGTACAGACGGCACTGTTTGGCCAGCACTCGGTCCCAGTACACGCAGTCGGCGGCGCCTCCGGCCAGGGTACCTGATTAAAAAAAACTTTAAACAAGCAATTCTTGCCGTTTCCGAGTGATAAAGTTTGCTATATGGGGGTTTCCAGGGGCGAAAAATCGATCTAGGTAGGTCTCATCTCTGGGAAAAAGCGCATTTATGAGTTTTTATATGTCTCCCAGGTACTAAAGTGGTGGCTATCAAAAATACAGAAAATATTTACCAAGCAAGTAGTCATTGATCTCCACAATCTTCTTCATGGTCTGAGAGCCGATGAACTGGCCACCAGTGGCTCGGGAGTCCACGGCCAGCAGCACTCCACCCTATTAATATACATCAGTTACATTGTCAGTTAATCAAATTTAAAGTAAAATTTATTTAGTTTATCATTACAGGCAAGTTAAAACCTACTTCTTCAAAGTTCTACAATAAGTCTTAATAATGTATCCAATTTGTTAGTTTCAGTAATGTCCTCAGAATAATCACTGAATTGCCGGAACATTTTCGAATTTTAGTTCTATAGTTTGTATTATATATTATTATGTGCTGTCAACCAAAATAGACTGTCCTTCTGACTTAGTGTGGCCAAATTCAAATAGTATTCTACAAAGGTACAAAAGCATATTTTGTCCTTTAGTAAAAAAAGACAATTGATGATTGGACGGTTTTCTTTACTAAGAAAGTGTCAGTTCATCTAGTAATACTAATAAGGAAACTTTATGGGGCGGGACTGTTTTATTACAGATATGACTACTTCTTGGGTCCATCACTAGACAAGAAGCGGTATCATGGTCACATTTTTATCACTTGTCATGCCATGCATCACTTTCACACTTACACATTTGTTAGAACGTGACAGGCATGGTGACAAATGATAAAGAGCCGACCATCTTATCCCTACAGATTTAAGACATAAATATTTCATTCTTTGACCTACACAAGATGTCAGCTAAATTGGAATATAGGGGTAACATGAAACTTGTAGGATTTGATAAAAACTTAAGACAGATAAATATAACAGGAAAGTTTTAAAATCTCACCTTGTAGCGGAAACCCAGAGTGGTGGTACCGTGGTCAAAGTTGATTTTGATTTCACGTCCAGTCTCATCTTTCCGGTTGAAGCTAGCTAGCGTCTGTGCAGGCTAAAAACATTATAATTCAAGTTTTAGTCGTGAAGTACAAAATAATAACATAAATACACGATTTTCGGCAAGATAACCTTACGTTTGGGAACGGCGGGGCTGCGAGTTGAGTGCTGGCGAAGAAGTTGCCTGTGTATCCAATAACATCGTTCTGGAAGGAAGCGAGCGAGTCAGCGGGCTTCAAATTGATTTTGTCATCCAAACGGCATAATGTTTCGAGAGCCATTGTAAATTTATTGAAATAAAGTAAACTATTGATGATGACAAGCGAAAACTTCTTTGCTTTTGCGTTCAGTTAGTTTGACAGCTTGCAGCTTCAGTGTTGCAATTTAAAAGTAGAACAAAACGTGCCCGTTAAAATACAGGATCAAGATAGGGAACAGGTTTATAATTATTTAAGGATATATGTATTAATAAAACAATCCAATAGTATGTTACAAAGTAAACAACTCACATAATTTTATCTATGAATATTAAAATATATATGAATTACATCCTCCTGTGATAGCGTCATCTGTGGTCATATTTGTCTAAAATTTTATTACTCTACTCAACAGTAGATGACTCTAGGAGTGGCCATTTTATAAGTCACTCATTAACTCCGCTATTCAACAACAGATGGCCTAAATAAGTGTATATCAGCAAATATCAGATTGTCTAAATTGATGATCTTTTTTTACAAAAACTCAAACCAGGCGCTATATGTTACCAAATTACAAGTTGTAAATCGATTCCCACAAAACTATAAGGCGTTACAGCCGTATTAAACCCATAAACGTGATCGCTTGTTTCCACGGCAAAAATTAGACCATTTTCGAGAAATCGTTTGAGAGCAATAAAATGAATACAAAGTATATATCTAATAATGGTGGTTACAACCTATCATTACACTATGAGTCAGAATAAACCGATATAATCTTATTGGCCGGTTTGATTCGGAACGGGCTAAACTCTGTCATTATAGGCACCGGAGATGTGCGATAGACCGTAGTTTATTATATCGGCTCTGATAAAAATATCTCTATAATTCATTCGTTAGATGAACATTAAGTTTACATTTTTACAAGTTGTCATTAATCACTATAAATAATAAAACAAAGTCCCCCGCCGCATCTGTCTGTTTGTGTGTATGTATGTTCGCGATAAACTCAAAAACTACGGAAAGAATTTTCATGCGGTTTTCACCTATCAATAGAGTGGTTCTTGAGGAAGGTTTAGGTGTATAATTTGTTAAGGTTTTGTGAAACCCGTGCGAAGCAGTAGGGGGTCACTACGGGGTTACAAAATCGCGGTGACGGCGGCCGCTGTTGCGGTGACAGCTGCATGCTGCGGCAGGCGGTTATTTCTTGGGCATTTCTATTTAAAGTTGTACCCCAACTTGCATTTTAGATTTTGAAATTTCGATTTCGAGAAACCACGAAAATATAACCGCTGGTGGTAGGGTAAGTATATAAGCGCTGGTGGCCTAGCGGTAAGAGCGTGCGACTTTCAATCCGGAGGTCGCGGGTTCAAACCCCGGCTCGGACCAATGAGTTTTTCGGAACTTATGTACTTACGAAATATCATTTGATATTTACCAGTCGCTTTTCGGTGAAGGAAGACATCGTGGGGAATCCGGACTAATCCTAATAAGGCATAGTTTCCTCTTTGGGTTGGAAGGTCAGAAGGCAGTCGCTTTCGTAAAAACTAGTGCCTATGTCAATTCTTGGGATTAGTTGTCAAGCGGACCCCAGGCTCCCATGAGCTGTGGCAAAATGCCGGGATAATGCGGGGAAGATGATACCTACTAATAATATAAAATATTGTAAATAATATTAAAATTTCCAATTCTATCACAAACATTTTTGGTACATCTTTGCTCTCAGCCCCCAGTACTGAATTGCGAGAGAGGCATTAATAGTTATTTGTTTTACAAGGGGGCAAAGTTGTTGTTTAACCGCTCGTGCTAATATTGATACCCGAGCAAGCGAAAGATTCCGATATTGAACCACTCGCTACGCTCGTGGTTCGAAAAATGGAATCTTGAGCGTTGAGGTTTTCAAAGCACGAGGGTTAAACAAAATTTGCCCCCGAGTGAAACAGATTTTTTTCACCACACCAATCCGAAGCAAATATTAAATGTAAAATATCAAACAAAATCAAACCAAATCAAATTCAAATTAATGTTATTAAATATTGATCATCCAAAATCATCATTTAAAAGTAAATTCCACCAGCATATCGGCACATAAGAAAACAACTCAAAATTTGCATTTGATTACTTTGCCTCGCATGTGAATAAAACGGCCAAGTGCAAGTCGGACTCGCGCACGAAGGGTTCCGTACCATTACGCAAAAAACCGGGCAAGTGCGAGTCGGACTCGCGCACGAAGGGTTCCGTACCATAATGCAAAAAAAAAAAAAAACAAAAAAAAAGCAAAAAAAAAAAACGGTCACCCATCCAAATACTGACCACTCCCGACGTTGCTTAACTTTGGTCAAAAATCACGTTTGTTGTATGGGAGCCCCATTTAAATCTTTATTTTATTCTGTTTTTAGTATTTGTTGTTATAGCGGCAACAGAAATACATCATCTGTGAAAATTTCAACTGTCTAGCTATCACGGTTCGTGAGATACAGCCTGGTGACAGACGGACGGACGGACGGACGGACGGACGGACAGCGAAGTCTTAGTAATAGGGTCCCGTTTTACCCTTTGGGTACGGAACCCTAATTACTGATAGCATCTGATAGCAAAGTCCAACCAGAGATATATATAACTCCGTATAAGATAAATAAAGTCTAAGAAAAAAACGTGCCTCGGACGGCCAAGGAAAAGTCATTCTCGAATAGATGGCGCCATTACCTTTGGCCTATTCTCGGCTAGATGGCGTTAACGACACCGTTTGGTATTTAACAATTTTAACACATATCAGTGAAAGAACATGGGTCAGTATGGAACATTAAAAATTAAGAATCATTTATCCGTAAACATATTTTGATTTTTAGGGTTCCGTACCCAAAGGGTAAAACGGGACCCTATTACTAAGGCTTCGCTGTCCGTCCGTCCGTCCGTCCGTCCGTCCGTCCGTCCGTCCGTCCGTCTGTCACCAGGCTGTATCTCACGAACCGTGATAGCTAGACAGTTGAAATTTTCACAGATGATGTATTTCTGTTGCCGCTATAACAACAAATACTAAAAACAGAATAAAATAAAGATTTAAATGGGGCTCCCATACAACAAACGTGATTTTTGACCAAAGTTAAGCAACGTCGGGAGTGGTCAGTACTTGGATGGGTGACCGTTTTTTTTTTTGCTTTTTTTTCGTTTTTTTTTTTGCATTATGGTACGGAACCCTTCGTGCGCGAGTCCGACTCGCACTTGCCCGGTTTTATTTTATACATTTTCAACTTTATTTTAAGTTTTAATCGTGTGTCGATAGATGGCAGTAAATGTACCGTGACTACAAAATTGACAATGACAGGACCCCTCTATACTATCTATTCTTTTTGGTCCAACTTTGCTATCCGTTAGTGCAAAGTAAGCCTTTCCGAGCTGGTGTGAGCAAGTTCTGAAGCATTAATCGGTGCAATGCAGTCGCATCTGGAATTTAACTTTAAGTATATGACGAACCTAATCCCGCATCAATCTGTGACAAGCAATAATATGTAATCATGTAATTAGGGCCACGACACATGCCTTATTAACATACACACACGACACTGCTGCTACCATGAGGTTACCAATATCGGGATAAACAAAATACCATACATTTTTAGAGCACCGCGATAAGTTTGTATTTTTTATTAAATATGTACTCGTATGTAATGTATGGTTGATTATGTAGTATTTTTAAAACCTGATAATTTTATAGGTCCTATTGGGGCCTTTGTCTACCTCTTATTAGAACGCAACGGGGGTAGCCCTATACTCTGTATCTTTAGGTATCTAATTAAATAAAAGTAAACAAAATCTACCCTCAAAAGGCTCCTTAAGCCAGTTGAGGGTAGATAAAAACATTACATGAACACGTCATGCTCCCTGGAAACCCCACTGTCTGTTTTGTGATTTATTGAAACGTAATGCTGATGTACACAATATGTACTGAATTAGTACATACTTAAAAAAAATTGTACCTCAATAGATCGAGAGTACAATTAACTCAATTCGGACTTGCTGTAGAGCATCTCCCCAGCAACCCCAAAATTTTATTAAAGAAAATTCACGTAAATACTTACTTTTTAGCAAAAACCACGCCTAAAAAAAATTGTACTGCAGTTTTTAACGTTGATCGAGTTAGCCATGGCTAGTTAAATTACCTAATTGTCGCCAGGACGCAAGCGCCTCTAGCCGACTTCTCAAACGTACGAAACTTTGTATTTTTATATAGGTACAATGAGATACACACATTTTATTTATGTTATGAACTTGGTTTCTGGTGAGAGTTCCAATGTTTTCTTGTCAACCAGCAATGGTGTAGTTGCATTGATCATAAACGTATGTACTTATTTTTAGTCGTACCTACGTGTTTTTACATGACATTATTGAAGTATCTTGATAACATTAAAACGAAGATTAGGTACTTTTATTTTTATTGCTAGGTAGGTACTTATAGGAGTTATAATTCATAAAACCATATTTTTTATCTCATTTTAATTGTTAAGCGTAAAATATCACATACGACAAGAAAACATAATAATCAAATCGATTGAAAACTATTTTTAAGTTATCTTATTGACAAAATATCATCATCTAAACATAATATAAACCCATATAAACATTATCACCTAAACATATATAAAACTCGATTGACTTTTTGCATTTTTAATAAAATTAAATATTGATGTAAATAAGTATGTTTGATTGAAATGGTTTACCAAAATTTGTTTTATGTACCTTTGTCTTGAGATCATCATAGCAGTACCAGAGAAGCGCTGGTGGCCTAGAGAAGCGCTGGTGGCCTAGCGGTAAGAGCGTGCGACTTGCAATCCGGAGGTCGCGGGTTCGAACCCCGGCTCGTACCAATGAGTTTTTCGGAACTTATGTACGAAATATCATTTGATATTTACCAGTCGCTTTTCGGTGAAGGAAAACATCGTGAGGAAACCGGACTAATCCCAATAAGGCCTAGTTTCCCCTCTGGGTTGGAAGGTCAGATGGCAGTCGCTTTCGTAAAAACTAGTGCCTACGTCAAATCATGGGATTAGTTGTCAAGCGGACCCCAGGCTCTCATGAGCCGTGGCGAAATGCCGGGATAACGCGAGGAAGGAGATTTAATTTTATTAAAAATGCAAAAAGTCAATCGAGTTTTATATATAAACTGAAATAAATGTCATATACTAAGAAAAAGTGACCAAGGCCTCCAGTTTATAATTTATATAGTAGTGTTTCTACTTGATAAAAACAAATTAAAATATTTTCTGAAAAATAATTTAATTTGTTCAAATACTTCATAGAGTTTTATATATGTTCAGGTGATAATGTTTATATGGGTTTATATTATGTTTAGATGATGATATTTTGTCAATAAGATATAACTTAAAAATAGTTTTCAATCGATTTGATTATGGTTTCTTGTCGTATGTGATATTTTACGTTAAACAATTAACAATGAGATAAAAATATGGTTTTATGAATTATAATTCATATAAGTACCTACCTAGCAATAAAAATAAAAGTACCTAATCTTCGTGTTAACGTTATCAAGATACTTCAATAATGTCATGTAAAAAACACGTAGGTACGACTAAAAATAAGTACATACGTTTATGATCAATGCAACTACACCATTGCTGGTTGACAAGAAAACATTGGAACTCTCACCAGAAACCAAGTTCATAACATAAATAAAATGTGTGTATCTCATTGTACCTATATAAAAATACAAAGTTTCGTACGTTTGAGAAGTCGGCTGGAGGCGCTTGCGTCCTGGCGACAATTAGGTAATTTAACTAGCCATGGCTAACTCGATCAACGTTAAAAACTGCAGTACAATTTTTTTTAGGCGTGGTTTTTGCTAAAAAGTAAGTATTTACGTGAATTTTCTTTAATTAAATTTTGGGGTTGCTGGGGAGATGCTCTACAGCAAGTCCGAATTGAGTTAATTGTACTCTCGATCTATTGAGGTACAATTTTTTTTAAGTATGTACTAATTCAGTACATATTGTGTACATCAACATTACGTTTCAATAAATCACAAAACAGACAGTGGGGTTTCCAGGGAGCATGACGTACATGAACATGATCAAATAATGTTGGTTAAAGTCAAGTCGTTCAGTGACTGATCCAGGCGGTTTTTGTATTTAGTTGGTTAACCAATAAATGTTATAACTACCCGAAAATTTACAAATTGTATGTTTACTTTTATTTCAATACCTAAAGATACATTTGGCACAGGTTTATACATAGAGTATAAACCTGTGCCAAAAACGTAGTCATCAAACAAAGTACGTAATAAGCCTAGTGAAATTAAACTAACCGTGAATCATTCAAAACTGTTAAAGTATGTAATATTGAAACCTGGCAAAAATACTTTTTAGGGTTCCGTACCCAAAAGGTAAAACGGGACCCTATTACTAAGACTTCGCTGTCCGTCCGTCCGTCCGTCCGTCCGTCTGTCTGTCACCAGGCTGTATCTCACGAACCGTGATAGCTAGACAGTTGAAATTTTCACAGATGATGTATTTCTGTTGCCGCTATAACAACAAATACTAAAAACAGAATAAAATAAAGATTTAAATGGGGCTCCCATACAACAAACGTGATTTTTGCCCGAAGTTAAGCAACGTCGGGCGGGGTCAGTAGTTGGATGGGTGACCGTTATTTTTTTGCCGTTTTTTGCATTATGGTACGGAACCCTTCGTGCGCAAGTCCGACTAACACTTGCCCGGTTTATTGCGTAATGGTACGGAAGTTACGGAACCCTTCGTGCGCGAGTCCGACTCGCACTTGGCCGGTCTTTTAATGACATAAATTTATCAGTCGACTGTATGTTGTAAATGGTTGTATTGAATTTTTTGGAAAGTAAAATGTATGCACTTGCACACCACGCAGCTTGGTCACCGTACAAATACCAACAATCGCGTGACATGCCGGTCCTATGGGAACTGCGGAATAGCGCCTAAATCTGGAAGAATGCCTTAAATTGCGGCCGTCCTCACACCGAATCCAAGACAGTCCAGACAATCATGGAAACTAGATTGCATAGGTACCTATTTCAGGATATTTTTCCCTAAAGGATGATTCACGTTAGACCGGGCCGTGGCCGGCCCGGAGCTTCGTTTTCTATGGAAAGCATCACGTGATCAGCGTACAGCCGTCATAGGAAATGATATGTCGGACGCCTCGGTCCGGGCACGGCGTGAGTCAACCTTAACCTCGTTGTAATAAAAAAAATACTTATGTTAGAAGTATATGTAAATAGAGGTTAAACTAGCAAAAAGTTTGAATAAACTTTAATCCGATGTCCTGTAGTTTTAATAAAACTATTCTCTTTTTGGTAGGTATCCAGGCAATAACTGTTAAAAAATTGTTAAAATAATTCGACCGTGCCATAAAAACGAATTAGTCATATAATTCACCAAAATAGGCTAAATAATTTTGACGCTACTATGGAATACACGACAAGAACATAGAGTTAGACCAAGACAAGTCTGCAACGGTTTGATAGCACACGCAGTGCAAGTGTTATTTTAAACGTCAATCTTCTATTAAATTATGTCCTGATTTTATGAGTCCGCCTTTTGTATTCATAAACGCGCTACAAACCTCAATTAGCTAATAATCGTTTGTCTTTATCTGTCATTTTGACTTATAACTGTAAGAAAGGGATAAAACATAATTTAACTAAATCAGGCCCGTAAAGTTTTATGAATAAGGGGCTAAATAAATAAACAATTAAATATTCGGTGTGAGCGACGGCTCAAATTTGCCCTGACTAATTTGGCGGGCCGGGCTATCATTTCGGTGCTAGGTTAGGTTTGGGTTGTCGTGACTTTCGCCACGATCGACGGCCCGAGTGGGCGGACTTTTGGCGTTCACGGCGCCAACGGCTTCTAATTTTTCTACCAAGGAGGCTTCTTCTTCTTCTTCTTGTTAGGGGCTATATTGTGACGGATTGTCACTTGGCCGTATCAATCTAGGAAAAACAGCATCTGTCTGGTCGGTGTGATCGATTGTTAAAGGGCAATTAAATAAATAGATTGCGAGTATATACTCACATCGTATATTATCCTTTTTCACATAGTGAAATAAAATGTCACATCATGTTTATAGGTTGTGTGCTCGGCTAAGGTCGGAGCAAAAAAAGAAGGAATCATAGATAATGCAGATCTACTTATATAGTTTGTCATAGACATTACGTAAGGGCTACACAGACGTTCTAACATATATAAGACTCTACAGCCTATGTATCACTGCGACCATCCCTGATCTATTGTGATCGCCATCTACTACAACTCTCGATCCAAACCTGCAACTTCAAACAGCTGCAGGATCTTTTTGATCTCGACAGACTTTAACTCCTCCGGGCGCAATATGTGTCTGCCGAGGATTAAGTTACGAGTGCGCATTAGGCAAGGGCACTCTGTGAGGATGTGCAAGGGCATCTCCTCTGCCTCCACACAGAGTCTGCACCGCCCCATGTCACGTTTCCCCATAGTGTGCATGTGCTTATTTAGGCCGCAATGCCCAGTAAGCACCCTTACCATGTTGCAAGGAGGCTTGCTGTTCGCTTGTGTACGAACCGTCTGATGGTGAGCGGACACCGCAGACTATGGAGATCTAGTTTGAGATGTAACCTGAACAAAAATGCAGGGCCACAGCCTACACAGTGTAATCTCGAGCGCTCTTAGAACTTTGTCATAAGAACACAATACTTAATTCGTACATATGTATACCTACAGACTATGAATAAAGATAAGGTATGAAGCGCCCTATTCTCTCTTGTGAAAATATGAAATTTTACAATATTCGGGTATTTTATTTTCAAATCTAAGGATGGTAGAGTTAGACCAAGAAAAGTCTGCAGCGATTTTGATAGCCCACGCAGTGCAACTGTTATTTTAAACGTCAAACTTCTATGAAATTATGACGTATAAAATAAATAACACTCGCGCTGCGTGGGCTATCAAAATCGCTGCAGACTTTTCTTGGTCTAACTCTACAGGCGTGTCTTACCACGACTCTGACACTGACATATTCGCTAGCGTAACTTACCTACTTCCTATGCATCTCGCTTGTATGTACTGGCATATTAGTGCGAGCGAGTCTTTATTTGTAAAGATGTAAATAGAGCATTGCGCATTGATCTGCAATTACTGCATCCGTGCAATAAAACGACATTTCCGGTGCTTTGTCAGATACTTACATTTATTGTAACGGGAAAGGCTACACTATAGATAAATCTGCGATCATCTTACCAATGAGTTTATCGGATTCGGTACTTATGTGCGATATATCATTTGGGTCAATTTTTGAAGAGGGTGTTTTTTCGACATTTGTATGGCATTTTTTTATTTTTGAAAAATCTGATTTATAATCATCGTTTTAGGAAGGGTTCTTAACAACAAAAAATATACTGTAGGAGGCACCTCTGTACTTTTTATAGTTAGCTAGATATGGACGTTTAAAGATCGACATTTGTATGACACTAGTTAGCCATTTGTAAGGCGCTTTTGACATGTATAAGGCATATTTTCGACATTATATGGCAGTATCAACATGTATATGCCACTATTTATTATTTTTGTTGCATTTATAAGACCCTGACGACATTTGTATAACACCTTCTCGACATCTGTATGGCACTATGTCGACATTTGTATGCCGCAATCAACATTTATACGGTCAAAATAGCCGTATAAATGTCGCCATACTAATGTCGCGACATGTCGCCAATAATATTTTTTAGCGATATTTCCTACACAATACAACCGATTCACTTATTTATTTTACTATATATTTTAACACTATATTTGCAACTATTATTATAAAATAAACATTTTTATTCCAACTATGTACCAACGTATTAAGCGTCCATACAAATGTCATTGTAGTCGTACCAAAATATATCGAAAGAGATTTTTATCTGTTTTTAAATATTTTAAACTGTTTCCGGGTCTACATTTGATGTCAATCGATGCCCAACTAACCGCACTATTCTGCCCTCCTAAGGTAAAAAGCCGTATTTGCATTCAATTTTCATACAAATTGAATGCAAATACGGCTTTTTAGCTTAGGAGGGCAGTATTGCGTTGTAAATTTAATCTAACCGTTATTCAATAGACAAAGAAGATTATAGGGGGTATATTTAAGTCATAACAAAACAGGTGCCGCGCGGGACAGCGATAAAAAGGCTTCCCTTGTTTTATTAAATAACGCATTAATTTATCAATATGATTAAATCAATTCTCTAGAAAATGCTCTTTATAGAAATACAAAGTTGTTTATAATACGTTGCCTACATCCAAAGTTATGATTTTTTTTATTGCGCGATGTCGCCACTGGGACACGCGAAAAACGGCAAATTTCGCCGTTTTTGGAACTTCAAATACGATTTTGTCAGGAAAAAAATAATATTTTAGGTACACTTGTGCATTATTTTTAAAGCTTATAATACACTGAATGAAAATATATACATACCCAGTCTTTTAGTCCTATGGACTTCGAGTTTTAGCCGCGGGACAGCAAAAAATGCCTATTTGAAAATTGACCCATTTGATGAAACTGCAAATCCAATCCTTTAAGTACCTTAAAAAGCATTTACCTACTCGTAACTCAACAACAAGTATAAAACTAATGGGACTATATTCATAAATAAATATTTGTCAGTGAACTGATCTCTCTCTCAATCTGTCTCTTTAAAAAAAAGTCTTATTACACATGTTTTGTTCTGTTGCTATTCTGTCCAGTCTCTATTTTAGTTTTAATTTTGTTTCTGTTTAAGTCTTAAGTGTTTTTTTTCGGTGCCCTGAAGACCAGTGTCGTGTCTATTAATAGACGTGGCTTACGCTGAACGGCATCCTATTTGTTGGTAGTTATGATTAATTAGTTAATTACTTTGTTTTAATACTTAATGCAGTATATTTTTAATGCCAAATAAATAAATATTTTTTTCTATTGAGTTGGTATCCTTTGCCGAACTGCGACTGATATAGTCGCAATTCGGCAAAGGAAGTCGTATGCGATTTCCGATACATTGTAGCATTTGATTGATCGATTGAATTCGTTCCTACTTAGCCTTGAATGATCTAAAATCGCATGCCATTTGTTGCAACGTTTTTAGATGCCTTTATGTACAGTAATAGCTCGGCGGTGGTGTATGGCACGAGCCGGTGTTGCCAGTGTAATAAGAAAACGGACGCGCCCGCGGCGCCCGCGCAGCCACCGGCCTAGGGACGAGCGCTATCGATACTAGTGTCGACAGTAGGTAGAGTACATGTAGTGCATTTTCTTCGTATTTTCTCGGAAATGTTCGTAATTGCCATGCTACTTCAGTCAACGTCAGTACTTTTTGTACCGAGACTGACTGAAATAGAAAGACACGTTCGTACGTTTCCGTAAAAATACGAAGGAAAATAATTATGCACTACATATGTACCTACTCATTTACTCTTTTTAGACAAGTGTAACAATTGATTTAATTACTGAGTGTTAGTTTTTGTATAGATCTTCTAACTTATTTTGGGATAGGGAGTCGGTTCAATATTTACATACCTAGTACATATGACCCAATCACCAGGCTCAGTAGTGTCAAAGTTACGGTAGAAAATGTAACACACGTGTGTGTACTCAGCAGTTTATGTATGTACATGCATAAACTGCAAAAAAAGTTGACGCTCATCTTCATCTGAAATGATTTTCGTATTCCCTATTACTTAATAGTTTTCTAAAAAAATATTCGTAAAAAAAATGTTATGTGACAGATAATATAATCGTTAGCACGAGCGTTTATTATAAATTAAAGCTATCAAGTCCTTGTCATTTCTAATAATATATTTACAAACCTGTCTAAATTCTTCCTCTAAGACTTTCTCTTTTCAACAATTTAAGTTTTTTAAGTAAAAAACACTAGACCCTTTAGTGTCATGCATCGACTGTCGATAATCAAAATTTTTATCGACTAATCAAGCCCTAACATAAAAATATAAACCAAAATCCCCTCAGGCGACTGGCAACATTCATTTCGGAATATTAATAAGCCGCGTGCAGCATTACCCCGTATTTCACATCTTTTCTCTTTCTTTCTTGTTGTTAATCCGTATGTCGGTGCTGCTCTAATGTTCAAAAGTCGTATAATGACGATCGTTGCTTGTAAGATGGTAGATTGGTGAGTTTTATGCTCTGAATTTTATGTTATCCGAGATATATGTATGGTAGCAGGTTTTCTTGTGCAGCTTGTATGTATTAATAGCCGTGTCGGATAGGTTCATGTTTAGATTAAAAGATAACCAAAAAGCGTGTTATTTAAGTTAGGTAGTAACTAGGTACCTTAGTTAAACTTGGTCAAGCAGATCTTGTCAGTAGAAAAAGGCGGCAAAGATGAAAAATGTAGGCGCGAAGGGATATCGTCTCAAAGAAAATTTGAATTTCGCGCCTTTTTCTACTGACAAGATTTACTTGACCATCTATATCAGACAATTCTAGTCCAATGTGGTGTTTAGCAATAATGTGTCAACCCACATTTGTTACGCAATAAGATGCCAACTCAAAAAAATTACGCTTAAAGTTGACATTTTACGCTTAAAGTCGCGATTTTAGCACTTATTAAGTACTCATGATTGAAACTTTCATTCATTTACAAATTTGAGGCCAATTTCACAACACCAATCACCGTACTATGAGGAAACTATAGAATTATAAGTTTAATCATTCAATCATTTCATCGAGGCACTTAGTATTTGGCCCTCGGCTGCTGTCAACTATAGGTATAATAATGTAACAATCGGGTACGATTAAAAGTTAATTGTACGGTTCGTCTATTAATCGAGTTTGGATTGAGATTTCATTGAATAATTAGTTTTTATGATATGGCAAACGCGCTCATGATTCTGATGGGAAGCATTTACCTACCTGTAATACAAATGGGGTTACAAATGTGTTACAGTAGGGCTAATATGGCCGGCTCTTTATCATTTGTCGCCATGCCTGTCACGTTCTAACAAATACGTTAGTGCGAAAGTGACGCATGGCATGACAGGTGATAAAAACGCGACCATTGATGCCGATGCAGGACTTTATGGAAGTAGATACCTACGCTCATTTCTTGAAGGTTTGAAGGTCGTATAGTTAATTTCATTATGATTGCCGAGCCTATACTTACACCTTAAAAACAAAGTCCCCCGCCGCGTCTGTCTGTTTGCGTGTATGTATTGTTCGCGACAAACTCAAAAACGACTGAACGGATTTTCATGCGGTTTTCACCTATCCATAGATTCTTGAGGTTGAGTTGTATAATTTGTTAAGGTTTTATATAACCCGTGCGAAGCCGGGATGGGTCGCTATGTTATTTAATCACTCGTAGGTATATGCCCACAACATGGCATGTATATGGTATGTTGTCTTGGTCTGCATAAAAGTCTGTCCATAAGAACTTTGTCTACTGCGTCGCTAGGACGCTCGGAGTAGCCCGACCGTCCGACACAAGGGGCAGCTAATTTCCCACCGCGGTAACCGGCTTACGAGTCCCCGGAGAAATTCATATGGCGCTGAGAACAAAAATCAACACTCGAGAGCCCGCGCTCATTTGAGGGATGTGTGTGGGGTGGATGCGGCAACTGGCTATCGGCCCTATTCGAATAATGTTTCTAAGAAGTTATAGCGATACGATACCGATCTGTCAGTGTCAAAGAAGAAGTGTCACTTTTGACACAGACAGATCACCATGACCATGACAGATTGACCATGTAGTAAAAGACAAGAGGCTTGGTCAAACACTGATTTATTTCAGCTACCCACATATGATCATATCTAAGACTAAGAACTACCTACATATTGTTAATGTAATTCTACATTAACAATCGTAGGTATCCCGGCGTTTTTCCATGTATCATGGGAGCCTGGGGTCCGCTTTGGCAAATATACAAACACTTTTTATGTACCGACATTAAGCAAGATGCCATGATAAGCGTGTCAGTAGCGTAAGTTTGCTAAAGTACGAAGTGCTTCTGGTCTATTAGATATTCGTAGCCATTTTCAAAATTATCCCGCTTTCGAAGTTACCCCAATGAACCTTACTAGAGTTCGTTTTTTTTAGCATTAGAAAGAACTTGAAAGAAGGTAAGCGATCTTGGCATGTCTTTTAAGTGAAAAACGCTTTTTAAAAATCAGTAACTATTACTTATGAAAGCAGAAGAATATAAAAGATCGTATTATATTCATAATTGTTACATATTTGCCGTAACTTATTTATAAAATGTGTTTTTCCATTAAAAGACACATCAAGATTGTTTACCTTATTTCTAATGCTAAAAAAAACGAACTATAGTGCCGTTGCTCGACTCGAAACGCGCCGCAATTGATGCAAAGAGTACAGTCGCCTGCAATAATACGTTACACAACAAAGGCCGCAAAAATATCTGATACGATCTTATTTGTAGAGCCATAAGAGCGTCTCACATATATTTGCGGCCTTTGTTGTGTAACGTATTAAGACGAAACAGGAGCTGAGTTTTAAATATTTTAGGTAAATATACCCGTCTCGCTAACGGAAGCGGCACCTAAAAGTAGTGCGATAAGGACAAGGCGAAAAATCCTGCGTAAAAATCTCAAAAATCGAGGTTTCGTACTCCTCTGTTTCCTCCTCCAAAACTTAACCAATCGTAACCAAATTTGGAAATCTAAATGATTATGAAATTATCTGTGTCGGACCGTTTTGCTTTTTTGGCTATTTGATATCAGTTTTGAATGCCACGCCTCTCATTGCGGCATAGTCAATTAGGCCATTTTGGCCATTTTTGAAGGGCTCTAGCGCCTTAAAAAACAAAAATATAAAAAAAAGGAAAACGGTCCGACACAGATATTGACAATATTAATCTGTGTTGAAAAAACCATTGCTCTAGCTTCAAAAACCACGGAGGAAAACGAGGAGTACGTTTGTATGGAGAAATGACCACTCCCGTTGGCTCTTAATGCAGGTGACTGTACGTAATGTAACCGCTCCCACCATAGAAAAACTGCCGCATCCGCATCTCTGGCTCAATGTCAAAATGTCAAGTGTCACTCAAAATTGGCGGCATGTTGACAGAGAGGATTACGCCATGAATATGTATCGAGATTACTTTCTATTCACTTTACGTATTTACTCGGCAGGAGCTTATTTTTGGCCAATTTCGTTTGGTAATTTTATTCCCATGATAGTTTGATTAGTACGGGCCCCTAAAACTATAGGTAAGGTTCTAGTGCTCGACATGCTAATGCCCAATAAATGACACCTTGCTGTCACCTCTATTGACAATGACTTAAGTTTCAAGATGACATGTACAGCATGTACTGGGACCGCGTCGAGCACCAACCAATACGTTTCTGTTTCTTATTTTTGAGATGTGTTAGTTACAGAAACTAATTTTATTTTGAAATTATCGGTTTTCGACATGTCGATTCAGTCCGCATTTGTATTGATTCAAAATTACTTAGATAATAACTTATTATGTAAGAAAATTTCGATTTGTTCTGAGGCTTTCTAGATCTGACGTGAATAGAGGTTAGGCATATGTGGCATAAGAGGCAAGTCATTGTAAAACGAGCTCTGTGGACTCCGCACCCCCCACCACACTTTCTCAGAGCGCATAATATTAATTAGGCCCTGGTTACACATTGATTAGTGTTTAGTGCGAGTTCATACAATTTCTATTTGGGTTAAACTTTAGTAGCATGGATAAATAGGCTCTAACAAGTCTAACAGCCATTGAAAAAAACCACTTGAATTTGGAATCGGTTGCAAATAAATGAGTTTTACGGCTGTATTCTTAATGTTTAGCAGCAACACTCAGTCTACCCACCCCCTATAGCTACCTCTAGTTGTCGATGCCGACTTGACTGCTTTAATAAAGGGCATCACTGGGCAAACATGGCCGCGTGCCTCCGCCGGCTGTCACGTGACCACAGAGCAGATAATAAACTGTCATTCCGATCGCTTACAGAACACGAGCGGGATATCCGGGTGAATTTCAAAATGGCGAAGTCGTATCGTCGCGAGAATAGTTTTTTGCTCATTAGTGTTTAAAGTGTACTTTTGATAGCTTTAACAGTGGAATAATAAATCTGGGGGCCTTCTCTTCTTGTCTGTCACTCTGATTATGCCTTAACTGGAGTAAAAGGGAAATTTCGCTACCATGGAATTTATATGAAACTCTAGCATGTGACGTCACAATCAAATTACCTACTCTTTATAGTTTTACACGGGTTTTAAAATAGAAATTGTGTCTAAAAATAACTCCTGTCTACGTTTCTCTATTAATCTTCTGGTGCTTTATTGCATGCATCGCCTAAAATAATTTATTTTCAATACACTCAAATACCCTATTTGCCAACTTCGGTGTTCGCGGTAGGCCCTGATGTCCAGAGCATATGCAAAGTGCCTCGAGATCAAGATTTACTGGGTTGCCAGTAAACTAGGCTAGCATGTGCAAACAATACGACCACTGAGCAGAGATCGCTCGCGCGCGAAATTGACTATGCCCTTCGCGTTTTTGATGTCACTAAATTAAAATGGCGGTCAGTTGTGTGTGAACGCGGGTAAACTAGTGGAAAACTGTTAAGGGAAAGGAAACCTCTGACATATGTTTTCTATGCTCTATCACTTTTAGCAGTGGCGGATTTCCAGTCGTTGCCGCCCTAGGCCCCAGGCCCTATAGGCGCCCCTTTCGCAGCACCAGCGGCCTACTGGGCCTTAGGGCAATTCCGCCACTGACTCATAGAGTTTTTACTTCAGTGATCGGAATTAATTTTGAATTTCGTAAATACATGGCTTTGGAAAAGTGCTTAGGTACCTACGTCAATTTGGCTCTATTAGCATGTTTTTAGAACTTGGGCGTAGGTATATAGGAAATCTACTAGGCAATGTGATTGTTAAAATTAATTTATAAGGTAAACGTACTGGTGCTCGACGCGGTACCAGTACATGTCATCTTAAAACTTAAGTCATTGTCAATAGAGGTGACAGTAAGGTGTCATCTATTGGGCATTAGCATGTCGAGCACTAGTACGTTTACCTTATTTGTGGTGTTCCATGGAAAGCTTATTTAACTTGTTTAGGGATTTCTCTTCTTATTCTTAATCTAAATCATGCTTCGAATATAAAAAAACCTAATGTAATGAATTGATATTTTTGAATTTCAACCACTCGATTTCATGTATGTGGTTCAATAATATTATCTCCACTACTAGGCACTTAAATTCTACTAATGCAATTGAAAACGAGTGGTCAATATACCACTAGATTTCCAATTTCTATCGCTCGTATTTCAAAAATTAGCATTTCGCCGTTTTCCACCGATTTACAAGTAACGAAACCGAGCGATCGAAATTCAAAAATCGCTCGGAAGATAAAGGTAAAACGTGTAAAGAGTAACGTCATGTGATCATATTATCTAGGCTACCATGCTTTAATGCATATGAATTAAACACAGTTAAACCAATTTTTAAACAAGCAGATGCGAGCGATATTCCAAATTTTATATTAAAGGAAAAAATGGAAAAAAAATTACGCTTCCGGCAGGACTTGAACCCACAACCACCGCAATTCGTGCGTTTGCTCTAACCAATTGAACACATTTCAATTGTTGTTTCTGTTGTTTTTTTAAATACAGTTCTTAAGTTTTTTATCTGTAAAATATGCTAACAAGTCTTGTATTAAAAATGCATTTCTATGCATATCAAAAATCTAAATATACTCAAACTTACCCTTTACCTTATCGCTACTTATTATACCGCGATAAATCATTTAGCATATTCCATACCAATGCAGATAAAACCGCAATTTGAACTTTTACTATAAAACCAGCAATAATTTTAATAAAACGAAATACAAAAGGCCTAAGTCATCAAATGATTTGCGAATTTAGGCCTTTTTTAAACTGTAAGAATGAGACATAAGCCCTATTTAAATAATAATAAATATTACGGAGTCGAACCCGGGACCGTGCGCGTTGCTAATTGAGCCATTTCACAGATAAGTAGATAAAACACGGAATAGGGCAAAACCCTACATTATTCCTATTATTTGCATATAATAACTATGGGGTCCGTTATACGTGACTTCACCCTACTATAACCACCAGTCACAGTCCACGTAAACTCGACTCTATCTCAATTGCATAAGGTTGATATTTAAGTGTATTTCTCGTGTCATAATATTTTTTTAAATGGTTTTATGGAGTGGTTCGATAGGACCCCCTCGGGATTCGAACCCGCGACAGCGCGGAATGCAGTTATGCAGATTATTCGTTGATGACCGATAGCGTTTGATGCGGTGTTTTTGATCGCCTGATTTGGTTAAATGAGGGTATTTGAATGTTCCCTTCAGTTTGTAAGAGGGTGACATTTAGAAAGAATAAATGTCACATTAATACTGTCGTAGTCGGTAAGAAAAGTTTACGAAAATTACTGTAACTACAAAATAGTGGAACAGGTTAGGTTCAAATCGTAATTGTGTCAGGATTGTTGATTAAAGTTATAATCATGGTATAATAATATACTCCGCCTGGTAGGTACTCTCTTCCCGTCTTTTATAGGTCACCTAACTGACACAAGCCTACGTCATCATGCGACAGCGCTATATGATAATATGCGATAGCGCTATATATAGCGGCCATGTTATTGTGACGTAGGCCTGTGTCACTCTGGGAAGAGAAGACCATGTTTTATTAGACTATGGTTTTAATTATGTCTAACTCTTAAAGTATAATGAATATATCAACATGTGTAAATTGGTCGGTGAAATCGTTTTTTTTTTACATTTTACAATGGTCTTGATCTCGACTTGTGATTAAAACGCTTTACTTGGACCCCAGCACACTAGCACACATTGGCTCCGACGCAACCGTAATGTGTGTCAGAAAAGTGCATCATCCGTCCTAACCATGATGATATATAGGTATGATCAAAATAACAATAGGATCAAAACAGACCTCGATCTAGGCTGTTAATAAAACAGGAACCGTTAGCAAAACTGTCAAAAGTACAATTCATGGACGGTATAGGTACCTACTATTTATTTACCAATGATAGATTACACTTTTAACTTTACCACACACAAGCCAAACTAAAACAAACTTGATTTTAAGACCATTAAACACGTCACAAAAAACTATAAAACCACTAATTTCCAAATCTATAAAGCTAAATGGAGAAAAAAGCGGCATTTATAACTTTATCCTTATATTTAAACGATAATTATGGTTTACGTTAACGTTCCAAAATTAAAAGTTCGGTCTCGCGCCACGTATCATTATGTTTGCATTATTGTGTTTTTATTTTGGAACGACCATAGAGTAGAGAAGTGTAAAAATATCCAAAAAACTAAATTAAATGAAAAAAATTGTAAAAAGGTAGTGAATTTTGCCAAGTTTCTTTAAAAAATACGTTGAATATGTTAATAGGTTCTCTAGATTAAATAGTGCCATATAGGTATTATAGGTATGTAGTAGGTAGAAACGAGTGACGACCAAACAATAAAAAAAAACCTCTAAATAGGCTGTTGCGTGTTTGACAGTGTCCGAGACTTAAATTAATAATGAGCTTGTGGTTTTGAAGTGAAAACTTCTTTAGCGGCGCTGGGCAATGAAAGAAAAACTCAATGACATTACATGAAAAAGGTTCTAATTGTACGGGTTGAAATACGAGGATCTCACAGTTACATTCTAACTTTATATCACTCAAATATAATTCAATAAACCTACATCTTGATGAAATCGCTAATAAAAGTGAACTCTAGTACTGGTGAATAAAACTCAAAATATCATGACCAAATATATTTAGATGCGAGGTAACTTTACAATTTCTATTCGAATTTTAAACAATTAACGCTACAAATTTCAATTTCGAATTTTAAACAAGCTCACTGACCAGCAATTTCGGAACTAAAGTTTTTCAATAGAAAGGAGGATGGGTAAATTATACATAGTGCTGCAGACATTTTGGACTAGTCATTGAGTTTTCACTTCTGTCGGCACTCCCGGAGTGCAAACCGTTGTTTTTTTTATTGTTAAATGTTGTTGAAATAAAATCCCTCAATTAATAAAATCCCAGGCAGTGAAACGCACTATTCATGAATATTTAGGTAGGTACCTACCTATACTTTTTCAGTAAAATCACTTGATTAAATTCCTTTATATTTAAACATAGAAATTCAACCATGCTTGTTAAAACAATGTTCAAACTTGGCTCTTTAGTTAATTATACCCTTTTATCCAAAGGCCCCAAAATTTTCGAAATGTGATCGTGCGTTCTGAAGTCTACAGTTCGACCTAAGGTTAAGTTGGGTCACGACTACGACACATCCCAATTAGGGACGATTAGGTGAAATAATTTATGGGGTGCGTTCAGAAACGCGCATTCGTAACAAAAACGTAGAGGAACACCGCCTGGAGGTCTGTTCGAAACTGATAAATATTATCTCAATTTGTTATTTCTGTTGATGCATTCTCGTTGCAGCAGTGGAACGCTGCCTATTAAAGAGTGACCAATTGGCCAGTAATTGCTGATGTATCCTTTATATTATATAGGTACGTAAAAAAACAAAAATAAATTATGCTCTGGTACTAAAATTCAAAATTCCTTGCAAAATCGTTTCTTAAAACAAAAACGTACGGTCGTCCCGTTAATAATTTTGTGGTTATATAAAAAACACCGATGTTTAGTTATTAGAATGATCAATAACGGATTAAAATGAGGTCTTCCAATTTCGAATCCTGCCCCTTGCCGGCATGTTGTGGTGGCGCCAAAATGTTTCTTTTAGTATTTATTTTACGTTAAGTGTTGATTTGCGGACACAGCTTCTTAGAAACTATTCGTTTTTTTGAGGTCAATACTGTTAATCAATTCACTATATGCAAGTGAGTCATAATGACTTATTTTTTTTATTGTATTATCAAGATTTTACGTACGGTAATTGCTTTTTACGAAAAGTAACAAAAAAATAAATAAGGTAGAGATACGTTTCGACTATAATTCACATAATTTTTATCTTTGTGCAGAGTTAGTTGGTCAGACTAAAGGCTTGGCCACATACAGAGCGCGACGCAGCGCCGCGTCCGCGCCGCGTCCACGCCGCGCGACCGCGGCACATGCTAACAGGTTACCGACGTCAAACAGACTGCGTCCCGCCGGTATCACGCCCCGCTTCTGTCGCGCCCCGCGCCGCGCGGCCCCTTGCGTCCGCGCGGCGCGTTCGCAGCGCTGCGCCGAGCGAACGCGGCGGCCCGCCGCGTCGCGCAAGGTCACATCAGTAGGATCGGACGTTAGGCAGCGAGCGGTGCGCCGCGTTCCCGCGCGGCCGCGCCGCGTTCACGCGCGCCCTGAGGGCGTGTTGAGAGCGTGAGGCCGGCGCGATCGGCGCGCGCCCTGTTTGACCAGGCTTCGCGTCGGCATCACGCGGCGCGGACGCGGCGCTGCGTCGCGCTCTGTGTGTGGCCAAGCCTTAATACCTGTTAGCCTGTTAGATATATGTAACCAAATGGAACCAAACGGGATATATGTGGCTTAATTTCTATGCTTTCCTTTTTTATCAGAAAATTCAACAAAATTTGTGTGATACAAAGGCTCTTATTGCATATGAAGCAGGGTCTTTCTCTGAATGAGAGCTACAAATAAATTCCCTGCAAAGATATTATAGTCTGTCAAACAACTTTGTCAGTTGAATCAAATTTTCTATGGGACGATAACATTTTTTAAATTTGCCGCTTCTGTTGACGGAAATGGCTTGACAGACTATAATATACATATAATAGATTGTGATTTCAAATGCTAATAAACAAAACACTGTTTTTTAACATAAACCATAAACTAAAGAGAAATTGCCAGAAAAAGCTCCAAACGTTGTCCCTGTCATTAATAGTACCGCTCTGCGGTTATTAAAAAAAATAGCGCCGCCCATCACGATTCACGCGTTTTTCAAAACTTTGGATTTGGAACGTTCTTGTTTATTTGTTTTTTATGTTGACAGCACTGGATTTAAGGTGCGTGGATTTTCACACGGTGCCCACGGTGGTCAATTGTTTTTTTTAAACGGTACTCGAGTTGTAGAACTTTTAAATTAGAAAATTACTTACATTTTACTTAATTATACATATTCTTTTAGAAAATTTACAATAACACAAACATCCAAATATGCAGAAATCACAAGATAATACATTAATAATTATGTCAATAAAGACTTGTTGGATATTAATGATTATCTGCATTAATATCTAAATTAATTAATTACTATGTTGCCCGTTAATAACGGCGATTTGGCCCAAATATAATATTACCTGTACAGGTAAAGTACTCAGTAAGTTTATTTTTCCATTATCAATAAACAAAACAACAAAATATCTAAATACACCCTTTTAAAGTACCTTTGCCAATCGATAATTTTGTCTTTAGTAAACATAGTAATCATTGATAAATATTATAATAGTAGTTACCGTAACAAAAGCTATTGCCTAGCCCACAAGGGTCACGCTGCGGGTTACAGGCCACAACTTTCCATTCTATGTGACAGATTCAGTTTTACCAACTCGTAATGGTTTTGATCTTAATTTGATATGACCTTAAATCGATCACGTTGATAGAATTGATTGATTGAAATGAAGTGAAGATATGGAGTTTGTCTCACATATTGCTTAAGAGCCCATCAACGTGCACATTAGCGCCGCTGCTAAATAATCGTGATTATTTAAATTCAGTGGCGTGCACTTCATAAAGGCAAAAAGGCACTGCCTACCCTACTATAATTCCGATGTCTATCCTCTTAAACTACTTAATTTAATTTATACTTGATCGTACTATCAGTAATCGATATAACTTAAAACATTCTAAAAATTAATAAGCGCTCCATCTACCGGTTAAGCTTTGTCATCAAGTCATCATCTATAATAATTCTACGCGACGAAGTTTACACCACGCGGCACTAGCGCCGCTACGTGCCTTGCACGGCAAAGACAGAAAACATTTCCGTCTAAATCTTTCTATGTGTGCCTTCGTCGTTACGCGGTTACAGTGTAGTGGGCCTTCCTATAAGTACGAGCACACAATTATACAAGTAACGCACACATTTAGACGCAATAGGCAGTGTCTTTCGTACCAAACCTAAACGAATGACGCCCGAAAGTTTCCGAATAGTTCCGATGTTTATGTGACTATTTTAAAAAGTAGCATTTGCTATGGTAATTTAGTGCAAATACGAGACTATTTTTTTATTCGTTTACAGTATTTGGTTAAGTTTATTTTCATTTTTTATTCGGTCGCCATTGTTTGTTTGTTTTGGTGAGTTTATGAGATAACAGTTAACAGTTGCCGGAAATTATAAAGTGCGATTAGTGAAAAAATGGATAATTTAACTGTGAAAGTTGTGGTGGGTGTGTGTGTGTGCAAACTATTAAAAATGATGCGTTTTCGAAGCTTTCGTTTAGCCAAAAAAAGAAGTAATTGAAAAGACTTGACAACAATATGAAAACCATCACGCAATTTTTTTGGTGAGTTAGTAGCTCTCATTTTTTAAGGATCCGTATCCAAAGGGTAAAACGGGACTCTATTACTAAGACTCTGCTGTCCTTCCGTCCGTCCGTCTGTCATCAGGCTGTATCTCACGAACCGTGATAGCTAGACAGTTGAAATTTTCACAGATGTATTTCTGTTGCCGCTATAACAACAAACACTAAAAACAGAATAAAATAAAAATTTAAGTGGGGCTCCCATACAACAAACGTGATTTTTGACCGAAGTTAAGCAACGTAGGGCGGGGTCAGTACTTGGATGGGTGACCGTTTTTTTTTTTGCCTTTTTTTGCATTATGGTACGGAACCCTTCGTGCGCGAGTCCGACTCGCACTTGCCCGGTTTTCTGATATAATTTTGCTTACCCAGTCCCAAATCTCTGTGCACGCGACTGCACCGGTACCAATCAACCATGCAACTAAACCACTTCGTGTTTAGGCTCGTTTGATTCGTCTCAACAAGATCTTTGACACAAGATAGTACTCAGGGTCTGATGATGGAGCCGGCAGGTGGTCACCGGTACCAATCAACCATGCCACTAAACCACTTCGTGTTTAGGCTCGTTTTATTCGTTTCTATAAGATCTTTGACACAAGATAGTACTCAGGGTCTGATGTTGGAGCCGGAAGGTGGTCACCGGTACCAATCAACCATGCAACTAAACCACTTCGTGTTTAGGCTCGTTTGATTCGTCTCAACAAGACCTTGGACACAAGATAGTACTCAGGATCTGATGATGGAGCTGGAAGGTGGCCACGGGTACCAGTCTACCGTGTAACTGAACCACTTCGTGTTTGGGCTCGTTTGATTTGTCGCAACAAGATCTTTGACACAAGGTAGTACTGAGGGTCTGATGATGGATCCGGAAGGTGGTCACCGGTACCAATCAACCATGCAACTAAACCACTTCGTGTTTGGCTTCGTTCGATTCGTCGCAACAAGATCTTTGACACAAGTTAGTACTCAGGGTCTGATGATGGAGCTGGACTGTGGCCACGGGTACCAGTGTACCATGTAACTGAACCACTTCGTGTTTGGGCTCGTTTGATTCGTCGCAATAAGATGTTTGACACAAGATACTACTCAGGGTCTGATGATGGAGCTGATGATGACAGACAGGTACCCGTCGCCACCTTCGCGCTCCATCATCAGACCCTGAGTACTACCTTGTGTCAAAGATCTTGTTGAGATGAATAAAACGTGCCTAAACACGAAATGGTTTAGTTGCATGGTTGATTGGTACCGGTGACCACCTTCCGGCTCAAACATCAGACCCTGAGTACTATCTTGTGTCAAAGATCTTGTTGAAACGAATAAAACGAGCCTAAACACGAAATGGTTTAGTTGCATGGTTGATTGGTACCGGTGACCACCTTCCAGCTCCATCATCAGACTCTGAGTATCACCTAGTGTCAAAGATCTTGTTGAGACGAATCAAACGATCCTAAACACGATGTGGTTTAGTTGCAGGGTTGATTGGTAATGGTACCTTCCAGCTCCATCATCAGACCCTGAGTACTGTCTTGTGTCAAAGATCTTGTTGAGACGAATCAAACGAGCCCAAACACGAAGTTGTTTAGTTACATGATAGACTGGTACCCGTGGCCACCTTCAAGCTCCATCATCAGACCCTGTGTATCTTCAGTGTCAAAGATCTTGTTGAGACGAATCAAACGAGCCTAATCATGTTACTACATGGTTGATTGGTATCCGTGACCACCTTAATCATCATCAGATCCTCAGTACCAGTTCGTTTTTAAACCCTCGTTGATACAAACTTTACAACCTATAGGTTCCAAATGCAATGACGAAACATGTAAATAAGCGAGTAGGTACCTATAATTTCTTTCGAGTAATATACCTTCATAAGTACAAGTATGGGGCTATTCATAAATTACGTCGTTTCAAATGGGAGGAGTGGGGGGGTCTGGACATCGGATGATGGTAACATGACGTAGGAGGAAACAGATTCATCCGAAGCTTGATTTTTGGATGATTTGAGGGGTGGGGGGGGTCAAAAATCGTCAAAAATAGATGACGTAATTTATGAACAGCCCCTATGTACATTTGCACTGCATTTAGTATTTTCGTACTTACCAAATAACAGTTTTAGAACTTTAAAAGTTAAGTACAGTTAGTGTTGTTATGGTTGATTTCAATATGCTTCGCGAAGGATCAAGAATGTTTAATCCATCATTGTAGTGCGAGTGTGGTAGAAGGGGTCGGCGTACTGAGCTCGCACGGCCTGCCGCAGCGCGTAAAATACCTAAACTCGCTCAACGCCGAAATGTAATAGCGCTCTTAAACAAGAAACTTCAAGACGCCACTCGTTCAAGTAACTTTGAATTTTGAATACCGCGAATATTCCGTTTTTTTCCTCGTTGTTTTTTTTCTTAACTTGTTGGGTCTTGCAAGAGTTGCCAGCGCGCAGTGGTGCGTTCCAATTCTCATTCACGTCCGGAAGATTTTTTGACTTATCGGTAAATTTACCAAATAGTAAATCTATTTAAACGCGAATAAGAAATATACATTATCATAAGTAATTGAATTAATGAAAAGTAATTATAAAATGCCCTTCTTCTGACATTCTTTACCACGCTCGATCATATATTGCTGAAAATAAAAAGATGAAATCCGAACGTACCCTTAAGGGCATAGATAAGAAAAAACCATTCTGTTACAATCATATAAAAGGTATGATGGCCAACATAACGCAAAAATACCTTATGACTAAATTCTTAAAACTAATTATTACACATTATACAAGAACGAATGTATAATTATAACAATTATGTAATATTTCGTTATACTTGGTTATACTTAATCTAGCCTAGGGTGCACCCTTTTACCTCTAAAATGAAAAAAGGTTAACTTAGTACTATAGAATTAAAACAACATTCAGTTTTTTATTTCTTTAATAAACTCCGTTGAATGCTGTGAAAGAAATAATGATTAATTACGTACATATTTTCAAAAGAAAATACGTCAACCGTTACCTTGAGCTCAACCAATTCAAAACTTAATTTGACAACCTCGGCTTCAAGGCCCTTCGAGAGGGATCTACAGATGGAATAGCCAAACCTAATCTGGCTTCCCATCATCAGAAATCTCAGATCATCTCCACCATTTTTGTCGTGCCATCTATACCCATCTAAGTATAATACACTTGCCTGAATCCAATCGGGTATAGATTCGCTTGGGCGACAATATCATATGATGAGTACACATAACACCATGCTACATGAGAGTAGGAGAAGGGGTCACCTACGACCACACTGTTACATGTACAAGTACATTTACTTCCGAGTTGGCATCGCATGTTTCGTATCAATATGAGAGTGCAGTCTACTGGCCTTATCCAGAGTGACTCTCCCGTCCTGTACGATCGGTCGCCTCCAGACTAGGTACTACCATCTAGTACCCTGGTGTCCTACACACCACCTGGACGAGGGGGCGGTGCCCCCTCGGGATCCTCCATATGCCTGCCCCCTAGATCCGGCCCTTATACTCCAACTCATAACCGACCGTACTACATGCGTTATTGCCTGTGTGCTTCCGATACACACTCCGGAAAGCCCCGCCCGGGCTTCCCAGTCCAATATCGAGATTGGACTATGTCTTAGTGAAACTACGTTAACCAAGGACCGTTGGTTAACCCCTTGTTCCACTCCCATGTAGCTAGGATGTCGATTATACAAGCATAAATATGTGTGTAAACACTCACCGGGGCAGGCTCCCGTTACCGCGTGGAGGCGCACCATGTACCGACTCAGTACACCCAGCGCCGTCCTACGCCTCCTGCACGTACCTTCATTTCTTCTCTAATGGCGCCATCGTGCTTTTTCCCGCGATCGGAACTGTCAGCTGTCAGTGTGGCAGTGTTGCCACATGACAAAGTAGTCCTGGTTGATACCACTTACCAACTTACATCGCGCTTGGCGCGACACTCCGGACAACAATGAAGGTTAATGCAGCAGGGCGAGCAGGTGTCGCGTCCACTCCAGGATTTTATCCCTGGCACGTATGGCTGCGATCCGCTTGCTTCTGCCAACGCCTCTTTCCTCTGGCTGTTCCTCTGGTGGTGGGACTTCATTGTGACTGGTCATGTCACACTCTGCCAGATCATCCGCGTCGACCTCCGGTTGTTCAACGAGCACAGGTACGTGATGATCATTCACTCTGTTTGGAACTTCCAACTCCCCGCTGTCCTCTCCAATCTCAGCCGAGCCTCCCGCTACAGGTTCTACCTCAGGCGTCTCGTCATCTACCTCCAGAGGGTAGAGATGGCCAATGGAACGTGTTAAAGTAGAATCGTCAACCTTGACCCTCGCTACTCTACATTCACCATCACTTCCCTTGATCAGCTCGTGGATCTTCCCCACTTTCCAGAGGTTTCTGTTCTTGAGATCCGATTTAACCTGTACAAGGTCGCCTTCTTGTGGTGATCGATGAGATTTAACTCTAGGCTGCTTGGGTGAGTTGTTGTACCTCTCTCTCAGACTAGCAAGATACTGCATGACGAACATTCTCTTAAATTCTGCTAGAATATTGTATCCTCTCTTCCAGCTCTCAAACAGGTCACTCTTTGTAACAGTGTTACAAGTCGGAATATCAGCAGCAGATGGTCTCATAGTCAAACATTGTCCTAGGCTTAAGAAATCTGCCGGGCAGAGAACATGTTCCACATCTGTACCGACTCTGGTCAGTGGTCTTGAATTCAGCACTGTTTCCACTTCCTTTATCACCGTCAGTAACCTGGTATCATTGAGAAGGTGTTTTTCTAGGGTTCTTTTAAGACAATGCTTCACCAAGGCCACAAGCCGCTCGTAAAACCCTCCATGCCACGGTGCTAGTTGACATATGAATTTCCACTGTATGTCATTCTTAACGCAGTATGGCTGTTGTACCATTGCAGCGACCAACTTAAAACAAGTCGCATTATCTGAGTACATCCGTTGTGGTTTGTTTCTACCAGCTATAAACCGTCGCAATGCTAGGAGACATTCTTCAGCCGAGAGGTCCTTCACGATCTCGAGATGTATCGCTCTTACTGTCAAACAAGTGAATAAGGCTACCCAACGTTTCTCTTTACCAGTCTGGGTACTGACAAATAACGGTCCTAGATAATCAACACCAGTGTAAGTAAAGGGTCTGTTGTAATTTACTCGTTCTGGAGGCAGCGCCGGTGTGGCTGGTAAACGATACGGACCGCCGCCGTGTTTGACACACTGGGTACATCGCTTTAACACCTTCATCACCTGGGCTTTCCCTTGGGGTATCCAATACCGTTCCCTGATGATACTCAATGTATGTGGAGCACCAACGTGGTAGTTACTCTCATGAGTCTCCTTTATGATTCTGTCAGTGAACTCTGAATTCTTTGGCAATAGTATCGGATACTTCATGTCATAGCTCCAGGTGGTGTTTGCCATACGCCCACGGCACCTAAGAAGGCCGTCCACATCAACAAAGAGATCTAGGTTTCGTGCTAAATGAGTCCTTTTACCATCTAGTTCTTCTTGGAAGTGCTTTCTTTGTAGATCTTTTATCTCGGACACTATTTTGGCAACAATGGTCTGCTGCTGGATGTCTCCTTCGCTATGATTTTCAGGATTGTCAAGTTCCATGTTTCCATCAGTAGGATATTCACCACTCTCTGTAGGCATGCTTAAATCCTGGGTATCCATTAGTTCAACGGGATCACTGGGACTTCCTTGCTCTAGGTCCTCACTCTGGTCAGCGTCATCACCAATGGGTACTACCTGTGTTGGCTCACCTGGGTCGTCACCCAGGACCTCCCCAACAGAAAGAAGGTTCTGATGTGCCTCATAGAGTCTATTTTGGGGCCAGCATGATTCTTCCTTGGCAAGAAACTGCGGTCCGTTAAACCAAAGTTGCCTTTTCTCTCCAAACAGCTCGGGACGCGTAGCAATATCAGCAGGATTTTCTTTTGTGTGGACGTAGAACATCTCTGTGTTAGGATGGTCACGCTTGATTTCGTTTACCCTGTTGGCAACAAAGGGTGGGAGCAGTTTGTTTGACCTCATCCAACTAAGTACAACCAAACTATCTGACCACAAATATTCTTTCTCAATGTCAAGATCAAGGTTGTTCCTTACATATTTCAGGAGTCTGCTTCCAATCAGAAATCCTAGTAATTCTAATTTGGGAATTTTTAATTCATCCTTGTCTTTGGTCTGTGACACGTGTGATTTTGCTATCAAAAGCGAGACTGATTTTCCTTGTCCATCTTCAATCACTTTGAGGTAGATAACGGCAGCATATGCGTCTTTGGAGGCATCTGTGAAGCAGTGTAAGTGATATTTAAGATCACTCCTTGAGATATCTGTCCCGATATACCTAGGCACCTCTGTGTCCACTATGGATTTCAGACTTTCCATGACTTTCTTCACAGACTGTGTCATCTCCGTAGGTAGTTCTGTATCCCATTTACATTTCTTTTCACAGATATTCTGGAAGATCAGCTTCATTGACAACATTAATGGGCATACAAAACCACATGGGTCATACACACGTGCTAGAGCCCGAAGAACTTTTCTTTTTGTGTCAATAGGAGGATTTGTGCTGAAGTGGTTCTCAGTCAAATTCAGTTTCAGCGTATCTTCTTCGACATTCCACATAAGTCCAAGCACTTTGACCTGTCCATGTTTGACTGACCTATGACATTCTGGTATCATGTCCATAAAGCTCTGGTTGTTTGAGATCCAGTCCCTCATATTCATAGACAGCTGTTCAAACACTGTTCTGGTTTGCTCATAGATCTGCTTAGCCTCCTGCAGGCCATCGGCTCCAGTCACTAGGTTATCCACATAGCATTTGTCAGCGACTTGTTTCAGCAAGGCCTTGTTTGACTGGCTTATGTAATGTCGGATCGTTGCTGTCAGTAAGAATGGACTCGCGACAACTCCGAATGGTACTCTGCAGAACCTCAGATATAGCAGGTTATCCTCCGTCGCTTCCTTGGTTGTGTCCTTTAACCAGAGGAATCTTGTGACATCGCGATCATCCTCTTGAAGTGCTACTTGTAGGAACGCCTTTTCTACATCAGCCAGTATGCCATACCTCTTCGTGCGGAACTTCAAAAGTAACGCCGTTAGGTCTTCTAACATAGAAGGTCCGCTGTAAAGGCACTCATTGAGGCTTTTCTGTCCAGTACTTTTGGCACTAGCGTCGTATACTATCCTCCCCTTGCCGCCGCCATCTTGTTTCACCATATGGTGGGCGAGGTAGTGAATTGGGTGGTCCCCGTTCAAGTCTGACCCTCTAGTAACGACTTCTATAATTCCGAGGTCAAGTTGTTCCTTCAAGATCAAGTCATATTCCTTAATCAACTGCAAGTCTAGTCTTTTCAGGTTACTCTTCAGTCGACCAAAGGCCAACCCAAAATTTGATGGCAAATCTGGTGGGTACTCAATCCAGGGCCATTTCACTAAGTACCGGCCTTCCTGATGTTGCACTGTCTCATTGAAGTGACGAACTGCTTCTTCTTGTCTCGTAGCTTTTGGAGAGTCCGTAATCCCTAGGTTCTCTAATGACCATAAGAACCTTACATCTATGTTTCTTAAAGGCAGATCTGGCTCGCTGAAATATGGGCAGCTAGGAGTATGACATTGACAGTATGTGACCACTGAGAGTACTCCGCTTCTTTCTTCAGGAGCAAGCTTCCCCGAAGGCACCCATCCAAAATCCGTATCCAATAACCAAAAGTCTTCGGACACCTGGATCTTTCTTCCTGTGAGGATAGCGCCAAAGTAGTCATTCCCAATGAGTACATCAACAACCTCTCCAACTGTATCATCATCAGCAACAATGTCGACTCCAGGATACTTGAAGGATGTCACCGGAACCCTGTCTGTAATTCTTGGTACGACGTTCACAGTAAACTGCCTGGTAACATCACGTTTTGTCTGGATGTCAACCGTTGTTGAGGGGGTCGATGTCTCCATAGGTTCAGAAGCTCCGAAGGTAAAAATTAGTAGAAGGTCTTCCTGAAGGGTAGGCAGGCCTAACTTTTTTGCAGCTGCCAGAGTAATGTAACTCCGCTGACTACCGCAGTCTATGAAGATTCTGCCTTTGTTGCTTTTCTTAGTTAGAGGGTTTTGAAGAGTTGCCACTGCGGTCTGTAAAAGGGTATGTTTGTTAGAAGTAGCACACAAGGATTTTAAAGAGAATTTCTCTAAAATGTCACGTTGCTCACCATCTGAGGCCGGATTGGGACAGAATATGAGTAGATGGTCCCCTTTACAGCGGAAACAAGCAATCTTGCGCTTGCAGGATGATGTCACATGATTGCGTCGGAGGCAGTGTAGACACCTTCCCATTACTTGCTTCTGTCGAGCTTCGACTGTACTGTACTTGCGACAGTCCCTGCTAGCATGTCCTTTCAGGTTGCAGAACAAGCATGCTCTCTTAGCTCGCTTTGAAGGTGGTGCTCCAGCATTTCCAGCAAGTTTCCTCTTCCGGCTAGTCTGAGGCCTCACCTCTGTGCGGACTTGCAACGCCTCAGTTGTGCTACTGCCAGGCACGGCAATGTACTCTGTACTTGGTGTTGACTTTTCCATTGCCGTTATAATTCTATCTAGACTGTTTCTGATGGCCATCAAGTCAGTACCTTCACCGATGAGGTGGTGCTCACGTATAACCTGTTCCGGGAATTTTGACAGTACTAATGCCCTTAAATGGTTGCCTCCAACTGGTTCCCCGAGCTTCTCTAACACCCTGATATTCCGTTCAACACTGTCTAGGACACTCCGACAGCTGGCACTAGTATAGTCTGCCTTTTGGAGGTTGTTGAGGGCCGTATAATGCGCGTCAATCAGAGTGTTAGTTGACCCATATCTTCGCTTCAAAGTTTCCACTGCAACGGAGTAGTTTGCGTTGGTCGCCGCTATTCCCGAAACCGTTTCAAGTGCTGAACCCTTTAGGCAGCTCAGGAGGTACATTAGTTTCTCAGATTCCTGTAACTCTCTATGGTGTACATTAGCTGCAAACCGGTCCCAAAATTCGCACCATTTCAACTTGTCCCCCGAAAAGGAGGGAAGGCTTAGTTCGGGCAGTTTGGATTTCTTCACGGTTTCCTTCTGTCTTTTGGAGATCTGCCACGCAACTTCCAACTCCGTCAACAGATCTTCAGCCACTAATTGATTCTGAGTTAATTCAATAACATCCGCATCTGGTACCGCGTTTAAGTATTGGAATAACTCCTTCTCAAAACTCCCCAAGCATTGCTTCAATTTTAAGCGGATTGCCGTGAACTCCTCTTCACTGACAGCTCCTTCCGCTTGCAACTGCTCCCAGAGAGCTTGAGATTCCGCAGTCACCTTTTGTAATTTGTCATGGCGCAGCTGAACCCGGGTGTACAAACTTGCCATGGTGACAGCTGAAATTAATTAACATAGCTAGTTAGCCTACACTGCAGTCTAAAATACAAATAATCGTCATGACTAGTCGAAAGTTATATGTTTATAAAATAACTAATTCAAAAATGTAGGTAGTATTCATCTCGGCGGAAGCACTACCGTGCATCCATTTATTTTCTTCAGCTTGTTGTTTCGAACGGCGATTACATGTAGAAAGTTCCCAACAAAATCATTACGTATCCATTGTTTAAACTCACCCTGAAAACCGTGCTGCCGTACAATAGTTTCCTTTCTTTTTTAGCTCCGGACGGTGGAATTGAATACGCGTAGCGTACCTACGTATCACAAAACTCGTCTCAAACTGGCCAGGTACATTCCCTACTTCTTTGTGCAGCTGTAATGTATACAGAATACCTCAATTACCACATTTTACAAAAGAATATAACATATTTGCTGATAATTCGAAGATAAACTTTGTCGCCGGGAACCTGGCAGCGTCATGGCTACTCAACCAAGTACATTACAACTTATCCGTACCTGCAATTTTGCTGCAACTCGCTTTGGGAATGATCCCTTTACCAGAACTGAGATCGCAATCCTCACAACACTGTGATATATCCAGGAACACACTAAATGATACACTTAAGAGCGCTCTTACAAGAAAAGTCGAAATAATGCAAAATTGATGATACTAGTCGACGAAATTCAGGACTTTGCGCTCATTATTAGAAACAATGAGTACTTGTTCCAGTAAAAGCGTCTTCTTATCTTTATAAATATCGTTGTAAATATTAGAAAAAGGACTTATTAAATTAGTAATGATTTTTTTTCTGATGGTCGTTTCCGAAAAACCCCGTGAAGCACTGAATGGCGAGCTCTTATTTGGAAATGTTGAGAATTTTACTCTGCTAAACCTGGCTATTTTGTATTACTAATACCCTGTACTTTAGGCATATCAAACTATATTTTTCCTACATACCTTTGAGAAAGAGAAAATCAAAGTAAAACGAACTCGATTTTCTCTCCGAAACAAGTGTCAATTCCTACGAAAATCTACTTAATATCGAAGTCATTTTCATACTCAAGCAATCTGCAACGTTTGCTTATACTGTTGGTATACATTAGTGTTTATGAAATTCTACTATAATTTTTTGGCAATTTTTTGAAAACTACTCTATATTACCGATGACGCGCGCTGCGCCAGCTCAGTGCCGCGGCAGAGCTTGTAGAGGCAGGACGTGTGTCGGTCGGCTCCGCACATTTTCAACGGCGACGACGAGGTTTTTTATCATTGTGTGCGGCGGGCGCCGTGTAAAACGCTATACTGTGTGCGTGTAAACCGCAACGAGAGACTTTGATCCTAGCACCGTTTTTATAGTATTATAATTTATAATGGTACAGTTTAATAAACTACCGGACAGGATTAAAAATATTTGAAACGACCTGACATTCTATATGTATTTATTTGACTCAAGATAGTACTCAGGGTCTGATGATGGAGCCGGAAGGTGGTCACCGGTACCAATCAACCATGCAACTAAACCACTTCGTGTTTAGGCTCGTTTTATTCATCTCAACAAGATCTTTGACACAAGATAGTACTCAGGGTCTGATGATGGAGCCGGAAGGTGGTCACCGGTACCAATCAACCATGCAACTAAACCACTTCGTGTTTGGGCTCGTTTGATTCGGCTCAACAAGATCTTTGACTTAAGATAGTACTCAGGGTCTGATGATGGAGCCGGAAGGTGGTCACCAGTACCAATCAACAATGCAACTAAACCACTTCGTGTTTAGGCTCGTTTTATTCGTCTCAACAAGATCTTTGACTTAAGATAGTACTCAGGGTCTGATGATGGAGCCGGAAGGTGGTCACCGGTACCAATCAACCATGCAACTAAACCACTTCGTGTTTGGGCTCGTTTGATTCGTCTCAACAAGATCTTTGGCACAAGATAATACTCAGGGTCTGATGATGGAGCCGGAAGGTGGTCACCGGTACCAATCAACCATGCAACTAAACCACTTCGTGTTTAGGCTCGTTTGATTCGTCTCAACAAGATCTTTGACACAAGATAGTACTCAGGGTCTGATGATGGAGCCGGCAGGTGGTCACCGGTACCAATCAACCATGCCACTAAACCACTTCGTGTTTAGGCTCGTTTTATTCGTTTCTATAAGATCTTTGACACAAGATAGTACTCAGGGTCTGATGTTGGAGCCGGAAGGTGGTCACCGGTACCAATCAACCATGCAACTAAACCACTTCGTGTTTAGGCTCGTTTGATTCGTCTCAACAAGACCTTGGACACAAGATAGTACTCAGGATCTGATGATGGAGCTGGAAGGTGGCCACGAGTACCAGTCTACCGTGTAACTGAACCACTTCGTGTTTGGGCTCGTTTGATTTGTCGCAACAAGATCTTTGACACAAGGTAGTACTGAGGGTCTGATGATGGATCCGGAAGGTGGTGACCGGTACCAATCAACCATGCAACTAAACTACTTCGTGTTTGGCTTCGTTCGATTCGTCGCAACAAGATCTTTGACACAAGTTAGTACTCAGGGTCTGATGATGGAGCTGGACTGTGGCCACGGGTACCAGTCTACCATGTAACTGAACCACTTCGTGTTTGGGCTCGTTTGATTTGTCGCAACAAGATCTTTGACACAAGGTAGTACTGAGGGTCTGATGATGGATCCGGAAGGTGGTCACCGGTACCAATCAACCATGCAACTAAACCACTTCGTGTTTGGGCTCGTTTGATTCGGCTCAACAAGATCTTTGACTTAAGATAGTACTCAGGGTCTGATGATGGAGCCGGAAGGTGGTCACCAGTACCAATCAACAATGCAACTAAACCACTTCGTGTTTAGGCTCGTTTTATTCGTCTCAACAAGATCTTTGACTTAAGATAGTACTCAGGGTCTGATGATGGAGCCGGAAGGTGGTCACCGGTACCAATCAACCATGCAACTAAACCACTTCGTGTTTGGGCTCGTTTGATTCGTCTCAACAAGATCTTTGGCACAAGATAATACTCAGGGTCTGATGATGTAGCCGGAAGGTGGTCACCGGTACAGTGGCGTGCACTTCATAAAGGCAAAAAGGCACTGCCTACCCTACTATAATTCCGATGTCTATCCTCTTAAACTACTTAATTTAATTTATACTTGATCGTACTATCAGTAATCGATATAACTTAAAACATTCTAAAAATTAATAAGCGCTCCATCTACCGGTTAAGCTTTGTCATCAAGTCATCATCTATAATAATTCTACGCGACGAAGTTTACACCACGCGGCACTAGCGCCGCTACGTGCCTTGCACGGCAAAGACAGAAAACATTTCCGTCTAAATCTTTCTATGTGTGCCTTCGTCGTTACGCGGTTACAGTGTAGTGGGCCTTCCTATAAGTACGAGCACACAATTATACAAGTAACGCACACATTTAGACGCAATAGGCAGTGTCTTTCGTACCAAACCTAAACGAATGACGCCCGAAAGTTTCCGAATAGTTCCGATGTTTATGTGACTATTTTAAAAAGTAGCATTTGCTATGGTAATTTAGTGCAAATACGAGACTATTTTTTTATTCGTTTACAGTATTTGGTTAAGTTTATTTTCATTTTTTATTCGGTCGCCATTGTTTGTTTGTTTTGGTGAGTTTATGAGATAACAGTTAACAGTTGCCGGAAATTATAAAGTGCGATTAGTGAAAAAATGGATAATTTAACTGTGAAAGTTGTGGTGGGTGTGTGTGTGTGCAAACTATTAAAAATGATGCGTTTTCGAAGCTTTCGTTTAGCCAAAAAAAGAAGTAATTGAAAAGACTTGACAACAATATGAAAACCATCACGCAATTTTTTTGGTGAGTTAGTAGCTCTCATTTTTTAAGGATCCGTATCCAAAGGGTAAAACGGGACTCTATTACTAAGACTCTGCTGTCCTTCCGTCCGTCCGTCTGTCATCAGGCTGTATCTCACGAACCGTGATAGCTAGACAGTTGAAATTTTCACAGATGTATTTCTGTTGCCGCTATAACAACAAACACTAAAAACAGAATAAAATAAAAATTTAAGTGGGGCTCCCATACAACAAACGTGATTTTTGACCGAAGTTAAGCAACGTAGGGCGGGGTCAGTACTTGGATGGGTGACCGTTTTTTTTTTGCCTTTTTTTGCATTATGGTACGGAACCCTTCGTGCGCGAGTCCGACTCGCACTTGCCCGGTTTTCTGATATAATTTTGCTTACCCAGTCCCAAATCTCTGTGCACGCGACTGTTTAAATTTAAGTTGGTCCGACTAGGTTACTCAAAACTTAACTCTCGCTAGATGGCGCCACTTTCGCAAAATTTCAGGTTTTATTTTTTTGTGGAATGGTCTTGGTATTTGTATACTTAAAAGTATGTTTAGCGCACTATTTAAGTAAATATTGAACTATTAAAATAAACATAAAACCACCCTTTTAAGTCGACGGAGTGTTGCTGTCACGCTTTTTCCTACTATTACTCACTCATGCAAACAGTGTTTCTGTGATCCTTGTAGTAGACAAGTAAGTATGTTGCAATAGCGTTGCGGTATGTTCGTGGAAATACGTGCAAGAGGATTGGGGTTGAAGACTGGTGCGAGTAGGTAATTTCTTTTTGTTTATTTTTGTCTTTTTGTGTTATCTTACCTTTAAACGAGCAATTATTATATATATATATATTTATTTATATATTTGGATGATATCAGAAACGGCTCTAACGATTTCGATGAAATTTGCTATAAGGGGTTGGATCCCTTAGTAGTAGTAGTAGTAATCACTTTATTGTACACAACACAGGTTTACATAATATTTACAGAAATAAAGGTACAAAGGCGAACTTATCCCTGTAAGGGATCTCTTCCAGTTAACCTTAGCTTAGATGCTAGCCTTGGTTAGTCTGATCTGTGAGAAAACGCGCATTTTTGAGTTTTTATATGTTTTCTAAGCTTTGGTCGGTCTCCCAGATATTCAATCTCTTCTTCCTCGCGTGGGGTCCGCTTGGCAACTAATCCCAGAATTGGCATGGGCACTCGTTTTTACGAAAGCGGCTGCCCTGACCTTCCAACCCAGAGAGTAAACTTATTGGGATTAGTCCGGTTTCCTCACATTGTTTTCTTTCACCGAAAAATAGGTATCGGTATATAAATAGGTTCCGGTAAATAGGTATCAAATGATATTTCGTACAAAAGTTCCGAAAAATCTTTGGTACGAGCCGGGGTTAGAACCCGCGACCTCCGGATTGCAAGTCACACGCGCTTTCCGCTAGGCCACCAGCGCTTCCCCCAGATACTCGTATTCAGTATTATCAAAGAGAATAGATAGTATAGAGGGGTCCTGTCATAGTAAATTTTGTAGTCACAGTAAATTTACTGCCATCTATCGACACACGACTAAAACTCAAACTGCAAACGTATAAAATTATCAAAAAATGTATATATATGGATAAATGATTTTATTATTTTTATATCATTTTGACCCATGTTCATTCACTGATATCTAAGTATGTGTTAAAATTGTTAAATATGAAACGATGTCGTCACGCCATCTAGCCGCCCATAGGCCAAAGGTGTGTGCGCCATCTATCCGAGAATGACTTTTTCTTGATTTCCGAGGCACGTTTTTTCCTTAGACTTTATTTATCTTATACGAAGTTACATATGTCTTTGGTATTATCAATAAATTACTTTATCAACGTTTTCAAAAAATATATTCAATACCTGATTTTCATAGATTATGATATTATTGGGTTCTTCCAACTCAGAATCACTAGCATATTTGTGGCAACAATAAATACTTCTTGTTTACATAAAGCTATAGCTAGTCTATGGCCATTTGGACAGTGCTGTCAGTGTTTGAGTTGTCAGTTTATGTTTTTGTGAAATAAACGGTCTTGTGTTTTCAAAATGGTGTATTAATTAATTACATCCATAAAAGTACAAATATAACAATATTCTTGTTGAATCCTGATGCTAATATAAAAACTATGTCCCAAATATTTGTATAGAAGTTTTAGTTTCCGCTACGTCAAAAAATGTCTAATGTAATAGGAAGAAAGATGATGCAACAATATGGATTCTAATAAAGTTATAATTTACTTACCGGGTAGTAACTAGTAATAATTGTGTTTTTCATTCATAGACAAAATTCCATTATTTTCAACCACAGGAAATTTTATACATTTCGTTTTTATTGCAGTGAGGATGTCCTGATTTTAAAAATCCAAGAGATTAGGTAGAGTATAATTTCTAATTATCTTTGTAAAAAATAAACGAAAACGCTTAGCCCATACTTAATCCCCATAATAAAAAATAAAAAAAACAAAACGAAATTTAAATGTAAAAAAAATACAAAAAGTTATGTCCCAGCATACAATGACTGGGGATCGAACCGGGAACCTTCCGTTTAAAAGCAAAAAAGCGACTGTTTACAAAACAGGCCATGATAGTTCTTAGCTAAGCTGACGAACTTCGGGTACTTATTCTCGCTTCGGTCAATTAAGTACCTGTCAAGTATCAGTGTCAACAAAATTGCACTAACATGACGGCACTCCAAATTCGCGCCGTGGTCAGCCCGGCAACGTCGGAAATGGTATGGCAACGTCGCAAATGTATCTGTACACGACATTTGTGACGACATGTGTGTAATTTTTGCATGATTTCTGTATGAAACATTGTTTTCCTATTAATTTCGCGCAAACGAATATTCGAAAGTAGATAAATGCCGAAATATTTATGTACTAATAGTGTGTAGTTACTTAATGAAAGCTGATTGAATTTTGTATGAAAATCGAACCACCTTAACGAAAGATATTTAAAAAAGGGGGCCGCCACGTACTGTTTTTTGTATTTAAGTACCTTTTGAATACGAATCCAGCAACATTAAAACTAGTTTGATGTATTAAAAAGGTACTTAAATACAAAAGAAAGTACGTGGCGGCCCCCTTTTTAGGTTTTCAAATATATTTCGTTCGCAGCGGCGCTAGTGTGCACGTTGATGGGCTCTTAATGAGAGAGTGAGACACAATGACATTGGACCAAGATATTGGACAGATGGAATACCACCCAGAGTTGCGCAGGATGATCTTCAAGGTCGTGTCAAAACCATATCAAGAGGTTAAATCAGAATTGGGCTCCAGGAGCCATTATTTCTGTAATACTTATATATATATCTTCCCGTTGTAATAAATTAACTTAATCTATTTACTTAAAAACTGCTTATAAATATCTGGGAGACGGAGCTTTGCTCGGAAAACATATAGAAACTCAAAAATGCGCGTTTTCCCAGAGATAAGAGAGATAGCTAGATCGATTTATCGCCCCCGAAAACCCCCCATATACCTAGCAACTTTCATCGAAAACGTTAGAGCCGTTTCCGAGATCCCCGAAATATATATTTATATATAAATATAAATAAACAAGAATTGCTCGTTTAAAGGTATTAGATAGATTAGATAAATAGATAATAAAAATCGACTACACCTAAATATTAGGTTATCATCATTTACAGGATTACAGCGTTTCGACTCTTCCAACTGCATAACTTTATGGAATTATATGTAAAAATGCCCACGAAATCAACGCCCAATAGATAGGATAGAAGCGCCCAATACGTAGTGCCTACGTATGTTTACCACGTACAGTCAACAACAGAGCTATGAATACAGGCAAAGTGTCAAAAATATGTATACAGTACTTTATTGCCGTACATTAAGGTCGTGTATACATATTTTTGGCACTTTGCCTGTATTCATAGCTCTGTTGTTGACTGTACCTATTATTAACGGTCATTAACGGACTTTAATTATTGAGCCATGGGTTCAAGCTGATTTGGCTGATAGATACTTAGGGTCATTGCGTCAGTTTATCGTCCATTGCCTGTTTCCGTCCACTTGTCGTAGTTGCTACAGAATTGCGTATAATTTTAATATATACCTGTATATTCTATTAATAATTCTTTGTAGCAACTACGCCAAGTGGACGGAAATAGGCACTGGACTGTAAACTGACGCAATGACCTTATAAAGCCCTTAATGGCACATCAGGCGGTCTAGCATAAGTTGCGCTCTCGCGTGCGAATCCATACTTGATGTCGCGCTTGATGTATGGAGTCGCGCGCGGGAAGCCAACTTATGCTAGACCGCCAGCTAAGGTTCTGGGAACCTGGTATAGCCATTGACAATCGTTGATACAAAACGCCAATCGAAACTTAAATAATGTGTGGAGGTAGTCACGTGATTCATCGTAGCATTTGTCATCCCGATACTTTAAAATCGCACTTGGACAAACGATAGGTAAAGACCTATCGTTTGTCGAAGTGCGATTTTCATCTTGGTTAAGGGGCCCACTGATTAACAGTCCGCCGGACGGTATCGGCCTGTCAGTTGTTCGGAACTGTCAATTTTGTTCTAACTGACAGGTCGATACCGTCCGGCGGACTGTTAATCAGTGGGCCCCTTTAGGTCCTTGTATAATTGCACAGAAAAGTCAATTAAAGGGCGGCGCCGGACGGTATAATCGGCCTGTCAATTGTTCGAAACTGTCAACATTTTGTTCTAACTGACAGGCCGATACCGTCCGGCGGACTGTTAATCAGTGGGCCCCTTTACTTACAAAATTACCGTTACAGCAGGCAGTTTTATCATTTAATGCCATCTATTCCTGAAAAACTTGAGTCAGCGGTAAATCTCTCTATATAATTGTTTAATCTGCTGAAAAGTTAAGCTTTTTTAAGGAAAATCTACAAATAAATTTCCCCTTGTTCGAGAAACAAAAGTATTTGCAGATTGTTAATTAAAATCTTATTTGAAAGAGGATTTCTGGGGTTGGTGGAGTCTTGTAAATATGTTTTATTTCTTGAATATTTTTATTTTACCATATTTTTCTTTAGTAAAAAAATACATCTTGATGCACATTGTTTTGTATCTTATTTTTAACGGAATTTGACAAAAATGACCACGAAAAAAATCAGTTACTTTTTCATAAAAAATTTAACAAAATAATTCTTTACGAAATAACATTTGAGTTTGAGACTCATTACTTCAATAACTTTTGTATGAAGGAAAATATCGTAGGGAATCAGGAACTGACTAATCTCAACGAAACAAATAAAAAGCTTCAATTCTTAGTGAACTGATATAATCTTCCAATGTACTGGTTTACAAGGGTTTCTTTACTATACGGTTAAATGCAGAAGTGGTGGTTATTGTATGGAGGCTGATGAGAGAGTGATTTGCAATATTTGATCAGTACAAAGGTGGTTTAAATTTAGGTGCCTCTAATTGGTCGCGATACAGAGTATGTGGAGCGCTCCTATTGGTGCTTTAGAAAAAGCTTCCGAATACTAGCCGAGCCCGACGGCTGCGTTTAGGAATGTATTGAGATTTTATACAAATAAAAGGTTGCGTTCGCAATATTCAACATGGCTTAATTTCCTTTTTGGGATTAGATCCAATGAAACGGCAGTGGCTTTCGAAGCCCTTAAGCTCTTAGGATTAGGTTGCCGAGCGGACCTTGAGCTCGTTTTACGATAAGGTATGAAGACTATGTTTATAACATCTTGTCCCCATAATTAAAATGTAGGCCTAAACCCCACGGAACTTTCTAAATTCTAAACAAAGATGTCAGCATTGATAGCTACATACTCACAACTGCCTGTCGATGGACCTTATACCATTGCAATACGGTTCAAGACAGGTCAACAATAGACATATGTAACGGTCGCCGGCCAGTTATTAGCTGATATCGGCGCGCGCGCCGCTCGAGGCGCTCGAGGGACTACGTATACTAGGTACTCGTCAGTTTTTGAAATTGGAATCATTCGTTCAGAGGTCAGATAGAAAAAGTTATACAATTTTGGGAACTTAATTGATCGAGCGTTACCGGAGGTCTCCGTTTCAGCTTTGGTAAAAATGCTTTCGGATGTCCGCATGCTCTCCTCTACAGGTCAAATTTGTCGTGAAATTTTGTGAGCAGAAAAAGTTCAAAATGGCGGGAATTGGCATACATTTAGGATTTTCGCTAGGTACAGTCACCTGCAATAATATTACACAACGAAGTCCGCAAAAACCTTTTACACGATGTTATGTGTAGAGTATATATGTAGAGTCATAAGAGCGTGTCACATATTTTTGCGGCCTTCGAAGAGTAACATATTATTGCAGGTGACTGTACTACTAACATCAATAAATTACTCCGACAAGATACAAACATTGCCGGGATAGACATTTCAGACATTGTTTTCTGGTCAAAAGTATAGTTCGTTTTTTTTAGCATTAGAAATAAGGTAAACAATTTTGATGTGTCTTTTAATTGAAAAACACGTTATAAAAATAAGTCACGGCAAATATGTAACAATTATAATTTTTAAAAAGCGTTTTTCATATAAGAGACATGTCAAGATCGCTTACCTTCTTTCTAATGCAAAAAAAAACGAACCATAGTAGTCAATTTATTCACAGTGTTCGTGGTTTAACCGTTCATACAGGTATGTCTATCAGTGCGGCAGTGGGCGTACAGTCCACTAAAATATGTGTAAACACTTTGGTAATGTCACTGACAAAATGCAAAATATTAAAACTACTGTTTGTCATTTCATTATGCACTTAGATATTTCGTTAATTCAGTGCACATTGGAGACCTTCACATATCTTTGGTTTGATTTTTTGCACACCGTTGATTTTTGGTAGGTACATATACTAGATTTACAGGTAAGTACAATTATTTTCATCGAGTGTCAAACAAAAGAAATATTATCTAAATGAAAGTCGACGGTTAACACTGGTACATGGTGGCTAAAAAATAACTGCATTCCCGTTGTTAGGGAGGTTTAGTGATTATACTGAGCATCGTTTACTATAGTACCAACCACGAAATCGCGAAAAAAATTGGGCTGTTTCATACATTTTGGCTGGTCCATTTTCTATGGGAGGGTAATTTTTTTTGCGGTTTCGGGGTTGGTCCCATAGTAAAAGTTGCTCAGTATAATCCCAAAACTTCCCTGGCAACGGGAATGCAGTTATTTTTTAGCCAGCGTGTATATATAAGCCACTTCTGTCTTAGACTGTACATTATCTATCAATTTTAATGACACAGTACGTTGGTATTAACATATTGAGAGCATTACACGCACTTGTAAATAGTCATGTTGACGCCAAAGTCCAAAGTCCGTTTATACATTTAGACGATTGTACTCTTTGCTAGTGTCTTTACGGCCTAGTATTGCGTAGACTTTCGAATGTAGTTACGTCATTACGTAAGTTAGCAAAGTGGCTATTACTAAAACTGGCAAAAGGTCGTAAAGACAACGAACAATTGATGATATTATACCATTTCTAAACATTGCAATTTTTATACAGTTATTTTATTAAAAAAAATGAAATTAGTTTATTGATGGTTTTCACTAACGTTAAGATGTTATTTAGTGTTTGATGTCGGATAATAGTTGATCTAATTTGGGCAAATTATACCTTAGTTACTATTATCAAATTACATATAAACACATTACGTGCAAACCGAGTGTATTTACTTTAGATTTATTATAGACTTGCACGGCTGAAACATTCTAGCTTTGGACAGAAAACCCGTACCGCTTATTTGGAACCATCGCAGAAATATGGGGCATTGTCTATGAAAAGGGACCTATTGTCGATGGCGCTTACGCCGCACAGCGGTGCGCGGCATTGTATTTATATCGGAGCATCGTTATTAATGGCGTAAGCGCCATCGGCAATAAGGTCCCTTTTCATAGAAAACGTCACATATAATCTAGTAGCAACAGTTGATAAAGGCCTGGAAACAAGGGATTGTCGTCCGAGTGTGAAACAAGCGGACTAGGTGAGCGAAACCATTTAATAACGTGAGGCAGGCGATCCCTGATCTTCCTCCAACCTAACCTGTTCCAACGAAGCTTTCCCTTTTTTTCCGATCAGTGGAAAAATATTGCTCACCTTCCCGAGCCTACGTTAAAAAACTGCCTGTAGGTATTTACTGGTAGGAATAAGGTATAATATATGTCCTTAGCGAAAAACAGTGCTGGTTTCATCACACACATATACATACATACATGGCATCATATGCTCGGATAGGATATATTTTTTTTTATCTTTGTCTCCTAGATATTTTAATTTATACGAGTATGTAGGATATAGCAACGTGTAAATAATTTTGAACGAGCAAAACCTAACGGATCCAGTGAAAGCCGGAGATAAATCATAGCTAATCTAATCGCGCCATCTATCGGCAATAACCGTGGGCTTCGAGGCGGGATCAATAAAAATGAACTACGCCTTACGTCATCTAAGCTTTAAAGATCTTCATGAAGAAATCGTTAAAATAATGTAAGTATACTTATATAAAATAATAAACCTTATAAAACAAAGTCCCCGCCGCGTTTGTCTGGTTGTGTGTTTGTATGTTTGTATGTTTGATCGCGATAAACTTAAAAACTACTGAACGGATTTTCATGCGATTATTACCTAACAAGAGTGATTCTTGAGGAAGGTTTAGGTGTAAATTTGCGAAGCCGGGGCGGGTCGCTAGTATACCTATATATAACAGCTTTTGATTCTCTTAACTTTGCGATGTCTACAGGAAAAATGCGAGTAATAAATAATTGTGTAGGTACTTACCACCTTATTCATAAAACTTCACGGGCCTGGTTTAGTTAAATTATGCTTTATCCCTTTCTTACAAATACATAAGTCAAAATGAGTATAAAGACAAACGATTATTAGCTAATTGAGGTTTGTAGCGATTTATGAATAAGGGGGTTATCTGGTTATAAAACAATGAAGAAATATTCACCGCTAGAATTTTAGTTACCTTTTAAAGTAACCTGTAATTTCTTTCGTGTTCAAGTCACAAAATTAGCACCTTTTACAGTATAAAAAAATATGTGACTTTCCTTTACAGAAGGGTCCTTATGCTTCAAGTCCAATAAGGAGTTTTTAGTCTGAAATTCGAACAGAAATTCTGATAAAAACGTCCTTATTGCACATGAAGCATATGAGCGTTTTCACATTGTCCGATCGGATGTCGAAAGGAAGTAAAATGTAAGATATATGTGTTTCTCTGTTAATATACCATTATTACTAAAAACGATAAATAACGCAAAAAAGGCGGACTTAATGTTAATGGCACTCTCCTGCAGCTGTTTTTGTTATAGGCGCCTTCCGACATCCGATATCGGAAAGGCGCTTTCGATAAATTCAACCATGTCGGAGCCCCCCGTCAGCTGTCGGACCGATAATATATGTTTGTGTGCGTATGTGTAGGCTAATGTTTGTTGTAGTGTGCGTGACCGCTAAAGACGGCGCCCGGGCGCGCCCCCGCGGCCTGACCACGCTGATGTAGGATCCTACATCCGATATCGGATCGGACAATGGGAAAACGCTCTTAGAGCCCTTCTCTGATGAAAAGCCACATATGGAACATGTCCCCCTGTATCCCCATACTCAACACAACCTATCATTTTGCATTTTTCACGCAAAAATGACATGCTGTCTGACCGCGACCTGTCATCGGCTAAGTTCCGTCATTAGCTGTCATTAAAGTCATTACGCAGGTCAGTGATTATGACCTAGGTCTGGGGTTAAATCGAATTTAAGTGGATTTTAATTTCGGGGGGAGTTTTTTGCTGATTTGAAAATTGTCAGTGCAGTTATGACTATATGAGTACGTATCTACTCGTATGTACTCGCATTGCAGAATTTTTATCCGATTTAAAAAAAGAAGGACGTTTTGGCATCTTTGGCATTTGTTCAAAGCAAAACTTCTGAATTCGAACTGCTGATGAAAAATAATGTTACGTCTTTTATGAATCCAAACTCGGTTTAGCAGTATTCAATCCTTTTTATTATGATAATTAACAATCCAAGTGTAGATGGACAAACTTTCACAATTATTCTCATACACCACGTACTCAATTACTCTCAACAACTTCTCTCCTCCAAATCCAAACCCTGAATGCCCCCCAGCGGCTGGGGCCCAGCTGCTCAACCGATAAACTCCCCCACCGATTGGTCAGCCGCGCTTGCACCTGATTGGCCGGTTTTGCAACCGACCAATCACGGCAGTCGCTGTGTTGCCATCATCAAATAATTTACACAGATATTTTAAAGTATAAGAACTACCTTACACGATGCTACATTATAAACCATAGACAACGATTTATTATACAGTAAATACTTAAAACTGGTCTACATCATGCTACAAAAGTGACAGCTAGCTTTAAGTTTCTTAAAATACCCTTATGAAAACAAATTAAATCTACTCATAATTAACAATCATCACATTCGGCCATCCGTTCGAGTGCAACTCCCGGTGCATGGAGCTTATTAATGGCAAAGAAAGCCGAAAACTTGTTACATATTTATCACAATTTGTCATTTTACTATGAATTAAAATTACACTAAACAAGAATCATCACATTCGGTCAATAGTTACTTTTCATTTATAGTGGCCGATTGACACTGTTGTTGCAGTTTAGACAAAGGGACATTATCGTCACTGTCGTAATCGGACGACTCCACAGAAGAATCACTTGATTTTTCTGCCGTGGTACTGGAGGAGACAGTGTTTATCCACGGTCTGACTCGATCTGCGGCAACAACAGTTTCAAACGACTTACTTTTTTTGTTGAATCCTGGAACATTACTTATCTTGTACCTATCATTACCAAGAGCTTTTGTCACTTTGTAAGGTCCAATAAATTTAGACAAAAGCTTACAACTATTACCTTTATTATAATAATTGGTACGTGTGATCTTTACTAGATCACCCTCTTTGTAAACGGCAGCGGGTGCTCGACCACTGTCATGACGCAACTTTTGTTTTTGTTGAGCGGCCTCTATATTAGCGCTGACACTATTTCTGATTGATTGTATGTTTTCTACTGACTCGTCAGCACCGATACCGAGTTTATTAGCCAAACCATCTGGGAGCTTGCAGCCAAATAGAGCCTCCGATGCCGTTTTTTGAGTAGACGCACTAACAGTGTTATTTATACCCCACTGTATTTTACCCAGCCACGTGTCCCAGTCACGCTCATCCTCACCAGAATTGTGTTTTTTTAGCGAATTTAAAATGGTCTGGTTGAAGCGTTCAGCCTGACCGTTTGCCCTAGGGCACGCGACTGCGTTCAATACGTGTTTTATCCCATGTAGATCACAAAACTCTTTAAATGTCCTGGAAGTGAATGAGGTCCCTCGGTCAGATATAATTCGGGAAGGAAATCTAAAATCATAAAATATGCTATCGAGAACCTTTAGCGTACTTTTAGTTTTTGTGTCCTTCACGGGTTTTACAAATACATATTTGGTATAGCCATCAACCACAGTCAGAATGTAAGCGTTCCCCTTTTTACTTTTAGTAAACGGCCCCAGATGGTCGATGTGAACTGTATGGAAGGGGACGTCCACCTTCTGTATGGGATATAAATGGCCAGCTTTCTGATTCTTAGCACTATCCTTATTATATGCGCACTGTATACATGAACGTACATACTTTTTTACAAATTTGCGCAATTTGGGGAACCAGTACTGTGTCTGAACTCTCTCAATCGTTTTTGTTTCACCTAAGTGTCCGATGTCATCATGATTTGCCCGACAGATCTGAAACCGCGCGGCACGAGGAACTACAAGACATAATTTGTCTTCTACCCGTCTGTAAACTTTGTGCTCCTTCACGACAAAGTTTTTCTTTATGTCCTTCGACTCCTCGTCATTGCCAGGTTTTAAAATTTTAACTATCCTTGCGATATCGGGGTCTGTCATTTGTAGAGTTAAAAGCCAATGCTGATCGGTGTTAATGTGATAAACTGTCATTGTCGAGTTGTCGTTAAGGTCCGTTAAGTTGGTATTGCGGCTTAATGCGTCAACGTGTGCCATTTGAGCACCGGGTCTGTATTCAATATCAAATGTAAACTCGCTTATCTGAAGCCACCAACGGGCAATGCGTGGTACAAGATCGCGTTTGGTGAGAGTAGTCCTAATTGCATGACAGTCGGTCACTACTTTGAAGTTGGTCCCTAAAAGATAAACCCTAAACTTTTTTAAGGAGCACACTATGGCTAAGGTCTCTAACTCGTAAGAATGCAGGTGTCGTTCCTCAGGCGTAGTTTGTCTACTGAAGTACGCGACTGGCTTCAGTACCCGAGGGTTCTCCTGCCATTGTAATAATATACCACCTACGCCCAAGGAACTGGCATCTGTATGGAGTTCGGTGTTTAAATTAGGGTTGTAGAGGGCTAAAATCGGACGCTCAACTAGTTTATCTTTCAGCAAAGTAAATGCCCTCGATTCTATCTCAGACCACTGAAAAGGAACATCCTTTTTTAACAGATTGGTAAGAGGTCGCGCTATCTCACCGAAACCCTTAACAAATTTTCTGAAGTATCCTGATAGCCCTAAAAATTGTCGGACTTCATGGACAGATTTTGGTACTGGGAACTCCTTAACGGCCATAATTTTATGCTCGTCTGGACGTATTCCATTGGAGGAAATCTCATACCCCAAATATTTTATAACGTCATCAAAAAATGTACATTTCGACAGTTTTAGAGTCAATCCATATTCACGCAAAAGCTTCAGAACCTCCTCCAGTCTTTGGAATCCCTGTTCAAAATCTTCCGATGGCACAAGAATGTCATCTAAATACGCTAATGCAGCATCAAAACGTTTTGAGCCAAGCATCTTATTTATGAGTCTCTGAAAAACCGCGGGTGCATTAGCGAGGCCAAACGGCATCCGTTTGAACTCAAAATGACCGTCTGGAGTCACAAATCCTGTGTAGCGACGACTTTCCTGTGCCATAGGAACCTGATAATAACCTGAAGCGAGATCTAACGAGGTAAAGAAGCGATTACCGCTAAGATTGTTCAACTGATCCTCTATAAGAGGGAGGGGAAAACAGTCTTTTCTAGTCTTATTATTTAATGCCCTGAAGTCTATGCACAAGCGCTGTTCTCCGGTCTTCTTTTTTACCATTAAAATGGGGCTTGCAAACTCAGATTCGGATTCCTGAATAATATCATTTTGTAGCAACTCATCTATTATACCACGCACTTGCTCCCTTTCAGAAAAAGACAGTCGATAGGGTCGATATACTACAGGCCTATCATCATTCAGGTCAATGGTCATCTCAACGTCTTTTGCGAGCCCTATTTCACTGAGGTTCATAGCGAAGCAGTCGCGGTACAATTGGAGCATGTTATAAAGTCTATCTACATTTTCATCGCTAACACCTTTTCCGACTTTAATTTCTGCGCGATCTAACGGCTCCATAGTAGTCACGTCTTTGGTTATTCGATTGACCCTACGAAACGATCTTTCTACAAAAGGCGTAGCTCGAGCTAATAAGGTATCGTTGGAAATTACCAGTTTGTCGGGTCGACAATTCGTTATGACCTGGGGGCCTAGCCGAAACGCATTTCGAAAAAAGATATCGCTAACGAATCGATAAAAAATGTATGGGAATGACAGGTACCGTAGATGAGTCTGTCGAAAAATATTAACGAATACAAAAATGTTAGCCAAGTTGCAATGTTGTAACGAAACGCAAAACATTCGTTACCAAAATTCGATATCTGCCATACATTGTCTAGCCAAGTGACACTTTTGACAAGCGAAATCGAATCGTTATCGCCTCCTAGGTGTCGATATCTAGCACGAGCTATCCTCTTGCAGATAACTTACCGAAGCACAAGAAAATACCGAATAATAGTGTTTGTAAATTAGAATTTGTAATAAAAAGCATACTTCAACATTATTGTGGGCGGCGAACAACGCGGAAGTGTCGCTTAGACGCAGGCGCCGTCTGAAAAATCGCCTCTATTGAAACTTGAAACTGCTTAGGAAAGGACTGCCCTTAGCTGGTGATCTTATCATGTATGCTACGATCAAAGGATTGTGGGCCGTACGCAGCATTTCACCCAAAGGATCCAATGTGACCGAGGCGCTGAATATCTACCTATCTATAGTGACAGTGTCATGGAAAAATGGATTATGCACCCACAAATGCAACACGAAACAATGTCCCTACAAAGGTAAGAGTGAGTCAATAACTTATCCCTACTATACCTACTAATAAGTATATAAAATATGTTAATAATGCTAAAATAACTAATGTGTTCCTGTTACGTCATCAAATATAAACCGATGAACGGTGTAGATTAAATTTGGTACCCATATGCGCAATGGCAAGCACTTGTTTTTCAATAGGAAAGTGAATTGAATGTGTAAAGGCAAAGGTATATAGGTAAAGGCTATACAAATATAGATAAAGACTCGGGAACAAAAGTTCTTCACACAAATAAATGCCCTTCCCGGGATGCAAAACCATCACCTTCATAGGCAAGGTCACTAACAACTAGCAATATTGTAGTGTCATCCCATTTTCTTAAATTGATTTGAAAGGGATGAGACTACAGTGTTGCTACTTTTTAATTTCTACAATTTCTAGTCGGACTCTACAGTAAGCTCAAGAAGACTTGTGTTGTGGGTACTTAGGGTACTTAGATAACTATATATAGATGGTCAAACCAATTTGTCAGTCAGTAAGAACCAGGAAAACTATACTCATACTTATCTTTTGGGTGCTAGTACTGGTATATGACAAAGCTAGTATGATTCTCTCTGTCTTTGTTTGAAATGAGACAGTCCTTTGACAAACTATACTTAAATACATAGACAACACCCATGACTCAGGTACAAAATATCTGTGCTCATTACACAAACAAATTTCCTTACCGGGGATTCAAACTCAGGATTATCAGCTTAACCGGCAGGGTCACTAGTCACTACCAACTAGGCCAGACGGGCTGTTGTCATACATATACATTATCAACCATATTAATGAAACTTTTTCATATTATGAAACATTGTATATGACTTCTTTTGGCAGGCGCAGATACAGTCAGCTGCAGAGAAAAGGTCCCACCCCTGCATACAAACTTCTATGTAGTGGTGGTACCTTTTCTCTGCAGCTGACTGTACTTACACACTATATAAAAATAATCATAACATGTACTTACACAAAACATTTAGTTTTTTTTTTGTCATATGACTGGTAGAGAATAAATATTATAACCAAATGTTACAGAGTTTGTTGAAAAACTAAGCATTCATTTTGTTTCAGGTGACTTGGATATTCATTGCAGCCTTGGCATATGAACCAATACTTTATGGTGCTCCAAAGCCAGGGTCAAGGGAAGAAACTATGTCACATGTACAACCACAAAAATATATTGAGTGTTGTTTTACTATTTTAAAACACTGTACATAATATATGTACAAACATGGCTACTGATTTCATGCTGCTGGCAAAAAATACCTGCTGCATCTTTCATTAATAGATTTTCAATAAAATAAATATAATTTAACTTTTTAACCCAATCATTGTTTCATTTATTTATGGCATTTATTTATGGTGGTTACCACCTTAACTTATGGTATGCTTAGGAGCAGATCTGTTCCCATGTACTTACCTATATTCAACTTTAAAAAATGCAATAATTTTTAAAAGTTGTCTTTGTAAAACGACCGGTCTGGCCTAGTGGGTAGTGACCCTGCCTGCTAAGCCGATGGTCCTGGGTTCGAATCCCAGTAAGGGCATTTATTTGTGTGATGAACACTAATATTTGTTCCTGAGTCATGGGTGTTTTCTATGTATATAAGTTTGTATTTGTCTATATAAGTATGTGTATCGTCGCCTAGCACCCATAGTACAAGCTTTGGTTAGTTTGGGGCTAGGTTGATCTGTGTAAGATGTCCCCAATATTTATTTATTTATTTTATTTTATTCAATTATGATTGATATATAAATTACAAATTTTTGACAGGAGCATACAAAAGGTTAAATATGAACAGCCAGTAGCTTAGTGGGTGAGATTACCTTCCCAAATTTCCATTGACTATAAATAATAAAGATGTGTTTAATTCATTTTTAACGCCTCACTCACTTAGGTATTTCTATTACTGAGTAAACAAAAATCAAAGACAGGTAGGTAATAAAAAAATAATATTAAGTAACACTAAGTATGATTTATTAGTTTTGGTTTCACAGGCAGCTTTTATCTTATCTAATGCATCTTCTTAGTCGGCGTCTTCATTGCTGAAGGTCGTGTCTAGTTTGAAGAGTTTCCTGCGCGATGTACCATGCTTTTCCAAGTGTTCCTGTCCTCGGCGATCTTAATAGATAAATCTAATGCATAACATCTATGTATTCAATGTCCGCTTGACTTTTGATAATTTCGAAAATGTTTGAAGTCTATGAAGTAAATGAGTTCACTGAGGTTACACTGATTTGGGCAAACCTGTCCACAATATCACTTCACGGTTTGAATCAATACTAACGCTTAAAGTATTGTCTCTTCTGGTCAAGTAAGCCAGCAGTGCACGTCCTTAGCACTGGTAACTGCCATGAAGGCGTCATTGCAGCGGCAGCTCTGACTGTACGTGCCAACTTGGCGAGAACTTCTCAGCGTGGAAGAAGAGCCCGCGGAGCCGCTCTTGCCCGCTCTGGCTGCGTCGCCGCCTTGGTTGGGGCTGCGGGGACGACGGCTGTCTGAAATTGTTAAACTTTAGGTCAAAATTATATGCAATTAACAACGCACTCTTCAAATATTACACTATATAGAGTTATTTTATCACGAAATTGTGATAAACTAAGTTAAACAAATACCAAAATATTTAATTTGCTTACCGATAAAACAATTATTTTCTCCAAAATTAGATTCGCTGTTCACTTGATACTCTTGACAGCTGACAGATGATGTTTCTTGACGGTTTTGAACGAGAACCACAGACAAAAATTAATTTTTACCGACTTGGCGCGTAGAATGAGCGTTAACTCAAAAGATTGCCTCTTGGCTAGGTTATTGTAAACATTATCGACCAGTCGCTTGCGATCGTAGAGATCGAATCGATACGGAGCGAATGTAATTCGGCTACGCCCCCAGGTGACCCTTCCCTTGTTCGATGTGGTAAACTCCCTGATGCAAGTGATACTCTCTACCCGGTTCTGCACAAGTATACCCTTCCATGTAAATATCACCAGAGTATGCACCATCGTCGGTACATACTTCAACCAGTCCTACTATCTCAATCTCATTGGAGTCTACACTCACAAGCTTAATGCTATTATCTTGTCGGGGTAAGTCCGCCGTAGATGGGCTTTTGTAAAATAAAAGCTTGCGACAGTCTTTCAATACAGCCACACCGGGCAACTCAGTGAAATCTTGGCCAATAAGAAGAGGGGCACGTAGGAATCTATCTGGGACTACAAGTACTTCAACCCTAGCTTCGACTTCATCAAGTTTTAACGTAATAAAACTCTTGTATAGTGGAATTACCGAGCCTTCACCAAAGCCTATAATTGCAGGGAGTTCATTAAAACATTTCGACAAATTTAACGTTTGGGCCTCTGTTTCGCGCATAAGGGTGCTCTCACTACCGAAATCGACGTAGGACACAAAGGTTCTATCGTTGACTAAAACCTTCCTATAGAATTTGTCATTAGGATTGTTGGAGGTGGATATCGTCAAAGTTTTTCGTTCCCCGCTAATAGTTTTATTGTCGTTTGACTGTTGTGGGGTTAAGGGATTGAGTTTGCATCCTGCAGCATCGTGCCCCACCCTAAAACATTTTTGACATTTAACTAAAGGATTTGGGCACTTATAATAGGTATGTCCCTTCGCTCGACAGTTAAAACAAGTTACTCCTACCTCACTGGATTTGGGCGTATGATTAGAAGAACGACTAGGCTGAAAATTATCATTGCGTTTCCTGACATATGATGGCATTTCAGTGACTTTCTGAGAATTGAGAAAGTTCAGGAGGTCCTCTGGTTCTTTACAGTTCAACGCTTGCGCGCCATTCCTAATGGATTTGTCTATGATTCCATGTATCACACAGTCTACTGCGTTTTGTCCTTTAATTTCGCAGCGATTTAACAGAGTAAGTTTATCATAGAAATATTCACGCAAATTCTCGTTATATCGAGTGGTACGCGCAAGCATTTCCTCCAGAAGCCGACCATAATTTTGCTCATTAGGGAAGGCCTTTCGAAGTTTCGCCTGCCACTCATCCCAGCTATAATTAACCGAAGGCAATGCCTCAAACCACTTTTTTGCAAGGCCAGTTAATTTTTGGAGAGCAAAATGTATGGTCTGCTTCTGATCCCACTCATATATACTAGAACACTCATTAACCTTCCTTATCCAACTCTCCGTACTTTGTGCTTTGCTAGACGGGTCGAACTCAGGTATTACGTTATTCATATGATTATTATTCAGATGATGCAATTTCACTTTATCACTTCCGCGAAGGGTAGACACAAGTTTAAGTACCTCGTCAACAGTGAAGCCCGCAATCGGTGGCTCGCTCACAGGTTGTGTCGTCGTCTGTTCAGGCTGCGACGTCGTCGGTCCTGGCAGCGATGTCCCCAGCTCGAACGGTGCCAAGTCCTGCGATCCTGTTGTGATCTTACTTGGTTCCACCTCTTCAATTACCCACGCGGTTGCAGCGACATCTTGTGCGGTTTTGCGAACCCGTTTAGCGGCGGACAGCGGCGGCCGGTTGTAACCTCCCTTCCGCTTGCGACTCCGTCCCTTTTGCCTCGCGTCATCGCCGTCATTATCCATTATCTCGGAAAAGGAAAAATGCAGTTAATTAATAATATTGCGAATAGCATAATTGAATTAAGTGATAATGGATAAACTCTAATCTCAATATAACCTGATTTCTCATGAAAATCACATTAATCGAGAATCATGCGTAACCATTGAACATGAAGCATACTTAGCTGTGATGAGACACACATGGCCTCCCTAAAGGTTTGGAGCATACATAGCTCCAACAGACACACATGGCCTGTAATGACTAAGGAACATACATAGCTCCTCTCAGACACACATGGCCTGGAATAACTAAGGAACATACATAGCTCCCTTCAGACACACATGGCCTGGAATAACTAAGGAACATACATAGCTCCCTTCAGACACACATGGCCTGTAATAACTAAGGAACATACATAGCTCCCTTCAGACACACATGGCCTGTAATAATTAAGGAACATACATAGCTCCCTTCAGACACACATGGCCTGTAATAACTAAGGAACATACATAGCTCCCTTCAGACACACATGGCCTGTAACAACTAAGGAATAACTCCACTAAGGTACACCTGGCCTCCTACAATAAAGACACTTACATAGCCCTATAATAGCACACATGGCCCACTAACTCTAAGTTTAGTTTAAGATTACTTTAAGATTACTTTAAGTTTACTTTAAGTTTACTTTATGTTTACTTTAAGTTTACTTTATGTTTACTTTAAGTTTACTTTATGTTTACTTTAAGTTTACTTTAAGTTTACTTTAAGTTTACTTTAAGTTTACTTTATGTTTACTTTAAGTTTACTTTATGTTTACTTTAAGTTTACTTTAAGTTTACTTTAAGTTTACTTTAAGTTTACTTTAAGTTTACTAAGTTCACTTCAAGTTTACCTTAAGTTTACTTCAAGTTTACTTTAAGTTCACCTTAAGTTCACTTTAAGTTTACTTTAAATTACTTTTAAGTTCACTTTAAGTTTACTTCAAGTTTAGTATAGTTTACGTTTAGTTTAATTATAGTTTACGTTTAGTTTAATTAAAGTTAAGTAAAGTTAAGTGTAGTTAAGTAAAGTTAAGTGTAGTTAAGTAAAGTTAAGTGTAATTAAGTAAAGTTAAGTGTAGTTAAGTAAAGTTAAGTGTAGTTAAGTTAAGTGTAGTTAAGTAAAGTTAAGTGTAGTTAAGTAATGTTAAGTTAAGTTGAGTCAAGTCAACTCACCAAACAAAGTTATTATGAAATTAAGTATCATCAGCTGACTTCGGCTAACTCGGGTCCGTTCGGCTCAGCATTGCTCCTAGCGATTATTACGGTTGGCACCACTTGACGCCCTTTTGCGTGCACGACCACAGATAAGATAATGACTTGAATTTTGACAACCCTAAATAGCCGAAAGGGATAGCATGATTCGTCCCTGAATCGCTGTCAAACTTCGGTTTTGTAGGAAGTGTCATTTCCGCACGGTAGTATCATTATTTATTCTGTGGTATCAATGCAATCTTGTTTAGTTTTATTGTATCTCATTCTCAAGATTCAAAACGCGTCTGTTATGATTAGGACAGATATGACCGCTAGGTGGCGCAGGCGCCACGCGCAGCCTTTGGCTAGCAACCAAAATTGGTGTGGGACAGATGTACTTGTTGCTACTTGTTGCGACGCGACGAAATCGCGGTGAGGGCCACGCCTGACACAAGCCAGTTCGACTACTTTATTGTTGACTAAGACTGACCAAAATTTACTTAAATTAATATATGATTCAGTTTACATTATGCCTTCGTTGATTAATTTTGATGTTATTGGATTGTCACAGCCTGCGGCAATTGGTCTAATATTGTAATTACTCATACTTGAACCGGATTGAATTACCCGATTCCGCAATTATGGTGAAATCAAAGAAAATTAACCATTAATAAACATGAAAGGTTGTAGCAATCCGGTAAATCATAAGAATAACAGAACAATAAAATCACATTTCACACTTTAACGGAATATTTTAAATAAAACTTTTCAGGAATGTACCTTATTGGCGCGTAGATAGTCCAACTTCTGAGTTTTTATAAATCCAAACTCGGTTTAGCAGTATTCAATCCTTTTTATTATGATAATTAACAATCCAAGTGTAGATGGACAAACTTTCACAATTATTCTCATACACCACGTACTCAATTACTCTCAACAACTTCTCTCCTCCAAATCCAAACCCTGAATGCCCCCCAGCGGCTGGGCAGGCTGACGCAACTAGGAACAAAAAAAGGTTTTGTATGGACTATAGTGACCTAGCCATAGCCAAAAAAACAAAATAAAACGTCAGTGCTATTCATCTGTCATGTCAACTGTCAGCCACATTGCTTTGTTGCTTGTCATGGCGGATCGTAGGTTTTACTTACGTATTTCTTGCAATTTCTTTTTTAAAAGCCTTCGTTATTTTCCAAAACACTCAAACGTGATAAGAACATACAGTGAGTCTATAGATTTTGTTTAAATACCACCGAAAACTAATTTGTTTCAGTGCGAAATATGTGGAAATTGATACACTCTCGAAAATCGCAAAAAAGGAAGTTTATGGCGAAATTTCCATTAGATGAAGACCGGTAAGTATTGCTTTAGATACTTTTAGCCTTATTTTGGTGTAGCAGGCTATAAACACATCGAAAATTAGATATTTCATATCCACTTTCATTGTGAATGTGAACTAGAGATGTACTACAAGTATCGATACGAAGTATCGATATCGACTGCAGCCTAATTTTTTATCAATGTAAATAGTAAATAAAATAAAATGAGTGAATTTCCTGGTAACTTGCATACAACATGACTATAATTATTTCTCCGAATATTTTTAGTGGAAAATTATCTATCATCTGTGTATTAATTAATGGAATGGACATTATATTATATATTTTTGGAATCTAGTAATAGGGGATATTACTGCAATGTTCTGCCGCCAGAGTGCAGCACTACCGACTCTAGAAAATTCATAGACTAACTTATACATACTCTGCCTCAAACTGTTTTTTGACAAGTTTTCACAGACTATAAATTATGACATTGATGCATCAAGGCGGTTTGTTAACAAGGGCCTACCGGTAAACGGGAAAATCGAAATTTAGTTATCTGCCTCTTTATCGCTCGAGTATGCAAGAATGATAGAGAGGTTAGATAACGAAATTTCGATTTTCTTGTTTCGCGGTAGACCCCCAGATTGCGAAAGATAGTGGTAGTGGCGCTACCTACGCAGAGTTTTGCGTAATATTCCCTATTATTTAAGATTTTAACCTAAAATATAAGAAAATGTATGTGTGTCTGTTTTAATTATTAAATGTGACGTCCCACGGTCAAAGGTACCTTATGGCGGGTATGGAGTTATGCATACCCCAGTAATCTACAATAAATAAGCTATCGATAACACAAAAGATCAACCTTCTAGGTTGCGTAGTTACAGAGATATGATTTTTTGAAAATAATGTTGTGAAATGAGCAACTTTACGATAGAGAAGTTTTAAGTTTAGCCGCCTAAAAAACTATGTTCCTGAAGTAAGTTACATAGTTGACTACAAATAATAATGCCTTATATATCTGAGATTAAAAAAATATTGCGACTTGTTCTGTAATGCAAATAGAAACTTTTGATATCGACTGATTTATGTGTATACTAACCAATGTCTTGAAAATAAAGTTTTATTTCATTTTCACGATTGATTGCAATGAGCTCTCAAGATTTAAATTTTATCTATTAGAAAACGACACTGACAGACAGTTTAAGCAAAAAACAATACCGATTTAGAGGTGAAAATGTATTTTCTGACTTTTTCATATAAAATCACAAAATTGAATATTTTTACTTTTAATGTGACACACAATCAATTTTTCTGAGCACATATGAAAGAAATTCTGTCATTCAAATGAAATAAATCCTAAAACCCCAACTAAATACTATATTTAACCCCTTATGCCACTTTAAACTTACATAACAATAACAGTATTTGCTCCATACATTTACGAAAAGGTACCTTATGGAAATAAATCTAATAATACATCACTACAAAATATCAATCATATTATAGTTTATCTTTTATGAATAGAAAATATTAATTTACATTAAACTGCCCCCAATTTAATTAGTTCTTCGTCATAATAATCTTAAAAAAGACCAATAATTTGTATGTAATGAAAAGGTACCTTGTGGTCAAGTTACATGATGAGGCATGATGATGATGGAACAGTTAGGATAAACTAATAATATTTTGGGGTTAAGATGGTATAAATCGTCTATTTCTTATCAATAATATATTTCGGTTGCTATTGAAGATAAGCGGCATTGAGGTTCAATGACCTCAGATATTCCATAAGGTAATGCGTCGGGTATTGGCATTTTTCAGCAAACCAATGGCTGATTTACTGCATGCGACCAAACCAAATGAAGATTATTCTAGTTAAGAAAGACTTGACGAGAGTAACTTTGGTATAATAGCAGTCTACTTGGATTTGTGATGTCGGTATATGTACGGTTATAATATTTGCGAGGCGCCCCAACCAGTACTGAAATTATCAAATTAGTTTTGCAGAATGCTAATACAGATCTCTACCAAACTTCTTTTCCCGTATTGACTAGTTTTTTTGGGAATTTTCAATCTTTTTTCCATAAGGTACCTTTTCTACTAAACTCTGAGACGACATTACTAGGCTTATAACTAACTTATAACAAAAATAAAAACAGGTAAACAAACGTTACGCATTAAGGTTTCAGATCACACAATAAAAAAAAATTGAGCATTTTTTCACCTCTTTACAAAACATTTAATATCTCCGAAACTAGAAACCCTCATAAGGTACCTTTTCCCGTGGAACGTCACAAATGTTTTCAGATGCAGGCAGTGGGTCAAATAAGTTGTAATGGAAGACTTAATTTTATTATTCAAGAATATAATACATAAAAAAAAATCATTTAATCAGGTGAACACACATTTTCCTCTGTTACCTGTGGACCGTCGAACCGTCGGGATGTATTTTAAATTAATTATATTAAATTATAAAAAAAAATCATTTTACATATTTTTATTTTAACAATTAAAAGTCGTGTTCACATTTAAGTCCAACCATGTATTAGTCCACTCAAAGAACACTATATATAACATACGACTTAAATGTGGACTCGATTCTAACCTGATTTCGAGTACGAAATTTGTTGACAGGGGCCCATGTTTCAACCCTCCCCAATTTATCGATATCGATAAAATTCGCAAGCGTGTAGCATACTACACTATTTAAGTATGTTATGTTGGTACTATTGTTCTTTGACAGTTCTTTGTCGTACATGTTGGTAATGATTGGATAACCAAACATATACACAGACCAATCAAGTCGCTAGTATGGAAGTCCCGTCTCTTAAAACGTAGTGATTATATTCTCTTTGCGGCTGGGGCCCAGCTGCTCAACCGATAAACTCCCCCACCGATTGGTCAGCCGCGCTTGCACCTGATTGGCCGGTTTTGCAACCGACCAATCACGGCAGTCGCTGTGTTGCCATCATCAAATAATTTACACAGATATTTTAAAGTATAAGAACTACCTTACACGATGCTACATTATAAACCATAGACAACGATTTATTATACAGTAAATACTTAAAACTGGTCTACATCATGCTACAAAAGTGACAGCTAGCTTTAAGTTTCTTAAAATACCCTTATGAAAACAAATTAAATCTACTCATAATTAACAATCATCACACGTCATTTGATAATGTTAAAGGATTTTTTTTGATATGTGCTCTATTTATCTACAAATGATTTAATTTTACAGATGATCGAATTTCATACACATATTTACATGTAAATGTAAGTATGTGTATATAATCGTTAGAATTTAGTTTTATTTTAGTTTTAATGTTTAGTTTATTTATTTAGTTAATACCTACTGTTTTGCTTTTAATAAACATTTCATACATATGTATGTGTGATGTAGGATGTGGTCTCCACTGGCCTCAATATAAAATAGACATAGCTATAAGATTATACCTACTTAAAATACATAATGACACGTAATGTAATAGATGCTTAAGATACTATCGACGTTAAAATAATTACGAAATTATGCACAATCTAACCTGCAATCTATGCAGTATAATTTTACAATTTATATAATCATAGATCATACAACAGCGAATTACATATTAATCAATAACGAGACCTTTAAAAGTGTAAGAACATAACCCGCCTACGTTTTTTTCGTTCAGAACCTCTTTGAAAGTCGATTAAAGTAATGCGTGTCACCCAAAGTGTTAATAGTTATTTGTTTCACAAGGGGGCAAAGTTGTTGTTTAACCGCTCGTGCCGATTGATACCCGAGCAAGCGAAAGATTCCAAAATTAAACCACGCGCGTAGCGAGTGGTTCGAAAAATGGAATCTTGAGCGTTGCGAGGGTTTCAAAGCACGAGGGTTAAACAAAATTAGCCCCCGAGTGAAACACAACATTTTTCACCACACCAACCCGAAGCAAATATTAAATGTAAAATATCAAACCAAATCAAATCCAAATGAATCTTATTAAATATTTATCATCCAAAATCATCATTTTAAAGTCAATTCTACCAGCAAACACAAGAAAACAACTCAAAATTTGCATTTAATTAAAACCAAAATATTACTTTGCTAATCCGCGAAAAGATAACGTGCTAGTCAATCAGTGCTAACCCGTTATACTTACTTGCGTATTTTTACATGCAATTAATATTCCCACCCTCCCACCGCAAAAATAAATACGCAAATAAATATAACAAACCACCACCAAAAGAATAAACCTCGACACGTGTTTCGCCTCTCTACGAGGCATCCTCAGGAGTTGTTGACGGTCTGACGCCCGGCAACGGAATGACCTGTCTAGAATGGTCGGCCATATTTATACCTGGACCACTCCCCCTACCGTGCAAGTGTGAGTGAGATGGAAAAATTCGTAATAACGGCGATGACGCAACATTCAATTGCAAGTTGTTGTTTATGTTGTTGTTGTTTATGTTGGCAAGTTGTCTGATGCAATTTACAAAATTTTGAAGTCTAACGACATTCCTGTGGCCTTTAAGACAAATAATACTTTGCACTCGAAGCTTTGCAATGGCAAAGATAAGTTCGAGAATGGAAAAAAGTCTGGAGTTTATAAGCTTACCTGTGACGATTGCAATAAAGTGTATGTGGGGCAAACGGGCCGTAGTTTCACTACTAGGTATAAAGAGCATGTTGCGTCATATAGACATAACCATCCAGAGAAGTCCAATTTTGCAAAGCACTTATTAGATACAGGTCACACTTTATCTGAGAATCATTTTACATGTTTGCGAAAAGGGATTGCGTTTGGGTGTTCTGGAACAACTGGAAATAATTAGGTACAACAATAGGGGCATGATTCTTAACGAACAATTGAATGTTGCGTCATCGCCGTTATTACGAATTTTTCCATCTCACTCACACTTGCACGGTAGGGGGAGTGGTCCAGGTATAAATATGGCCGACCATTCTAGACAGGTCATTCCGTTGCCGGGCGTCAGACCGTCAACAACTCCTGAGGATGCCTCGTAGAGAGGCGAAACACGTGTCGAGGTTTATTCTTTTGGTGGTGGTTTGTTATATTTATTTGCGTATTTATTTTTGCGGTGGGAGGGTGGGAATATTAATTGCATGTAAAAATACGCAAGTAAGTATAACGGGTTAGCACTGATTGACTAGCACGTTATCTTTTCGCGGATTAGCAAAGTAATATTTTGGTTTTAATTAGTATGGATTTCCGCAAAGTAACGCCTGATTCTATTCAAAATTTGCATTTGATTACTTTGCCTCACATGTGAATAAAATGCAACTTTGCTATCAGTTTTTGAAGTGCAAAGTAAGCCTTTCCGAGCTGGTGTGGTGAAAAGTAAATAGCAATGTTCGTTATGTCACTTCCTTGGAAATTAACAAGTCGAACATCACTCGAATACAGCAAGAGGTAGGGCAATTCGATTTTTAGTTATTAGACCTATTTCCAATGTGATACTGATCTGTCAGTGTCAAAATAACATTTCTTCAACCAACCACGTCCCTTGACCAGTGTCAAAGTCTGTCAGTACAGATCAGGATCATATCAGTGTCATATTGGAAACAGATCTAATAACTAAAACTCGAATTGGCGTCAACATGTAGGTACACGACCGTACATGACGCACCTTTAATATAAAGTCGTTTACCTACATGATAATCTATTGAAGACATGTTTGACATATTGATTATTGAGTCGTGTAAGAGATGACATGTGACGTATTAAATTACTGTTATTTTTATGTCAAATGTATGATCACAATCAGCTAAGTCATAATCATAGATCGTGCAAAATTTGACCTACATAGACTTGGTTTATTTACATTGGTAGATTCTCAAGATCATGTTTTCAAGCTGCAATTGAGTTTGATTTCTATGATATATTTTAGTTTTACTTAAATACAAATTGCATGATCCATCATAACATAATAAAGTGATAAAAAAAAACAAATATTACTTATTCTTATTATATTCTAAACAGTAACACGGAAAACTGCATCTCTGTTGTTTTATTGGGAATGTTTTTTTTTGTACTTAAGCGACACTCATGTTTATTTATTAATCTGAAATTGAACTGATTGAGTAATTATTTTCCATCGTATTTTCTATACTATTATTTTCTATTCTATACAAAAAATACTGACGTTGACTGGAGTAGCATGACAAAGACGAACGTTTCCAAGAAAATATGTACGATGGAAAACAATTATGAACTATATCTGTACTGACATTTATTCCGATGGACAAGCAATCCTAATATGCGTATTAGTATCTCAATGCTTTAGGTATTTAATTTTGCCATCACAGTTCGTATTAAACCTTTCATCATCACAAAACGATCCCCATCGCATGTGTAATAAATAAAAGTAAGAAATAATCCAAAACTAGCCCTCCATTAGGTAATGAACATTCGTAGTAATCCTCTGTGTTGCCAGAGCAAATATCCCGGGGCCAATCGAGTGCAAGGGGATTTTGAATTTGGTATCTTGTTTTTTTTTTGTCTATGGATTTAGTTTCAATCGAAATTTGAATTTCGATGGGGTTGGTAGTGAATGTATTTCGTTGAATCATATCAGGTACGAGTATCGTTGTATGGTTGTATCTTAGTTTGTTTACTAACACCGTAAAAAGTATAATATAGATTACGAAATCTTCTGTCCAAAAATGAAAAATAGGAATAGGTAGGTACTAGGATTTCATAGGCAAATATTTAGGTATTACCCATTTCTATTGAAATAACCACAAGAAAAGACTATCGTTTAATCTTATACAGACATTTTTAGTTAGTCGTATTCGTATCATTCTAATTCTTTTTCCAATCACTTTTAACTAGACAGATTAATAAAAACCTATTTCCAAAACATATCAGCACACTGTTAGCTAACAAGAAGCCAATAAAATCGGGTTTCATTGCAAATCCTTTTGAACACATCGATCGAGGTAACTCGTTAACCTGATAAACTCCAGACAATACCGAGGGCATTATATAATAGTTCTAAAATACCGACAACCCTTAAAAACACTCAAAATTAGCAGAAAATCTCAAGAACACGCACGGAAACCCTCAAAACCATTGTTTTCAGTTTTCGCCACCCGCAGCGCAACCGTCGAATTCAAAAAAGGAGTTCTATATTTTTAATTGGAACATATTCCAGCCAGCATTGGGTTTTTTATAGGGTAGCGGTTGGGGCGACGTCGCCTCGAGGTATTTGGTTTGGCAGAGAACGCATATTGGAAGACAATCTCACCCCCTATAATAACTTGGGTTACAATGAACTCTATGTATATTCTAATTTTGAAAAGGCGTATAGGTAGTATGTTTGAAGACGGTTGAGATGATTTAGTTCAGAGTGGGATGAAGTACTTTGCAATCTATAAAATGAATGGTGTTGAAGTTTGTAAGGCAAGTTCCTGTTTTTTGAGCCAGTAAAAAAATTGCAATGCATTGTCTAGTATATGTCTCTTACGCCATTGTATTGGCATAGGATAAGTTTGAGTAGTTAATATTTTAATAGAATAATTTATCTTCAAAAGTGTATGTGATTAGAAATATATTGAGTATGAGACGTCTGTAACGATCTAACGATTAATACCTCATTTATAGGTATTCGAAACAATTTTCCATAAAAACTTTTTCATGCGACTCCAACCAAATGATTGTGCAATCTATCCTACTTACTATTGATTCTACTTTTTAGGGTTCCGTGCCCAAGGGGTAAAACGGGACCCTATTACTAAGACTCCGCTGTCCGTCCGTCCGTGAGTCCGTCCGTCCGTCCGTCCGTCCGTCTGTCACCAGGCTGTATCTCACGAACCAGAATAGACAGTTGAAATTTTCACGGATGATGTAGGTATTTCTGTTGCCGCTATAACAACAAATACTAAAAACAGAATATAATAAAGATTTAAGTGGGGCTCCCATACAACAATTTTTGACCGAAGTTAAGCAACGTCGGGCGGGGTCAGTACTTGGATGGGTGACCGTTTTTTTGCATTATGGTACGGAACCCTTCGTGCGCGAGTCCGACTCGCACTTGCCCGGTTTTACTATACACAACGGGAAAAAGTCATAAATTTATTATCTACGAGTATTTTATATTATATTGCTATTTATAATCCAGTTAACGTCGTTTTAGCCCTGCATGCTTCTTAAATCTCTATGGCTTATTACTATATTGTGAAAAGTAAAAAAACCGGCCAAGTTCGAGTCGGACTCGCGCACGAAGGGTTCCGTGCCATTACGCAAAAAAACGGCAAAAATATCACGTTTATTGTATTACTTAAATACTTATTATATTCTACTTTTAGTATTTGTTGTTATAGCGGCAAAAGAAATACATCATCTGTGAAAATTTCAACTGCCTAGCTATCACGGTTCATGAGATACAGCCTGGTGACAGACAGACGGACAGACGGACAGCGGAGTCTTAGTAATAGGGTCCCGTTTTTACTAGAGCTCCCGATACACGTGTTACACGCTGACACGGGTACCCGTGTTCTTAAGCCCGCCGGGCTTAAGAACCCGAACTACACGAACCCGCCCGGATTCGGAAACGTTTACACGGGTACCCGTGTACACGGGTACACGGATACACGAAATAACGGATCTTATTTACCCGCCGGTTCGACCCTTCACTCTCGTGTAGCGGAGATTCGTGCTATGAAGACATACGATTGAATATGTGGAAGGTTAGGAAGATTCGATTACCTACTTTGCAGTTTTACTGGATTGATTTGTAATGTCAATAATAGGTAGGTAAGTACAATTTGTTTCAATAATCATAAGATTAAAATTAACAATATCTCAGTAACCGTTGACTTCATTGTTGGTATTTCAGTTTCTTCATTGATGTAGTTTTTTGATAATTAAAGTAAACCTAAATACCACCACCACCATGTTACCATTTGTTGGGACGTCAGTCTTTCCGTGACCACAGCTGGTGCAACTCAGCTGAAACGTCGGAATTAAAGGTAAAAACAATAAAATTATATCGCGGTAGACCCGTTTGTGTAATTAAATATGTGTACAAAACGCGAGAGTTTAAAGTGTTATATAAACCTAAATGATTATTTAATACAAAAGTAGATAGTTATGCTTACTGAAACCAGAGTTGGGCATTATTCGAATCATTTTTAATCTAAATAATTATGGTGAGATTAATATTCGCGAATAAATTATTCGCGAATAAACCATTCGCTTAGAATTTCGAATAAGAAATGAATTATTCGAATAAATTACACGAAGGATTTTTGTAATACACACTCAGATGGCAAATCTGAATAGGTATGCAACTGCAGCGTATTTTAGAGCCAAGGCAAATTTTGGGAAAGGCCCCAACTGACCGTCGCCATCCATGGTGGGGACAAATGGGAATTGTTTATATGCAGCGCCTATTCCCATTTGTTCCCGGCCGGGAAAAGTGAGAATACATCCGATATTTGTGTAAAATATTATTATGTAGGGTCTACCCATATGTTCCCCGCGGAGATAAATGGGAATTCACCCATTATTGGTAATTATTAGTAATATGGGAATACACCAATAATGGGTGCATTATTGGTGTATTCCCATTTGTCTCCAATTCACGTGACCTACGCCATGCACGAGGCGGGGACAAATGGGAATGTTTATATGAATTTTGGTGTTCCCATTTGTCCCCGATATTGGCGTTGCCATATGTCCCCACCTCAAAAGATTTCTATGCAGCGTCTTTCCCCATAAGTTTCTCGGGGGAACAAATGGGAATACACTCTTTATTGGTGTATTCCTATTTGTTCCTGCCCTACGTGACCGCCGCGATACGTGAGGCGGAGACAAATGGGTACGATTTATATGCAGCACCTATTCCATCAGTTCCCGACGTAGACAAATGGGAATACATCCGAAAATTGTGTTCCCAATTATCCCCACCCGAATAAGGTGGGGAAAAATGGAAAATATTTTTATGCAGGGTCTTCACATATGTTCCCCGCGGAGACAAATGGGAATTCGACCATTATTGGTAATGATGGGTGCATTATTTGTGTATTCCCATTTGTCCCCGATTCACGTGACCTACACCATACATGAGGCGGGGACAAATGGGCATGTTGTATATGAGTTTTGGTGTTCCCAGTTGTCCCCGATATTGGTGTTCCCATTTGTCCCCGAGGCGGAGACAAATGGGTACGATTTATATGCAGCACCTATTCCATCAGTTCCCGACGTAGACAAATGGGAATACATCCGAAAATTGTGTTCCCAATTATCCCCACCCCAATAAGGTGGGGAAAAATGTAAAATATTTTTATGCAGGGTCTTCACATATGTTCCCCGCGGAGACAAATGGGAATTCACCCATTATTGGTGTATTCCCATTTGTCCCCGATTCACGTGACCTACGCCATACATGAGGCGGGAACAAATGGGAATGTTTTATATGAGTTTTGGTGTTCCCATTTGTCCCCGATATTGGTGTTCCCATTTCGTGCCGATACAAAAGATTTCTATGCAGCGTCTTTTCCCAAATGTCTCTCGCGGCGTGGACAAATAGGAATTCTTCCGAAAATGGTGTGTTCCCATTTGTCCCCTCACCAATATGGAGGGTACAGATGGGAAATATTTATATGCAAATCCTATCACTTCTGTACCCGGCGGGGACAAATGGGAATACATCCGAAAATGGTGTGTTCCCTTTTGTCCTTACAAATATAAGGTGGGAACAAATGGGAAATATTTATATGCGGCTTCTTTTCCTATATGTTCCCCGCGGGGACAAATGGGCATACACCCATTATTGGTTATAATGGGTGCATTATTGATGTAATCCCATTTGTCCCCTATCCACGTGACCTACGCCATACATGAGGGACAAATGGAAATGTTTTATATGCAGCGCCTATTCCCATCTGTTCCCGGCGGGGAACAATAAGAATACACCCGTTAATGGTGTGTTCCTATTTGTCCCTGCTTCAATGAAGTGGGGACAAATGGGAAAGATTGTTTGTCTTTTCCCACATGTTCCCGAAGGGGACAAACGGGAATACCCCCATTATTGGTGTATTTCCAGTTGTTCTCGCCCCACGTGACCGCCAATACATGAGGCGTATTCCCAGTTTCCACACCTCAAATCAACCAACCAGATAAACCGATAGAAAACATTTTCTTTTTACTATTGGGATATAAAACAGCTAAATAGTTATTTTGTAAGCTAACTATTCGACAATATTATTCGCAAATAATTTATTCGTGGGCTATTTTATTCGCCGAATAAATTATTCGCGAATGAATTGAACACGAATGATCATTCGAAAAAATTATTCGTCATTAGCGAATGATTTGGTAATTCTCATTCGTAATTCGTCATTCAAATGAATTTTGCCCATCTCTGACTGAAACTACCACGAACGGAATATGTTATATTTTCCTTTAACAAAATCGCATTTTGCTCACTGTTAGCAAAGTACCCTTGTTCGAGCTGCTGAGGTGAAAAATAAATTAAATTGGTGTACACGTGTACACGGGTACACGGGTACCCGGATACACGGATCTTAATTACACGTGTGCACGACTACACGTGTAGAACGGGTCAGAAAACCGTGTACGTGTAGTTCGGAAACGGGTACCGAACACGTGTACACGAAACCCGGACACGACCGCGAGCCCTAGTTTTTACCCTTTGGATACGGCAGCCTAAAAATAATTCATAATGTGAATGGCACTTTGATCTTTCTGACTCCTTATGCCCCCTATGGCTTAGGATGGCATCGTATGTTGTTCACTATCATAAGTCGTATGTAATTTGGCGATCCGGAGTCGAAGGCGTGGCGGCTCGCGGCCATCACGAGGTGCTGCCACACGGGGCATGCCTTGTACAGGTTGTTTTTAAACAGACGGTCCGATTGGAACAATACGTATAAGATGTCACAGCGATACGATACTGATATATCAGTGTCTATACTGCAAAACGTAATTCATGACCGAAAAAAGTAAGACAATGTTGCCACTGCAATAATTTGTTTGTAAAATAGTAAATTCCTTTTGATAAATAATCACGCTAAGATAACTTATTTATTAGTAATTTTACTCCTACGATTTAAAAAAGTACTTTTATTTACTTATTTTTACATAAATACAAGACGCGCTAGTAAAAAGTGGCAACATTGTCTTACTTTTTTTGGTCTTGAATTACGAAGAGAAGAATTTTGCAGTTTAGTGTAATTTTTTCAACCAAACCAAAAACGTCACTTTGACACTATTCATCATCATCATCATCATTCTAGCCTTCAGTCGCCCACTGCTGAGCATAGGCCACTCTTCGTGTACGCCACTTATCCCGGTCCTGGTCTAGTCTCATCCAAAAGTGCCCCGCGATTTTCCGAATGTCATCCACCCAACGAGCCAACGGACGCCAGGCGCTTCTTTCATCCGAAAGCGGCCACCAATTGACACTATTAGGTTTAGTTAACAAAGCTATAGACCGACCGCTTAAATTAGTCCTCGCCTGCGCGGTACGGGGGCGACGGGGTACGACGACTAAGGGTGGCGGGGAAGGTGCGGGTGGCAGGCTTAATCGTCCTACCCCGTTGCCCCCGTACCGCGCAGGCGAGGACTCATTTAAGCGGTCGGTCTATAGCCTAGTCGATCTGTCGAAGCTAGTCTGTCGAATGCTCTCTGGAGCGGTAAAGCAAGTGGCGCAGGTACTCGGCTGTCATCGGCTCGAGGCGGTCACGACGGGACCGTTACACCGTGCCGAACACGACAACAAGAAACATTTGAAAAATAACCAAAAACTTAATCGATTAAAAGCCATATATTTATAACCGAAATAATTGTCATATACGAACGAAAAAATTACCATGGCCTCTAGATTCGAACCAGCGTTTGTTTACGCGACAGATGCCTAGACCGCTCGGCCATCCGGTCACGGTGGCATTTCAAAATAATTATAATTATTGAACTTTACAAAATTTCACAAGAATCGGTATATAAATGAGAATTGGTAGGTAAAAGAAGAACATCCTGGCAATTTTTCCCAAACTGAATCGGAAATGTTCTCTTTCGCTCAGTCAATAATAGTCTAACCTGTTCACTTTAAAAAACTGCAAATGGATGTACAGGTTAGCCGTTTGGCACACGCATACTAGAGGTCAAAACAAAATTTTTGACCGGCAGTTCCTAAAAAAAAATCCCTTAGGAGGGGAGTGTTGAGTCATTGTTTTTATTGTATATGAAAAAAAAAATTCAGAAACCTGTTGTATGTGGTATCATATGAAAGGGCTTTTTAAAGCAATTCTATAAATATACCACATCATTACATTTCAGCCATTTTTTTTTATTAAACCAAAAATAATTTTCAAAATATACCAAGTTTGGGTTCCTCCAGATACGATATGGCTGATTTTCTTTTTGTACAATATACCGCAAATAATACGTGATATCCTCATATCTAACTCTAATAAAGCAATTTTGAAAATAATTTCATTAAGTATTTTTTTTTAATTTTTCAATTTTACTAAGTGATACAGTCCTAACTTCAGTACTTACCTATTTTACGAGACTTAATGGAACTGTACTGCAGTGCTGTAATGGGGAATACCTCTTTAACCCTTTTACTGCGCCTTTTCATCAGCTGGTATAGTTTTGTATGAAAAACTAAACAAACTATACCAACTGACGAAAAGGCGCAGTAAAAGGGTTAAAGAGGTATTTCCCGTTGGATATATGGATATTACGTATCATTTTATGATTCATATTTACCATATCAGCAGTACAGTTCCATAAGTCTCGTAAAATAGGTACTGAAGTAGTACTGTCTAACTATGTAATATTGAAAAATTAAAAAAAAAAAACAAAATGAAATAATTTTTTAAATTGGTTTTTTGGGGTTAGATATGAGGATATCACGTATAATTTGTGGTATATTGTACAAAAAAAAAACAGCCATATCGTATCTGGAGGACCCCAAACTAGGCATGTTTTGAAAATTATTTTTGTTTTAATTAAAAAAAATGACGAAATGTAATGATGTGATATATTTTTAGAATCGCCTCAAAAAGCCCTTTCATATAACATCACACACGATAGGTTACTAAAAAATTTTTTTTTTCCCATACAAAAAATAAAAATAAAATGACTGCACTCCCCCTCCTAAGGGATTTTTTTAGGAACTGCGGGTCAAAAAATTTGTTTTGACCTCTAGTATACGTGTGCCAAATCGCTAACCTGTACATCGATTTGCAGTTTACCTATGAAATTAGGGTCGTACGGCTGCCGCTATAACCACCAAAGAACCGTACCAAAGAATAGGTACTTTAATACCTCTCATGTTCAAAATAATGAACGGTCACCTCAAATTACCTCAACCGAAAGTGCATACGTTATGTCACAAAAACAATTAACGTAAAATTACATACATGCATATACGGTGTGAACGACGCCCCGGCCGGCGCGCGACTGAGCTCGCGTGCCAGTAATAACTGCGCGTTCTTTTTTCGTATAACTATCACGACTTTTTCGCTCCAAATACTTTTTTTTCTGTTCAAGGCATTCCATGCATACGGCCAGGCAATTTGGGCGCGTTCGGAAATTTCAGGCATTTCGCCGGGCAGGTTTTGTTGTCTGTGGTGTGGTGTGGTATACACTGATCTTAATGGCATGATGATTATGAGGTTTTTACGCATTATTGTTTTGCATGCAGAAAAGTGGGGAATTTGAGGAAGTTTATGTCATGAAATGTCATGAAACAATAAATCTTTAAATACATTATTAATGATTATATAATTAATTATAAACGCGAGTTACAACTCTATCTGTGTGTTTGTCTGTTACCTCTTGACGCTTAAACTGCTGAACCAATTTAGATGAAATTTGATCTGGAAATACGGGGAAGGCAGGGTAGTTTTTATAAATCATCATCATGATCATTTCACGCAGACGAAGTCGCAGGCAGAAGCTCGTTAATAATAAACGTTAACGTTACATAATATGTTTAATAATCAAAGTGGAAAGCATTTTATATTATGTATTATTATTACAATAAATATTAATTCATCAGGCCGTTGTTATCATTAAAAGTTGGTGGAGTTCGCAATCTCAGACTTTTGGAACAACAGCCGAGTTTGCAACAACCTTCTGAGGTTAAACTCCATAAATATACCTTCGTAACTTAAACGGGAACTTTCACGTTCGACGTGTTACCTCTCTGTCACACTTCTAAATTCTTCGAAAAAAGACTTCAAACGTGGTCCGCGGTAGACCCTCAGTACAGGATGAAATCTTATGGTGTTAAAGCACTTGGTCGACTTCCCCGTACATATTCGTGAAAATACGGTTTTATGTATCTTCCTTCTTTGTTTCATTCTGGAAAACAGTAAACCAAACGGCAGGAGTTTAAAGGGGTCCACTGATTAACAGTCCGCCGGACGGTATCGGCCTGTCAGCTGTTCGGAACTGTCAAAATTTTGTTCTAACTGACAGGCCGATACCGTCCGACGGACTGTTAATCAGTGGGCCACTTAACCAACGCCAATTCTATTTCTAATTAAACTAGGGAGGGGGGGGGGGGCACATTCCCACATTCCGCAGTTAGCTAACTTCATCTAAATAAAAAGTTCATTATCTTACTTAATGGCTTAGAAAAATACACTTAAGCGTTTCATAATATAAACGAGCCGCTTTGATGATCAAAGACCGTTAAATAATGTCTAAGTAATATTTGAGACAAACAATTGTCCAGTTAGTGATGGGACACATTGAGTTATCGATGTTTTAAAATTAAATAATCGTTTAGTTTTACAATCAATTCTATTGAGAAATGTCTAATCTAAACGCAACTACTTAAGGGGCCCACTGATTAACAGTCCGCTGGACGGTATCGGCCTGTCAGTTAGACCAACATTTTGACAGTTCCGAACAACTGTGGGCCCCTTTACAATGTTTAAATAAGTAATATGTACATTTGCATTGTAACAATATATTTAACATAATCGCTACATCAAGCTAAATATCTGAATGGGTATGGAATATTGTAATACATTTAAGACTTGGTTAGGTATAGGCACAGGACCACAGGACATATATTTAGACAAAGCAATAACAAAAATCGATACGAACAAAACCTAGCTCATCCATATTCTCTCTGATGTGACGCGAGCCAGCTATTCTCATTCAGTCTAGAGTCCATCGAGTTTTATCTAGAGACGGGCTCTATCTTTGAGTTTTAAGTTTTATTAAAGGGATTTTACAACTTAGCCAAGTAACCTCTTTTGAGTTATTTTTATCGATATAAATTTCCCTTTCTTTTCTCTGAAGTTTCGTGAACTAATTCTTAGGTTTTGCTTGCTGTATTTGCTTTGCTTGTTGTATTTATCGATATAGATCATCCCTACTATCCCCTCTGCGATGTGAGGGGTTCTAATGAAGTAGTTTTTGACAACTTAGCCTGTACTTTCGCACGGTGTTTTAAAATATTGTCATCGATATAGCGCATCCCTACTCTCCCCTGGTGACGTGAGGGGTTCCCTAATCAAGTGGTTATTTGGTTCCAAGTGAGCCGATTCGGGTTCTGTTTGAGACATTGTTTGTTAAGAGCCATATTTAAAAATAACGAGTCAGCTCTGGCGCTGTTTTATCCAACTATCAATGAAGAGGGAAAGGTTTGTAAAGTAAATCTGTTTCTTTGACACGCTTACTTTTCAATTACATATTATGTATTTTTAAATTCTTGGTGTTCTTATTTTTTTTTTAAGTAATTAATAAGAATATATAATATACTATTTTACATAGGCACCGTAAAACGGGGTGAGTAGGTTTCGCGGGAGAGGTGGGTTATGAATGGGGAGAGAAGGTTTGAGAGGGGGGTGAGAAGGGATTTTAAGGCTACTGCTACAAAAATAATGTATTCCAATTTAAAATGGAGCTATAGTAATACGCATAATAAAAAAAAATCGATCCAACAATCTTCCAAAATCACCTTTGTATGAAAACCCCTCTCACCCCAAATACGAGGCACTACGGGGTGAGGTGGGTTTTCCTCTTTATCGTCAAAGTTATGAAATGGAACTACCCAAAATAAAATAAAAACTAAAATACAAACGTCCCGAACACTTATTATATACACCATTCAGTTTTCATATGTAAAAATAAAATGTTATCGAGGTTTGAATTTCAGTTTTGACCCTACTCACCCCATTTTACGGTATCGTCATCTAGTACCCACAACACAAGCCTTACTGAGCTTTCTGTGGGACTAGGTCGATCTGTGTAAAATTGTCTTCTAATAATTTCATTAATTCATAAAAGTCCATATACTTAGTACCTACCTAGTTAATTATCGCCCTAAAATAGTTCAAATAACACCCTCGAACTCTATCAGCACCCATACTTATCGAACAAAAAACAAATTCGAAATAGATTTGTATTTAAAACAGTCACATCTACCCTAGCCCACAAGGGTGACAACAAGGGTTTGCCCATTACACCGCTCTCTATGGTCTATTACCCTCCCATAAAAAATAGACCAGCCAGAATGGACTACAACCAAACACAACAGCCAAATTTTTTTCGGATTTCGAGGTTGGTCCCATAGTAAAATTTGCTCAGTATAATTCCAAAACCTCCCTGGCAACGGAAATGCACTTATTTTTTAGCCACCCTGTATAACTAGATCACAGAGAGCGGTGTAAAGTCTATTTCAATAGAACTTGCTAACTATGTAAACAAACCGCCATATTGAAATTGTCTCTGAATGATGAATTTACTAGTGATGGGCAAGACTCCTACTTACTACTTTACTAATGTCAAACCATATCGAATAATAAAATACCAAAAGTAAAAAACAAGTAGTTACATATTTTTAATTTGTTTAATCACGATCACGATTTGATGAGGTGGTGTAAAAATTCAAAGAGAAACAGTGATAAAACAAAGTTACGTTGTTTGTTTACATAGTTAGCAAGTTCTATTGAAATAGACTTTAATGGGCAAACCCTTGTTGTCACCCTTGTGGGCTAGGGACAGGGTAGATGTGACTGTTTTAAATACAAATCTATTTCGAATTAATTACATTGAAAAACACCGATTGAGAACAGAACTTGGCCACACACATTGCTAATTTTTGACAGGAAGTACCGTTTGGAAAATTTTGATATTTAGACAAGAAGTAGGTCAATGTCTGGCCTACAACGACAAAAAAAAATTAGAGCTGTCACTACTTCACCACGACATAAAAAAAATGTTTTATTTTTGTTTTACTTTTTTTTTTCTTTTTTTATATGACAACTGGTATTCGTTTTTTTAGTATCGATGCATATCTAAATAAAGAACACTATTTAAAAAATTGAAGCAAATAGCTTGAATATATCTCGGAAAACAATACATAAAAAAAAAAAAACATAAGTCAAAAACTGTCACTAGTAGGATGTTGATACTCAGCAAAAATATCCTTCACCATAAGAGGTACTCACAAAAAAAAACCAAATCAAATTGACTTAAGGGCCAACTTACTATGTAAAACTGACTATGGCCTTTATGGGTACTTATCTTGTTTTATTGTTTGATATATATGCTACTTGCTAGGATGTGAATATTGTGAATATAATTGCTATTGAAAATAGCCTGCCGCAAATGTCAAAATCGATGTTGCTTCCCGGATTTTTGATATTTTCGGCAGTAATGTAGTCGGCAGTAATATCGCGCTTGAATACCGCAGCAGTAATTTTGCAGTCTGAAACCGAACGTGACCTTTACAGTCTGATCACACCACAAACTTTAACGGGTTATTATTAAAAATCATGTCTGCGGTCTTATTGCAGCAACACACCATCCCATACAAAATGTATGAACAGAGTCGTGGCAATTAGACGCAACTATTTACTGCAGACTTATTCTCAGAGAATGACCCTAAAAACAACAACGGGTTGCACTCCGGGAGTGCCGGCAGAAGTGAAAACTCAATGACATTGTAACAGCTTTTCGATCAGGTTACGTGTCCGTCTTAGACGTGTGCGCCGCGCCGGCGCGCCGCCGCCGCCGGACTTTTTTGCCACGCCGCCGCCGCCGATAAATGATCGGCGTGAAATCGGCGTGACCCTGAGTGTTGTTAATCAGCTATTTTCACTTGATATTTGGATTACAATAGGATTTTTGCATTATATATGTTACAGTTGTCAAATATATATCAATTATTTATTAAATGAAACAGAATAGCCAGTTGCACAAACTATTTGACACACCAATTTAAGTAATCCTTAGTGTTCAGCGTCAAGAAAGTTGACGTCATTATATGAAGTAGGATTTTTTCCTGTTAATTTTGTATTCACATTCAACTATTAAATAATTAGAATTTTTACACCTTCACCTCACATACGAAGTGAGAATGCTATTACATGAAAATACTTACATTGCAATTAACTAGGCAAAGAAAACACAGGGCTCATGTACCATGGAACCTCAATGAGCAACAGAAAAGGAAAACTAACTAGCTAATGTTGCGTTGCGATCATCAATATTATCATCCTTGCTTGTACTATTGTCGACTAGCTTACGGAAATAACAACAAGAAATGCAATGAAATGGCGGCTTTTCGTGAAAATTGAATTTGAAAGTTCTAGAGTGGTCTTAAGATCAACCATTCCAAGACCAAAGTAATGGTTGTAGAAAGTTTGTATATCTTGGTGGTACGAGTTCTCGTCTTTCCTATATTCCATTATGGTGCCGAGATGCTGAGCCTCAAAAAGGGTGACGTGCAAAGGTTGGCGCTTTAGATATGTAGTGTTGGCGAAGACTGCTGCTGTGCTGCTTATACCTAGGACAGCTAGAAGAACAAACCCCTTAACTGGGGTTTCCACAAACATCTTTCTTCGGACATATTATGCGGTTTCCAACGCATGATGTGGCGAAACATAATATGAATTTAGGCCCAATGAATGGCAAACGTGCTCAGAGTGGAACATGTGTGAGATGGTCGATGGCTGGCGGCAGTGCAACGGCTTCTGACAGCACGAAATTGAGACAAATTACATGTGGTCGCAATCGTCAGCAATAAGAAAACGAGAAAGAAGATACTTCTCACTGAGCCTGGTGCTTGTACGACAAGAAAACCATTAAAGAAAAGCCATAGCAGTCCACTATGTCTAGGATATTGCAAGGATATTTGATGATAAGCCATGTACAGCATGACAAAACGGAGTTACACAGAGATACTAATCTGGTCGACAGTCATTGGGACCAGGTAACCCCTTAATACAAGCCAGTTACTAGCAAAATCAAGTTATTATACCTATCCTATTTATATTCATTTACAAACCCCATGTTACTCAAAACCTATTCAAAACTATACGTAGATTACGTAGTTCACTTACTAGCAACCTGGATTAATCAAAATTTTCAAGAAAAACGACAGATTAATGATTTTTCTTTAGAAACCTGAAAGTCAAGGTCACGCCGATTTCACGCCGAAAACACGCCGCCGCCGCCGATTTTTCGGCAAACGCCGCCGCCGATCGTTTTTTAATCGGCGCACACGTCTAGACTCCGTCTTACGTTTTACGCTGTCGCGAGTTAACATTTTTTCCCCATCACAAAAAGTGCACAGCGCCGCTAAAGAAGTTTTCACTTCAAAATCGCTCTTATATGTCATCTTTCTCGCGTTGTCCCGGCATTTTGCCACGGCTCGTAGCCTGGGGTCCGCTTGGCAACTAATCCCGAGAATTGGCGTAAGCACTAGTTTTACGAAAGCGACGGCCATCTGACCATTCATCCCAGAGGGTAAACTAGACCTTACTGGGATTAGTCCGGTTTCCTCACACAAACTCACACTCAAACATCAAATGATATTTCGTACATAAGTTTTGAAAAACTCATTGGTACGAGCCAGGGTTCGAACCCGCGACCTCTGGATTGAAAGTCGCATGCTCTTACCGCTTGACCACCAGCGCCTCTCGCTAAAAAAAATCGCTCAAAAAATCGCTCTTAAGTCATTACCATAAAGTTGTCGACAATTCGTTGGGGTGCGGACGGGGCCAGTAATTCTGGCAATCGACCATTATTGAATTATTTGTCGACCAGAGGGCGGTAAATGAGTGCTTGTCTGTGAAAAGTTGAGCTTGTTATACAGAGCCGTCCTTAGGGAAATAATTGCTGGAGCCGCATAGTATGGGATCTGTCATTTTATCATAATCAATCTAGAACAATTGGTAAATGAAATAATATTTGAAAAGTTTTCAGTTTTCTTTTCATATCAGGATAGAAAGCTTTACATCGGTAGTAGATACATACGATAGTAATTTGATAACTTAAACTTGATTAAGTACAGTCAAGTGTAAAAATATGGGTGCACACATCATACTCAAAAATATGTCCCATAGCTCTTATATCAGCGAATTAAGAACTATGGGACATATTTTTGAGTAAGTTATACGCACCCATAATTTTACACATGACTTTACCTAGTCGAATAGTGGTACATATCTGTATCTGACACAAAATGGTCTAAGTCAAATCAATCAACACTTATTTCACTTAATTTAACACGAAATTATTAACACAATTATTGTAACACGAAATTTCCTTAGGCACAGAAGTCATAATGTTGACACGCCAATAACCATGAAGTCCTCTCGGTTAAAGCACTCATTTTATTTTCTGTGTTACTTACGCAGGGGCATAAATCACACATTGACTACCCCATCAGACTACTCGAACCTTACAAGTCTTACAACGTAAATAAACCTAACAAAAACGCCTGTGACAGAGTGTTAAGGTTATATTGATTTGTGCGGTCCGATGGTTATAATTTTCGCACCGAGCGGCGACACCATGCTGCGTTTACCTTACTAACCACATCCAACGTAAACACAATAAAGAACTCATTGGAATATAAACCTCATTGTAATAACATAAGGTGTATATTTGCTTGGGTTTGTAAAGGATTTTATGGCAAACTTTTTTAAAACGGCGCCATGCTGCGCTGAGACGGCGCAGCGCGAACGTATTAATGTTATTTGGATGTTTTAATTTTAATGATGGCAACACTGAGGAAGCTGTGTTTGGACAGGGCAGTTACTAGTGTACGTGTGTTTTACAGGTGTTTATAATAATTATCTTATTAACTTTGGGGTAAACTCAGAAAAGCAGTTAAACAAGCGACTGAGGAAAATGTCCACCCAGCGGGTGTAGCACGATTCCATTTTTATCGGCTGTCACTATGCGCGTCCCTTTCGCACTTACTTACTTGTTAGAACGTGACAGGCATGGTGACAAGCTATAAAAATGCGACTGTGCTACCGCCGCAGAAGTAGGTAGCTAAGCGAACCAGGAGTTGGAAATAATCTAGGTACGCATCTGTGACAATGTATGATCAATACAAATAAAGAATATGAATATGAATATGAATACACGCGATCATATTTTCTGAACAATAGTTTTGCGTTCACATCACAATCATCAAATTGGATACCTATTTCGCCCGCTTTACTTCTTCTGTATCTGACTGTACATGTAGGTAGTATAGGAGTTTGCCTCCTGACGTATAAAAAAAAAAGAAATCTAAGCAAGTCGATTTGGGCCCCACTACTTACTTATCTATGATGTCAAATAGTGAAAAGATCCTTCCAAGGTTTAGGTTAGTCTTCCCTTTTTTGCCTTAAAAAAACCTTTCTACTTTTTTTCAACCCATCTTTATTTCTCTTACACAAAAAGCTTACACACTGCACACAATGTGCAAAATGTCATGTTTACTTACGACTACTGTTCGCTTTTCTGGAGCGAGCTTTTCAAAGAGCTGTTTGCTTGCGAGCGTAGATTACGTAAGCACACATCAGAGGTGACACGTCAGACCAGACCTAATTTGTCTTAAAAAATAATAATAATTCGGCCTATAGGGTCATTGCACTAGTTTTCGTCCGGCTCTACTATTCGTCCACTTGACGAAATTTGCATATAAACCATCATTGCTGGACAAATTTGGACTTATTGCAACCCTTAATACCTAAACAATTTACCTATCTACATAAAAATTATATTTCGCAAGTAGCAAATTAAAAATGAAATGTATTATTTGCTAAACCGTCAAGTGGACGGAAACTGACACTGGACGGTAAACTGACGCAATTACCCTATAAATCCCACTGCAGGGTCCCGCTCCGGCCTCCTCTCATACGCGCTACAAACCTCGATTAGCTAATAATCGTTTGTCCTTATCTGTCATTTTAACATATGTATTCGTAAGAAAGGGATAAAACATAATTTAACTAAATCAGGCCCGTAAAGTTTTATGAATAAGGGGGTTAGTCCCCAAAGTGGCTCAATACAAGTTGAGAACTTCACATATTATGTTACTGTGTTTTTTTTCTCAGAGCACCTTAAAAATTTACTTAGGTACTTATTCGCTTCAACTGTGCAGTTTAAAATCTAGTTGCACAAAACCGAATTTCAACGTACAAGACGCCATTGATAGATACTTACTTCTTATTTGGCTGGCGCCAATCTTCTGACAGCTCTTTAGAATTGAATCAGGACCATTTTGTTTCATCAATGATCACATCAGCGCTTTAACGCCCACAGCTGAGCATAGAACTCTCTTCTTGAATGAAGAATAAATAATAGTACTAAGGTACAGAAGATTCACTCTCTAACAAAACGCGTTTGTTACGATTAGGACAGATATGGCCGCTAGGTGTCGACAGCGCCACGCGCGCCTTATGGCTAGCCATCAAAATTGGTGTGGGACGGATGTACTTGTAGCTACCTGTTCCAAAGCGACGTAATCGCGGAGTGAGCCACGCCTGTCCCAGATCAGCTAAGCTTATCCAGATTCCAGAAGTGACCCGCTATCTTCCGAATGTCGTCCACCCAAATTCAATGAGCCAACGTAGTAGGTACGCCAGGCGCTTCTTTCATCCGAAACCATTTCGTTAACAATTTTGCACAACCTGCCATCACTCTGCCTAGCAACATGTCCTGCCGCACTCCATTTTAGTTTGAATCACGTTACTTTTACGTGGCTTTTCGTTTCAGAGAGACGTATCTGCCAAGATGTTATCGGCCCGATTCGAACTTTAAGATACGTCAATTAATAGATCTAGAAACGATATGGATTAGATATGTCAGTGTCAAATGTGACTCTTCCAACAAAAACGTCACGTTTGACACTGACACATCTAATCCATATCGTTTCTAAAATATTGACGTATCTTAAGGTTCGAATCGGGCAGTATCACAGAATAAGTAATAGTACTACCGTACAGGACACTTCCTACAAAACCGAAGTTTGACAGCGGTTCAGGGTCGAATCATGATATCCCTTACTAACTTATGGCACTATCCCTTTCGTCTATTTAGGGTTGTCAAAATTCAAGTAATTATCTTATCTGTGGTCGTGCACGCAAAGGGACGTCAAGTGTGTCAACCCTAATAATTGCTCGGAGCAAAGCTGAGCCGAATGGAGCCGAGTTTGCCCGAAGTCGGGAGTGTCTCCCCACTGGCAGTATGTAATCTGCGTCAGAAGCACTAGGCTTGCAGGAACAATGCACAGCCTGTCTAATGGCCCCTGAATATTTTAGCCGGACATTGCGGAGCGTAACCCTACGCCTAAGCTTAAGGACAGACCAAGACTAAGCACTGAGTAGAGTAAGTACTAAGTACCTTCTTTTTGTTTTTTTTACGGAGTATAGATGTATATAGTAGAAACAAGATATTTTGTTGTAGGCTTTCAATTTTTTTAATTAGCTAAGTATATTTGAAAATTGTCATTTATTTACCTACGTCGAAGATTTTATTTATGACCCATTTCGTACCTTGTCACTTCCATATTGATTGTCACAATATGAAAGTCGCTAGAGACCTCATACTATTGTTACTGTGACAAGGTACAATTACTTAAATGGGACCGAAATTAAAATCTTTGACTGTACTTACCTAACTACACATCATACATTCATAAGTAGACAATTTGAAATCCGAAGACAAACCTAATATCACTTAACGCAAAAACAATAATCCAAATGTGACTGGCATTACACAACTTTGAATTTGGAATTAATTTAAAAGCACTCCTTCCTGTTTTTCAAACCGTCATATCTCGTACTAAAGCGCTGGCGGTTACGTCGTTTTGTCATGTAGGGCGTGCCACAGAGTAGAAAAGAAGAACGTTGTATATTGTAGTGAAAATTGTGGAAGTTAAGTCGTTCTATGGAAAGTGCCACAGAGTAGAGATCAAAAGCGTGCAAGTGCAGACGACAAGCTTTGTGGGATTATGGCCCTACGTCCGTTGCGTTGGCAGACGTGACGCGCGATTTGCTTTCGTATTAAGCGGAATGTTTGTCAATTGTCATGTACTTGACTGCTTAGAGTATTTAATAACTGGAGTAGCCATTAAGAGCTTACTTCTCTGCCGAAAAACTTGCACAATTGTCAAACTTTTGTATGGACTGACATGGCCATTTGTACGTTACGTACAAATCATGTAGAAATAGCTATACATTTGACGTCCCCTCCCGACGTAAAGAAAATGACAGCCATGACATCTCCAGTCTTAATGCTCTAAGACTTGACTGTGAAGGATAGTGTCATATGGGGCCTTTTGAATGTAGAATTGAAATGGTTTCTAATAACTAGTAGAGATGCCCCGAATAGTGGTTTTAGCCGAATTTTTCTTTTTAGATAGGTGCAACAGATATTCGGTATTCAGCCGAATAGTAAGCATCTTTCAGCAGAATACCAAATATTCGGCAAAGTGGCCGAATACCGAATAGTTGCCGAATTGGCATCTCTAGTTTCTAGAGACAAGTTTTAAGGGGCCCACTGATTACCAGTCTGCCGAACGATATCGGCCTGTCAGTTAAACGCAAAATTTGACAGTTCCGAACAACTGACAGGCTAAAATCGTCCGACGAACTGGTAATCTGTGGGCCCCTATAGAGTAGAGGTTGACAAGTTCTAGACGGACGAAGTCGTAGGCAAAAAGCAAGTAATTGTATAAATAGTACGCGTCTGACCTCTCGCTGCGTATGGTATCACGCACAGCACGTTAACGGGACGCCATCTTGTAATTCAATTACTCACAGATAATCATAAAGATGTCACCCACCTACCTGCCAATAGTGCCAATACTCCTGTGGCACGCGATTTTACCGACGAAGGAGAATTGTTCACATTTCTGTTTATGTCAATACTAAAATCAAAAGTTCTCTCTTCTGGTCTTGTGTGGCCTAATATAGTTAGACCAAGAAAAGTCTGCAGCGATTTTGATAGCCTACGCAGTGCAAGTGTTATTTTAAACGTCAAACTTTTATGAAATTATGGCGTTTGAAATAACACTTGCACATTCGGTGCTATAAAACACGTTGCAGATTTAGCTTAGCCTCTAATATTGCTCTAGCTCTGTCACGTAACGGTATGCGAAGTCGAACCATAATTTTATTATAGGTTCATGCATTTGACTTTGACGTATGTCTAATATCGATTCCAAGCTCAGCCCTAACCCTAAGTCGATGAGGCTTGTCAAATAGAGACTAATCGATGAAGACATGTTTGCAAATAACTATGTTAGATATCGCACCAGAAAAAACCGTTAACGTAAACGTACTAGAGCTCGAAGCGGTCCCAGTACATGTCATCTTAAAACTTAAGTCATTGTAGAGGTGACAGCAAGGTGTTATCTATTGGGCATTAGCATGTCGAGCACTAGTACGTTTACCTTAATTGTCGTACAATAAGGTTTAATTCACAAATTAAATATCCAAGAACGAACATCTGCTCAAAATAACTGCAATCTCGAAATTAATTATTACACTTGCTTGCAAAAAAACGTTCACAGCATGCGTCGGTAGCGTGTAAGCTCGGAGCGACACGTGTACACAATTTGTTGCAACACAGTGTACTTGCATTTTATAATGTCTATTTTTTACGATTTACAGTGTACGTTAAGATGCGAGTGGCATGCGATATGTTACTTTTTTTGTAATGGTTAGTTAAGTGCAATACGGACTTACTGTATGGACTTTGCATTGATAGTAGTATGACGTTTTGATAATAAAATTACCGTGAGACAAAGATTCCTATGTCGCAGACCGTCTATTATGTCAGTTTTTGAATTGGAAAGTGTCGCAGTCGACCTATAATTTATGTTTTTAGGGTTCCGTACCCAAAGGGTAAAAACGGGACCCTATTACTAATACTCCACTGTCTGTCTGTCCGTCTGTCTGTCACCAGGCTGTATTTTTTTGCCGTTTTTTGCGTAAATGGTACGGAACCCTTCGTGCGCGAGTCCGACTCGCACTTGACAGTTTTTTTTGTAATGGTTAGTTAAGTGGAAGTTCTAGTGCGATACGAGGTGATAGAGTAGGACCATTCTGTACCTACATGCAAAATACACATCATACACACACACATAAGTCACATAACATATAATACATATATCCTTGATAGAAAACGTCAATCGAAATTTAGTCAAGATAAGGATAAGATAAAGATAAAAAATAGTTTATTCAAGTAGGCATATTACAATGCGCTTATGAACGTCAAATAAACCTTTACCGGCTCCAACCGTACACCTCTACCCCGAGAAGATTTAAATCCCCTCTCAATTGGAGGAGGGTATCCCAATATGGGACCGGCAACAAACTCGGCGGGACACATCTTTTCAAAACATTATTACATCTTATAATTAACATGCATTACGAGTAATTAAGAAAAATACAATTTAAATTACTATAGAATTCATGCAATTATACTCAGTGAGTACATAACTTTATATCAGTTAACTATTTCTATACATTATTATGGAAATAGTTACGTCAGTAATTTTCATATTTATGTTATAAATTGTGCAAGGATGACAGCTGTTACGGTACCCAAGCTATGTGAAAAATATAAGCATCTTATCATATAGATATTATAGATATTGTATGTAAGCCTAAATAACTCTAGAGTTATGTTTGACGTTTCGTCACTAATAGTACGGTCTAATGCTACTTTTCCCAATTATCTAATTAAATTAACTCACCTTGAGGAATTAAGGAGTTTACATTTTTTAATGATACAGGAGGCAGACGAGGAGACGAATCGCCTGATGGTAAGCAATTACCGTCGCGCATTGACACCTGCTACACCACACGGGTTGCAAGTGCGTTGCCAGCATTTAAGATGGCAGTACGCTCTTTCCTTGAAGGTTTGATGGTCCCAGGAATATTTCCACCCCTTTGTATTTGTGAGTACCCTTTGACCGCAACAGGCACACTGTCACTTTCACCCCAATCAACAATATGTCAAAGCTACAAAGAACAATGCTGCGCCGATTAAAAACGTCCTGAATAAGTTATTGGGGACCGCGGTATGCAGTATTGCACCAAATTATTATTTATAATTTAGCAAATATTTTCATTTGTGTTTTTATAGTATAGTTAGACCAAGAAAAGTCTGCAACAATTTTTGATAGCACACGCAGTGCTAGTGTTATTTTAAACGTCAAACTTCTATGAAATTGTGACGTATTAATAACACTTGCACTGCGTAGGTATGCTATCAAAAGCGTAGCAGACTTTTCTTGGTCTAACTCTAGTCACATTATTATACTCTGGCACACCGACACCGCAAATTTAATAAATGTAGGTGCAAAGAGTTGACTTCCCATAGAAAATTAGAATTTCGCGCCTTTTTCTACTGAGTTCGTACCTCATTCAGCCCATTCAGGTAGTATTGTTAACACTGCCTACATTGTGGTTGTGGATGCATTGAGGATGCATTGTGGTGGAACTAATCCATATAATATTTAAGCTCAACTTTACAAAAATAGATTCTACTCACTGCTTCACGAGTCAGTCACTGTTCCTCCAAAAAAGGAGGTTGTAAAACTTTCCGACCTTTACATACACCATAGAGACCTGGGATTGGGAGTCCAAATCTTATCAAAATTACCTATTGATTGCGTATGGATTGGCCAGAGGCGCGATTTTTGAATTTCTCGAAGATCGGTGGAAAACATTGCTAATTTTTGAATTAGGAGCAATAGAGATTAGGAATCTAGTGGTATTGACCAATCGTTTTCAATTCTATTAGTAAAATTTAAATTCCTAGTAGTGGAGATATTATTGAACGAAATACACGAAATCGAGCGGTCAAAATTCAAAAATCGGCCCCAGTATCGCATAACGCGGTCCGCACACGTTTAATCACAGTGATCAACCCTACCCTAACCGACCGGGCAAGGGGCAGGTATGGTTTGGCAATTTGCGAAATCCTACTGATATATTAATGTGGAGTTTGAGGGAAAAGGGTGGGTTAGAAAAAATATCTTATATGGATTATGTTAAATGTAAAACACATGCTTGACATACGTGTATGTCTTTATAGTTTATCACGAATTTTATTGTAAGAGTATGCCGGGTGTGGCCTGTAACACGAGCAAAGAATTAAAACATAGATTGTACTCCTCAAACCGTGATACTTTTGTTCAACAACTTTTAAAAATGATGAAGTATTTAGACTCTCTATTTTTCATACAAAATAAATATTATCTTCAATGGACGCCATCGCCACGCCATATCATTGTGATTGACGTTGCTTGTCAAGCCTTAAACATAACAAAATTCGCAATACTTTGCGTCTTAGAATAAACTTTAAAGTGTATTAAAAATCAAACCACAAGTTATTTTTAAAAGTCGCTGAACAAATGTTGGTCAGTATGAGGAGTATAGCCTACAGTTAAATTTTTTGCTCACTGGTTACAGGTCACACCCGGTATAGTTATTCTATCAAGTCTTAACGTTTTTTTTTATGTTTTTCAAACAAACGACAAGCATTTAGTTTTGTCTTTTTATTTTATTTATTTCAAGGGACTTAAAAAGCTTGTCTTATAACTACCTACAGTATACATAATATGTATATGTAGAAATGTGTCTAGAATTTGTTAATGACTGTACGAAGTTGGAAAAATGCCTTTTAAAAAAGTGAATCTTTAAATTAATTTTGTGGACGGAATCTGGTAACTGCTCTTAATATTTAAATAAAAATTCTACTCTATATATTTATCCTGTAACTTTAATGTCAATGGTTCTACTAAATTATTATGCAATTGCATAGGCACGCAAAACATCATGTTTCATAGGAAATATAAGAATCAGGTAAAATCTGAAATGTATGCGTGTATGAAGTATAGCCTTGATATATGTATGTAATGTATGGCGCTATGCATGAATATCTCATTCAGCGCGCCGCCGGCGGACATCTGTCACTGTTTCAAGAAGTTATAGAAGATTGGTAGGAATGGGACAGCTAATAGTTTTATCGAGTCGACAATGAGTTAATAACGACTCTTTTATTGAAAACCAAAGGTTAAAGTTTGAGAAACAGAAAATAATTGTATTGTGTGAAGGTCTAAACTAAATCGAGCGCTCCGATTTAATAAATTTCCAAATTAACTAGAATTTAGAAATACGCGTCCGGTTACATACGCCTGAACTAGGATAGTATTGTACCCATTTCACGCGTACAATACAATACAATGCAAAACAATGCAAACACTCTTTACAATAGGTACATATGCTGCTGCTTTCCCGCACAAATCTAATCTAATCTAATAGGTAATTCCTATTTTCCGCACTTGTATCGTAAATGACTATTATTGCACACCCCACACAGTTTACAGAACCAAATAAAGACCATTGGATTGAGGTAACAACATGCGGTCTTATCCCGTAATTATTTTCTTCTAATGTTTGTGAAAGTAGCATTAATTTACTAATTGTAAGTACCTACTAACTACAATATTTATCGGAGTATTAAACCAAAGCGAATAAGGATCACTATAAAGTGAGTGCCTATCCTAATATATAATAATAAACTTCTCGACTAGACAACCACACAAGCTTATCGACATTACCTCGCATCTCTACCCTCAATAAATTATGCATGCACTAGTTTTTTACGGCTCGCAACAGATGGCGTTATTTGCTGAAATTAGCTGTCAAACGGCGCGTTAAACATGGCGGGCAATTAACAGGAGTGTTTGTTCTTTAAACGGTTTCTGATTTGAGGGCTTGGTGTCAAGTTGGTAACAAAACACATGTAACACATGTTACTGTACTCTGTACAAGGGCGAATCATCTTAAAGGGGCCCACATATTACCCGTTCGCCGGACGATATCAGCCTGTCAGTTGTTTGGAGCTGTCAAATTTTGCGTTTAACTGACAGGCATGATATCGTGCAGCGAACTGGTAATCAGTGGGCCCCTTTAGATCTTACACTTAATATGTGGAGATTTCCATACAATGTAAGTATATATAAATGATACATTTGTATTTGATTTTTTTTTTAATCTCAGCTAGCGCCACTTGCACCATCCCACTAACCCGGGGCGGTTAAACCGTTAATCCAGTGACAAATTGTACTGGTAACCATGGTAACTCTAGGTTTAACCGGTTAACGCCGGGTTAGTGGGATGGTGCAAATGGCGCTCAGTGACTCGTTTCAATCAAATCTTTCGACTAGCGTTACATTCTAATTATCTTTAATATCTGAATGGTACGAGTAGAGGTATATTATATATTGTATGTATAACATCTCACCTCACATTCCATACAGTACAGCAGCTTGTAAGTACGCTCGTGCAGATCCTGTTTAACAGCTTGAAACAAAAAAATACATTAATGTGTGGCAATCAGGCGAAATTGAACCTTGTGTCTCTATGCTAAGCACTTATACGAAACATTCTCAAATCATCTATATTCTCTACATAGGCTGAGACGGGAGATTACTTTAAAACTGATTGGTCTAATGCTTTAAGCCCATTTTCCCTATAAAAATCATAAGTATAAACATACGACCTTTTATTATGACATTAGTTGCGCGCGCCGGGCGGCGACACCATACTGCGCGCACGCTACCGGTGTGAACATCGGAAGGTCAAGGTTTACGCTTCCTTAAGCCCTGTCCAAACGGGACAGTTTTTCGCCGTCAGGCCGTGCGGACGCAGACACCAATTTGGCTCGCCGGTTTCGACCGCCGATTATTAGGGGCGCACGCAAAAATGCCAATTTGTGACGCTAGGCTAGTATATTCGTTTGGGGTTTTTTTTTTTCATTTTGTGGGCTCAAATATCACCATAAATCTAAAATTGGTGATTAAATTGGAGATTGACGCCAATTTCATTTCTAATCAAATCGGTCGATATGATCACTTTTCTTCTTTTCTTTTTTTTCTTTTTTTGATTTGGTCTGGACTCCACTTTAAGAAGGAGTGTGAAACGGTTTGTCGTCAAACATGTTTTTTAATTATTTGAGCACACGCTGGTATTCCAAAGCAATGTCAGAGAAAACCCCCTTGTAAAACAAATTCCTTTAAGTATACCTATGCTTGTTTGTGCAAAAGCACCTGCATTCATTATTCTGTTACAAAACTACAGGTCAATCGAATAATACTGTACGTACCTCTTATTTTTTGCAAGTTTCTTCATTGCTTACGAACTTCAAAATCTTTATTCGTCACGACTTCGTCACGGTATTCGTCACACTTATTTGACAACCTGCTACCTACCTCAAAAACGTTTTGACTGTACGTCCCTATCATATGTTGACCCCTATATTATTAACAAATATATGAGGTTAGAGATCTTGTTTATAATGGGTAAGGAACGAGTATGAAGCTCAGTGCGTTACCACGGGGATTGCGATTTCACGATTGCAACAATACTATTATTTATACAATAATAAAGTAGTAAGATCGAAAGTATTCCACCAAAAAACCGGACAAGTGCGAGTCGGACTCGCCCACAGAGGGTTCCGTACTTTTTAGTATTTGTTGTTATAGGGCAACAGAAATACATCATCTGTGGAAATTTCAACTGTCTATTAGCTATCACGGTTCATGAGATACAGCCTGGTGACAGACAGACGGACAGATGGACAGTGGAGTCTTAGTAATAAGGTTTCGTTTTTACCCTTTGGGTACGAAACACTAAAAACGTAAGTATATGGTTTTTAATTTTTAAGTTTCTTTTCTAAGCTAATGGTGTAGTTTCTTTAACAGAGACAAAAACAAAGTCAAACTTTTAAACGAAGTCAAAATCCCAGCATTTAGGTAAGTAGGTATTTCAAAAATTCCCTATAACTTACTTATATTCCATTAACCTAAAACTATGGAACCTTAATAAAATTCAAACCAACTCCAACATATTTCATAACAAACTCAAAGTTAAATACCTCCACAAAGACCCGCGGAAACATTACAAGTCCAGTAATGAAAAAAGTACAATTCCCTACCAGAAAAAATACGATAATTAATAAACCTGTCAGATTCCAAACTCCACTTTTCGGAATAACATAATACGGACAATCTTACATTTACCGTTAATACCACCTTTATAAATAAGATGTTAGGGTTTGTTTTAGCTTGTTTAAGAGATTAAGGAAGGTTGGATTTCTTTTCATTCCAATGTTTCGTTTCTATTATAGAATCAAACAAGCTCCCCCAAAGAAGTAAAAAGTTGGTAAAAATGTAATTTGGAATAACAACGTGGTCTGATTTCGGGGGTCGGGGGTGGTCGAGGGTGCTTTGATGGTTTACATGGGCGATAAACAGTTACAGAGTTTCAGGCTAGAAAATCTCTTCGCATATACAGGGTGGCCAAAAAATAAGTGCATTCCCGTTGCCAGGGAGTTTTTGGGATTATACTGAGCAAATTTTACTATGGGACCAACCCCGAAATAACGAAAAAAAAAATTACCCTCCCATAGAAAATGGACCAGCTAAAATGTATGAAACAGCTAAAATGTATGAAACAGCCAAAATTTTTAATTAAAGTTAAATATAAAAGTTGCTCAGTATAATCCCAAAACCTCCCTGGCAACGGGAATGCACTTATTTTTTTGGCCACCCTGGATTTTACCGTCCTACAGGAGAATATATTCAAACACAAAGAATATTCACTTTTGCCCGTGGTATTTTTGGGCTGATTCGACCTTCAAGAAAAGAGCGTACCTACTCCCATCTTAAACTCCGTTAACGCACTTGCTTATAGGCATTTCGTCTGCTCGTTTGCCTCCTAAAAAATTGCTTCAGGGGGAGGAGATGGGACACTAGTGTGCATAAGTCATACCCAAAGGTATCATACTACATTCATTGAATGCTGGCTATAATTTGTTTTTCAACAAACACAATTTGACCGAATCAGTACACTGGATAACTTGTTTATCCACAAAATATTTTTCTCAAAAATGGACGGCAAAGTCGACTTTGCCGTTTAAAAAGTAGGTCGCGAAGCGCGTAGTTTATGGTCAGTCAAAAATTAAAAAGTTAAAAACATTGCAGTCTCGATTTTGGGACTGCAATGTTGCATACAAATTCCATTATTTGTCGAGTTCCAAACTTTTTAAAAGTTAAAATGGCCATATCAAATGAAGGCACAGGCCCATTAAACAGCCAAACAGATGATTAGTACCGCGACTATTTAGCTGTCTCAAATAGGTTGGCGTATTTTCGGCAGAAAAATACACTTCTATTTTTTTATTAAAAAAATAAAAAGGCGGCATAGCTAATTTTTTCAATTGTTTCTACTTTTTTCTGTGAAAATATATACGTAAGAACGTTGCTTTTGTAAAATATTTCTATGATATTTATATTTCTTGCACCATTTTTGAGAAAAGCACTATATATGACTCGGCTGGAAGGCTACTTGCTGGCTTCGGATTCAATTAAACGGACTCCCAAGGTCGTCCGTTTAAAACGAATCCTCAGCCTGCAAGTAGCTACTTCCGAGCCTCGACAATAATGTACTATTAACCTCCATAAGTCTTATAAAAACATAAAAAACTCACAAAGAAAAAGTTTGTTAACCACTTGAACCGTATCTTTTAAAAATGGATTAATCCAATTACAGAATCTGCCAAAACAACCCTTCAGAGAATCGATTGATTCTGCACTCGATTTCATCTTTTGTATCGATTGATACTGGCTGAATAGACCTTTACAATAGAAAAAAAGTATTGACAGTGTGTGGGAGTCTTTTATTAAAATAAAACGTATTTGTAACTCAACAGTGTTGCCAGGGCTCTGGAGTCATAAGTTACGTTTCGTTTCCCTAAAAGTCACGTTTTTGCTGCTCAAGTCACATTTTTATATTATTGCATTGTATGGGTAGGTAAATCGATTTTGTTAGAAGAAATTCAGAAAATAATATATTTCACAAAAAATCTACTAACCTTTTATGATTTTTCCTCAAAAGGAAAAAACGGAACCCTTATAGGATCAGTCTGTCTGTCTGTCTGTCCGTCTATCACAGCCTATTTACACGGAAACTACTGGACCAATTAAGTTGAAATTTGGTACAAATTGGTGGAAATTAGTGACCCAAAGACGGACATGTAAGACATGTAACGTAAACAAATTAATTTTAAGCATGGGGGCTGCTTTTGGGGGGTCAATGAGAAAGTTAAAAAATAAGATTTTCAATAACCCAAGCAAATTAGAAAAATTTGAGGAAATAATTCGTGTAGTTTTGAAAATTGGTACAGGTATACCTTGTGGCGTCCAGATAAACATACTAAAAGTCCTCGAGGGTAGGGGGTGTGCTGAGGGTGCAGGGAGGGTTAAAGGTACCTTTTTTCTTATTTTTGCTCATATCTCGAATATATGTAAGTACAAATAGCATTATAATTACTTCGGACAAAAGTTTTATCATACAATTTCCTACAAATTTGGTTATGTTTATTTTTACTCTACGATCAATACTTTAGGAGCTTCAGGCTGTTAAAGTTAAATTAGAGATAAAAAATAGACGATTTAAGAAAACGTCGTTTTTTTCGTAATTGTTCATCATAAATAAAAATTTTAGTTTGGAGTAAGCAAGCTAAGTGACCTGCTGATAAAATATAAAAAAAAACCGGCTTAGAGCATGTCGGGCCATGCTCAGTGTAGGGTTCCGTAGTTATCCGTCTGTCAAAATAGACTATTCGCAAAAACTCAAAAACAGCTATACCGATTTTCGCTATATTTTTTCTTGAAAGTCTTTACAATTTATGTTTTTATGATCTTTTTCATATTTTTTGGACCCATGGTTCAAAAGTTAGGGGAACTAAAGGGGAAAACACAACTTTTTTTCTTTCAGACCGATTATTTCCGAAAATATTAAGTTGATCAAAAAATGGTTCTTGAAGACCCGTATTCGTTTTAAGAGACCTATCTAAAGACATCCCACACTATAGGGTGGAAGCGAAAAAAAAATCATCCCCACTTTAATGTAGGGCAGCCACCATAAAAAAATATTTTTATCTAGTTTCTATTATTAAATTTGGCATGAATATATAAATTTGTTACACTGACAAAGTCGTAAAATATAAACTAGAAAAAAATTTTTTTAGGGTGACTCCCCTACATTAATTGGGGATGAATTTATTTTTTCGCTTTAACCCTATAGTGTGGGGTGTCTTGGATAGGTCTTTTAAAATGAATATGGGTCTTTAAGGACCATTTTTGATCAACTTAATAGTTTCGGAAATAATCGATCTGAAAGAAAAAATGTTGTGTTTTCCACTTTAGTTCCCCTAGCATTATAACCATGGGTCCAAAAAATATTTAAAAAATCGTGAAAGTAAAACTTAGTAAAGACTTTCAAGGAAAAATATAGCGAACCTAATTGGTTTAGCAGTTTTTGAGTTTTTACAAATAGTCTATTTTGACGGACGGGTAACTACGGAACCCTACACTGAGCATTGCCCGACATGCTCTTGGCCGGTTTTTTTTATATTATATCAGCAGGTCGCTTAGCTTGCTTATCCTAAACTATTTTTTTTATTTATGATGAAGAATTACAAAAAACGACGTTTTCTTAAACCGTCTATTTTTATCTCTTATTTAACTTTTACAGCCTGTAGCTCCTAAAGTATTGATCGCAGAGTAAAAATGAACATAACCAAATTTGTAGAAAATTTTGTGATAAAACTTTTGTCCGAAGTAATTATAATGCTATTCGTACAGATATTCGAGATATGAAAAAAAAAAACTACTACTAATAACTAAATGACACCGTCATGTCAAGGTAACAAGTCTCATCTTGCCACGACTATTATAATAAACATGATGGTGGATGTAAAGCCTCCTCCACACTCGTGCGCGAATCGCGGCGCAAAGCCGCGAACGCGAGTGTGGAGTCCTGAACGCAGACCTGCGAAATCGACTCCACGCTCGCGTTCGCGGCTTCGCCCGCGATTCACGCGCATAGTCTGGAGGGGGCTTAACGTCAAGGTGTCAGTGCAAGTGTCAACTTGGGTGCGTTCACCGCGTTCCTAAATAATACAAATTGCAGAACTAAACTTGTCCAAAATTCGACTAGCTTAAAAAGTCACAAAAATTGCCTCAAGATCGTAAGTCACGCACATGTCACACGAGAAGGCGAAAAGTCACGAAAAATGTGACTTTTGTGACCATCTGGCAACACTGTAACTCAATCGGTGTGTTCCATTTACAAAACTACACAATGTTATACGTGCTGGTGGCGAATTTTGTAACTAATGACGTCTCATATATTATCAATATCGTGTTTTAGCAAACAGCGCCACTTCGGATGGTTTTGGTATTTAAGTGTTGGGAAAAAGCTCAAATTTTGAATGTTTTCTTGTGGTATTGTGATGTTGACGCATGGAAGAGCGTCGCGAATCGATACTGAAGGCGGCCATGCAACAAAGTTTTTTTTATGTGATACTTCTTTAATAATAAGTCGTAAAGGGATACAAAATAAAATTATGTATAGGTTTAGTCATTCTGGTACTTATCTATTTATAATATAGGTAAGGTATCATAAGTAGGTAGCAAACATTGTTAATAGTCAAATTTCTGCGTTTGAATAAAAACTGTAATTGAACTAACACCTATTTGTAAGATTTAGATATAGTAGTTTGTGTTACAAGGGATCAAAATGATATATTTCCGTCAAGGGCGTACATTGAATCCTGAGCGTAATGAGGGATTCAAGTGTTAACGCCCAAGACGAAATAATTTTGATACCGTGTGACACATACTGCTTTTCACATCACCTATGAGGAAAATAAAAACATCTTAGTGTTGACACTACAGTGTTGCCACGTTTTAATTTTCTACTCTTTTTTGCCAGGCTGTACTAGAGATGTGCGCCGATGGCAAAATCATCGGCGGCGGCGTCCGATGATTTTTTGACCGGCGGCGGCGGCGTGATCGGCGTGAAATCGGCGTGGCATAACTTTTGATACTGCATGAGAACGTGGCTGTAGAAACTCTATATTAAAGCCTTCTGAGTATTAACTAGGCTATCCAAAACATATTATGTGTGTTTTCTAAATTATTGCCAAAAATTATCTCCCATCATGACACTTGGCAACCATTTATTACCAATACCAACCTAACGGTTACCAACGGTATGTTTAAATATTAAAATAAGAAGGATACTTTAAAACGCTACATTTTAGACAGTATTTTTACTTACTTTGTAAGTGGAATACAAATAAAACACAAAAAAAACCCTAAATAGGTTAAGTCTTAAATCTATGTATATTGACTTTTCCCAGCCGCTGTTGCCTCACCTAGGATTTGTTACGAAATAATGATGAACTACATACTTTACATTTGTCTGAACTGAAGTTTAACAGAAATGTAATGTTAGATTAAAGATGTCATCGTTTTCGAAAGAAAACGTCTATGGCAGGTAGATTCGCTCAACAGAATGTCTTTGAAGTGTCCCGTTTTATGGAATACTAAGGTCTACTTTGTTTTCTTTACTGCTAGCTTAGTGATGGTAGTTGGTGATATAAGTTCCTATAAGTACCTAGGTATAATTGTTTAAGTATAGCTTATTGCGAAGCTTTAGACTGATTTTTATAATTTTGAGTGAAATATACAGGGTGTCCCTAGCCATTGGACAAAGCCGAAATGTACATATACATTAGGGTATTTAGAACCAGTATACAAAGTATCATAACAATCGGTGTAGCGGTTACGAAGAAATTAACAAATTACATTTTTTTTACTTTGGAGCAACCTGTATGTGTTAGTAGCTCCTGAGGTAATAAATAGTATGAAACCTTCTTCGACCGTTTTGATTATCTTTTTTATTTATGACATTAATAATATTCTGACTTTTGATAAATGTCATCATTGCTGCACATTTTCAAACAAATTGTCAAAAGCACTGCCAATGATTAATACAGTATGTTTCTTGTTGGAAATAACTTTTGGTTGATAATATATTTTTTATCTTTTGTTCTAATTAAAAAAATATTACCGTTAGAGCATTTCTTAGAAATAACCCTACGTGGGATTTCAGGGTTTGTCCAATGGCTAAGGTCACGCTGTATATTGTTAAGTACAAGAAGCTGATAATCACTATAAAATGACTAAGAATTGATCGTGTGTAATTTCATTTACGTTCTACAAAAAAGCTGTGCGAAAAAATATCAAATAATAACCTGAGATCCAGAAACTAGATCTTGTTTAAATTAACACTAAATCGTTATCACAGCTAACACCGCAACGACAAAAATGATGCTAATTTGGTTCACCGGCAAATAATAAGCGAAAAAGCATAAGGATCTTTAAATTATACGTCTGATACTATCTATTCACTACGCAACATGGAATAAGACACGATAGGTATCAAAATTTCCCACGCCGATTATACGCCGGTCAAATTTATCGGCGGCGGCGGCGTGGAAAAATCGTCGGCGGCGGCGGCGCGGCGGCGCGGCGCACATGTCTAGGCTGTACTTAAGATTGGACTTTTAGTTGAGTATTGACCACTGGCCTCCTTTGAGGGTAAAAGCGTTCCATTGAAAGATGAAAGAGAAACAATGCATTTAATCTTGCTTTCCTTGTCTGTTCATGTCACACGTGACGTACTAACAAACGTAAAAACAGTCAACAATCAAATGAATTAAATAGGTACCTATTAGGTAGGTAGGTTGACTGTTTTTACCCGACTACGGCAACGCAAAAGGAGGGTTATGATTTTGTCCGGTATTCTTAGTTATAATTAGGACCTTCTCATAGTTAATTATATTAATATTTTATACTGGCAATGAAATGTCGTTGAACAGAAAAGTGCCACTTTGATCCCTCCTAGCAGGGAAGAAAAATACATTTTCTGATTAGGTGATGTGAAAAATATACTGCCTCTTATCTATCGTGATCTAAGTTTTTATACAACCCAAGTTAACTAAGTATAAAAAGTTCCTGTAGGTATTTATAGGTAGATGAAGCTAGATAGGATCTAAAGCAAAAAAGCGTCTGCAAATAGGTTTAGTTGCAAATTCCAACAGCGACACCAATTCCGTTTTAGAGCGTAATCCGTACCCAGTACGAATAAAAGGCATATTTCGTTCGGAGCTCGCGAATTGTCATCGCAAATAGCTTTGCCCCGAGGCACAACCCTAGCCGAAATTAAAAAGTTACACGTACCGCCCAATATAATCTAAAATCAACTTTAAGCCTAATGAAATTGGGTTGATGTTAGAATGCGCGGTAACCGTGTTCGAAATTGTAACAATGAAAATGCCAGCATTGCACACGTAAATACGTTTCTTAGCTACACTTTTTAATATTCAACTTTGAAAATGGAGTCATAGGGTTCAAAGTCGTTTGAAAGCGAAATCTGAACTTGAAAATCGTCGCCTGACGCTCGATATCAAATAAACATTACTGCGATTACGAAACGCCGGAAGCGACTAGGGCAATGACACTGAAAATTGAACTTTACTATTGCGCGAGAAAGTTAATTATTGTGTAACAAGTGATTGTTCTTGGGATTTTCGCCGGGGGGAGTGAAAAAGATGACCGGATGGGGTTTTAGGCGCGAGAGCAAGGGACAGCGATATGGCTCGAAGCGCTGTGATTGGTCAGGAAGGCCGCAGGCTGTGAACAGTAGCCCGCCCTATGTCTACTGTAAACGGTGACGCGCTTTCCGCAGAAGCTCGTAGCTGGGTTGCTGAAAATTATACGATACTTATTCGATTTGAAGTTCTGTTCTCAAGTCAAGTGAATGTATCATTATCATTAGGTATTACTAGATTTCTTTAGTAGGTAATTGAGTAACGTCTGTCGTCAAACTGTTCCATTTAATCAATTTTCAAAGACTCGTACTAGGTAGTAAGTGTAGATTTGTAGTAAAGGGACGCCCGGCCCGAAACAGGCGGGCTGTCGATCGGTTGTTGCATTCACTCAACCCAATTACTTGCTCATGTTAAGATAATTGAAAGAAAATGTAATGATTGAAGATAAATAATATTTTTTTTGTTAAAAAAGTTTTTTTATCATTGCGTAATTGTGTGAACGGCACCTAGTAAAAGTCTTCAATTCATGACAATGTAAAATAATATTTGTTTGTAACGATTGATCGTTGGAATTGTTTCGGAGACATTATCCAAGCCACTTATCTAAAATGGGAATGCGTGTCACCGAAGCGAAACCACCTAAAATCGCACCAATGAGAAGAGGTGCAACACATTATGACTGTAATGGGGGTTCTTTTTATGAGTGGGGGTTTTATTGTTAAATTAATTATTAAGTAATTGTAGTTGTAATTATTATATAGTTTGGACTGTAATTTGTAAGTTTTATGTGTGTATGTGTAGTTTTAAATTTATTTTATATCGATTTTAATTTTAATGTATTTTCAATGTTTTTCTAATTTTGTGCCAATTAAACTATAAACATAATTGAAATTGTAATGGATAATAATTAATGTAAATATTGTAAATAATTGTATATACCTACTTTGTACCTATAAAACTGTATTTGCATGTACATGTACTTAACGCAAATAAATAAATACAATACAATACAATACAATGAACTGAAATCAGTCTGAACTGTCATCTATATATAACACTTTAAACTCGCGTTTTGTACACATAGTTAATTACACATACGGGTCTACCGCGATATAATTCCCAATTCGCGATATAATTTTTTAATTCGCGGTAGACCCGTTTGTGTTATTATTGTTATTAAATATGTGTCATCTGCGTATTAGCTAAAATACCTTCCTAGTAAGTTATGGAAGTTATGGTAATAAGATCTGTCCTATGAGGTACAGATATACCTACCTACGTGTTGAAGATCAATATTAGAAAAGAACCTACATACGTATGCTTAGATATTTAGTAGAAAACCTATGTACTTATGTATGTACGTAGTTTTATTACAACTAATTTATAAGAAAATATTAAAGCATTTACAAAAATGTCACTTTCACCCTTATCCAGTGCCAACCCCCGCGGCTACACCGAGGGCGCCGTCTTGGTTGCTCGGGGCGGGGCACACACACACATATATAAACACGAGGAAAACTCACCCACACATCCGCACTACAAACAAAACACTGAGCTTTCCACGCACACATGCATTTTTCGAATTTCGAATCTCTACGCGTTTAGCTTCGTCGGCTTATTTTTGGATAGGTAGGTAGGTAACAAATACGTTAGGTTACGTTTCGTTCTACGAATTATTTTGATTAATATTTTGTACAAATTACAAATGTCAACGTTTATTTAAGTAAAATATGAATATAAATTTTACTAAGTGCTTCATAACTTCAAACGAATGTTGTTCAAACACTTTATACACCACAACTGTCTTAAGGGAAGTTATTTTGGAATGAAGTTGTAAGTTTGTTCTCTACATTTTGATAAGTCCATTATCACAAACACATGCGCTGTAAGAACGTTATTAGAATTTACAGCGAAAATGTGAATAATTTTCATCAAAAACGTCAAATATATCATTGAAAATATAGACCATTTTATAGTGGCTCTTCCACACCCAGGACTTAAAATTTGTGGTTTAATACGGATACGGACAAAAAGTTAATACGGACTTTAATTCGTTATTTTTAAACAGTATTTACATGAAGCCAATAAAATTAAGAACAATCTTTGTTAGGTTTCTGTACCCAAAGGGTAGAAAACGGGAGAAGAATTAGAATTACTAAGACTCCACTGTCCGTCGGCGTCTGTCCGTCTACGTCTGTCCGTCTGTCCGTCTGTCCGTCTGTCCGTCTGTCCGTCTGTCCGTCTGTCCGTCTGTCCGTCTGTCCGTCTGTCCGTCTGTCCGTCTGTCCGTCTGTCCGTCTGTCCGTCTGTCCGTCTGTCCGTCTGTCCGTCTGTCCGTCTGTCCGTCTGTCCGTCTGTCCGTCTGTCCGTCTGTCCGTCTGTCCGTCTGTCCGTCTGTCCGTCTGTCCGTCTGTCCGTCTGTCCGTCTGTCCGTCTGTCCGTTTGTCCGTCTGTCCGTCTGTCCGTCTGCACGTCTGTCCGTCTGTCTGTCACCAGGCTGTATCTCATGAACCGTGACAGTTGAAATTTTCACAGATGTTGTATTTCTGTTGCCGTTATAACAACAAATACTAAAAAGTACGGAACCCTCGGTGGGCGAGTCCGACTCGCACTTGTCCGGTTTTTATTTAGACTGCTAATATTCCGTCTTAGCTACGTGGAGTGTCTTGGTTATTGGCCTGGTTTAAAACATTTCAGATCCTACAAATAGGTAAGTACAGCGCTTTAGTTTGACACGGTAATTTCTAGATAACTAGGAATCTATTGAGAGCATTGTTAGGGTTCCGTACCCAAAGGGTAAAAACGGGACCCTATTACTAAGACTCTAGTGTCCGTCTGTCTGTCACCGGCTGTATCTCATGAACCGTGATAGCTAGACAGTTGAAATTTTCACAGATGATGTATTTCTGTTGCCGCTATAACCACAAATACTAAAAAGTACGAAATGTCAAAATAGCGGCAACGGGACCCCCATTTTTACCCGACTACGGCAACGCAAAAGGAGGGTTATGATACCCTTTGGGTACAGAACCCTAAAAATGACATGCACTGGAACAATGCCGAACACTCGGACTTCTATCTTGACTTTATATTGCGATGAAAAATATGAAAGTCCGTAGACATTCTCATAAATATGCTAAAAATGTATAAATGTTATTATAGGTACGGAGATTTGGGCCGAAAGGTTGGCGGATACATGGAAAGTTTTGGTAACGACAGGAATTTGATTAGGAAAGAAATGTAAGGATAAGACCGTTTTAGAAATAAGATTTCAATTACGGTTTTGTTACTATAACTCTGTATCTTTAGGTATTTAAATGAAAGTAAACAAATCATTTGTACATTTTCGGGTAGTTATAACATTTATTGATTAAACAACCAAATACAAAACCACCTGGATCTGACACTGAACGACCTGACTTTAACCTACATTATTTGATCGTGTAATGTTTATCAACGGTTATCAACGGTTTGTTAGTTTTGACAAAACTGTATGAATAACGAACCTCTAATGTTGTAGAGGTCCACTGAAAGAATAAGAATTTGTTTATTGTTTATCGTGTCAAAAAAGACGTTAAAATAATACAAAGTCACAAGTAAAAAAAAAGAATTTTAGACATTTAATCCATGTGATAAATAAATATTTTTACTGACTTCTTTAACTTAGTAGAGTTAGATCAAGCTAAGTTGGCCAACGATTTTGATAGCTGATTCAAAATGAAAAGTAGAGTGTTTAGTTTGGGCGAAAGGCATCATTTCAGCCTCGGACTCGCGACAAACTACCTCGACAGAAATGAGTGCCTTTACTGAAATAAATGGTAGGCCTGCAGTTTAGTATAGTTCGTTATTTTAGCATTAGAAAGAAGGTACCTAAGCGATCTTGACATGTCTTTTAATTGAAAAACGCTTTTTATAAATCAGTACCTAACTATTACTGACTTAAGGCGCGATTCGGGAAATGAATTAGAGATTCACTAGATATGAAATAGTAAAGATATGTGACGTTCCACGGAAAAAGGTACCATTGCCCCGGCTGAATAATGGAGCGGCGTTAATAATAGCGTAAGCGCGAGCCGCCATAAGGCAACTTTTGCCGTGGAACGTCACATATCTTTACTTTAATGTACTTATGAAAGCAGAAGAAGTAGAAGAATATAAATGATCGTATTAGATTCATTATTGTTACATATTTGCCGTGACTTATTTTTAAAACGTGCTTTTCAATAAAATGACTCATCAAGATTGTTTACCTTATTTCTAATGCTAAAAAAGAACGAACTATAAGTTGTCGTCTTATCCACGTCATTCTGTCAACCCCCAAAACAAATCGTAACGCGAAACTTTTTCAGGGAAAATAATTACAATACCGCCCCACGGACCTTTGTACATTTTCTTAATATATCCCGCCCTAACGGAATTACAGGTATCTTCGTCCACGGATCACTTTACCTACTAAATAGATGAAACGGGCTAATTTTATTTTTGGGGGGTCATCCATTAATTACGTCACACGTTTAGGGGGAGGGAGGGGGTCAAGAAAATGTGACATATTGTGACATGGGGGAGGGGGGAGGCACAAACTTTGTGACGTCACTTTAACTTCATCAGTAACCGAATTTTTTTTTTAAATTATTTTATTCGCTGTACATTTAAATCACAAGTTTTTAAAACGATAATCGTTTTTATTCTTTTAATTTTCTTTCCTAAGCAGTTTTGGGTTATAAAATTACTAATATTTATATCGTCAAAAATATTTTGATAAAATATTAATAATACTTAGGAACTTACTTAATTCGATTTGGCGATTTCGTAGAAAAAATGTGACGTCACACTAGGGGGGAGGGGTTTGCCAAATGTGACCAAATGTGACAAGGGGGGGGGGGAGGGGTCAAAAAACCTAGAAATTCGTGTGACGTAATTAATGGATGACCCCTTGTTGCAGATTTTTTTCTGTCAGTTTTATATACAATTTGGTAGATAGAGTTCCTATTCTGTAAAAGCGCAATTTGATCGTATCATATGTCTATGTCCTTAATAATTTTGCACGTAAGTCCTCATAAAATCCGCCCATAATGAGGATGTTATACAAATCTAACGAATACAACATTAAAATAGGCTATATTACTATACTAATAGGGATTTAATATGAAAGTTTCACTTCAGTTACGTTCGCGTCGTTGGTCTTATTCACTAAAATTTAGTTCTAGAGGTAAACAAATGAAACATTAATTAATAGGTAGTGCGGTTATACATATGGATGGATGTCATGGATGCAACAAACAAACAAATGTACCAAAACTATGCCTACATTAAAAATTTAAAAAGTCTCTTGACAGATTCTCGTCAAACAAATGTAGGAACCATTTTGATAAATAGGCTTTCAAGTCTATTGAAAAACCGTACTCAAATCAGTTACTCCGCTTGGGAGCTAGGATGCTACAAGTAGCCATAAACAAATACACGGTGACACACGTTAATGTTAAAGATATTATAACGTAAAGCGCTGATGAGTGACGCGTACACGGCACATAATGTGTACGAGTATATTGTTGATAATTTGACAAACCTTTGCGTTAGTGTATCAAACCCAAAGGAGAATATTTTAAAAACGATAATAATATGTTTTATTTTATGATGGTTTTAATTTTTACGAGTTAATTTTTTACATTTTATAAAAGACCTGTAAGTAAGAAAATTATAAAAAAACGTATTGTTAACGTATTTTAAGGCTAGCCTATATATTACCAAATATTACGGAGTCTATCAGTGACAGTCTGTCTTCTTTTTATGATTACTTAAGGTTTATGGATTGTTATCCAATTTGGATTGTCTTTTTATGGTTCCGTGCTGTACAAGAAGGGTATTAATTAATTATAACGAACCCCTAGGTAGGTACTCTGTATCTTTAGGTATTTAAATAAAAGTAAACAAATAATTTGTACATTTTCGGGTAGTTGTAACATTTATTGGTTAACCAACCAAATACAAAAGCGCCTGGATCAGTCACTGAACGATCCGACTTTAATCTACATTATTTGATCGTGTAATGTTTTCATATACCCTCAACTTTAAGGAGCCATTTGAGGGTAGATTTTGTTTACTTTTATTTAAATATCTAAAGGTACAGAGTCCAGGAATGTGCCAAATAGAATTTTCACAAACTGCAAAGTTCACATGAAATGATCTCGGCCTCAATAATCTTTTACAAAGTGTCATTAAAAATTAAAACTACAATCATTTAATTAAAACAAACGTATCATCTCCAAAATATACTGCGTTAGTGTACACCAAAATCCAGAAACGCAAACGTACCTGTACCTACATGTATGTTAAAGTTGGTTCATCATGGTTCCCAACAAGCTCGGTCTATTATTTTATAGTTTATCATAGTTTAGGGACCACTGACTAATTTATTGATGTAATGTTTATTTCCTCAAAAAACCTTTTTCATTCATTTTTCAGTTATCAATAATATGCCTCATTAAAAAAGAACATATTTTTGGTCCACGCTGTATAAATCAAATCTACAAAACGCCAGAAAATTTCCCAATTCTAGAAAAGTTTCTAATACTCTTCGAATCCAAACCTGCAACCTGTAAATCCCCATTCTCCCGGAAGTGGCGGCGCAAACTAAATAGTGGCACCACCTGCATTGGCGGAAGCGGAAACGGACCGACCGGAAATAACAATTTGCGCGCCCAGCGGAGCCGGAAACGAGGTTTGCGCTGGAGTTTATTTTGTGAGGAAAATTGGGTTTCTTAAGGTGGGATGGAATTAGGTACACTAAGTTTAGTTTGTTAAAGTGTTCGTGCTTGAAGGCGTTTTCTGTTTGGTTGATTATTGAAAATAGGTAACTGTTAGTATCTTTTGAAGGTCTGGCGACAAATGATGACTTTGATGAGTTTTGGGCCTTTAGGTATAATTATTTTCATCATCATCATCATCATTTCAGCCTATATACGTCCCACTGCTGGGCACAGGCCTCCTCTCATGCGCGAGAGGGCTTGGGCTATAGTCCCCACGCTAGCCCAATGCGGATTGGGGACTTCACATACACCTTTGAAAGTCTTCGCAGATGTATGCAGGTTTCCTCACGATGTTTTCCTTCACCGAAAAGCTAGTGGTAAATATCAAATGATATTTCGTACATAAGTTCCGAAAAACTCATTGGTACGAGCCAGGATTTGAACCCGCGACCTCCGGATTGAAAGTCGGACGTCATATCCACTCGGCTACCACCGCTTAATTATTTTAGATCAGTTTATTTTTGCTTTATTTATATATGAGTTATTTTAATTTAATATTAAATTTTAATAACGTCAGTTGGGCTAAAAGGAACACCCCCCGGTGTTACACAATAAAAAAATACGAAAACCTAATTTTCATTTATTTCTTGTTTTTATATTGTTATCCTGCAAACCATAGCAGTTTAAATAAAAGTATATTGGTAAAATAACTATACTGATATAGCTATCTACAGGGTGGAAAGATAAGACGGGCCCTGGAGGGAAACTACCTTAAATCCTTAAGCTGGCTCATTTTACTTAAAGGAGACATTCCTTTATTTTTTAAAAGAAACAAAACTGCATTCAAAGATTTTCTAAAACTAGCTTGCCTCGCCCGGGACTCGAACCGACTAAAAATTCCAAAAAATAAAAACTCGCAATTTTATTCTACTAGTTGATACAGTTAATGTTAATGATAACATTTCTCCAAGAAACATTAGGTCTTATACTCGTCTGTCGTACAAAATATCCATAAAATCTAATATTTAGTTCTCAAGATTTTTTTAGACAAGCCAAATTGAAGAAAAAAAGAAAAATACTTTGAATGCAGTTTTGTTTCTTTTTAAAAATAAAGGAATGTCTCCTTTAAGTAAAAGGAGCCTGCTTAAGGAGTTAAGGTAGTTTCCCTCCAGGGCCCGACTTATCTTTCGACCCTGTATATCAGCCTAACAGAGATCGACGAGCAAAATTTTAAGCAAAAATATTATTTCAGTGTAAGTACTGTGAGTAATTGAGACAACAAAAGGTAAAAATAGTCATCTTTTGTTTCCTTCCGATTTCCTGGCTTGAAAAGGCTTGAACATATCATAACCTCCTAAGACCCCGCGTACAATTTTGACATTGGAAATGTCTTTTCGTTCGCTCCAGTATAGGCTCTGATTTCACGAAAAAGTGCGATCCCCTTATATCTCGGAAAGTTGTGAAGATATGATATTAAAAAATAGGCTCAAAAGACGCATAATCACGAGAGCTGTAAGGTGCAAAAATAATTATTCGAGAAAGTCAAAAACAAAAAAAGTTATGGTCGAAATAGTGAAAATAAAATTAATTTTTTTCCGAATTTTTGATTTTGGTGCTCGATAATTTGGAAACGAAGAATGATATCAAAAATTTGAGAAAAACGGCTCTGGACAATTTAGTCAGCTACAATTTGAGCCTAAAACAAAGACGATCGGGTTAAGGGTTTGCCCTGTAGCCTAACCTTTAAATAGTCAAAAAGTCAGAACGACATTTTTCACATGACATTTATGACTTCATGTTTCGCAGAGTTCGTTATCGGTGTTTGTTGTGAATTATCGATAGGGAGAGGGAGAGGGAGAGGGAGAGGGAGAGGGAGAGGGAGAGGGAGAGGGAGAGGGAGAGGGAGAGGGAGAGGGAGAGGGAGAGGGAGAGGGAGAGGGAGAGGGAGAGGGAGAGGGAGAGGGAGAGGGAGAGGGAGAGGGAGAGGGAGAGGGAGAGGGAGAGGGAGAGGGAGAGGGAGAGGGAGAGGGAGAGGGAGAGGGAGAGGGAGAGGGAGAGGGAGAGGGAGAGGGAGAGGGAGAGGGAGAGGGAGAGGGAGAGGGAGAGGGAGAGGGAGAGGGAGAGGGAGAGGGAGAGGGAGAGGGAGAGGGAGAGGGAGAGGGAGAGGGAGAGGGAGAGGGAGAGGGAGAGGGAGAGGGAGAGGGAGAGGGAGAGGGAGAGGGAGAGGGAGAGGGAGAGGGAGAGGGAGAGGGAGAGGGAGAGGGAGAGGGAGAGGGAGAGGGAGAGGGAGAGGGAGAGGGAGAGGGAGAGGGAGAGGGAGAGGGAGAGGGAGAGGGAGAGGGAGAGGGAGAGGGAGAGGGAGAGGGAGAGGGAGAGGGAGAGGGAGAGGGAGAGGGAGAGGGAGAGGGAGAGGGAGAGGGAGAGGGAGAGGGAGAGGGAGAGGGAGAGGGAGAGGGAGAGGGAGAGGGAGAGGGAGAGGGAGAGGGAGAGGGAGAGGGAGAGGGAGAGGGAGAGGGAGAGGGAGAGGGAGAGGGAGAGGGAGAGGGAGAGGGAGAGGGAGAGGGAGAGGGAGAGAGGGAGAGGGAGAGGGAGAGGGAGAGGGAGAGGGAGAGGGAGAGGGAGAGGGAGAGGGAGAGGGAGAGGGAGAGGGAGAGGGAGAGGGAGAGGGAGAGGGAGAGGGAGAGGGAGAGGGAGAGGGAGAGGGAGAGGGAGAGGGAGAGGGAGAGGGAGAGGGAGAGGGAGAGGGAGAGGGAGAGGGAGAGGGAGAGGGAGAGGGAGAGGGAGAGGGAGAGGGAGAGGGAGAGGGAGAGGGAAAATAGTTTTATTCGTGAGCACAAACACAAAATAAAAACTTATACAGAGAAACATAAAAAAGAAAAAGTGCCACGAAATGGTCTCACCTCAGCATCAGCATGTTGCCGGCGGCTGCTAGCAGATAGCTGATGCTGAACCCTGGCTTTACCTAAAGGAACTCAGGTTTGTTGCAACATAGGCACACGCTGTTTTGGTCATCCGACTCGTCTTGATGAGCACTTAGGAGAGTAGTACCCAAGATAAAGCTGATGCTGAACCCTGGTTGTACCTAGCGGAACTCAGGTTTAGTGCAACATAGGCACGCGCTGTTTTGGACACCCGATTCGTCATGATGATCACATGGTAGAGCATTACCCAAGATAGCTGATGCTGAACCCTGGTAGTACCTATTGGAACTCAGGTTTGGTGCAACATAGACAAACGCTGTTATGGTCATCTCTCGTCGCGTCAAACTGCTGTCAAGAAAATTTCATATCTTGCAGCAAATGGGCCGCTGCCGATCAAGACTCGAGTGACGATAACGGCGATGTGGCTACCACTTCTCGAGTTGACTACGGATTTGCCGTGTAATAATTTTCTTGTACTTTGAACATTAATATATCCTGCTTATTAATCGAAAAATGAAATATGTACCTATACTTATGCGCCACGGCGACAATTATTCAAACTTCGATACGCGTGTGGAAATTTTGCAATTTGTTTGTTCACATGCGTTATGTCCAGGATACTTGTGTTAGTCTAAGAATAAAATAATTATCATTCAACGTTGTAGTTTTATTTTGTAACTGTTTCCTTATCCAGACTTTCTCGTCGCTCAGCGACAATATTTTTTCGAATTCCGTAGATTAATTTCCAATGTGCTCGATAGTCGTGTGAGGCACGAAATCTGTGAATTTTTTGTACATATTCCACAATATATTTTGAACTTTTACTGTGTAACTAAGGGTTCTAAATTCAAAAACAAAACAACTGTCATAGGGTCTCAGATCCATTTACAAATTTCAAACACCTCAAGTTTAAGTTTAATTTTTGTAAGTAAGTATTTATTTGCAAAGAATAAGTAGGTAGTACAGCCGCCATCAGATATATCGGAGCGGCCAAGGTGTTCACAATATCTGAACACGCACTTTAACGCCCTGACAATAGAGGCGTGTTCAGATATTTATGAGCGCCTCGGCCGCTCCGATATATCTGATGGCGACTGTAATACAATAGTGTTTTTAGGTGGTAGGGTGACAATTGGTTACTTATTCTGCTATTTATACAGGTTGTACTACAGCATTCAAAAATCTTAAATGACTAAGTACAGTCACCTGCAATATGTAATATATTACTCTTCGAAGGCCGCAAAAATATGTGACACGCTCTTATGGCTCTACAAATAAGCTCGTGTCAGATATTTTTGCGGCCTTTGTTGTGTAACATATTATTGCAGGTGACTGTACAAATCTGCCTGGATATCTTCACAGAGGATATTACTAGATTGGAATTAGGATAAAATCTAAGACTAGATTGTACGAGTATGAACATGAACCAATATGAATATCTTATTTGATATCATTAATATTTACTATAGGTACTTAAGTTAATCTTTTTTTACTGGAGTTATAGAGCAAGACGTAGGCGTCAACAAACCTTTCCCAAAGACCCAAACTACCCCGACATTAACTCAGATCTTGACGTCACGACATACATTAGGCTACATTCACACGTTTAACCAAACAACCTAATAAACCGTCTAATTACAGAGCCTTAGGCTCGTGCACGCCCGCCCTAAGGCATCCCCGAAAAAACACTCATCTTTCCTCCCTATTACTTGAAAACATTTAAACAAAAGAAAGAAAGAAACGGCACGCTTGAAGTACGCAGCAATTGCGTGGTATGGAACGCAAAACATCTCAAAACGCACGGAATTCGCGAGTTCATCAAAATTGTTCCTAATTTAAAAATACAAACTTATCTTTGCTGCTCCTCAAGGCAAACTCTGCATGAAGCAACATATTGAAAATGTTTATCAGCTCGCATAAACAAAGTTGCACTACGCACTTTCGAAGTAAAGATCCTTATCAATCAAATTTGGACTTTATTGTAACGTGTTAAAGTCGTGAAATTTTCCAGAGGGGTTTTCAAGTTTTAACCGAAAGCATGCCGCGGGGTAGTCGTGTGCTGTGCGGCTAGGGCATGATAGCCGCAAGACAATGAAAACACCAATTAGTACATTCGGTAGAAGACGGCAGCGGAGTCCAATCATACCAACATTACGAGTGCAATGTTGACGTTAATTTTTGGTTTGGATGCGTGGGATTCTGCCTGTTGGTAATAGGTCACGTTTGGATGGTAAGTGTTTGGAACATATAAATGGCAAAAATTTAAATATCTTTCAAAGTTTTTATATGAAGTATTGTATCATCGTCTTTTAATTTAGAATTTATTTTGTAGTTTTTTCAACAACTACTGGTTCTCCTTCTGTTTCTGTCCCTTTCGGAAAAAAACAGATACACACTTAACATGGTTAAAGTCCGTGCGGAAAGAGATAATCTATTGTAACTCTCTCTCTTATGAAATAGATGTCATATAGGTACGAAAGAAAACGTGACGAATCCTCATGGGCCCGGAGCTGCGGTCGAACCAGACTCTCCATTCGCGGCAGATGCCTCCACCTCTCGGCCACTCGAGTTACGAGTCACGACGAGTCACCTGCACTCTCTCTCTCTCTCTCTCTTTCTGTCTCGACCCACGATGAAAGTAATTTTGGAGCGAGTGTTCAATACGCGGCACAATGTGAATGGGTTGTTATTTAAGCCCTCTATTGATCCGTAACAAAGCCCTGCACCTACTGAGCAGACTTATGCAAGCTTAGAAGTGGCCAACTGCGATTTTACCACTATTTAATCTATAATAATATATAATAATATTCCGGGTATTAAGTATTATACCCAATTAAAAAGTTTAACCACAGAATAAGTAATAGTATAGCTGGTCAAGAAGATCTTGTCAGTAGAAATCCGCGGCAAATTTGAAAAATGTAGGCGCGAAGGGATATCATCCCATAGAAAATTTGAATTTCGCGCCTTTTTTTACTGACAAGATCTGCTTGACCAGCTATACCTACTACCGTACGAAAGGACACTTCCTACAAAACCGAAGTTTGACAGCGATTCAGGGACGAATCATGCGGTCCCTTTCTTATGTATGGCTATCCCTTTCGGCTATTTAGGGTTATCAAAATTCAAGTTATTATCGTATCTGTGGTCGTGCACGCAAAGGGACGTCAAGTTGTGCCAACCCTAAGGCCCCGTTCGCACGGCAGCTTTTTCGACGCGCGTTAAAAAAGCGTTTGAATGACACAAATGGATAACCATGTATCTATTCACACGACAGCGGTGGCGCTTTTTATCAAGTGTTGTTGGATTTTCGACTTTAAGCCTTGGTCGTTAAATCGAATTTTAGAGTGCGGACAGATTCAAGCGCTTTTTTAATGGGGGCTAATTGCTCGGAGCAATATGCTGAGCCGAACGGAGCCGAGAATGCCCAAAAGGAACAGTTTCGCTCGTCTGCCTCTACATCGTCGACAAAAGCAATAAGCTATCTCTATAACCTCGTAACTCTACAATGGAAGGGTAAGCGCCCCTTTCGCTTTCATTATGCGATGCGATGTTACTATCTTTGTCTGCTCCACAGTTGAGGAGTTTCCAAAAGGGCTTATCTCTCTATAACAACCTTAGAAAAATAAGTCCTTTTGTAAAGACACTCCTCAGTTGATTATAAACCTGCTGAAACTGGGAAAGGGAGACAGTTTATTAAAGGTTTTTAGAGTTAACTGACTGATATTGATATATGACTTGGATATAACTGGCTATCTAAAATCCAAGTCAAAACCAACTTTAACACATTCATTGCCATGACTGCCAGCAACGCATATAGGGACCGTGCGCGTTGGAGGGTCTGCCATCTTGTGGCCTGAATCGAAACATATGTGCACATGTACATTGCCAAAGCAAGTGCTACCATCTACCGATTTTTTGAGCAGGAGCAAGTATAGGACACAAATAGCTGACATGTTTCTAAATTATAACTTTAATATCCATATTTTGCAACCCACTCGTCAAAAAACATGTATTGACAATATCGTAAGCAATATTGACAGGGTCATAGGGAAAACACACTGTTTTGGTCTGTCTGACCACGATACTGCACAAACTATTGAATTTCCTATCAAGTCTTGTAAAGAAAACCAATTCGAATTTATATATAAACGTGATTTCTGTGACCATAACATGCAAAAATTCCAACAATGTATAGGTAGCTTAACTTTTAACGACGTATTGGCGTCCAAAAATGTGGAAGAATCATTTGGGTTATTACACGAAACCATTTCACTATACTTCAACCTATGTTTCCCGGTCATAAAAATACGGATAGTAAAAGATAAACAACTGCAATGGATAACTAAAGGGTTGCGGAAAAGTTGCAAAACTAAGAGTAAGTTGAGATTTCTCTTTTACAAGAATAAAAATAAATGGGGAGCCGACCATTACAAGTTACTATTCAGAAAATACTCTAAACACCTAAAACATTGTTTTGAGACAGCAAAAAGGAATCATTTCACTAACATATTGAATAATGCGGAGAATAAAGGTATAGCTACATGGGATATTATTAAATCTTACACAGGCCGGTCTACAAATTCAACAGAGATTAAGGCGATAGAACATGACAATAGCTTATTGACCGATCCTCAAAAAATTGCTGATGCTTTCAATAATTTTTTCATAGATATAGCCCAAAATAGTAATCCAAATAAACATTATTTTTGTTCTTTGGATAGGGTTGAAAAATCAATTTTTATTGAGCCTACGGATCCTCATGAAATAGGCAAATTAATAAAAACCCTGAAGAATACGAGATCCGCTGGAATCGACAACATTAATGTTAAGGCGCTTAAAACTATAGCCAATGAAATAGCGGTGCCGTTAGCTCATGTTGTAAATCTGTCATTAGAACAAGGCCATTTTCCTAGCAAGCTCAAGTTAGCAATTATAAAGCCTTTATTCAAGAAAGGGAAAACGACAGACAAAAACAACTATAGACCGGTAGCGCTTTTGCCAGTTATATCAAAAGTTTTTGAAAAGGTCATGTACGGAAGGGTTTTAAAATACTTAAATAAAAATCGCATCCTCTGCTCAGAACAAAGTGGTTTCCGTAAAGGGAAATCAACTACACATGCTGCATTTAATTTAGTTTGCAATGTACTGGATTCATTAGAAGCAAACGACATGGTTGTAGGCTTATTCTTGGATTTAAGTAAAGCTTTCGATTTCGTAGATCATTCAATTATACTTAAAAAAATAGAAAAATATGGCATAAGAGGGCCCGCATTGAGATGGCTTCATAGCTATTTATCAGACCGTCACCAAATAACTAGGGTTCAATATACATCTTCGACCGATAATTCTAAGTTAACTGTCGACTCTGCTTCACGTATGAACCACAGTGGAGTACCGCAGGGCAGCATATTAGGGCCACTCCTATTCTTGCTCTATATAAACGATTTTCCTACCTGTATTAAACACCGCTGCCTTTTGTTTGCAGATGATACAACGATAGTTATTAGAGGTAAAAACGACAATGACCTGAAAGAGAACATAAATGCTACTCTGATTGATGTAGGTGATTGGTTAAATCGGAATGGTCTATGTATGAATGCTTCAAAAACTAAACTAGTTCGATTTGCTACAAGAAATAGTAAAATGATGCCATTAAATATAAAAATGGGCACTGAGCAAATCGAAGAAGTAGCACATACAATTTTCCTAGGCATTGATGTAGACCAGTATTTAAATTGGAAACAACAAATCGACGTAGTTTCCACTAAAATTAATAAATTTATTTATGCCATAAAAAAACTGAAGCGAATGACTTCAGACAAAACTGCGCTACTCGTTTATCATAGCTATGTTGCTTCTGCACTTCGTTATGGAATAGTATTATGGGGTAATGGCACAAATGTAAAACAAGCTTTCATAGCACAAAAAAAATGTGTTAGGGCTATAGCGGGGGTCAAGTGGTCAGAGTCATGTAGGCCGTTGTTTAAACAGTATGGAATCCTGACAGTTCCGAGCTTATACATCTTAGAGATATGTAAATTCGTTAAATGCAATTTAGAATTATTTGATGAGAAATGTAACATTGGAAAGCGCACAGTCACACATAAAGCTTTAGTAGTCCCAAAATGTAAATTAGAAGTGAGTAAGAAAAATTGCTACTACATGGCTGTTCGTATTTATAATGCACTTCCTATGTCATGGACAGAGTTGCCAAACAACAAATTTTTCTCCAAGTTAAGTTCCTTTCTCCTAACTGAATGTTTTTACAATATCAATGATTTTTTTCTCAAGATAGAACAATTCTAACGCTTGACATGTGAATGATACCTATCTTATGAATATTGACCTTAATAACAATGTAAATTATAATAATATTTAATTGACATAGTAATTAATAATATAGCTAGTAGGTAATAAACAATAATGTTGCTTTATAATATTATGATTGTAGGGTTGAATAGCTTTTTTTTTATATTATATGTATTTTGTACCTTAGACATTTTTTAGTTTAATCTTAAGGTTATTTGAACTGTACTATATGTATTTTAGGAATAAGGACATTGTATACCGTAAACCGGTTGATTGTGACACTCTCTAATCAAATAATATTGTAACATCTGTATACTGACATTGCACAATCTGACAATAAATGATTACTTACTTACTTACTTACTTACCGTTCTCGTCGGTTTCCTTGTGCATAGTAGGTTGTGCCATCTTGTGGGCTACATCGGAAGCATAAACGACACATTTACGCCTCGCGCCAAAAATCTGACAGCTTCATGCTGCCCCCTATAGTTCATGCACGGGGCCTATCTAAAATCCAAGTTAAACAAACTTTAACACATACCCTGCCAGCAACGCATACATGCGTTCTTCCTCGCGTTATCCCGGCATTTTGCCACGGCTCATGGGAGCCTGGGGTCCGCTTGACAACTAATTCCAAGAATTGACGTAGGCATTAGCTTTTACGAAAGCGACTGCCATCTGACCATCCAACCCAGAGAGGAAACTAGGCATAGATATATATGCCTTCACCGTCAATATCTGGGAGACGGAAAACATATAAAGACTCAAAGATGCGCGTTTTCCCAGGAAAGACCTAGCTAGATCGATTTTTCGCCCCTCAAACTCCCATATACCTAGCAAATTTTATCGAAATCGTTAGAGCCGTTTCCGACGTCCTCGAAATATATAAATATACTTACAAGAATTGCTTGTTTAAAGGTATAAGATAAAAATTTGTTAGGTCATATTGGTCGTGACTCGAGCGAAAGAAAAATAATAGAGTTAGACGGACTAACTATATAACTTTGCACCTAATATTTGAGCAGAACAAAGTTAGAAAGTGTCATTATTAACGTCATATTTTCATAGAATGACATTAAATAATGATGACATTGTCACACTTTGTCATTGCAAACACCATGTCACACTTGGTCCGACTCTAAAATGCCATACAAACATTAATATCTGGGAGATTGAGCTTTGCTCGGAAAACGTATAAAAACTCAAAAATGCGCGTTTTCCCAGAGATAAGACCAAGCTAGATCGATTTTTCGCCCCCGAAAACCCCCATATAGCAAATTTCATCGAAATCGTTAGAGCCGTTTCCGAGATCCCCGAAATATATATATAAATAAATAATCAAGAATTGCTCGTTTAAAGGTATTAGATAGATAGATAGATAGATTAGATAGATAGATTATGTCAATAACCGTCAAAAGCCTAGTATTTTCAAACTGCAAAATTGAGCCTAAAACATGACACGTTTCCCATGCCTTACTTCGTCACATACGGCCCGATTCGAACTTTAAGATACATCAAGTAACAGATCTAGAAACGATATGGATTCGATATGTCAGTGTCAAATGTGACGTTTCTTCAAACAAAAACGTCACTTTTGACACTGTCACATCTAATCCATATCGTTTCTAGATCTATTACTTGACGTATTTTAAAGTTCGAATCGGACAGATAATCCCCCACTACTTTGCATAGCCAATATCACTACCTTCTCTACCCCTCTCTACCAACGCACAGCCATACTGCACGCGGCCGTATAAGCGTATGCGGCTGCGTTTTTTTTGCGTATGCGCCGCGGGCCGCGCGCGCAGCTGCCGCGCTGATGAGGAAACCCGTCTACAGGGGGTTTAAAACATCAGATATATCTTCCTTTCCATAAACGTTACTTACTTACTACACTTCGCTCGTACTTGTACGAGTTGTCCGTGCATGTACTCGTATTGACGGGGGCGAAACGCACGATTACTATGTCAGAATTTCCGTTACAAATAGAGAAAAATATGTCTATATTATATGATCTCTCATTGCGGATCCTAAATTGAGTTTCGCATTTCTTTAATGATAAAAATACTTTATATTTAATTACACAAACGGGTCTACCGCGATATAATTTCATTGTTTTTACCTTTAATTCCGACGTTTCAGCTGAGTTGCACCAGCTGTGGTCACGGAAAGACTGACGTCCCAACAAATGTCAACGGAGATATTAATAAAACACCACTAAACTACCCGAAATTAGTTTATAAAAATGTTCGGGGGGGGGGGGTAAATGTGTGTAATTAAATATGTGTACAAAACGCGAGAGTTTAAAGTGTTAAAAATACTTTGTCAAACTAAAATGTGCGTCGTCACTTAAGCACTTCTCTAAAAAAGTAATTATGGATGAGTCACGCTAGAAAGGTCCCGGTCCTATACTCCGGACTGAGGCTACCGAGATACCTCGTTTTCTATGACTGATGGTCATATAATGCTTTCTATAGAAAAAGTGTCGGACGCCTCGACCCGGACCTGGACCATTCTAGCGCAAGTCATCCTTTATACTGATTCATATAAATAAAAGCATATTGGAGCACCCTGTACATGCATTACATATGCGGCGCATAATAAATGTATCCGTTTAATTATTATTTTGAAAATATCCGCGCCGCGGGCCCGTAACAAATAATGGCCGTCCTTTTATTCGAGATGCCAGATTCGGAGGCATATAGTGCACTTTTGTTTTCTGTCTGGTGTTTATATCACTTTATAGATATATGTAGGTATTGTATACAGATGTAGTGCATAATTATTTTCCATCGTATTTTCACGGAAACGTAACGTGTCTTGCTATTTCAGTCAGTCTCGGTACAAAAAGTACTGACGTTGACTGAAGTAGCATGACAAATACGAACGTTTCCAAGAAAATACGAAGGAAAACAATTATGCACTACATCTGTATTGAATTGTATGGACTGTATAGGTTTGCCCGGAAAGACGGACATAACCTCGAACGACTGATGATTATTAGAAAGGTCGGTGGAAAAAAATTGAGAGGACGCAGTTCAACCAGATGGTCCGATCAAATCCGCGCAACTCTCGACACCAAGCTACATGATGCTTCCTGACGCCAAGGACAGACACAGATGGAGGAGCATCATCAAAGAGGATTTGATCTACCATCGAGGGAATCATGACCCTCAGCAATGAGGAATACGACATTGAGGAGAGATTATGGGGTACAATTAAAAAAGAAATTTGCTTCGTTTTCCCTAAAAATTCTTCATCCACCTGTCACTCTATTCGAAGCTCCTTTCGTGTCATTCAATAAAACCTCCACGCTACAGATTCTTAAACTCTGGACCACTGTTACCAACATAACGAGCAGTAAATTACGAATTATAAAGCCGGCACGCACGGCACGCCCGCGGGTGCCGCACTGGCTGGATGAATAAATTGAACGTTCGACTCTTGTTGGCCAGCATAACTTTCCTCTCGCGTGAAATGGTCGTCCCTACGACTGCTATGACAGTTCCTTTTGATATGGAGTAGCTGTTCTTTAAAATATATTAAAATTTTTAGGAAGTTTATTACCCAGCAGCCCCTTGTGGCTGTTTATAGTCCTTTGCTAAGAGCTTATGACAGGTTGCTCTATGAGCACACTTTTGATATTGGCGAAATCGACATGATTTACTATGACAGGTGATGGGTGATAACGTGATACTTTGTATAGACAACTTAGTGTCAGATACCTCGGCCCGGCCCCGGGTCGTTTTAGCGTGAATTGTCCTTAAATTATCCCATTGGATAGTATATGGTTTAGGGACAGATGCAATTTTTTTTAAGGTGAAGCTACTTTTACGACAGGGTATTTTTGTTTATATTTTTTTATGATAGAGTCAATAGGTTCGATTAGAGACCCAGATTCATCGAACCAGAGATCATACTACACTGATAATTCCGAGTCGACACTCGCATACGTTAAGAATGCAAGCACTGGCGATATGTGAGTGGCTATGGTCCCGGGGCGAGGCAGATGGAAGCATAGACAACGACGCCCGGAGGACTAAGGTTGGGCAGAGCTTGAGACAGTTGCATACACTTGATTATTATAGTCTGTGGTGTAGCCAGCCAAAGTAATAAAATAAAATCCAATATAAGTTCTCTATCGAACCACAGATTATTCCGAGTCAAACGATCGCACGCCTAACTGGCGTATTCGAATTTGAGTTATTCGATCCGTTTCCGGTATGAAACTGATATGTCAGTGTCAAAAGTGACACTTTTGGTTAAAGAAATGTCACGTTCATATCGGAAACAGATCGAATAACAAAAATTCGAATACGCTTGTAAGTCGCATGTATTAGGAATAACCGCATGCACTGGCGGTGTGAGTGGCTATGGTCCCGGGGCGAGGCAGATGGAAGCATAGACAACGACGCCCGGAGGACTAAGGCTGGGCAGAGCTTGAGAGTGGCATACACACTTGAATAACTTGATTATACTCTGGCCAAAGAGAATAGATAGTAAAGAGGGCTATTGCCAAAGTAAATTTTGTAGTCACGGTACATTTACTGCCATCTATCGATACACGATCAAAACTTAAAATAAAATTGAAAATGTATAAATTAATCAAAATATGTTTACGGATAAATGATTTTTTATTTTTATTGTTCCATACTGACCCATGTTCTTTCACTGATATGTGTTAAAATTGTTAAATATCAACGCCATCTAGCCGACAATAGGCCAAAGGTATGGCGCCATCTATCCGAGAATGACTTTTTCTTGATTTCCGAGGCACGTTTTTTTCTTAGACTTTATTTATCTTATACCGAGTTACATATATCTTTGCTCTGGCTAAATAAGTTACTAAATCGTCTTTACCAAAAAATAACCGATTGCAAAAAACAGTCTAACCTATCATAATATTGCCTTTGGTCTTCATTAGCAGGTCCAATTCACTGATTAATTATGGTTTACGAGATTAACGGCAAAAATACTCAAATCACTACATTTCACATCAGTGTATAGTTCTAGTGGTACCTTAGCATAAACTAAAAAGTGGCTTAGTGGACGGAGTGTACAAATTATCTACTTAAACACACTTATATAGTATTTTTCCAACATGAAGGAAACGGTGACAGGTGTCATCTCTATACAAATTCTAACCTCAAAACGCTAAAACTCCCAGTAAATTAAAAGCGTGTGCAGATCACTTTGAACATCCGATTATGCTGCTGGTGTGCTCGATCTCAATTTCTCCAAGATCGCACTTTCAAGAAAAAATATAGATTGAGATCCTCATTGAATTAATAACATTTCATTTTTTTGCTAACTACAGGTACTAAACTGTTACATATAAAGGATCAAAAATGACATACTCCAGAAATACACCGCGTTTGGTCCAGTCCGGTCATGACATTCTTAAATCTCCCCACACACTTGTCAGTATTTTGCATCGTATTCAAATCTCATAATGTATGCCTATTATGGCTATTATCTCCAAAATCGGGACCTGCATCAAATGGTTGCATGTGACCATCGTTTAGCCTTCCCGTCACGCCGTTTAGACAAGGAGGGCTGATAGACAGAGAGGGGAGATATCGATCTGCTGACTACGGTAATTAGACCGTGGCGTTAATATGACTAATGGTTATTAGGTTAAACTAATGGTTACATGCATGTGTAATGTAGAGATAATAAAGTTAGAATACAATATTGGTATCAGGCCCGGCTCGTACCAATGAGTTTTTCGGAACTGATATTTACCAGTCGCTTTTCGGTGAAGGAAAACATCGTGAGGAAACCGGACAATCCCAATAAGGCCTAGTTTCCCCTCTGGGTTGGAAGGTCAGATGGCAGTCGCTTACGTAAAAACTGGTGCCTACGTCAATTCTTGGGATTAGTTGTCAAGCGGACCCCAGGCTCCCATGAGCCGTGGCAAAATGCCGGGATAACGCGAGGAAGAAGAAGAAGACAATATTGGTATAAGGGCTTTCCAATTTTTTCTATTTATACAAAATATTTTATTATGTATAATTCGTAGTACCTACTTAGTTAAATCAAATAATTTACATTAACATAATTAATGTAAGCGACATAGAAACTTCATAACAGTGTAGATGTTTGTAGTCCAAAGCTTGTAAACATAATAGGTACCTAAGAAATATAGGTCTCAAAGAATAAAGGATGACTCACGGTAGACCGGGCCGTGGCCGGGCCGGAGCTTCCGGAGCTTCGTTTTCTATGGAAAGCACCACGTGATCACCGAGCAGCCGTCATAGAAAATGACATGTCGGATGCCTCGGCGCGAGGCACGGCCCGGTCTAGCGTGAGTCAACCTTAAGAGGTAATTTGATACCAGGAAAATCTACCAGCTAAATTGACTCTTGTATACTTATTTACTTTGATTTAATTTATCGTTTTAGGTGTTAACTGCTACCTTAGAAAAAATATCGTGTACATCCAATGTACAATGTTAAGGTCTTAAATTTTACGGCACCGTTTTTACAAAACTCGACTTTCTTCTCGTTTTGTTACTTTGACCGGTAAATCTGAAGTACCTGTATTATGTACCTGTTGCACAACATACTATTGTAGTTTTTTAGTGCTCCGTACAAAACTTTGTTCACGGAACACTTATGGGATCACTTCGGTCTTGCAAATTAGTTAAATGCTTTTTTCTCAGAGAGCGTTTGACGTAGATACCTAAAATTTGGAACAGTTGCAGTAATTAGCACCACTAATATTGTAAATAAGTCAAATCCGCTTATTTATAATTATTTTTAGTAATTGAAACTTAAAACTGCGCTTATTATGCTCGAAAATTCCCATATATCCTCCAGCGCGAGCGATACAAAATATAGAAATAAATAAACAATGTTTATTAAACATACTATCGAAAAACATAGCCTCCCTTCTTCGTAAGCCAAATTAAGCAATTAACTTAACCTCATAATAGTGTTTCATGTAGTTTATCATTTTATTTCACTAGAACCTCCCTTAAATAAAAGCAACCTTTGAAGTTAATGACTTACGATAACTTAAATAGACTTGCGGGGGCTCAAAGGACACTGAATCAATTTGCACAGCGCCCTCTAGCCCAAAAAGGCGGAATTAGTTCAAAATCTACTGAGTCTTACGATCTTTCTACAGTCAACGAGTACTCGGGAGCTTGTTGTGTTAGTGAAAAGGCGAGATTTTGTTGAAATTCAAGGTCAGATATGACTTTTTACTTTTAAAAGGCGCAAGTTAAGGTTAGTTACACCTGTTAGCGTCATCTAGCGGCCCAGCGGGTGTGCAATCGCTTTACGATAAGTTTGTTGATAAAATTTGGTTAAACTCTAGTTATCGATGGATAGTGTTGGGGGATTTTATGACGGGTGGCCCGTAGTAATATGATCTAGACGTGGTTGAATTACTCTTACTGTTAGACTTGTTTAGGATAACAGAGCGCCGTAAGCCGTGAGCGATATATTTTTAGGGACATACCTTATAGTTTAAGTATAGAAATAATATGGCAAATTCTGCCTAACTAGTGAGGTGCCTCCGTTCTGATGAGATTCGAATTCGATTGGTCGGAATCAGCTGTCGCTGTATCGCGTCACGGCTTGTGCTTGTAAGCACTGTTCAACTTTATCAATATGATTTTTATAAAATTAAATCTCCTAGTCCTTCTTCTCATCTTCTTCATCATCATCATCATCTTCTTTTCATAAAAATAAATAGTTTTGGTGTTGTTTTAGTTTTTTAATCAAAATAGGGAATCTGACACTGGGCACGCTCCACCTCTCTTTTTTCACCAATCTATTAAAAAGGCGCTAGATCGTAGGCGTATTTACTAATTATAGTAGAACATAATAGCTAATAAGAGTATCCCTTCCAGACCTTCAGCCCTCCAACATGATCTAGGAACAGGTTCCAATAAGTACTACCTTTCATAGCTAACTCCTCCCAAGAACCCATTACATTATGTACTACATACAGTACATAGTAGCCACATACAATTTGCAGCTCCATCATACACCTGCCATTCAAATTACGCCTACAATATCCGAAATTACCAAGTTACAGAAAGTCATTGATGAAATAGTTGGTAAGCGATTATGGTATTTATAGCTATGGGATAACGAGTGAAAGGTAATTATTGGATGGTGTTGGAGCAGTTGCTGTTGTAGGAAAAAGAGTGGTATAGAGTAGAAATTGATGTAGAGGCGAAATAGGCGCTGGTGGTTGGTTACGTACTGAATCTACACTATGTTTGTTGTAACTGTCATCTATACGGCTACCTCGAACATGTCACTGATATATTCCCTATCGTCTGCGTAATGTACTTTCTACACATCTCGCTCGCACTAAGGCAGTACGAGCAAGATGCATAGAAAGTAAGTTACGCACACGCTTTTATGTCAGTGACAAGCTCGTGGTGAGGCTACAGAATTCCAAAAAAACACGTTTCACACTTTCGAGTGTATTCGTTCAACGATAACGCGAACGGTAACTTCTATTGTCATCCGTTTTGTATCCTTTGCAGGTGCGTCAAACACCACTCTTACCTTGGTGATCTCCCGATCCCCGCGTACCACACCGTGATGGCCAGACACTGGGTTTTTGGGAGCTTAATTAAATGGGAGTTTCTATATCAGTAAACTCAATTCGATGCCACACAATGGACATTCTGCATATTGGTAGTATCTGTTCTTTGGTCGGTACGGTTGCCGCTCGTAAGCAGCGCCCGCGGTGGTCACGACTCGCGCATGCGCCTGACTAGCGCCATCTATGTACACATGCTGCGTTTCAGCGGCTTAAAACCGATATGTCTCGTTTGAATAGGATCACAAGGCTTACCGCGAACATATTGAATAAATATTATAAAGACAATGTTACACAAATCGACTAGTCCCACAGTAAGCTACATAACACGTATCGTACTTACATAAAATACATCCATAAGTCAGGAACAAATATTTTTGTTTTTTTTCTGCGCGGTGTTTATCTCGTAAGTAACTCGACAGGCTTTCAAGATACCGTGTTCCAGCATCACCATCAGCCACTATAAAAGAAGAGCCACAGAAAGAGACTAAGATTCGAATGTGACGTCTTTCACACTTTCACTGCTGTGTGGATTCGAGAGACCCCATGCAAAGTGTGCTTAATTACGAGTTACACTAATTGTCGCGGCGAAGGTGTTAAGTCATTGAAGTAACAAATAGTTCATTTTTTTTTAATTTCGACAACTACCTACCTACCTACACGGCCGGAAAACGTTTTGCGAATAAGTCTCCTGTCCCCCTTGGCTGTCCGCGCCACCGCAGTATTCATCTGTCAAGAGTGTGATTTGGAGAACATACAAACAGATATACAGACAAACAGACACAGATTTGAAAGACAGGTAGAGGCATATCTCTGACATACAAAAAATAATAGTATTATAATTATAACAGAGTGGAAAAATGTTTTGCGAATTGTTTCCTGTCCCCCTCGGCTGTCCGCGCCACGTGGATATTCATCTATCACGTGTGTGATTTGGACACCTAAATACAATAGATATACTTATTACCACAGAGTTTAAAGATAGGTAGAAGCCTCTGCTTATAGACTAACAGAAAATGGTACACGAAGAACAACGATCAACTCGTTGGTTTGTTATACTCGTACTTTATACTACAGTCAGCAGAACAAATTACACGGAAGAAGAACTGCCAATTGACCCTATTATCACAATGCCGTATAGTCGTATGTAGGACCGTATAGCGCTATAGCGCGTAGGTATGTAGTAGATTTTTGTAATTTCTCTCCTTCGAGACAGCGTCCATCCAGCGACAGAAAACATAAGCATAACCTAGTAGGTAATTAAATATGGTTCTTGCTGATCGAGCCACTTCTACCGCTACAAAGCGCTTTTATATGACAAAAAGCTTAAAATATTCTGCGCAAATAAAACACCTCATTATTTAATTACACAACGAAAACATCAAAAGCACGCACCAAAGGCTTAAACAATTGCAATTTAAACTTTTCCCATTTTAATTATCGTCTCATTCAACGAATATCAATTCTGTATAATGTATTCACCCCAAACTTGTAGTACGCAAACAATGTTTAAAACACGACACGATAAAGGACCCATTTACACGCCGTATTAACCACGAAATTGGACGATAAAAAACCTTTTTTTGGCAACGAGTTTTGCGTTTAATTAACACGCAGACATTCGATTTTCGGCCTTAGGCTATTGATTTAAACGTTCTTAGATGTTTTTTGAACAGCAAGATTATTGTAGTCGTTTCTATAACTGACTGAATATAACAAATGTCGCGTTAGCGTTACGGTCAGTCTGCTCTATTTATTTAAAAAGTCGTATGTATCGTTGGTTTTCATGAGTTCTTACGACCTTTTAAAATGGTTGGGTAATATAATGGAGCTATCACATTCTAGAGGGAAACAAATGTAATTAGAATTGGTATGTCTTTATTCTTTGCGTTTGATTTTTGTACCTAATTTTACGGATTTTTTTAGAAGTTGCCGAGGGGAGCGCAGATGGGTGATTATGGATCAGTTAAAAAGAAAAGAAACTAATTTAAATGAGGAAAAATAGATGGCGCTCTCGACGATTCATATAGATCGTATTCATATTCCAAACAAACCATTTATAGAGCTCTTATTTCGCAAACACAATTTTAAATTTAATTTAAATACATAGAAAATCATGCATAAAAATATAAAAAGGAGATAAAAGATAAAAGAAAAACGATAAAATGAAAATTCAAAATCCAGTCACAAACTACAAAAGCTGCAAATTCTATTCAGGTATCAGGTATTTATTCACCTAGTACTATTAACTAGCAAAAAGCAGAGCTTTGTAAGGGCTCGCGGAGTTTTTCTACCTAAACGTACTTACTTAGCTACCGGACCGCGACTTTGATCCAGTCCGAGGCTTGTTCCATGTTCGATCGAGTGGGTACGTTATAAATCCGTTAAGGACGCAGCAATAAGTGAGAACAAGAAAGAAATATACTGACCCCGGTCGCTGTCCGGTACGCCTGTCTGTTACAATTTTTACTTTGTCCATTAAAACGTGTCCAGACGACTGTTTGACACGACGACAAATTGCCAATATCATCCACACGTTATATACAATTTCATAAGAGCTTATTACATCCTACACGGTCGCCCAGTACTTTTTGTAAGGAAACCAATATTGGCTTTCCTACATATTGTTGGGTCAGCGAGCCAATGTCCTTGAATTTATTTTTGCGTCAACACCACACAATTGAGCGAAAAACTATCCCGTCTGGACACCTACTGGTGGTAATCACGCTGCTCCGCACATAAACACACATATAATTTGCTCTCCTAAGTGCTCATCAAGACGAGTGAGATGGCCAAAAGAGCGTTTGCCTATGTTGCACCAAACCTGAGTTCCAATAGGTACTGCCAGGGTTCAGCATCAGCTCTATCTTGGGTGCTACTCTCCTAAGTGCTTATCAAGACGAGTCGGATGACCAAAACAGCGTGTGCCTATGTTGCACCAAACCTGAGTACCACTAGGTACAGCCAGGGTTCAGCATCAGCTCTATCGTGAGTACTGCTCTTCCAAGTGCTCATTAAGACGTGTCGGATGACCAATACAGCGTGTACCTATGTTACACCAAACCTGAGTTCCACTAGGTACTGCCAGGGTTCAGCATCAGCTCTATCTCGGGTGCTACTACTCTCCTAAGTGCTTATCAAGACGAGTCGGATGACCAAAACAGCGTGTGCCTATGTTGCACCAAACCTGAGTTCCACTAAGTACTGCCAGGGTTCAGCATCAGCTCTATCTTGGGTACTGCTCTACCAAGAGATCATCATGACGAGTCGGATGTCTAAAACAAGGTGTGTCTATATTGCACCAAACCTGAGTACCACTAGGTACAGCCAGGGTTCAGCATCAGCTCTATCGTGAGTACTGCTCTTCCAAGTGCTCATTAAGACGTGTCGGATGACCAAAACAGCGTGTGCTTATGTTGCACCAAACCAGAGCTCCACTAGGTACAGCCAGGGTTCAGCATTAGATCTATCTTAGGTACCTACTACTCTTCTAAGTGCTCATAAGGACGAGTCGGATGACCAAAACATCGTGTGCCTATGTTGTATTAAACCCGAGTTCCACTAGGTACTGCCAGGGTTCTGCATCAGGTATGTTGGGTACTGCTCTACCAAGTGATCAACATGACGAGTCGGATGACCAAAACATCGTGTGCCTATGTTGTATTAAACCCGAGGTCCACTAGGTACTGCCAGGGTTCTGCATCAAGTATGTTGGGTACTGCTCTACCAAGTGATCAACATGACGAGTCGGATGTCCAAAACAGCGTATGTCTATGTTGCACCATCGACAATATTGTAATTGAAAACACCACATAGGTATCGTTGTCTGAATACCCACAACACAAGCCTTCTTGAGCTTACCGTGGGGCTTAGTCAATTTGTCCAATATTTATTTATTTATTTTTTACTACCAACGCCATCTGTCAGAAAAACAAATAATTAACATTAGCACGAATGTTAATTCATCACTTCTCCAACAGATGGCGTTAGTAGTAATACAAAGTGTTATTCCTTTATTTTATTTTTTTAGGTTTATAAAATGATACTTTTATGTTTGATAACACATCTAGACATAAATTTAAATTACTATGTTAAATCTCAAACCTAACAGTGCAGTAGTTTTTCCGTAAAGTGTACCACAAGAATGCATAGATTGTCGTATAGTGATAGGGCTCGCTTCGCTCGCCCTAATTAACTATGTTTTTTCGCTGTAAGTTTCAAATTAAAATTTAAACTTACAGCGAACTTAATGCTTTTCTCTCCGAAGTAACCATCATAGGACCAGTCACTTGTCACTTAGAACAAATTCTAGATAGTTTGTATTATTAAAAATAGGTACTTTTATCTTAATATTTATGTCATATAATAAGTAGATATTATAACTTTTTTCTCAAATCAATTATTTCGTTAGTAAGTTCTTCGGATAATAAAAACTTTTTACAAAAAAAATGAAACCGACTTCAAAAAGGATGAAATAAAATATTATCCTTTTTTATGTCTATGCGTTACCAACTGATATGTTTGAAGTCGGTGCCAAGCCAAATTTTGAATCATACCATGACTTTGGTGCGATTCGATAAGGATTTACCTACGTTGGATTGCCTTACACGACGACAATGAACGTACTTTCTGTAGGTACAGTCGACGTTAAAAATATGTTTACACTTTTCGCCTTATTACAAAGGAGTAAGGTGCAAAAGTGTAAACATATCATTGACGTCGACTGGACCTAAGAACACACCTCAGAACACACGATAAAACCTTCTTGGCGCAGTCCGTACCATATTTTTCGGCACATTATTGTAAATATAAATGCATTTTTTTGCCGTCGTATTTCTTAAAGAGCATTTCTTAGTAATGCTCGAACAGTCTATAGCACGCAAGTGTGGGATTGGGACTGAGTTATTTCCCGTCCCTTAGTTCAGTCCGTTAGTTCTCTGGAGAGAACTACATTTCAAAATATAAAACAATTCAAGGAATTTACCTTCTTGCCAAATTCCACCTAAAGCGGTTCAGTTGTTTGTTAAAGAGGCAGACAGAATTCTTTACACATTTATAATAGTTATTAGTACAGTTCTAATGGGATTTATAGCCATAAAGTTGATTATTTTTGACTGGTATTGTTACTATTTGGCTTGGCACCGACTTCAAACATATCAGTTGGTAATGCATAGACATAAAAAAGGATAATATTTTATTTCATCCTTTTTGAAGTCGGTTTCATTTTTTTTGTAAAAAGTTTTTATTTTACCATTTTTAGTTTTAACGCATTGTTAAGAGCGCGACGCATGAATGAAAAACAAGATAATGTTTAACACTAAATTCGTGTACCTATTACTTTAGTAAATATGTAATCAGGAATTTTCTTGAGTCCGTCTGGGAAATTATAATTCCTGGCAACTAAATCCATCCGCCCGCCCCGCCACTGACCCAATCCCTCAGCCCCCCGATCACTCAACCTCACAGCAGATCAACCCCTGATCCAGGAACCCCTCGATCCTGAACCAGCAACCGCCATTCCCCGACCCCTTAATCCCTGACCCCTTAACTCCTAACCCTAACCCCCGATCAGTAGCCTTACCAGCTTACCACGAGTTTGACATTGATATATTCGCTAGCATGTGTGTAACTTACTTCCTATGCCACTCGCTCGTACTAACCTTAGTGTGAGCGAGATGCATAAAAAGTTACATTTAGATGCATAAGACGTTAGCGAATATGTCAATGTCAAACTCGTGGTAAGGCTACAGTTGCAGTACATCAAATTGGTGGTTTTCGGAAGCAAATGCTCGAGTTACTTTAGAAAACCCCGAAATCACTTAACACGTGCTTTTAAAAATTGAGGAGTTCCCTCAATTCCTCATGTATTCCATCATCAGACCAGGACCAAAAATAATTTGGAAACACCTTGGAGGTAACTTCTTCCAAACAAAAAAATAATTACTCAAATCGGATCACAGGTGCCGGAGTAATCGCTGAACATACTTACATTTAAAGAAATCATCATCATTATCATCAAAATAATCATCAGATCTACTTCATCAAATTGGTGGTTTTCGGGAGAAAATGCTCGAGTTGCTTAAGAAAACGCCCAAAACACCATGCATGTGCCTTTAAAAATTGAGGAGTTCCCTCAATTCCTCATGGATCCCATCATCAGAACAGAACCAAATTAAAATGGGACTAACTCGGAGGTAGCTCCTTTCAAACAAAAAAAGAATTACTCAAATCGGACTACGGATGTCGGAGTAATCGGTGAACGTACATAGAAAAAAAAATAGCCACAACCGAATACAGAACCTCCTCCTTCTATGAAATTGAAGTCGGTTAAAAATAGCTGAAACATAAAATTTACATAAATATTTATTTCTATATCAACTTTTCAAATTGATTTTAGAATTGCAGATTTGCTTGAGTTGGTTTAGCGACAACACTCGAAATATTTTTAATTTTCAATTTGGCCTGTTTAATTGCAGCATGCAACGGGGGTTGAGGGTCATTTCGCGCCCAATTACAGCCGAGTGACAACCCTAGCAATGTTTTGTCGATGTTTTAGAAAACAGTGACAGTGTCGAAAATATTGTCGATGTTGATTCTTAGTAGGGTTCCGTACCTTAAAAGGAAAAACGAAACCCTTATAGGATCACTCGTGCTTCTGTCTGTCTGTCTGTATGTCCGTCTGTCACAGCCTATTTTAATATTTCCGGGCAGGAGAGATGTAGAAGATATAGACAATCTTAGTAGAAATTTACTGTCGATGTTTTAGTTAGACTATGAAGATAAAAATATTTTTATTCTCGATTATTTTCGTTGACAGCGTAAGTGTTCGGTGAAACAGCAATCTTAGCAAACTCGTTTATTAATTACTTGGAGCACGATAAATAGTGTAGTGTCACACTAGGTACCCCTTATTCATAAAACTTTCAAGTGTCAATTAGTTTATTTACGTTTTATCCCTTTCTTGCAAAAACCTGATTCAAAATGACAGATGAAGACAAATTATTAATAGCTAATTCAGGTTTGTAGAGAGCATGGAATTTGCAATTATGTTATTAGCGTGCCAATGTCATCCTTAATGTCAAATTTCTATGAAAATATGACGTTTATAATAACACTCCCTGACTTCGTTCTTTTTTCAAGTCTGTGCAATATTAGCTAGGGCGGGTTCTAGCGCGTTTATGAATAACGCCAAAAGAATTTGCCAAAAAAAATCGATAATTACTGCATACCATAGACACATCACTACTAACAAACAAAACCCACCGCCGCGCCAGCCCTACTGCCGCCTGACTGCGCTGGCATATTGAAGCGGCGCCCTTTGAAGTGGAGCCAGGGTTGTCACCACCCTCACCACAATCACGTGTTTATTGACCTGTGGCTGTCGTGTGCTGATTGCTGTTTAAATAGGGACTATTACTGCAATGTTCTGCCGCCAGAGTGCAGCACTAATTTGTTTAGTAAACCATAGAGTAACTTATACATACTAGGCCTTAAACAGTTTTTTGACAAGTTAATTTGATGTATCAAGGCGGTTTGTTTAATGGTGGCCTATCGCGAAAGGCGAAAATCGAAATTTCTTTATCTGCCTCGATAGAGATAGAAAGATAGATCGAATAAGCAAGAGTGATAGAGAGGCAGAAACCGACTGTCGTGTTTCACGGTAGGCCATGTGATCGGGTTAGTGACGCCCTCTACGCAGAGTTTTGCGTAATATTCCCTATTGAGATAGTTTTGGACAAATCTGACATTGTTTTTAGATTCATTGCCAGGAAGGGCCTCTACTCACCTCGCCTATGGTTGCATGCGATTTGCGTTACATTGCGGCAATTCATAGATCGTTTGATTTAATTGCACCAAGTAGCCGGAATTTATCTAGCAATTGTCTTGTTTTGGACTTGTGTAACTTGTGTAATACTCCAGCGCTATTATTAAATATGCGACGATATTTGGACAGATATTGTTTAATTTACCAGTACACAGTTGGATCTAATTATTTATCCGATACTCAAAAGTTAAAAACTTCAACTTCAAATATTTTTTAACGTAAAGTGCCATGTGATGTTTTATAGCTTCTTGAGTGTTGCGGATTAAATAAATAAATATTGTAGGACATTATTACACAAATTGACGAAGTTCACAGTAAGCTCAATAAGGCTTGTGTTGTGGGTACTTAGACAACGATATATATAATATATACATATTTATAAATACTTAAATACATAGACTTTTGCACGCCAATAAATGGCTGAATGTAAATGGAGACCAGAATTATTACCCTGACATCTTGTAACTATGTACCTACATTCTTGCAAATAAACATTTATCTTATCTTATCTTATCTAGAAAACACCCATGACTCAGAAACAAATATCTGTGTTCATCACACAAATAAATGCCCTTACCGGGATTCGAACCCAGGACCATCGGCTTCACAGGCAGAGTCACTACCGATTCATTAGTGACAATGGGTCACTGACCAGCAGAACAGAATTATTGAAATATATCACATTATACCGAAGCTTTTCACGTAGTACCGCAAGGCGTAAGTTTTCGAACCTGATACGCGAAAAAAGTGTCCTAAAATTCCCAAAAAGTACCTATATTCACGTTCGAAACGTCAGGCCATAAATAAACGTAAGTTTTACGCGATTAAGTCCCGTGTTAGTTATAAAGGTATGATTGAAAATCGTGTTAGTTTAAATAAATATATAGTACCCATATTTTTCGTTCCTTTCATTCCCTTATCGTAATCCAAAGTCTATGAAGAATGCTAACGGCCGTTGGACACCCTATACTATGCAATATAATGTACAAATAACAGTAACATTCTTAACTGACCATGGACCTTATATCATTACAATAAGGTATACGTCTGAACAGTGACGGATTACAGTCGCCGTCGGGTATATAGGTGCGGCTGAGGCGCTCAAAAACATCTGAACACGCACTCTAGCTCCTTGACAATAGAGGCGTGTTCAGATATTTGTGAGCGCCTTGGCCGCTCCGATATATCTGATGGCGACTGTCAATACATTCACGGAAGGGCTATTGGCAGTTACGAGGCACGAGCTTTTAAATAATTAGTCATTGAGTCTATCGCTTCGATATTTACTGCCGTTTGAGTCGTAAAATTCTATCCTCCAGCTAAGAAGTAACTGTTCGAGTCCATTTTATGTATTAATAGTATATTATTGTCAAGAATCGTGTGTTATTGTTGTTGGTCTGGATGAGTTTAGCTCAGGACCGGGACAAGCTGCAGTGGTCTCGATAAAGGGCTGATAATTATGATGATGATGCATGATGGTTGTCGAGAACTCGAGACGGTAATGCAGGTACCTATTCACGGGCCTGCTGAGTATTAATTTCAAACCAGAAACTAAGGTTACAACATGTTACGTTTGGCCCCGCTCTCCCTTATTATATATATAAATTACTCTCCTCCTCAACTCTTGCTGCCTTGCCTAATGCTTGAGGTTTTGCGAGACGATGGATGAAAAGCCTTCTTATGTGTTAATACATTAATTTTTGACATATATGTGTATGAAATTGTATGTATTTGGTTTCACAGTGCCCTGGAATTCTGTTATGCTGTGAAATGTAATGAATAAAAAAAACTTCGACAAAATTCTAGTACCGACAATACAATGCAAGCCTTATTGAGCTTACTGTGGAACTATAGGTCGATCTGTGTAGAATTGTCCTTTAATTGACAGGAGCGTAGCGAAGGTCTACGTTTCGACTGGAGCATTTTTCTTTTGTATGTCCGGATGTTCTCCTCTACAGGTCGTAATTCTTAACCGAATCTCGTGAAATTTTGTGACTGGATTCTATGTCTAAATAAAAATTTTTTGTCCGTCCGGTTTTTTGATTTTTTTTTAAATGGCGGAGTTGTGATAGCTCGCGCCTAAACAAATAGTGGTATCGGTACCATACGAGTGTTTTCTTTTTGAGATATGTTTATAGATTAAATGGCCAAAAATTCAGAAAATTTATTTCGCTGGTTTCGAAGGTATGGAGATATTTAATTTTAACTAATTTTAATTTGAGAAGGAGTAGCTAAATTTCGTCAACCCATCTAAGAACTATTTGGCTCAGTTTGTAAACGTTCGCTTTTTTCTGTTTGAACAGAGGGTCTGGGTTCGATCCCCAGTAATTGTATGCTGGGATATTATTATATAACTTTTTGTATTTTTTTACACATACATTTCGTATTGTTTTTTTTTAATTTACTATTTTTAAAGCTCTTAGTACCATGTTATTTAAAGCTCTGCTCGCGAGGTCTACAGCTCACAGAGCCACTAGTATAATTTATTTACATCATCATCATCATCATTATCATCATCATCGTCATCATCATCATCATCATCATCATCATCATCATCATCATCATCATCATCATCATCATCATCATCATCATCATCATCATCATCATCATCATCATCATCATCATCATCATCATCATCATCATCATCATTATCATCATATCAGCCTTTTATCGCCCACTGCTGAGCATAGGCCTCTCTTCGAGTACGCCACTTATCCCGGTCCAGAGCCAATCTCATCCAGAAGTGACCCGCAGTCTTCCGAATGCCGTCCACCCAACGAGCCAACGGACGCCAGGCACTCCTTAATATATGTAATTTATTTATAGAAAACAAATAGGTACTCGTACTTCTAAACACCAATATTTCAATACGCCTTAAACAATTCACTCAAATCTCGATCACACTTGCATAGCATCACGCGGTAACATTGCGCGGCTAATGGCGGTGCGAGTGGCAGAACGGCAGAACGTAAGCTGCGCCCTCCGGCCGTCACGATAAACGACCCAGCCCGCCGCCCATACACAATTTCACCGGACTGGTGCTCATGAAAAGACCTTTTATTCTTTTCATGCTTTTTTTTCAAGTCTTTTTAGTCTGTGGCGGCCTATGAGTTTTATTAATAATGTTTCCTTTACGCTCTGTTATTATCTGTGGCCTTTCCGTGTTGCGTTGATGCTATGGTTTTCAGTTGTATTTTAAAAATATACCTACTTGGATTTTCTGTACATATTATTAAATCTGTTCAGGTTAGACCACAAGACATTTCGTATGCTTTTAGCAGATGGTTGGCGGCTTTATTAAAAAAATCAGAGTCATTGAAATATTCGTCTTAAAAATAGGTAGGTAGTTTTTGTTAATGTGTATAATAATACAAATACAATTAATACAAATACAAATGCGTTTATTTCATTACTTTTTACATAAACTTAATAATAAACTTTTATTTTTAAAATCTGAGGCAGTAAATCATGATTTGCATAAATCTTGTATTCCAAAAATAAATCCTCTTACAAACCTCGTGTTTACCCCAAAAAATACTTAACGATATCAAACCTAAATATTATCATTACCTAATAAATCGTGGTCTATGGCGCACCATAAACTAATAGGTACTTTACAGTCCAATCCTGTCATTAGTTGTATTAGATCTGGCGATACGGCGCGGTAAAAAACCTCGCTAGGGATGGGTAATTATAGGCACAGACGCATAATTTAGGGATGTGGACAACGAGGGATTTTTTTTTTTTTTTTTTGTCTCTACCCTATTTCTTGATGGCGAGTTTTGTTTTAGTAAAATGTAACCATGTTAGTGTTATATAAATAGTCAGTATAAACTGAGTGATACAGATAGCTTTAAAGAATATTTCGCAATTCAGGGATTTTTCTACGAGCTTTTATTTAACTTGTATTGTTATAAATTAGGCCCACTTACTATTATTGAATTGAGATGAAACTTTACAAGCGTGTATGTAAGTTGCAACCTATCAAATTATACCAAGGCGGTAATTTAAAAAAAAATATACACATCGGTGTAATCGATGTAAGTAGTATGCAAACTTAATTACGAATGCATTTATACTCTGACTTTGTCAGTAGAAAAAGGCGTCAAATGCAAAATTTTGTATGGAAAATCGATCTTTCGCGCTTACGTTTATCCAATTCGGCACCATTTTCTACCGATAAAGCTGGCTTGCCAAAATATACATTTCAAGGTTAAAGACAAATAAAAGTTCGTACTGAAGTAAAGGGTCATCCATTAATTACATCACACGTTTAGGGGGGGGGGGGGGGGGGGGTCAAGAAAATGTGACATGTGACGTCACTTTAACTTCATCAGTAACCAAAATATTATTTTAATCATTTTATTTACTGTACAGTTCAAAAACAAGTTTTTATTAGTTTAATTTTTTTTCATAATCAGTTTTGGGTTATAAATTTACTAATATTTTGACAAAAAATTAATAATACTTAATTCGATTTGCCGATTTCGTTGAAAAAATGTGACGTCACACCAGGGGGGGAGGGGTTTGCCAAATGTGACCAAGTGTGACAAGGAGGGGGGAGGGGTCAAAAAACCTTGAAATTCGTGTGACGTAATTAATGGATGACCCCTAATTGTACAGTACATACTTTACCGCACTAGTGCGATAATTAGCACATTACGTGACTATGTCGAAAATTTAAAGGGCCAAATACTCCCTTCGGTCGTGTTTTAATTTATCGCCACTCTTTACGAATTTCCTATTTTTCGCACTTGAATCGTAATGTTACAGTCACCACACGGGATTGTTATGCCATTTAGGGTTCTTTCTTGCTAAATTGGAAATTCTATAGCGTAGGTAAGTATTGAATAACCAATTTAGCTAGGACCCTATATGGCGCAAAAATCGTGGAGCGTGATGGTACTCGGATTCTTAAAACTTTAAAGAAATCATATTAATGTGCAAAAGTATTTAAACTTCAAAACGATCAGATCACTTCAACACATCTAATTGGTATTGACATGATGTGTAAATGTGTGTGTTTAGCCGCGCTCATCAGACCGACGATCAATCAGTGTAATGAGAGGGTGCGCGCGCAGGGCCGAGGCCGGCGAGGTCGTATAAAAACTCTCTGGTCGAAACTAAAGCCTGTTTATAAAGCTCACAAGTTTGATATCAAATACCAATACAGTATTCGTAGCGATTATCACTACACCTTATAAAACAAAGTCCCTCGCCGCGTCTGTCTGTTTGTGTGTTTGTATGTTCGCGATAAACTCAAAAACTATTGAACGTATTTTCATGCGGTTTTCACCTATCAATAGAGTGATTGAGGAAGGTTTAGGCGTATAATTTGTTAACTCGTGCGAAGCCGGGGCGGGTCGCTAGTTTATTGAAGTGAAAACTTCTTTAGGGGCGTTGAGCACTTTTTGAGATGGGGAAAAAATGATAAACTCGATTCAGCGTAACGCGTAACGTAACGCTGACGTCATGTGTCACGGACAATGTTATTCACCAAAGAACTTTAATCATAACGTATCATAATCAGGTCAATTATTTAAAACTGGACTTTTATATTAAGCAATAAAGCTCAATGTTATAATCTTGTACGCCCGTACATACGAGGATCTCACAGTTACATTCTAACTTTATATCACTCAAATATAATTCAATAAAGCTACATCTTGATGATATCGCTAATAAAAGTGAACTCTAGTACTGGTGAATAAAACTCAAACTCAAACTCAAACTTTAGATGCGAGGTCTGCAAGGTAACTTTACAATTTCTATTCGAGTTTTAAACAATTAACGCTACAAATTTGAATTTCGAATTTTAAACAAGATCACTGACCAGCAATTTCGGAACTAAAGTTTTTCATTAGAAAGGAGGATGGGTCAATTATACATAGTGCTGCAGACATTTTGGACTAGTCATTGAGTTTTCACTTCTGTCGGCACTCCCGGAGTGCAATCCGTTGTTTTTTTTATAAATTTATTTATTTAACATAACATACAAGGCTACTATTTGTTCACTATGACAACATAACATAGAGAAGATTGTCCAGACCAGCTTTTAATGACAGTATGCAGTAATAACGTTACTGTTTCCTGTTTTTGTTTGAACACCTGTAGAATAAGCTAAATATTTTTTTAACTGGTGTAAGTATAAACCTGTGTAGGACACTTCTGATTCGAATCGATAACGCAGCCTATGGACACATGCGACGGGGTCAGAAGCGCGTTGCTTTTATATTATAAGTAGGTACATTACAGGAATACGTCTCAAATCGTCAATAGTCTGGCTTCATTTCAGATAAATTACCTGATAAGAATATATCATCACATACATCACAAAAAATAACATATTTCCGTAGGCACCTTAGGTATAAGTATTTTTTTGCTGTAATATCTTTCACTGGGTTGACTCAATTTTTTCTGAACAGTGCTAACAAATTTATAAAGAAAAACGCGTAATTTTAAAGATTATTATGCCAGGGATCACTTATCCGCTTCAACCTACCCCTACAGGCCTACATAATTAAATGTATCCAATTTCTGTGTGACCTAAAACATATCAAATGTACCACGTTCACTAACAAGCCAATTCGGCACCTACCAACATAATAAAACGAATATCGAGTGTTGCCACGCGTCGAAATGTTTTTTACTCTGGCAACGCTAATGGATGGCGCGTGGCGGCTGAAGAGGTATTGTCTGTGCCTCGTGCAATGTGATAGGTAAAAAGTGTTTTGTTGTGTTTATTAATTAAGAGTAACAATGTAATTGGTTAGTTGGATTATGTTGATCTCTGTGAAACCCGAAAGCGGTGGAAAACAGCGTTAGGAAACCGGAACAAAACAAGGCTTAGTTCCATGCTGAATTTAAAAGTTAAACGACTATTACTTGTTCTAAAACGACTATTACTTGTTCTGTTGCCTAACTCCCTAACTTTAATTGTAGGAAAGAAATTTTTATTGTTTTCTCTTTGGGCGAGTTGTAGCAAAAAATCACTCCCTCCGAAAGGGGCAAAACTTCTCTGTTAAGCATGCTATAAGTGTATTTTAGACTTGGACCAAGCTAACAGCGGCATAGTGTGAAATAGTGGAAGTGTCACCATATATAGTATATTAAGCCATATCCGTCAGTGGAAAAAACCTCCTTTAACTTGCTCTATCACAAAGTAGTATAAATAAAAAGCTTTCTCCGATCCGACCCGATAAACAACCTTTGCTTTTTTAAAAAACAACACCCAATATCGTTCGAAAACATCAAAGATTCCCGCGAAATCGGTGCAAATTGTATATCGAACGCCTACTTTCGGAACCTCATATCTTATATAATTATTTTAATGCAAAAGCAACTTTGGTCAAAACGTAATAAAGTTCATATTCATAAACAAAGTGTGAAAAGAATTATGGAAGTTGAATGTTAAACATTCGAATATCGAATGTAATTCCTCGCGTGGCCGCTCCATTGCGCCCCCTCAAATTTTGTTGCAAATCCAAATTTAAATTTCAAGTGGCAGATGGCAGATGGGTGGCGGGAAAATGTCAAATAATGTTTTTTTTATGAAATCGCACTTTGAAAATGCAGTAAGTAAATGAAAATGCTATGTTTCCGGTGATACATTTGAAAAAGCTTAGTAAAAAAATATTCTGAAATCAGATCTTAGGGTTGCGAGGTCTTCATTTATTTCATATTGTATTGTCATGTACATAGATGTTACATTATACAGGGTGATTCATGAGACGTGAGCAGGACTAATCCTGCACACTCAGTAACTGATAATTGATCGATCACCGTTGTATTTAGGTGAAACAACCACACTTTTTCCTATTTTTTAAGTTTTTGGTGAGGGCAAATTTAATTCTCTACAATCATGGTCACCCTACAAGACCTAATTAATAAACATAAAACCTCTTTAACCTTAATGACAACATTTTGATGACGAAGAAAATCAACTGTCAACTTGAGTGAGATACGAGTTTTCAAAAGTAACCAGACCGTGATGACAGTGATGACATTCAATTTGACACAGAATATCGTTTCGTTCATATAATATATATTTTTTCAACACGACTAGAAAATTTACGTTTACCTCACTAATACTGATACGAAACAGATGCTTATAATTTACGAAATGCGCAGTGTTAGTCCTGCTCACGTCTCCTGAATCACCCTGTATATAGTCAGATCATGACACCATGTTAGGGCACACAATAGTATTATTATTCTATTCTATTTTATTCTAGGCTAGTCTATAAGGCAAGATAATAACATTAATAACATTTGCTAATTAGTAATAAATTAAATTAAAAATAAATGACGTCAAAGCTTAAAACTAAGTCTAAGCATATAACGTCAACAGTATATCGACAAATGGCTATTAGTAATCATCTCTTCAGCACACAAAGCCATTAGTTAGACGGGTTTATCACATATTCTCATTAACAATGAATAATATAAACAAGTTACTTATATACTTAATGAATACCTTGATTTTTATTCGTTACTAGGTCAAATATAACCTTTTATTTGTTTAATCATCTTATGCTGTTATCATTAAGATAGTGGTTTATACCTACTCCACGAAATTGCAATACTGCATAGTTTGATTAAATCCAATTTGTAATTTGATCCGCCATAATGCCTCTGCCGAATAAATCATCTTTATTATTAAATAACCTAAATAATTGGTCAATTCGGGTCATGCTCGTTTCTACATAACTTTAATAATGTTAAATCCAACTGCTGTTTAAGATTATTTGTGCATTTATAGCCTGTCAAACAACTTTGTCAGTAGAAAAAGGTCCGAAATTCAAATTGTCTATGGTACGATAACCCTACGCGCCTACATTTTTAAATTTGCCGCTTTTTTCTACTGACGGAAATGGCTTGACAGAGTATAGTAAAAACGTACGTTAACTAAATTATATTTATCGAAACAAAGAAAAAAAGTATTTTTTCTTTGCTGATGGCTCTAAAGCCCCCTCCAGACTATGCGCGTGAATCGCGGGCGAAGCCGCGAACGCAAGTGTGGAGTCGATTTTCGCAGACAGCTTAGACACCGACTAGAGGCTGGATTCGGATTTGACAATTTGTCGTAGTTTTGATTTTGTTTTGATACGACTTTGATGATCGTCTTGGTCATAGGTGCACCTTCGTCCTCTTATAGATGTAAATGTTTTATTGTATTCAAAATATTTTTTCCTCTTTTTCAATTTTTTGCCATTTTTGTGTTAGGTAAGATCGTTTATAATTGCAAAATCTTTTCTTGTTTACATGGCATTCGTTGACTTCCAGCGTCTCTTGTCAAAACTTAGCACAGTCGCCATCAGATATATCGGTGCGGCCATGGTGCTCACAAATATCTGAACACGCCTCTACATATTGTCAAGGCGTTAAAGTGGTAACACACTAGGTCATTGTGCAATAGTGTGTTACGGCCTTTAGAGTGAGAGTGTGTGTTCAGATATTTTGAGCACCTCGGGCACTCGGATATATCTGATGGCGGCTGTACCATTAAAAACCCGCAATATAGAACAGTAGAGTACGGAGCGACCCTGCCAGAATAACCAAAGTTAGGTAATCCCGAATATTAGCCGTGTCAATAAATCAAGTACTAATGCACCCATTACAGGCACGCAAGTGTAGTTGCAATTGCTTGCAGAGATTTGGCGAGTCCGACTCTAACGGCTTGGCTACGACTTTGCGCGGCCCGCGACGGCGGTGCCGGCAACCATAGGTGGAAACGAAAGCTCCGATGCCTGTGTCTCGCTCCAACCTATGGTTGCCGCCGCCTGTCGCTCAAAGTCGTGGCCGAGTCTTAGGCTCTAGAGCAAAAACCGAAATATCGTCATCTGCCTCACTCATGCGTATTCGAGTGACAGGAAGGCAAAATAGACGAGCGAATGAAGGAAATGGTAGGTCTTTACTACATATACCGTGTGCACGTTAGTACAGTCGCCATCAGATATATCGGAGCGGCCAAGGTGCTCACAAATATCGGAACACGCCTCTATTGTCAGGGCGTTAGAGCGCGTGTTCAGATATTGTGAACACCTTGGCCGCTCCGATATATCTGATGGCGACTGTACTAATATTATAAATGCGGAAGTAATTTTGTTTGTCTGTCACATCACTCACATCTTTAATAGTTACGCTTAAAGCAGCAAAAAGCTAGGAGGCTGTTACACACAATTTTATGTACAGTCGCCATCAGATATATAGGAGCGGCCAAGGTGTTCACAATATCTGAACACGCGCTCTAACGCCCTGACAATAGAGGCGTGTTCCGATATTTGTGAGCACCTTGGCCGCTCCGATATATCTGATGGCGACTGTACCTATTTATTTAGCTAGGTAACAATCTCTATGAATGTAGATTATGCTAACTAAGTAATATGTTGAGAATAGTAGGTACTTTTCAAAAAAATAAACAGTTTAAATTTTTTCTTCGAGTACACATTTACCCTGGTTACCCAGAATCTACTCTACTGGGTTCGTTAAGCGATGGGAATGTCTAGATCTCTCGGCCCGATTCGAACTTTAAGATACGTCAATTAATAGATCTAGAAACGATATGGATTAGATATGTCAGTGTCAAATGCGACGTTTCTTAGAAGTTTGACGTTTAAAATAACACTTGCACTGCGTGGGCTATCAAAATCTCTGCAGACTTTTCTTGGTATAACTCTAACATTGCCATACTTTGTCATTGCACATTTTATGCAGAGTTAGCTTGGTCAGATACCAAAATATATACTTATAATATTTGAAACTTTCCAAAATTCATGTCTAGGCCCAAAATAGGATCTGTTTAGATGAGATTTTTATTTTTACACGACTTCAAAAACAAAGAGGTTGTCAATTTTTTTTTATGTTACTATTTACCCCTATTTATCGAGGAAGGCTTTTCTTTGGAAAAAAAAGGGATTTCCAGTTAGTTTCATTGCCATCCGGTCAAGAGCTGATGCTAAAATTCTAAAGTAATCGAGGGAACTCTAAGAAAACACCGCGAAATAGAACTGCTGATGACGTGAATACCATCACCTTGAACAGGGCCGTTTTAAACTAAACTGGGACCCTTGGGCACATAAGAATTTGGGGCCCTTTTGGAAAGTAAAGAAAGCGAATTAAACTAATTTTTTTCTACTATAATCTTCTATTTATTATGGGTAATCAAATATACTGTTGCTGCCTTCGGGGCCCCCTGAGGATGGGGGCCCTGGGCACGGGCCCCGTGTGCCCTTATGGTAAAGACGGTACTGTCCTTCAATGGTTTTTAAAATCAGTAGGTACTTTTTTGTGTGAACGGCACATTTAACAACCAATTAGTAAGGAGAGGGGGCGACGGCGTCCCGCGGTGCGCCTACCCCGCACGCTCAGGGGGGTACAGGGTAGGGTTGCCAACTTTTTTTTGGTGGAATATAGTATTTTCCAGAATAAGGCATCAAAAATATAGTACATTTAGATAAAATACTAAACATGAGTGTAATATACGTTTAATCGGAGATATAGTATTTTAGCGTACTATATATCCCAACAAAAACATAAATGTGAAATAAGAGCCAAGTTCAATATTAAGAATATGTGTCGTTGTTGACTCGCTGACAAAAGAATTGAGATCTATATGGGTGCCAAGTTCTGTGTTGTGTAGAAAATCCTGAAATTATAAAGGATTTGACTTGGCTAGTTTTTACCAACAAACCAAATTTTAGAAAAGTAGCCTATACGTAAAAACTAGCCAAGACAACTCCTTTATAATTTCAGGATTTTCTACACAACACAGAACTTGGCACCCATATAGATCTCAATTCTTTTGTCAGCGAGTCAACAACGACACATATTCTTAATATTGAACTTGGCTCTTATTTCACATTTATGTTTTTGTTGGGATATCATTACTTTTTGTACAGAAATTACTATAGTAGGTATTCATCATAAAAGCAGTTTGCCTAAGCTGAAAAGGAGACCCTAGCTAACGCGCGGTCAATTGTTAAAAAGTTTCAGTTTTCAGATTTTTTTCTTTTTTATACGCCTATTAGTCTAGCTTCATGCCAAATATCAAGTTTCTAAGTGATCTAGAAGTGGGTTAGGTTTTTGGTTTATAAGTATTACCTAATTAATTTTTTTACATGTAAATATCAATAATTTCCAGTTTTCAGATTTTTCCCTCTATATAAACCTAATAGTCTACATGCCAAATATCAAGTTTCTAAGTCATCTAGAAGTGGGTTATGTTTTTGGTCTATAAGTATTAATTATGTTTTTTCCATCGAATTATCAATAATTTCCAGTTTTCAGATTTTTCCCTATATATACACCTAATAGTCTACTTTGATGCCAAATATCAAGTTTCTAAGTGATCTTGAAGAGGGGTTAGGTTTTTGGTCTATAAGTATTAATTTTTTTTTCCATCGAAATATCAATAATTTCCAGTTTTCAGATTTTTCCCTCTATATACACCTAATAGTCTACCTTGATGCCAAATATCAAGTTTCTAAGTCATCTAGAAGTGGGTTAGGTTTTTGGTCTATAAGTATTAATTCTTTTTTTTCCATCGAAATATCAATAATTTCCATTTTTCAGATTTTTCCCTCTATATACACCTAATAGTCTACCTTGATGCCAAATATCAAGTTTCTAAGTGATCTAGAAGTGGGTTAGATTTTTGGTCTATAAGTATTAATTATTATTTTTTCCATCTAAATCTCAGTAATTTCCAGTTTTCAGATTTTTCCCTCTATATACACCTAATAGTCTACCTTGATGCCAAATATCAAGTTTCTAAGTCATCTAGAAGTGGGTTAGGTTTTGGTCTATAAGTATTAATTCTTTTTTTTCCCATCGAAATATCAATAATTTCCATTTTTCAGATTTTTCCCTCTATATACACCTAATAGTCTACCTTGATGCCAAATATCCAGTTTCTAAGTGATCTAGAAGTGGGTTAGATTTTTGGTCTATAAGTATTAATTATTATTTTTTCCATCTAATTCTCAATAATTTCCAGTTTTCGGATTTTTCCCTCTATATACACCTAATAGTCTACCTTGATGCCAAATATCAAGTTTCGAAGTGATCTAGAAGTGGGTTAGGTTTTTGGTCTAAAACTATTAATTATTTTTTTTCCCTCGAAATATCAATAATTTCCAGTTTTCAGATTTTTTCCTCTATATACACCCAATAGTCTACCTTGGTGCCAAATATCAAGTTTCTAAGTGATCTAGAAATGGGTTAGGTTTTTGGTCTATAAGTATTAATTATTTTTTTTCCATCGAAATATCAATAATTTCCACTTTTCAGATTTTTCCCTCTATATACACCTAATAGTCTACCTTGATGCCAAATTTCAAGTTTCTAGATCATCTGGAAGTGGGTTAGGTTTATGATCTATATGTCAGTCAGTCACAAAAATGCCGGTTTTTAAACGTTAATTTATCAGTAACTGTTTGAGCTACGTTTATGAAATTTTGTATTTTGGACAAGCTAAGGGGCTTGAATATATGTGCCAAATTTCATTAGTGTAGGTTAAGTAGGTTTCAAGTTGTGAAGGGGTCAAAAGTAGCTCGAAATGGTTCGTGTAATATTACACACGGTTGCTGCGTCGCCAGTTCCTTTTTCTTTGAACTTGGCTGGACACGCTACCGCGTGTCTAGATTTTTCCAAAAGTATATAGTACAGAGAGCCAAAATATAGTACAATACTATATAATATAGTACGGTTGGCAACCCTAGTACAGGGCGCAAACTGCCGTATTCGAACTATGCTTCTAAGAGATCACTGCGGTACGATAACGATAACGTCAGTGGCAAAAGTGACATTTCTTCAATCAAAAATGTCACTTTTGCCACTGCACGAAATAATATTTTTCGAGCAAGTGTGATGGAAACGCGTTTTCCGCATTAAGGATGACTCACGCTAGACCGAGCCGGAGCCGGGCCGGAGCTTCCGGCACTTCGTTTTCTATGGAAAGCACCACGTGATCACCGATCAGCCGTCAGAAAATGAAATGTCAGGCGCTTGGTTCCGGGCCCGGCCCGGTCTAGCGTGAGTCATCCTTAATTCAGAGCTGAAATGCCTTACGCTTGTTTACCACCATCACGGTATAAAAACACGATCGAAGCGAACAATTTGAAGCCACGCCATCGAAATATCCATCACATGTCTGTCACACATCGAAACGAGACGTTGGCATGGACGCGAGAAAGTACTAATTTATAAATTAAAAAATAAGAAAATATTATAGGACATTCTTACACAAATTGACTAAGCCCCACAGTAAGCTCAAGAAGGCTTGTGTTGTGGGTACTCAGACAACGATATATATATATATAATAAATATATACTTAAAACCTCATAACTCAGGAACAAATTACCATCTGTGCTCATCTCACAAATAAATGCCCTTACCGGGATTCGAACCCAGGACCATCTGTTTCATAGGCAGGGTCACTACCGACTAAGCCAGATCGGTCGACGGACTTATGATTCTGTGAAGTTGAATTTATTATTTATTTATTAGATTCTTAAAAAAATACTAAACTATCTATAATTTTAATCTGATTCACTAAATCCCTGCCTGGCCGTCTTCAACTATACTGGGGCCCTTGGGCACATAAGAATTTGGGGCCCTTTTTGAAAGTAAAGAAAGCTAATTAAACTAACATTTTTCTACTATGATCTTCTATTTATTATGGGTAATCAAATATACTGTTACTGTCTGTCCTTCGTCCCCTGAAGATGGGGGCCCTAGGCACGGGCCCCGTGTGCCCTTATGGTAAAGACGGTACTGCTCGCACGCGGTTCCAGTCGGAATCTAGTGTCTACCTCATCATTTATAGGTTAACTATAGGTTTGATTAATAAAAAAAAATTACTTTAATTTATTAGATATTGAACCATTAAACAAATAAATATAAATATTGTATAAAAACTTATAAACTAAAAGTATCTAACTATTCTAAATTAATAAAAATAAAACATCCCTAAACCTAAACTACAATAAAAAATCACCCCTCGGCAAGGTCCCGTAGACGCTGGCAGCATTACCACGCTGAATTGCAATGCTTATGCGCTGTGCGAGGAAGCTGCCAGCCCTACGGTCCCCAGTCACATCCACCAGCCTCTTTGATATCGCTCCGAAAAATTTCAGGGCACTGGGACCCCATGGGCCGAGGTTTAGGTTTTGTTTAACAAAGACGGATGTAGACATTTACACAAGTCCAACACTTTCGTCCAGCCGTACCGACCATTATCTCAGGTTAGCCCAAATAATGATTTATAGCCACATTACGATACGTTACGTCTCGCGAAACTAAACGGACAGGCTGCCCGATTCGATTCGAACTTTAAGATACGTCAATTAATAGATCTAGAAACGATATGGATTAGATCAGTGTCAAAAGTGACGTTTTTGATGAAATTATGACGTATAAATAACACTTGGACTGAGTGGGCTATCAAAATCGCTGCAGACTTTTCTTGGTCTAACTCTATCATTTAATGTCAAATTTCTATAAATATAATAACTTTAATAATGTCATTAATGTTACACCCTCAATTTGTTCTGTTCGAGTCAGTGCAAAGTAAACTAAAATGGACTCTAACCGTTACAATTAGTAACTCGCACGCATTAAGATCTTCACACGTCTGACCCCATCTGGCTGGAAACAACCTCAAATTGGGCCAATTTAAAAACAAAAGTTAACCTATTCTAAATTTGAATTCCGTTCCCTCGCGTGCGGACCAGAGCGATCAATCAGCCAAATTATATTGTCTTAGAGATTGGTCCAAATTGTCCACGATCGGGCCGGTGTGACGTGGATATGTTTTAAATTGGTGTAAATTCAGTTTTGGAATTTAATGTAGAGCACGATCTAGAAGAAAGTGGAGCCATTAATGTATTAATTTAATTTAAGGACAATTAATTCCAATACCTCCAATAAATGTTAAATCCTCTAGCAACTCCTATAAAGGAAACAGAGTAGGGTCATTGCGCTAGTTTTCGTCCGGCTCTAGTTTTCGTCCACTTGACGAAATTTAAATATAAACCTTCATTGCTGCACAAATTTAGACGTATTGCAATCCTTATTATCTAGACAATTTATCTATAAAAATTATATTTCACAAGTAGCAAATTAAAAATGAAATGTATTATTTGCTAATCCGTCAAGTGTACGGAAACTGACACTGGACGGTAAACTGACGCAATTACCCTATATGTAGGGGAGAGAGAGTTGAAACAAACTTTACTTTTTCAGTCATAACTCTGTTATATTAGCGAAACCTCTGTCATCTGACAGCAAATTTCATAACCATTTACCACCCAGAACAGTAACACCATATTTTATGTACTTAGGTATTTTAGGTATTTTTTGTGATCCTGACCGCATTTTTTAGTCGACTGTTTGCATTTTTTCGAACGATTGTTCTCTCTGGTCTAATCGAGGATTGAACCCATGATTATTGAAAACTACACACATATGGTTAAGCGAAAGTATCACAATTAAAGTTTTTACAACGTGTCTCAAAAAACGCCGTCACCCTGTCTACATTATAACCCAAAAATTACGATTTGGATCAAAAAATCGATGTAACAACACAAAAACCCGGATCGACCATTATCGGATTAGTCGGGCAGCAGTTTAACAGAATTATAATAATTTGTGATGTTTACAAAACGTATAAAACCGCAGTTATGATTGATATCAGTCGAGACTGGCCGTGATTCGGGAACGTGAATGCTTTCTTGAAACTAAACTACACTTACTTATGACTTTAAGAGTAATTTTGTGTAGTCAAACAGGTCGTTTTGTGTAGGTGTAAGGTATATATGTACCTGCATATACTATACTTACCGCTTTCATTGCTCAAATGAATGTACTTTTGATAAAATGAGAATAAATTAACATTGGATTTGTTAAATAACAACTAGGTGTGGTTCTGTAGATGATCATTTAATGACTACCTAACTGTCAAAATGTTTTATAGGGTAACTGCGTCAGTTTACCGTCCGGTGTCAGTTTCCGTCCACTTGACGGATTAGCAAATAATACATTTCATTTATAATTTGCTACTTGCGAAATAAAAATTTTATGTAGATTGTAGATAGACTAATTGTTTAGATATTAAGGATTGCATTAAGTCCAAATTTGTGCAGCAATGAAGGTTTATATTCAAATTTCGTCAAGTGGACGAAAACCAGAGCCGGACGAAAACTAGCGCAATGACCCTATAACTACCTACATACACAACAGGATTTTTATCTCGGTGATGGAAAACATCGCGAGGAAACCAACCCAATCCCAATAAGGCCTAGATTTACCTCTAAGAAGGTAAGGTCGCTTTTGTAAAAACTATTGCGTCTAACAGTTCTTGGGAAAAGGTTTCCGAACAGGCCATGCTCTCCAAGTGATCCGTGGCAAAATACTGGAAGAGTGCTAGGATGATGATGATGATGAGGTATAGGAATTTTGATTTCTGTCACCCAGTGAAGTCACGTGCAGTCAGCATCAAAATTGTTATTCCAAATATCTCTACAATTTGCGCTCAAAATTTTTGCCACGACCTAATTGTTCTACATAGAGACATTATCTATTTTTGTTAAGATAGTGGGAGATTTTTACTTAGATTAATGTTATTTGTTTATTTTATTTTCCATAATTTATTTCAACGCTTTCCCCAGCACACATAACGTTACTCAACCCATACCCCACCGAAGTGAGGTAACCCAACTTTTTACAAAAGCGCGCAAGTTTAATGTTTGTTCCGCTTAAGTATGGGTTGTGACGCTATGACGCTTTGCATAATGACGCTGATATAATCATGTTCTTAGTATTTTGGGTCGTTATTGACGCTCATAATCTCAGTTTAGATACCTACTTAGTTTTAGAAAATACATTAATATTATCTATGGTTGGATCTTATTCGGTTTTAGATGTACTTTGACGGTAGGTAGGTACTTAAATGCAATTTTTACATATAATGTACATTACATATTGAAACGAGAGTAACTTTATGCGACTTTCGGTACGTATTTTATTAGGTACTTACGTTTTTTATTTCGTTTATTATTTTTTATAAAAAATATAAATATGTTATTTCATTATTTCATACACATATGTTATACACACATGTTATATGATATAAGTTTACTGCTGACGCCAATACACTCAAGTTACTCATATGAATAAAAAGTAAAAAATATAATAATTAACAAATGGATTTTTTTAATAATTTATGATTTATATTATATTAGATTTTTACATCAATTATTCGGATATACGTCAGTTTCCTTACTTATGGCATTAGCGATCATAACAGTATAGCCAGCATATTTAAATCTCATTTCACTGTATCGTCACCTTTGGTGGCATCGCCGTCAGAAGGTGATGAATGGCCGCGAGGACAGGAAATTATAGCTAGATTTGATGCGAAAGACGTACATGCAGTAATTCAATCAATGGCTCGGGGAAAATCTCCTGGACACGACGGCCTAAGCATAGAACACCTTAAGTATGCTGGCTCTCACTTGCCTAGAGTACTGGCCTTATTATTTAACCTTTGCATGAGTCATTCTTACTTGCCGGATGCTCTAATGAAAACTGTAGTTGTGCCAATAGTTAAAAACAAAAATGCTGATATAAGTGATAAAAACAACTATAGGCCGATTTCATTGGCAACCGTGATCTCTAAGGTACTTGACAGTCTGCTCAGCACTCAGCTTGACAAGTACCTAAATCTACATCACAACCAATTCGGTTTCAGACCGGGCCTGTCAACCGAAACGGCTATCTTGAGTTTAAAGCAGACAGTCGGGTACTATACGGGTCGAAGCACGGCCGTGTATGCGTGTTTTCTTGACCTCTCTAAAGCGTTCGACCTGGTTAATTATGATGTATTATGGCAGAAACTAAAAAACATCAATATGCCTACTGAGCTTTACCGCCTTTTTAAGTTCTGGTATATTAACCAGGTCAACGTGGTGAGATGGTCAAACGCATATTCGGATCCATACAGGTTGGAGTGCGGGGTGAGGCAAGGGGGTATCTCCTCACCCAAGCTCTTCAACCTGTATGTAAATGCATTAATAGAGGAGCTCAGCAGCACTCATGTCGGCTGCCACATTGATGACGTATGTCTCAACAACTTAAGCTACGCTGACGACATGGTGCTGTTGAGTGCCTCTCCGTGTGGCCTTGGGCAGTTGCTTGGCATATGTGAGCAATATGCTAAAAGTCACGGTCTAATGTACAATATAAAAAAGAGCGAATGCATGGTCTTTCAAGTCAGAGGTAAAGATCTGCCACCTGTGCCGCCTATTCGATTATATGGTACTCCTTTGAATAGGGTAGAATCTTTTAAGTATCTTGGCCATGTGGTAACCTCTGACTTGAAAGATGATGCCGATATTGAGCGAGAACGGAGGGCGTTGTCTGTTAGGGCAAACATGGTGGCCCGCAGGTTCGCTCGTTGCTCTGCTGAAGTTAAGGTAACTCTCTTTAGAGCCTTTTGTACAACTTTTTACACGAGCAGCCTGTGGATCTCTTATACGCAAAAACAGTACAACGCCCTCCGTGTACAGTACAACAATGCCTTCAGGATGATGATGGGGCTGTCTCGCTACTGCAGCGCATCGGGGATGTTTGCTGAAGCTAGGGTAGACTGTTTCTACACCACAATGCGGAAGCGGTGCACATCCCTGTCGCGTAGGGTGCGGGACAGCTCTAACATTATCCTGAGGGCATTTGCGTCAAGGTTTGACTGTCAGTACATAAACCATTGTAATATGATACATGTACTGACAGGCAAGCCAATATACTGTATGTAGAAAGTCTGTGATGTCCTGTATATATACTAACCTTAGTTGTAGGAACATTAATTTAATGATTTCACACTGTTACTAACACATGTAATGTATTAATGTAATGTAATGTTATAATTTAATTTAATTTTAATTTTAATTTTAATTTTAATTTTAATTTTAATTTTAATTTTAATTTTAATTTTAATTTTAATTTTGATTTTAATTTTAATTTTGATTTTATTTATTTTAATTTTATATGGACCTGGTCTGAAATAAAGAATATTCATTCATTCATTCATTCATTATTAAGTTGTACGGGAGGTATGATAGAATATATTATTAATACCTAAATTTAAAACTCGCTTAAAAGGTAACCTTTATTGAGCTTAAATTTTATTACAAATAAGTTTTCGCAAAGCTCACTTAAAACGTACCTACGCGTCTGTCTGTATGTTCGCGATAAACTCAAAAACTACTAAACGGATTTTCATGCGGTTTTCACATATCAACATAATGATTCTTGAGGAAGGTTTAGGTGTATAATTTGTTAATGTTTTGTGTAACCCGTGCGAAGCCGGGGCGGGTCGCTAGTAGTATGATATAGCTCTGCTCTGCGAGGAGACCTCGAGAGGTCTAATTAGGGTCGGACCCCGGAATTATAAACCGTTTTGTGATCTACCCACCGCAAATGTATCATTATTTGTATAAAAATGTTACTCATAATATTAGGTTGGTTGTGAGTTGTTTTCATAAATAATTGCTGATTTATGACTTTTATGAGAGACACTACTATATCGCGTTATGTAATCCGGAGATCGCGGGATCACATCCTGGCTCGTACCAATGAGTTCTTCGGAACTTATGTACGAATTATGTTGTAAAAATGTTCTTAAACTATATAAATTTCCAAGTAAGAAAAAAAAGTGAAGTATTTAGGTAGGTATGTCACCGGTTATGTACGAAATATCATTTGATATTTACCACTAGCTTTTCGGTGAAGGAAAACATCGTGAGGAAACCTGCATACATCTGCGAAGAAATTCAAAGGTGTATGTGAAGTTCCCAATCCGCATTGGGCTAGCGTGGGGACTATAGCCCAAGCCCTCTCGCGCATGAGAGGCCTGTGTCCAGCAATGGGACGTATATAGGCTGAATTATTATTAATTGTATCTCCTTAGATATCACGGGCCTATAAATCCCGGTCTTTTGATAGGCTTTCGTGGGGATATAGATCCAACACGTAGAGGCCCTTTGGAGAGCTTTAATGTCATGTAGAACGCCTGCTGGAACCCGTTTACAGGCGCAACAATAGACACCCATGAACCGGTCTCAGCAGGCATTGGGACTATTGTAGAAAAAGTGAACAGTAGACCGGTCTATGGATTGATGTTTGGGTGGACAATGAGATTGGGCTATTGTAAAAGAGGTCCGGACACCTGCCATAACAATGTTAACACCGTCATCGAGGCACCGTCAATTATTATTATTATTATTACTAATATATCGCTGAAAAGAAGATGAAGCTTGGAAGAAATGAAGAAACAGTATAGGCAATACAGCTGTCTGGCCCGATATATTCAAAGAAAACCTAATGATAATTGGTATTGGAAATTCACGCCTAGGAAGATGGTCGTGAGATTCTAGTAAGAGCACGAATAATTTATCGTCGTTTATATGTATACTTATACTCTGGCACACCCAGTTTGTCAGTAGAATTTTAATTTTCAAAAGGAAATTTAAATTTTCATGGGAGGACCCTTCGCGCCTATATTTTTTGTCGCCGTATGTAAAAAACATTATAATCAACACATCTGGCTATAAGCTTTAGGCATATGCATGTGAAGTTCAATCGATTACCTAATAATGGGAAGTGGGTCTAATTTAGCTTGCGAGATTTGACCCGCACATACATACACACATTGCACGTTAAATAAAAGCTCACAACAGTATGCACATAAAAAATACTGGCAATCTGGATCTACCTATTGTTCTACACGTTCATCTCAAGTAGATACTATACTCAAACAATATAATATTAATCTTCCACCATAACATGAAGCACAAGGTAGTTAGTTACACCGTAATAGCGCCATACTTCACAAATTGTAAGACTACCCTAACCACCATAATACCGACCCACAGCTAAAGATTGACGCCTAAATTGCCTACAACGTACGAGTCATACGACATACTCGCGTGTCTCATACATCGCCTCGAGCCAAAAGACCATAACACGCTCAAAATACCCAACTAAGTTACGCCTTTTTATTTCACATGGCAACATACCTCCGTAATTGTCATAGACATTACTTTGAGAATAAAATTGTTAGAATATTTCGTAAATTATAGACTAGCGCAGGAATTTGATTAAACCCCAAATTTGAGGAGAATTCCGTTTGTTTTTTTCTGTGGATTGTCGTCGGATTTCGGATTCTTGGTAGCCAGTGTTATTGGCAGTTTGGGTGTGGTTTCTAGTCAATTTTAAGAAGTCTGCTAGATGATGACATTCGGTAAAATTCGGGCAGACAAAACATAATGGCCAGCGCTTAGAGAAGGGCGTTGTCTTGCATGTAAGGAAAAGATGACATTTTTTATGGATGTTTTATATTATTACAAACTGAAGTATGTAGTTAAGTATTGCTAAAATTAACAAAAGAACGACTTAGGTAATAACATTTTATACATTTGTAAGTCTTACCCCAAACTATAAGTAGGTAGTTAATTCACGTACAAATACATATAATAGGCCTATGTAGGTACTTGAATATTGTACATATTAGGCATATTACATGTCTATCTTGCGTTAATGAGTGCCTTTGTCAGAACAATAACGTAATTAGTATTAATGAATACTCAAATACATACGTAATTAAATTTAGTGTACATAGTAAGATTGAGAAGAGCTAAGTAGGTATACCTATTATGTGTCTTGCTCAGAATTTAATTAGTATAATTTAATTAATCAGAAACGTAGGTGGGCTGATTTTTAATTTGTTGATGATTTTTGAAGTGAAAACTTCTTTAGCGGCGCCGAGCATTTTTTGAGGTGGGGAAAAAATGATATACTCGGGACAGCGCAACGCATAACGCGTAACGCGTAACGCGCTGACGTCATGTGTGACGGACAATGTTATTCACCAAAGAACTTTAGTCATATCGTATCATAATCAGGTCAATTATTTAAAACTGGACTTTTATATTAAGCAATAAAGCTCAATGTTCTAATCTTGTACGGGCTGAAGTACGAGGATCTCACAGTTACATAACTTTATATCACTCCAATATAATTCAATAAAGCTACATCTTGATGAAATCGTTAATAAAAGTGAACTCTAGTACTGGTAAATAAAACTCAAAATATCATGGCCAAATATATTTAGATGCGAGGTCTGCAAGGTAATTTTACAATTTCTATTCGAATTTTAAACAATTAACGCTACAAATTTAAGCTCACTGGCCAGCAATTTCGGAACTAAAGTTTTTCAATAGAAAGGAGGATGGGTCAATTATACATAGTGCTGCAGACATTTTGGACTAGTCATTGAGTTTTCACTTCTGTCGGCACTCCCGGAGTGCAACCCGTTGTTTTTTTTTTACGAATAAATATGAAATCACAGCATATTCCTAAAAAAAATATGTAAAGTTGGTCAAGCAGATCTTGCCAGTAGAAAAAGGCGGCAAATTTGAAAAATGTAGGCGCGAAGGGATATCGTCTCATAGAAAATTTGAATTTCGCGCCTTTTTCTACTGACAAAATTTGCTTGACCATCTATAGGTACTTGATTGTCCGTTGAGTTACGACAATACCATAGTGTTTTCTCAGAGGAAGAAATTTTGGGACACATGCGTTTACATTGTAGTACAGAATAGGGAACTCTATCCACCAAATTAATCAAAATTTGACGAAAAAACCGGACAAGTGCGAGTCGGACTCGCCCACCGAGGTCTCCGTACTTTTGAGTATTTGTTGTTATAGCGGCGAGAGAAATACATCATCTGTCAACTGTCTAGCTATCACAGTCCATGAGATACAGCCTAGTCACAGACAGACGGACAGACGGACAGTGGAGTCTTAGTAATAGGGTCCCGTTTTTACCCTTTGGGTACGGAACCCTAATTAAAAATGGTCACCCATTTCGTAAATCTTATTCGGATTGTAAAAAATGCCGTTAGAATCGCGGATTCCAAATTCGAATTACGTAACCGTAACCCATAACGGCACCGTGACAAAAGGCGGCTAAAACAAAAAGACATAACCCCAGAATGGGTAAATTTATTACAACAGTTGTGTAACAAAAAATAAATAAATAATAATCTTGACAGTTTAAGTTATTTTTAATTGATGGAAGGTGTTGGGTCACCGTGCATAATCTGACACAAATGAGCTGTTAATGTGTCATGCCGATTTGTTTTTTGGTCGTCGGCAATTTTTAAGGAGATTGGACGGTTAGGTTGCGATTGCCTTTTGTTTTGAGTTTAATTTTTTTGTGTAAAGTTATCACTCGCGTTTTTTGGTAGTCGTTACGAAAAATAAAAAAACATGATTGTTATAGAGAAATGTTTTTCTTGTATTCACATATTTCACATGTATATATAATATCTACTGATAATGTAGGTACTTCATATTAAAGGTGTGTTCTGTTCCTTAATCTGAAAAACTTTTGAATAAGCACTAACTCGACTTTAGGAGGAGCAATTAAAAAAAAAATATTACACCCAACCCAAAGTAATTAACTCGCGCTGACATTAGGAACTACATAATAACAAATCAATTACACTCTACAATTACACTCGACATCAGTATCCTTTTTTGTCATACGGTATTAAACTGACCATTAAATATGTGATTATTTTTTACCATATTGTGGTTTCAATCCATTGAAATCGACGTTTTGAATCAAACAAATTATTAACTCCTTCCTTCTGAATTTTATCGACATGAACTGTCATTTATAACACAAATGTATGATTACACGTTTCATATCGATACCACCCCATAATTACCTTCACAGTACAAAAAATACAAATTTCAATTTAAAGAAAGCCCCGAAAACTTCGACGCGCGCCAAATGTCCGACACCTCGGGGTGTTTATTAAAGTGCCAGCTTTACTTTAGGTTCGGTCTGTCAGTTCACCGACGTAGATACCAAGGTAGAACTAGAAACGTAACTATGACACGAATGAATGAATGAATGAATGATGTAATGATGATGAATGGTTGCATTTAACGTAATAATGACAATAGATTGGCAGGTTTAGTAAAACCATGCTTTAAAACAATGTACCTAATATTATTTAATTAAATTAGTAGGTAAACAAATATGTCATGCTCATGATTTTACGGGTTTTTTTTGTAATTTAAATACTAATAAATTTATTATTTTTAATAATTTCATATTAATTGAACTAGGTGGCTATCACACTGCTTGATTTTCATCACTTACTTTGCCTATATCAACAAATTTAACTTATAAAACACACGAATTTAATACATTACATAGTAACTAACCATTAAAAAAACAACTCAAAACCTAACCGCACAAAATTAATTATACTGTTTATTTGAAACGCCAAAATTCAAAAATCGCTAGTGTCGCCACACACCAAATTCAGACCACACAATGAAATGACAGCTGACGGTACAATTATTTTATTAATTTTGGAGTTACGCGGTTTTCGCTTTAGGCGTTTGTGTTTTAACCATTTTTTTGTATTTTAAATTATATTTTCCAGTAAAATTTCAACGATTTTTAATGCTCCTTAAGACTCTGGTTCAAGTAAAAAAGATAAGTAACTATTTCTTTCTTAGTTAAGTGAATGTTCCATAACTGGATTACATCACTAGCAATTTTAACCAATGCTAATGCAAATAAAGTTGTGTCAAAACATTGTTATTACAATTATGTTTATTTTAAATCTTCTATATTGACTAAACTTGCATTTAAAGCAGCCAACAGTTTATAAACACAAGACAAACTTTAGAAGAGTCGGACCAAGAAAAGTCTGCAGCGGATTTGATAGCCCACGCAGTGCAAGTGTCATTTATACGTCATAATTTCATAGAAGTTTGACGTTTAAAATAACACGTGCACTGCGTGGGCTATCAAATCCACTGCAGACTTTTCATGGACTGACTTCTAATAAAGTCTTACTTTTCTCATTTCACTACGAACAATCTAAACTTCGAGACGTTACCGAGATACAAGTAAGTATATCACGCACACATACAACTCGATATATTATGTATGTGTGACATTCGTGTTCACCCTCCTTGGAGGGTCGGAATCTCACTGTAAGATACACATATATTTATACAACATATAAATAAGTATGTATTTATGCTGCTCGGATTTTAGCGATTCTTTGAGATTTCACCTTTTTGCTACCCTTTGTAGAAAGAGAAACTTACATATCTATACTGTATACTTACAATTATACATTATACATATTTATTTCGTCGTCTAGTACCCACATTGAGCTTACCGTGGGACTAGATGGATCTGTGTAAAATTTAGTGTCCGACCGAAGGTTCGGTTTCGGTTTCGGTTTCGGCCAGTTTCGGCCAAAAAATCATGTTTCGGCTGTAGTTTCGGTTTCGGCCAAAAAACGGCCGAACCTTTCGGCCGGGCCGAAACTTACGAAATGGTACTTCGTACTATGAAACTAAACTATGTGACAAAGACCAAAAGTTGGGGAATAAGTAGGACAACAATATTAATATGTACCTACATATACTGATTCATGTATAGGTACAGAAATTAATTGGTTTATTATAAAATACAATTCCACTAATGAGGGCGCCACTAGACGGTCCACGCAGTCTTAAGAGGCTGTTAATACCTATAACGCGCACACTGTCTAATTCTAATTGTATCGGAGTAAATGAGATAGCACTGTCGTATGTTACTGGGCCTGGGCACAGGCAAAGGAATAATAAGAAAACTCATCATCTTCCTCGCGTAATCCCGGAATTTTTGCCACCGCTCATGGGAGCCTGGGGTCCAATTGACAACTAATCCCAAGAATTGGCGTAGGCACTAGTTTTTACGAAAGCGACTGCCATCAGACTGACCTTCGAACCCAGAGAGTAAACTAGGCCTTATCGGGACTAGTGCGGCTTCCTCACGATGTTTTTCCTTCACCGAAAAGCAAATAGTAAATATCAAATGATATTTCGTATATAAGTTCCGAAAAACTCATTGGTACGAGCCGGGGTTTGTACCTGCGACCTTCGGATTGAAAGTCGCACGATCTTACCGCTAGGCCACCAGCGCTCAAGGACATATTTCGCTTTTTAATACAATGGACATTGGTTGGACACGGCTTTGACTTCGCATGAAAGTTCGCCTCACTGGGGCACTTCGGACGTTTAGGCCCAGGTGAAGATCGGTACCCGGCCTTGCGATATTGTCAACAAAAAATTCGCGCTCGCTGCGCTCGCGTTTTTGGTTGACCCTGTATCTACATGTTAGCTTGATTGACTGGTGAATGAATAGAGTTAGACCAAGAAAGTTCTACAATTATTTTGATAGCATACGCATACGCAGTGCAACTAGTGCAAATGTTATTTATACGTCATAATTTCACAGAAGTTTTGACGTTTAAAATAACACATGCACTGCGTGTGTTATCAAAATCGTTGCAGAATTATCTTGGTCTAACTCTAGTAATTTTCTTAAAAAACTGCTTAAGTAACATCAATTTCAAGGACATTGGGTGTTGACAGCCCCATAATATGTGTGTAAAAGCGGTTTTATGACATTTTTTCAACGATTTTAACAAGTCTACAAAAGGTTCGGTTTCGGTTTCGGTTTCGGCCGAAACTAGAGCCAAAGCCGAACATTCGGTTTCGGTTTCGGTTTCGGCAAAAAAACATGTTTCGGTCGGACACTAGTAAAATTGTCTTATAATTTATATTTATTTACATTTATATGTCTTTTGGGTGAAAGGAAACAACATTAGGAAACCGACTTAATTATCCCTATGAGGCCCTCTGGGTTGTAAGGATGGCAGTAGCTTTGGTAAAATTTAGTGCCTACGTCAATTCGTGGAATTAGTTGCCAAGCTAACCTCAAGCTCGCATAATAAATAAATTTCGAATATTTCGTGGCAAAAGGCCGGGATGATACAAGGAAGATGATGATGATGATGATGAGTACCTTATATAGGTATGTCCTTTATGATTTATTCTTACTCCAAAATTCCCAACTATGGTTCAAAATTTACTTGAATATCTTTTCGTAGGTAAATGAGAAACATAATAAGTCAGGCAAAAAAAAAGAATATTAGTTGTGAAATTTAATAGATTATTGAAACTGTGGAATATATTACTTACAGTCTGTATCTTTAGGTAAAAGTAAACAAGCAATTTGTAAATTTTCGGGTAGTTATAACATTTATTGATTAACCGACCAATTACAAAACCGCCTGGATCAGTCACTGAACGACCTGACTTTAACCTACATTATTTGATCGTGTAATGTTTTCATCTACCCTCAACTGGCATAAGGAGCCATTTGAGGGTAGATTTTGTTTACTTTTATTTAAATACCTAAAGATACAGAGTATAGGGGGTTTTACGGTATAATAGTGGCGATATTCATAAACGCCTGTCAAATCTAACAAGCCTTTGGTAATCGTTTGTCCTTATCTGTCATTTTGACATTTGTGTTTGTTAGAAAGGGATAAAAGCCAAGTCATATGATTAGGTTCTACCAATGGGGGTAACTTTTATTCGACTTGGCATGGAGCTTGGGTGCGCTATCTTAAAAAAAATCCTATGAAAATGTGACGTTTAATAGTGCTACTGCCACACTTTGTCGTGACCATGTTAGTGCAAAGGGGTTGTGCACAAATTACGCGAGGTGTTTTCGGCTAGATACTTTTTAGCCCCCCCTCCCCCTTGGTGATATTTGGTGAGGTTTCTGGCTACCCCCCTCCACCACACAACCAATTTTGTAATTTTTCCATCCGACCGGTCAGGCCACGCGCTCCAAAATTTCGTAAAATAGACTCGCTATTTTGAAGCGCGGAGTGAAGATTTATGTTTGACGAAACCGAGAAAAAGTATCACTCGTGTGGTTGGTATTTTTTCTTAGTTTCGTTCACTGTAGAAAAATACACGTGAGGTCTCCTTATACCCCCCTCCCCCAGCGTGATCTGTCGTGATTTTTTCGTGATCCCCCTCCCATCCCCCTATCGCACCACGCGTGATTTGTGCACAAGCCCAAAGTTGGTACGGAATCTAGCTTGTGTTATTTGGTACTTATTATCTATCTTCTTAACACCAGGAATTAATTAAGGAATCTGTTGGTAAGATTAATTAGAAAAAATATGAGTAGATTTGTTACTATATTTGTCATGGTAATTAAATTAAAACTACAGCACCCTGTTACATGGGTTCAAATAAAATTGTCTTACTTAGAGCAGCTTAACGCATTCACTGCCATGGGGCGTGGCCTAGGAACAAACTTGTATGACGGTTGACGCACATGTGCGTCGGGGCAGTGAATGTGTTAAGCTACGAATGTGTCCCACCAAAAATCATTATTTTCGGCTGAAACTAGAGTGAAACTAACCGGCAAAACATCTGGAACAATTGTTTGTAGAGTTGCGAAGCAAAAAAAATGCTAACCAACTCTTGCAATATTTGACAAGTAAGTTTTTTACAATTACCTTAAAAGCAAAGAGTAACCAACCCAACCTAAAAAGTAACGTGTATTTTTATGAATTCTATTCTGCTTCCTTTTTAGTTTTTTTTAAGGTTACCTACTTACTCCTTTGTTACCAATAGGCAAAGTGTAACAAACCCAAAAAAACATTTTTTGCTAAAATCTTTTTCTTGTCTCATTCTTAGTTAAAAATGGATAGTTGTTTAAATTTTACTTTTTACTATAGAAATAAGCGTACGGAAACATGAATCGCTCGAAAAAAGAGCAAACCTTAACCAGCCTGATCAAACAAATCGTCGCAGGCGCAATCTGTACACAGTCATAAAAAAATCAAATATCGAACACAAACGTCACATATTAACCGCTCACTCAACCCTACAATAGCCATAAAGAATTACAATTAATCGCTGCGACGAGAAATGCCACCGCGTTAAAAAAACGTCAAAATATCTATGCCCCCACTGACTACTGACCGCCAATGGGGGAGCCCGTTTGACGGCTCGCTACCACTTTCGGGCCAATGGGGCGCCCCGGGGCGGAGCCTCGAGCGCCGCGCGGCGTTTCGCCCCCAGCGAAAACCTTTTCGCCTGCAGTCGTTTACCGATAAGCCTGAGGGATGGTCGGTTATTATTACATTCGGTACGTGAGCGGATGGCTCCGGGCATAATCGATAATGCGGAAGGCAAGCCAGTGACTGTGTGATATGAGACATTTTGTGTTCTGTGATATGTTTGCCTTAGTATAGATAGCATGAACCTTTATATGCAGTGTCACCGCGAGGTATGGATACGATTGCTTACTTATTAGACGTATAGATATGGAGTGCTGTGGTTAACAAGTGTGTATATAATATATGCTTACATGTATAAGTGTATGATCACTTGATCAGTCGTCTTTAAACTTAAACCGTCGTGAGTTACCTATTAGTTATAGGAAGAAATAAGGATACAAACATCAATTTTAAAACAAAAACAAAAGTTACTTACTTTTGAAAAAAAATCCGATTTATTAAGTGAGATTTGTTGTGTTAATATTTATATTTGAATAAAATCGTGACACTAAATAATGTAGTTTAAAAAAACTGCTCTTGCGCCTAATTACCTTCACTCATTTATACGAGATCACGGTAATTATAAAATATATATTTATTAGTGTAAAATAAATGTTCAGCAAAAAAAGTATTTTATAAACACCAATGTCGTATACAAAATACAAACTCCCCACAAATCTTTTTAATCAAACTTTTTGGCGCCCTTTGATGTGGGAGTTTACATTAAAATGGTAGGATTCACAAGGGATCTTTTTTTTTATAAATGAAACTTATAATCTAATAAGATTGTATTAATATTTACTTACATTTATTTGACTAAAGCTTTTCCTCGTTGTCTTGTTTGGTGTTTAATTAAGTTTCATTCTGTATTTCTTAACTTGTAATTTTTTGTCATACAAATGGTTTTATAATCCTTAACTTTTTTAATTGATTGTAAATACTTATCTATTATTTTCTGAATCGAGTTTTAACTACACAACTATTAAAAAAAAAGCGAAATATTTATGCTGCTATCATTTTAATAAACTAAACATACCTACTTATCCAAATTTAAATAAAACATACTTACATTCGATAACTTCAACGATGAGACTTTAATTATGTCGTCAGATGTAGGAATTCAACCTGGAAAAACCCGACGGGAACATCAAACGGTATTTATTCAAATTTGTAAGTATCAACTTGTAAAATGTGTAACACCTTGTGTCCCAACTTAACTACCCACGTCGCCTTACTAGCTGCATAGAAAAGTATTATACTTATGTTACTTTCTAAAAAATACTTATTTTTAACAAATACTAATATTAAACTAATGCCCCATCTTATTTAGTTCGACCACAATGAAACTTTACACGTATTCCCAGAACAGTCACAGAAACTCACAAACCCTATATTTAAAAGTTCAAAATATACTTTCCCGCCTTAAAACCAAAACTAAGTAACATTTCATCCAAGAAACTTGACACAAGAAAGGGCCCAATCCTTTATTTGTAGCATTCCATGAAGCGTATAATTATGGCGGCCTACGCACGTTATACTTTGAAATTTTATAATTGGTGGTCCTTGGCACAAATTGCCGGGACATCCTTTTCAAACAGGTAAAACAATAAAAAATAACTTTTAGCGATATCGGGATTTTAAGTTGAAAGTTTTGAAATTTAAATGTTTTTGAGTTGTGTGGTTCTTGCATTTCACGATTAAAATGCTATGATGTAAATTTTGCGGTGTTTATAAGCTACTGCATTTTTTTTTAAATATGACTTACGTAGTTTTAGTCCTCTTTTATTATTTATGTAGGTAATTAATTATTATTGCATATAATAATTGAGAGTACAAAAAGCTAAGGCAATTACCAGTCAATGCCAGAGGGCTGATTTAACACCGTCACTTTTATATTGAAATTTGAAAAAGGTGACTTACGTACTTACGTAGTTTTAGTCCTCAGTCTATACAGCTTTTACCTTCATTAGCTACTATAAAGTATTTTGTATTTTGAAAATAGAAAATAGGTCCCAAAAACTATTTCAAATAAAATACAAAATAGTTTTCTTCAAAAGGTATTTAAATACAAAATACAAAATAGGTATTTTGCATTTTAAATACAAGTATTTCAAATAAGTCACATCTCTGTTTACCGATTACACAGATTGATTCGATGCTCTGCTAAAAGGAAAACTTCTTGAACCCCCCTGTACGGATATGATGGTCGTTCTTGTCTACGTGACAGCGTGATAAAACGGTGTCCGTCACTTTCTATCCCACGGTGTTAAAAAGTGACAGTTATTTTATCACGTGGATAAAGCCATCCATAATACGCCAGCTGGGGTATCTCTATCCTTGACAACATTTCCATCTTCACTTCACACTCCTACCGTGTAGGCCGCTTCGTAGTCCGCCTCGTTGGGTAGGATTGTGTATGGGGGTTGCGGACTACGAGCCGTCCTACCGTTTAGCCGTTTGTAGGACGGCTCGTAGTCCGCAACCCCCATACACAATCCTACCCAACGAGGCGGACTACATGATTTAGATGGTTGGCAGCAAGGTCAGTGGGGAGACACTCTTGACTTCGGTCGAACTTGGCTCCGTTCGGCTCAGCATTGCTCCGAGCAATTATTAGGGTTGGCACTTGACTTCCTATTGCGTGCGCGACCACAGATAAGATAATCACTTGAATTTTGACAACCCTAAATAGCCGAAAGGGATAGTGCCATATATTAGAAAAGGATAGCATGATTCGACCCTGAACCGCTGTCAAACTTCGGGTTTGTAGGAAGTGTCCGTTCTGTACGGTAGTACTATTATTTCTTCTGTGGTAAGGTACTCAACTGTGCGTTTCTCCAGAAACGTCCTGCCTCGCTCAGCGAAACTGTGGACGAATGAACTGTCCCCTGCGGTATTTCTGGACCGATAGGACCTTCACGAAAAGGGTATACTCCCATCTTAAAAGCCGGCAACGCACTTACAACCCCTCTGGTGTTGCGGGTGTCCATGCGCTACGATAATCGCGTACCATCAGGCGTTTCGTCTGCTCGTCTGCCTCCTACATATATATTAAAATAACTGATTTGCAAGACCGAAGTGATCCCATAAGTGTTCCGTGAACAAACACTAAAAACGCAAATAAATTCATCATCAATTAGACCGCCAAATTGAACCGCCGGCCAAAGATCCGACGGATAGTCAATAGCTAAAGGGGCCCACTGATTAACAGTCCGCCGGATAGTATCTGCCTGTCAGTTGTTCGGAACTGTCAACTTTTTGTTCTAAGTGACAGGCCGATTCCGTCCGGCGGACTGTTAATCAGTGGGTCCCTTAAGAATATGCGTTTGACGGCCTTCTAGCCTAGGTAGTGGTCCTGCCTATGAAGCAGGAGGTTTCGAGTTCGAAGTATAAATATTTGTTCCTGAGTTTTGGGTGTTTTCTATGTAAGTATAGGTACTTACTATGTCACCGTAAATACCCGTTTTATAGTTTCCCTAGATACCTAATACTAGTTTTCCGTAAGGCCTTGGTGAAAACTAGTTTCAACTGAGATTTTTCAGTCAAAACTAGTTTTAGCAAAGTTCCTTGGTGGCCCTACGCAGCAGTACGCACTACAGGCGGATGCTCCGAACATCCCAAAGCAGGCTGTCCGACCATTTATAGTCTGGCAAACAAAAATTGTAAGTAAGTGACAGTAGGAAAAAAAGGTATACTCATCCCTCTTTTTGGGATTCTAATTCTAGCATAAGAAAAATACATAGGTACAGTACCTATGATTTTTTCTGCTTAAGCTGGCAATACACACTATATGCCTGCGAGTTTTGCCTGTGGTTACATACGTATAGATGAAGCTATCAATACATTTTTGACTTAGAAAAATGGACCATCTGACAGTTTGAAACATATCACTAAAAAATAAATAAATATAAATATACCTCCCCTGCGGCTTTGAATATATACAAATACACCATTTCCCGCTATTAAAAAAGTGGTGATTTGTAAAAAGAGGTTTTGATTGGCTAAAATAAAAGTCTACATGTAAAACCTCTTGCGGCATTACAATCTTTTGACGTTGTCAAGTTACGCAGAACAGTTGAGTCGCTCCCGGCAGGCGCGGCACAATAGGGTATTTTCCTACTAGTCAAATTAGTTACTTCTTTAGAACTGTCAAATCGATTTGCTAATATGGAATTTATATGAAACATTACATCGTGACGTCACGGTCAACTCACCTACTTTTTATATTTCTATCCGATTTATTAAATAGAACTTGTGTTTAGAAATAACTCCTATCTGTGTTTTTTTAATAATTATCTGGTGCTTTATTTCATGCATGGTGTAAAATAATTTATCTTAAATACAGTATAATACCCTATTCCCGTAAGCCGCCGCCGTGGGGCCATATTTGAGCTCTAGTCAGACTTCTATATCTATATATATTTAAATATATATCATATTATTCTAGTTTATTGATATTGTTCTACATATCACGTTCAGAAACACTAGTAGGTAACAAACGACCATATTCAACAATACATAAACATTTCAAAACAAGAACTACCATGAAGAACCAATTCAATTTCAGCCAGCATAATAAAACAATTCGAAAATGGAACGCTGAAGTATTATTTAAAAAACCGCCGTTCCATTATGCCGCTGTCATCGGCTTGATAAGATTTAAATTAGCCCCACAATACGGCGCTGTCAAATCCGCCATTAATTTCGAATTTCGAACGGGAGCGGCGTTGCCAACCTTTTGGCCGTTACGACAATGGATGTAATTTTGGATTAATTCGGTTGATCTTTTATTTTACGTAATTACCTAATGTGGGTTAGGGATGTTTAATTGTTAATTTTATTGCTTTTACGTTAGTATTATCTAGATAATATCATCAATTTCGTAACGTAATATGTGACGTTCCACGGGAAAAGGTACCTTATGAGGGTTTCTAGTTTCGGAGATATGAAATGTTTTGTAAAGAGGTGAAAAAATGCTCAATTTTTTTTTATTGTGTGATCTGAAACCTTAATGCGTAACCTTTGTTTACCTGTTTTTATTTTTGTTATAAGTTAGTTATAAGCCTAGTAATGTCGTCTCAGAGTTTAGTAGAAAAGGTACCTTATGGAAAAAAGATTAAAAATTCCCAAAAAAACTAGTCAATACGGGAAAAGAAGTTTGGTAGAGAACTGTATTAGCATTCTGCAAAACTAATTTGATAATTTCAGTTCTGGTTGGGGCGCCTCGCAAATATTATAACCGTACATCGACCGACATCACAAATCCAAGTAGCCTGCTATTATACCAAAGTTACTCTCGTCAAGTCTTTCTTAACTAGAATAATCTTCATTTGGTTTGGTCGCATGCAGTAAATCAGCCATTGGTTTGCTGAAAAATGCCAATACCCGACGCATTACCTTATGGAATATCTGAGGTCATTGAACCTCAATGCCGCTTATCTTCAATAGCAACCGAAATATATTATTGATAAGAAATAGACGATTTATACCAGGTTAACCCCAAAATATTATTAGTTTATCCTAACTGTTCATCATCATCATGCCTCATCATGTAACTTAATCACAAGGTACCTTTTCATTACATACAAATTATTGGTCTTTTTTAAGATTATTATGACGAAGAACTAATTAAATTTGGGGCAGTTTAATGTAAATTAATATTTTCTATTCATAAAAGATAAACTGTAATATGATTGATATTTTGTAGTGATGTATTATTAGATTTATTTCCATAAGGTACCTTTTCGTAAATGTATGGAGCAAATACTGTTATTGTTATGTAAGTTTAAAGTGGCATAAGGGGTTAAATATAGTATTTAGTTGGGGTTTTAGGATTTATTTCATTTGAATGACAGAATTTCTTTCATATGTGCTCAGAAAAATTGATTGTGTGTCACATTAAAAGTAAAAATATTCAATTTTGTGATTTTATATGAAAAAGTCAGAAAATACATTTTCACCTCTAAATCGGTATTGTTTTTTGCTTAAACTGTCTGTCAGTGTCGTTTTCTAATAGATAAAATTTAAATCTTGAGAGCTCATTGCAATCAATCGTGAAAATGAAATAAAACTTTATTTTCAAGAGATTGGTTAGTATACACATAAATCAGTCGATATCAAAAGTTTCTATTTGCATTACAGAACAAGTCGCAATATGTTTTAAATCTCAGATATATAAGGTATTATTATTTGTAGTCAACTATGTAACTTACTTCAGGAACATAGTTTTTTAGGCGGCTAAACTTAAAACTTCTCTATCGTAAAGTTGCTCATTTCACAACATTATTTTCAAAAAATCATATCTCTGTAACTACGCAACCTAGAAGGTTGATCTTTTGTGTTATCGATAGCTTATCTATTGTAGATTACTGGGGTATGCATAACTCCATACCCGCCATAAGGTACCTTTGACCGTGGGACGTCACATATTATAAATAAACGTAGTTTTCTCAAAGAAAATTATAATCAGTTATATATAAATATGGAATATAACTATGATAATGTAGTTACTAATGCATACAAACTTAACATACATAACTAGAAAAAAAACATAATTAAATAACTAACCTACAAAACTTAAAAACTAAATCTAAAAATAAATAAAACTAAACTTAAAATAAAAAAATTACAAAATATCCCCCTGCGGAATGGTGCCGTAGATGCTGGCAGCATTTCCTCGCTGTATCGCAATACTTATTCTTTGTGCGAGGAAGCTGCCAGATCTACGGTCACCAGTGGCGTCCTTTTTGATAGATCCTTAAAAAGGGTAGACGCGTTCGGACCCCACGGGCCAAGGGTCTCGACACCAAAAGGTACGAAATCGTATTCGGGGCCGAGACCCCTATATTTGGTCTTTTTTAATTTTTCGGCCGCCTCTGCTGCCGCGCCGGCTTTTGAAGTAGTGCCGTGGAGATGAGACGGGGCTAGGGTGTCCACACAGGTGGCGTCCCACACCAGCACCCGACCCATCTTCCACGGAATTAGTGACATTCCGTCTGGTCTCTTACCATCGTCTCTATGATAATTATAATAAGATGTCTTGAATCTTTATTAAATAAACTGCCGAATCTCATCAAACTTCTTAAAACTTTTAACCTTTAAATTACAGAGGTTATAATGAGAAACAACTATTAATTAATCGTTAATGAATTAAATGCCGCAACGACGCAAATAAATGCAATTAAAAACTAAGCATTTGAAATTAATGCGCTGCTGACAACATAATAAAAATAAAGGTACCTACACATTAAATATAAATATTTAATGACATGTCACGCAGCCCCGCCCACAGCTATTTAAAGTTAGTCATAAAGTATAATAGGGGATATTAAAAAGTAGTAGGTAATCGATATTGATATTCATTTGCAATATAATATGATTATCATAATAATTCTGCGTAATATATAACATAGAAACTTGAAACCAATAACTAGATGTTTATTTTTTGAAGACCAGGTATAAAAGCAATAAAACAGATTCCTATCAATTTTATAAAGCTTAGGTAGAGTCGGACCAAGAAGAGTCTGCAGCGGATTTGATGGCCCACGCAGTGCAAGTGTAGTTTTTAATCGTCAAACTTCTATGAAATTATGACGTATAAATAACACTTGCACTGCTATCAAATCCGCTGCTAACTTTTCTTGGTCAGACTCTAATTTCCAGTTATGGTATATGGATAGTTACAATTCAATAGGATTTCAATTTTCGTTCATTCTGGTCTTGCGTATAATTCCTAAAAAACACTTGCAAAAGGCAAAAAAAAATTATGATTCGCTGAAACGGACCGGAATTTATGGAAATCCAGGAATTGAGAACTTTGGAAAGCCTAAAAGACGCTTTTATAACAAAAAACTTATCGCTTCTGTCCATTCGTTTGTACCTACTGGTCTAAGAGATACGGAAATAGGTTTTCAATTTAAAAAGAAAAAAAAAAGAAAAAAAACAATTTATGGAGCAACGAAATCCCTCTAGTTAGTGTGCCATACTATCATTATTAATTAATTCGGGCGCCTGTTATTTCCGTAGCTAGCTCTCCGTCTATACTGTACAACTGTAGATATAAAGTAAAGTAAAGTAAAGTAAATACACTTTTCACCTCAGCAGCTCGAACAAGGGTACTTTGCTTCTTAAAAACAGTGAGCAAAATGCGTTTTTGCTCATTGAGTCATTTTGTCTCACTCAGTGAGCAAAATGACATTCAAGTGACCTTTATGGTCATTTCAACATGCGGGGTCTAATACAAGTTCGATATACTTGGGTTCTATTATCTCTGTCCCTCTAGGTATGTTCTCACTGCTTAGGGTGAAAAATTTTGTGTACTACACGAGATCAAAGTTATTTACATCTCGTGCGCTTTTGAATCCCTTACTACGCTCAAGATTCTAAATTAGATTCACTCGCTACGCTCGTGAATCTATTATAGAATCTTTCGCTTGCACGGGACTATATATAAGCACTCGAAGAAATATCAAACTTTGATCTCTTGTTGTACAAATAACTATTATTGCACCACAAAGAAAAAAATACAAAAACAGATTTACAGTGTAAATAAAGGTAGCAACAGGCGGTCTTATCGCTGTAAGCGATCTCTTCCAGACAATATATAGATATATTTTTCTTTCATTAATTATAATGGCAATTATATATGTACCATGAGAACGGAAATTTTCGAAAATTCCCAATGGACAGTATTTATTTATTATTCCATGTCAAATAGATAGCGTATCAAACTTCTTTCAGATTAAAAAATGCTAAACTGAAAACCAAATTTTTTAGAGAATTTATTTTTGTCACGTGAACGCAATCAGTATTCCAGGAAATTCCTTAATTTTCCACTAATGAAAGCATACATTTCCCGGGAATCTTTCAAGTACCCCCAAAAACAACCCCCCAGCCCCCCCTGATAGTAGCAACCAGAAGTCGTCAACAATATCGTTATTTCATCTCACATCTGTCCCCCGCTGTGACGAGAGCTCCTGTCGCTCGTGAGCCTTTATTCACACTGTTAACCCACAATGAACCTTATTGCCAAGTAATTAGGTCCATGGATGGTCAATAGTGTTGCTGTTGGAACATTTGGTTGCTGTTGGAACATTGATCGAGCATCAATTGTGAACTTTGTATTCGAAGTCCAAACGCAACGGCTAGACGCTCGTTGATGTATTTTATTTATTTACACCACACCAGCTCGGAAAGGCTTACTTTGCACTTCAAAAACTGATAGCAAAGTTGCATTTTATTCACATGTGAGGCAAAGTAATCAAATGCAAATTTTGAGTTGTTTTCTTATGTTTGCTGGTAGAATTGACTTTTAAATGATGACTTTGGATGATCAATATTTAATAACATTCATTTGGATTTGATTTGGTTTAATTTTGTTTGATATTTTACATTTAATATTTGCTTCGACTTGGTGTGGTGAAAATTTTGTGTTTCACTCGGGGGCAAATTTTGTTTGACCCTCGTGCTTTGAAACCCTCGCAACGCTCAAGATTCCATTTTCGAACTACTCGCTACGCTCGTGGTTCAATTTTGGAATCTTTCGCTTGCTCGGGTATCAATATTAGCACGAGCGGTTAAACAACAACTTTGCCCCCGAGTGAAACAAATAACTATTTTTTATTCAAACAAGTTAAACAGCATAAAAGTAAAAATACCAAACCACTGCTAACTTACACAGAAAATTAAAAGAAAGAGAATAATATACAAATCACAAATTACAATATTAACATCTAAAAATAAATAATTAACACATTTTAAACTGTACGCTAGCTTTTAAATAATTGTAAACTATAAAATCTAAGTATCGCCGAAACGAAGTGCAGACCAAACGGGTAGACACCCGTTGATGTATTTTGTTCTATCGTTTGGTTTAAGAAAAAATACGGTTATAATTTGGTGTATAAATAATAATAAAAAGGTAGATACGTAGAAAAATGTTTAAATAGATCACATTGAACAACTGACTTGCTAAGCTACTTCTGCTGCCGAAGAATAGACAAGGACCTCAGAAGTTAACTCGGTGAAATACTATAGGTATTGTTAAACTATAGTGACTCTGTGAGCTTTAAACCTCGCGAAACCCTATGGTTCCTGTCATTTTGAAAAATTCTCAAAACCAGAATCGATAAAAAATTGGTACAATTATCGTACTATAGCCAAGTTGACAATCTTTGTGTCTCTCTGACACTTTTCCATATTAGTGCGACAGTGACAGTTGCCTTTCTCTCGCTACGCGTAAACGATTGGCATGTTGGCACTCTGCTCACAAAATTTTACGAGATACGATTAAGAAATGCGACTTGTAGAAGAGACAAAATGAGTTTTATTTTTGCCCAAGATGAAACATTAATTAGAATTTACGTTCGATTTAATAAATGTCACAATGTACAATAAACAAACGCAATTAAATCGAAACACGAGCCAAGACAATACATTTTCTAATTGGCTATCCCTAAATTGGATTTTCAATGATTGCCGATATATTTTTAATAGGCAATAAGACCAAAGGTTGTTTTGTTTTTAATTTTTCGAAACTTTAATAGTGTGTAAGGCACCGGCCAACGGCCAAATGAGAAGGTCGTTCTTTTTTCGAATTTGATTTATAAGCAATGAATTGTGAACAGCGGTTAATGAAATATAGAGTGATGTCGCACTGTGCAGCCGCACGCTTTTATATCGGGTTTAGGGTTCCTTAATATCGGTTGTTTTCTGACAGATTCATTAAAGTGTGTGTAATAAATAATAGTGTTAATCTAAAAAAAATTAAAGGATAATTTTATATGTATAGATTAGTCACACAGCAATACATACCTACCTATAGTTATATATAAATACTTAATACGGAAAGAAAATGGTGTACTTACTTATGCCAATTTGCCTCGAAAATTCAAATTTACCAACTTTTTCTATAATGCAAAATCGTCTTGCCAAAGTATAATTTAATTTTTTAGTAGAAAAGGCGACAAATACAAAGTTTCTATGGAAATTTCTATGAGGCTAAAGGGCCAAAATCTATTTGATTATCTATGTGATTTTCGCGTCCTTACACTCAAATGTAACGGTTTTAAAAAAGGAGATAGGAAATCTAGAAGAGCGCTTTCCTATAAGGAATAATTATCTTATAAATCATTACTTAAATAATAATGTGTCACTATCCATGCGAAAACGTAATTAGACTTTTAGGCTATCCGAATGTTACTTATGAACTCCACCTCCTACCATTTGGACATTTATCAAATCTAACTACTCTAACTAGATAGAATTGTAAGCTTGTAATATGTAATTAGGTAACCCCTGTCGGTCTTTCTCTAAAACATAATATTTTTTTTTTAAAGATAGCCTTTTCAAGTTAGAATCCATCTAAACTAACTTTGCACAGAGCTTTGAACAGGGCGAAGAGAAGGAGTGTCATAATAAACGTTATATTTTCATAGAATTTGGATATTAATTGTGACATTACCACAGTTTGTCATTCTCATTTCAAATGCCACGAAATAGCAGAGCTTATTCTGACTGTACATATTTTTTTATAAAACGCGTTTCTGCATATCTGTGTGTGCAACTCGCGCTTGGCTATATTTGAATACTCAATGTAATCTTGTATTGTTTACCCTCAATCGTAAACATTTAGTATTGGATCGCCATTTTATTTTTCTATAGTTCGTTTTTTTTATCATTAGAAATAAGGTAAACGATCTTGATGTGTTTTTTAATTGAAAAACACATTTTAAAAATAAGTTACAGCAAATATGTATCAATTATAAATATAATACGATCATTTATATTCTTCTGCTTTCATAAGTAATAGTTACTGATTTTTAAAAAGCGTTTTTCAATTAAAAGACATGTCAAGATCGCTTACCTTCTTTCAAGTTCTTTCTAATGCTAAAAAAAACGAACTATAGTATAGTGGTAAAACGTAAAACACGACGCGAACCTAATATGTAAAAATTTTGTTTTAAGGTATATCTTGTACTAAGCAGCAGTCGCCATTATGTCACCGAAATGAAATCGAAAAAGTTAAACATATTGTATATGCGATTGTAAGGTTATCTAAGGATATTAAATTTCTGAAATAAATGGTTCATTTCATGTACCTACCTAAACAACTTAGATAGGTATACTTAAATAAGTAAAAAACGTGTGTTTTTATGACGGGAAAAAGTAAAAACGCATACATTCGATATTTTTAAAATGGATACTTTAAAAACGTTGTGTAACATTTCCGGTCTAGTTACATGTTTAACTTGCCTATTTGCTTGTTTATTTAGACCGCATTGTGTTCCAAATTTGAATTACGGCGCCTGTAGATCAACAAAGCACCATAGACAAGCCATTTCTCACCGTCGCTTTTTCTAATAAAGCATTTGTTAGGCAAAGGCAAGCGGCCATTGTGCCCGTACAGCCAAACGGAGGTCAAATCATCGCTTTCCAAGCCGTAACACGAATTTATACCTGACATTATTCATACCACCCGACCGCTTGTTTTCCCCTAATTACAATCCATTCAAACGTACCCCATTAAAACTCGTCTAAATTAAAATTCGAATAACTTACTAACTAGATGTATAAATCACGAACCGTACAGAAAGACAATAAAATATATTGTCCAGTCCGGCTTGAGTCCAATAATTAATACAACAATGCGCTCACCGAGTAATTAAAATAAACTAATTTCTAAACGTGAGTGGCTTTTTATGAATGAACGGCGTGGTCTATCTTTTTTCAGTCTGGCAACATTTCTCATCCGCGGTTGCGCACTGACAGTTCGGTTGACGGCGTTCTTTTTTCAAAGCGCGACTCGCAGCGGGGCGCTGCATCCGTTGCGCGTTCGAATTATCTCGTTTTAATTTGAGAATCGGCTTTTTTGTTTTATGCCATTATTTTACTAATTCGTAATTTGAAATGTTTAGACAATTACACGGCACTTATGAGTGAGGATTCGTGAATCACGTTCAAATCATTTTCTCACGCTAGGGACTCCCACGAATTAGTTGAATTGCTCGCAGCCTGGGATTCGGGACGAACCTAAGGATTTTCGGCATCGGATCGGGACGAGATGATTCCGAGCAAATCGGCGAACATAATTACAACCTGCCTGCCAGTATTTGAGCGCAGCGCCGCGTGCACAGTAGCAATAACGTGCAATTTAAATGTTTCAAATTTCGAACACGATTCTTTTTTTAAATACAAATCGGTATTGCGTGCATGCATTCAAAATAAACAAATAAACATCGTGCGATTTACAATACTAAAAGAGTTCTTTACAATTTCAAAAAAAGTACATTTATTTCTCAATCCTGTCACAACTCATAGGATACGTAATACCTACACATTAACCCACACATGAAACGTCAAAGGCAGTGTTGCTAGTGTAAAAAAAGACATTTCAAAATTAGAACGTTAAAGGCAGCACGTGCACAGATAAGTGCACGTCGCTCCACCGTATTCGGGATCACGTATCTCAAATAACACAGGCCGGTTGTAATGAGCCGATGGGTTTAAACACGGCCATTGGATTCCAAATTCGAATTAATAAAACGAATTGTGTGTTATTATTTTGTACATGTTCTGGTGCTTGAACAACGTTATTTTAGAGTTAATTACCTAATTAAACAAGTTATTATATTGATTACCTACGTTTTTCAGATATTAAAAGTAATTACATATTTATATTTGCTATATGGCTCAGTCACCCCATACAACCATTTCCAGTCGCCGTTACGACGCGGTGTTGACACATCTTGTGTCGACACCGTCTGTTTCGGTCACAATTCCAGTCGCAGAGTCGTCGCCGTGTCGACACAGTTACCAGAAATGGGGAAGGGTCGACACATGACACAAAGTGACATAAAGTGTGGTCGCCGTGTGCACACATTGTTTCGGGTTTGCGACTACTTTATGCCAAAATCATTCGTTCATTCGTTCATTTTGTTCCTGTCAAATGGAAACTGTCAGATGGAAAAATACTTAAATAAAAATAAGTGACATTAATACGCCATCTCTAAAACGGATTACAAGACGTAATTATATATTGTTTGCATTTATATTACAATATGACTTAAATTATTATGGGGAATTAAACTGCTCGAGTGATTTGATAAACTAAGTGTAATATAATCAACGCGCCACCACATTGTTTTAGTTTAGCCGGAAATGAAATTGTTTACTTCTCAGTGCCTGTGTTCATAACTATATTATTTGAAGCATTTTTAGTACTTCGATGCGTATACTATACTTAAATAACAGAAATAACGCTTTACATACTACGAAACTTGTTAATTATGATGTATAAATATGGTTTAAGGCTGAGAAATATTGCAGTCACAAAGTAGTTGCAATGTTTCGACTTTGTGTCGACTCTGTGTTGACACATGACACGCGCTGTCAAAAGTAATAACAAAGTTACTGGATTTGCAAAATGGCTCCTTGTGTTGATTTGTTTTCAGATATTCTCAAAGTGTAAAAATGCCGTGGTCAGAGATGGGCATTAATCGATTAACTGTTTATTCGACTAATTAATGGAATAAAAAAAGTTAATTCTCAAATTTTAATCGCGATTAGTTTAGTCGACCTAACATAGATTGAAATTGAATTAATCTGAATATTAATCGAATAAATTATCGATTAAATCTCGATTGAAAGTTGACAGGGGGCCATTTTTGTACGTAAAAATAATAGAAATGTCTTGCATGCAGATGGTAGCAAAACACTTTGTCATAAAAGTCGAGATGGGTGTCGATATATAGGTTTTAGGGAGTGCCGATTTCGAAAATAATGACCATTTTGGAATCCGAAATGGCGGCCATGCACTGTGTCATAAAAGTCGTCATGTGTGTCGTTTTATACGTTTTAGGGGGCCCCAATTTTGAAAATGATGACCATTTTGGAATCCAAAATGGCGGCCATGCACTATGCCATAAAAGTCGTCATGGGTGTCGTTTTATAGGTTTTAGGGGGCGCAGATTTCGAAAATGATGACCATTTTGGATTCCAAGATGGCGGCCATGCACTATGTCATAAAAGTCGTCATGGATGTCGTTTTATAGGTTTTAGGGGGCCCCGATTTAGAAAATGATGACCATTTTGAAATCCAAAATGGCGGCCATGCACTATGTCATAAAAGTCGTCATGGGTGTCGTTTTATAGGTTTTAGGGGGCGCAGATTTCGAAAATGATGACCATTTTGGATTCCAAGATGGCGGCCATGCACTATGTCATAAAAGTCGTCATGTATGTCGTTTTATAGGTTTTAGGGGGCCCCGCTTTCGAAAATGATGACCATTTTGGAATCCAAAATGGCGGCCATGCACTATGTCATAAAAGTCGTCATGGGTGTCGTTTTATAGGTTTTGGGGGGCGCAGATTTCGAAAATGATAACATTTTCAATTTAAAAATGGCGGCAATGCACTATGTCATAAAAGTCGTCATGGATATCGTTTTATAGGTTTTAGGGGGCGCAGATTTCGAAAATGATGACTATTTTGGATTCCAAGATGGCGGCCATGCACTATGTCATAAAAGTCGTCATGGATGTCGTTTTATAGGCTTTAGGGGGCGCAGATTTCGAAAATGATAACATTTTCAATTTCAAAATGGCGGCAATGCACTATGTCATAAAAGTCATCATGGATATCGTTTTATAGGTTTTAGGGGGCGCAGATTTCGAAAATGATGATTATTTTGGATTCCACTTTTATGACAAAATACGTAGCCGCCATCTTGGATTATAAAATGATCATCGTTTTCGAATTCTGCACTCCCTAAAACCTATAAATCGACATCCGTGACGACGCAAGTTATCTTTATTTTCAGATCTAACAAATTGCTACAGAATACAAAGGACAAAAAAGAAGCGAGGAGGTAATGAAACAAGCAAAAATACAGATGATTCCTCGACGCAATTGGGTGATTCTTAAATTGTGTCCAGATTTTTTTTGTTTAAAAGTTTTTATTTTTCACATATTACTCTCACAAGTTCCGTGACATTTCGACCTTGTAATTTTTTAAGTAAATGTTTTTGTTTATCTATGAGGATCTCACTAGAATAGTATAATCAAGGTATGTTTATATTTGATGAATGAAATAGTAACGCAAAAAATATATATATTTGTGTCTTATATTCCTGCCGAAGACTTTTATTTTACCTTTTCCTTCTACACAAGTTTGGCCAAGTAATAAGAATTTAGGGCTCTCAATTTTATTTTGACTTCTACAACAGTAAAGCTATGAGGCCATGTTTGGTATCGTTTTCGTATAAATTCGCAGTACCAAATTTAGTTAAGGTATCACATTGACACCATTCCGAAGTAGAAACATATAAACTTATTAAAATACTTTCTTTTAAACTCCTCTTCACGCTTAAACTGCTGAACAGTTTTAATTTAAATTTGGTACACATATATTTTGAGTCCCGAGACAGGATATAATAAGTTATCTCAAAAATCATCCTTTAAAGGTGTGAAATGAGGTGTAGGGGGGAATTCAGAATTGACTTCTTGAAGTTAATACTGTTTAAGTTTAGGTTTGAAGTCATGTTTTTTTATCATTTTTAACTAAATCAAAGATGTAGACCATCCCAAATTTCAACGAAATCGGTTCAGCGGTTAAGCGTCAAGAAGAGTTTCAAAAAAACCGGCCAAGTGCGAGTCGGACTCGCGTATTAAGGGTTCCGTACATTAAGTCCGACTCGCGCTTGACTGCACATTTCTAATAGGTTTTCCTGTCATCTATAGGTAAAGAACTATTTTGTGTATTCAGACGGACATACATACAGACGCACGAGTGATCCTATAAGGGTTCCGTTTTTTCCTTTTGAGGTACGGAACCCTAAAAAGATTTTTTTTATTTTGTGGAATGGTGTCAATGTGATACCTTAAATGGATTCAGCACCCCAGATTTATACGAAAACGATACCAAACACGGCCTAGCACCTTCACTGATATAGATAATTATATCAAGATAAAATTGAGAGCCCTAAATAAACTTTCAAGAGCGGATATCTCAAAAACTATTCAACATATCGAAACAATTGACTGAATAAACTTGTAACAAATTAAATTAACTTTCCTTTTGTATAAGTGGCCATGTCGCTGAGATGCATAGTTTCCGAGATATAATCGAAAAACCGGAAAATGGGACCTTCAAATCCCCCTCTCTCCCCCCCGCTCAAGGGCTACGGCCGGGGACTTTTGATATGTTCACCTCCTAACTTGTCAAACCGAGTTACGGAGTCAAAAATTGTGTTCCGAGCATTTCCCTCTACAACTTTTGGAGCATTCGTTGCCTGACCTAAGTAGCTTATTGCATTTCTTTAAAAACTTTTCTGTAAAAGGTTGACGGGTGTTGGGTGTTTATAAATATGGTTTCGGTCGACTATTATCATTTGCATTGCCCATGATGACTTACTAGAATTACGAGCACACGAGACACTAATAGTAGTTTGACAAACCTTGGTTTTCAAGAGGTATTTTATATTGACATTTGCTGTCAGATTTAGTCGCAAACCGCACGCAAAGTGCACACAAATGTGTCGACACCTTGTTACGGAAAAGTGTAGACACGGCGACGACACTTTGTTTCGAAACAATTCTAGACACATTGTGTGGACTCTGTTACGACACATCTGACATTTAGTTACCACTTTGTGATTCTGCGACTGGAATGGTTATATGGGACATCACTGACGTGAAGCGGGGATTTAGAGGATTTTATATTGTCTTCTTAAATATTTTTAAGTGTCACGATTTGCCGCGTCGTTGCCGTTGTGATCAAAATCCATGATGGCGAATTATACTAATTTGCTATGAAATAACTTCTTTTTTAGTTTTGTGATCTTTCCATATATGTCACAACGTTTCATGGTTTACAATGCGTTTTGAATCGTGTTTCTTAATATCGCTTCATTGAGCTAAATGAGCGTTTTCGTTTCAACCTATCATATATAAATATCTATCCTCCCAAGGCCCAAGGTCCTACCTATAGTACTTCTTCACGTCGATGAAATTTAAACCATATTCAATTGGAACAGAGTTGCATTTCTTTTGTTTCATTAAAATTTCAAACAATTAAAACAACTCTATTCCCTGCACTATAGGTTCAAATTACAGTGGCAAATTTTGGGTCGTATGATGGTCCTTATGACAGTATTATTTTGTTGTATGTAGACATTTTTTAACAGTTTAGCACATTGCATAGCAGCTCCTGAAATAACTGTTATAGAGACCATCATTCGACGCGAGAGGTCCCTTTCTAATGTATGGCACTATCCCTTTCAGCTATTAAGGGTTGTCAAAATTCAAACCATTATCTTATCTGTGGTCGTACACGCAAAGGGACGTCAAGTTGTGTCAAGCCTAATAATTGCTCGGAACAATGCTGGGCCGAGCGGAGCCGAGTTTGCCCGAAGTCAGGAGTTTCGCAAATTCGCACCCCTGTCTACACTCATATTGTTAATAATTTAAAGAAGGCTTAAAAAGTACAGACATAAAGCAAGCACTCATAATGACCGCATAGGGACAGTCACCAGCAATAATTACTCTTCGAAGGCTGCAAAAATATGTGACATGCTTTTATGGTTCTACAAATAAGATCGTGTCAGATACTCAGATATTTTTGCGGCCTTCTTTGTGTAACATATTTGCTGGCGAGTGTACAGCGTACAGCTTCGACTCATCGTTATGAATGAAGTAAAACAAGTCTCTCAACTATCTTAATTAATAACAACAAAAAAAACTTTTAAAACGATTTATCCATTTTTATTTATGACCGCCACTCTTCAAACCGAGGTACTTTTAATTTTTTTCCAATACCGGAAGACATGACACCTCCAGATTTACCGCTCTACCCATCAATTATTATAATAGATTCTCTGTCTCGCTCGCACGCTCATTCTATTATAATTTAGTTTTAGGATGACCTCAGAATCTTTTAGTCGTATATCCTGGAAGGTGATAGGTATGAAACTATGTATGATTTGATGTATGCTGCGGAACGATTAGGGAAAAAATCTTTTAAATCATGGTCTTACTACAGATAAACCGAGTTAGTTTATTATTACAGACACTGAAAAACATAATTAACTTACCTAATTAAAAAATACATTTTAATAAATTATCCTAAAACCGATATTTTTGTTAACGACCTGTTGGCCGGTGTAGCGTGTTCGGTTCTATGTAAATAAAATATGTATGTTGTAACCATGTAGTAACGAAATATGTTCCGTGTTACTGTTATGCAAAAAAAATCTTTCGGTGCATATATATTGCTGTAAATATAACTAACTGCAGGTTTAGCATTTCGTACGAGGTTAGTCTACTCGACACAAACACATAGACATAAAATCATGTATCACTACATTATGTAGGTACATAATGTAGTGTAGTCATGATGCTAGGTAGCTGAAGCACTGTTTCACATAACTGCGTGCTTATTCTAAATCAATTTCCAAATCAATTCATCAATTTTTGTTAGTATTTAAATATTGATTCAGTAAATTTGCAATATTTGCTCAAAACCATAAAGCATAAGAGAGGTTTTATTATTTTGTGGACAAGTTTACTAGTTAGTTTAGATTGACGTTCCCGTTGTTACCTCTCATTCTAAAAGCTAATTCTGAATCCAATTTTCCACACAATCTTACAGTAGCATCATCCTCCCACTTTATAATCTATAAAAATCCCAAAAACAACACGAATCAATTAAGAACCGCATTGCCCGCACCGCCCAGGCCGGCCCAGTGTTGCCCACTAAAACCGAATTACCCGAGCAATTACTGTGTTGCCGCGTTACGGCGTAAGCCGGGGGCGCGCGTGCCCGCCCGGTCACGACCCAGCGCAAGTGTTGCAACTGTTAAAAAATCGATAATGAGCGATTGATAAATTCTAATAGAAGAATTAATTGCAAATTGATAAATGGGCGAATTTACTTTGGACCGATATTAAACTGTTTACGACATTTAAACTTCAATGGAATTTTTTGCTTATCAATACGTTTCGCTGTTATAATTTTATGTTATTTTAACTTCAGTCAGGAGTTCACTAACATTCATTCAGGAGTTCACAGCGGATAGGGATGCTACATGTAGAAATTGTAGAATTCACGTAAATCTCTACTAAAATTTTTGAACTGACCGCTATACCTACCTTGCCAATTTTCCAATAGATACAAAGAATTCTTAAGCTTTTCATGTGTTTGGCCTTTCTCTTCTTTATCTGACTACATACTTAGAAGGCAACAAATAGAGCTAATTAATGTATGACGTAACTAGGATGTATACCTTAGTTAGGTATTACATTTGTCTCATCATCTTTTTGCAAATAATATCTTATCTATTGCTGCTAGATCATTCCTATTCAAATAACGAAACGAGGATATTCCGATGTCCTGTCTGACCTCAAAATGACGGTTATAACGAGCTAATAATTGGCATTCCAGTACGGAAGCGTAATCTACTCTTAAAGACTTGTAAACAGAAATTGCACGAGCAGACAGCTGAACCAATATTAATAACTCAAACCAACTTCCTTCATTAAAATCAAATTCATTTTCTAACGTTTTCCATACGTTGGAAACAAAAGTTTTTAAGCTTCACCGCGTTAGATAACCAGTCGAAGACACCTCTATTTTTATAGCTGTAGAGTTTACTTTAATATATTTGTGTGTAAGTGTTAAGTGTGTGTTATTAAAGCTGGACATTCAATCTCGGGCATCCACCGGCATCCATCACGCGACCACGCCCCTCGAGAGTGTTTCGACAACGCTCTTGCCACGTGATTTGTGGGTGATTAAAATATTAATAATGTCTTTAAAGCGTTTAAGAATAGGGCTTGGCATGTCAAATGTGATGTAGATGCTATCACTGTTACTGTTTAAACTAGATGGTTCAAGACAATGGGTTACTTAATGTCAGTGTCAAAAAAAGCGTTCTATAAAAAATCAAACTTGCATATGTTGTGAAAGATTTTGTGACTCTTAAACGGGAAATATATTGTAGTTATAAGAAAAGTTTAACATGTTTTTACCTACCTACATGTACCTACCTATACACTTTTCTGACTACCATTCTGGTCATTACTAACAACAATGTATTAAAATGAAATGCATTTTCACATTTGTGCTTTATCAGTAATAAGTAGTACTTACACACCAAATTACCTACGTGCTGCATCTCATTTCACCTCGAATATAATAATTTATTCAGCGTTATGTTATTCTAAAATTACCCCTAATTTTGGGTAGTTACGAAGCTATAACCTGGCAACACTCAAAATGACATTAACCATAGAGCCGTAAATTTATCTGGGGTTTCCAATTTACGTAAATAATGTCAAGGATTATTTAAAATTTGTAATAACATCCCTAATGAATATTCCAAATCCAAACTACTGGCCAGTGAAAAAAAGAAAACAAATCACTGGCTGTTAAACCACCCAAATTTAAAAAGAGAACTCGAGTATGGAATGTTGAAATCAACAGGCTACCAATTTTGAATACGCATTCGCGAACTCAACTTTGAAAAGAAACACTAAAGCGTAGATGAAAGAAAGCATTTTCATTTAATAGTTTTGTTGGATTTAGTATCTTTTGAAAGTGAATCGTTTAAACGACTTCCGTTTTTTCGAAAGAATGTTAAGATTAAGCCAATTAATATTCGTATGTTTTGGATGCATAATGGAAACAAAATTTGAGTTTATGGGTCAATTTTGAAGAATTATTGAAACACATTCGTTACGCATAATTTCTAATTTCGTAGTACCTATGTAATATTGCATTCGTATGTTTTGTATTTACCAATATTCGGAATAAAGTATTGGTGTGTAACTATCGAGGAATGCAAACTGTTGTTTAGTAGATAAACAAAACTGTAACACTCCTCACACTCGTTAGCTGGTGCTTAAAGTCAGCAGACTAATTACGGAAGCGTTTATAGGACGCCGCCGACGGTCAGCCTTGGTGATTTTGATTTGATACCCCTTATGTAAGGCCCCACCAGTACATAGTGGCTAACGATGGGCCATGCCAAGCCACTGCCATGGGAGACTACGTGAACACCTATACCACGATTCCTTTGAAGTGTCATAAAAACCGACAACTTCCCGATTGCGTACTACGATAGACAACTGATTAGATGGCCAGTCGGCCGCCACGCCATTGTAAAACATTGCCCACTGTACACAATGGCGATGACTTGTCATGGACCATCCTTGACCACTGTGTACTGGGGCCTCAAATTGACCGATGCGATCAGTTTCGCAAAACATCTTGCAAATTATTATTATTACCGATTTACATAATTTACGATTACATTCATTTTGAAACATACATATGATCTTTATTTAGCCACTTTTCCCCGACTTCGCTTAAAGTTTGAAAACACATTAAATCTAATATCAATGCAGTTACAAGCTACCATTTAAAAAAAACAAATATAAAAAGTTTTCAAATGTAAGTAAAAATTAAAATAAAGTTAAAGTTTGTAATACAACTTTTATTACCTATTTTTTTAACCGATTGTCTGAGCATGCGTGATCCTGATGATCACAAAAACGGACTTACCCAGCAATTACTGTACCTTTATGCTGTTATTAGGTGCTTGTACATTAAAGGGTGTACATTAAATAGGGGTCACATATGACCTTATTGTACAAAGAGACTAATTATGGTTCACATTAGACATGCTGGCTAAAAATAAACCATGATGGCTCACCTTCTAACACTACCTACGGATAGACTCTACATTGTCATTCAGCCACTTTATTATGCACCGGATGCACCCATTGAACGCCATGCTGTCAAAACTCGGAATTTTTATTTCATCAATTTGAAATATGAATGTAATGATACTTATATACGGTTCAGGTCTGCTTACTTCACGTTTTTTTCTAATACTACGGTATAGATATGACCGGCATAAATGGCGTACTCGAAGAGAGGCCTATGCGCAGCAGTGGGCGATAAAAGGCTGATATGATGATGATGATGATAGATATGCAACTTGAAAAAAGTTTCTAAAAAATGCAAAGCTTCTATTACAAAATTTCGCTATTTCGGAAACTTTCTGTACCCACGTACGTGTACAACAACGGGGCAAAAACTTACGACGTTTTTCAAATTGTAACTTTTCTTCTCTTTATGCTTCATTTCACGCAGTTTATAACAAAGAACTATTTACCAAAACGACAGTCCTTGACTGAATACAAACACCGTACGTATTGTTGTTGGAATTTTACGGATAATTGTTATATTACGCTTTCTTTTCACATTCTAAAATGATTTATCGCTCAGTAAGTGCTGTTAACTCGAGCTCTACAATGAAGCATAAAATCTCGCCGTCAGTGCACCAAAATCGACTTAAAGAAAAAAAACTATTACCACTCAAAACCCTACCTTAAGTGGTGTAAGTTAAGGTTTAAAATTGGTTAGCGCGAGTATTTTTTTTTCTGTAAGTTGGTCAATAAAAAAGTTGTACGTGAGCGTAGCCGCGGGCTTGGCACGAGCCCGCGCTCCACGCCTAGGATCATTTTGAATCTGTGGACGTCAGGTCAGACGCGAAAAGTTCACTTTGAATATCTGGATGATTCATTACAATTTTTTATGGTCTATGGTCTTTTTGGTGTTAATAAAAGTTTGAAATTTAAATGGGTTCAGGTAAAGTTATAATAGCAAATGACTTTGTTTCTGATAAGTATGATACGAGACGATGAACATTTAGCAAAAAAGAAATAAGGCTTTGTAAATAACAATGATTTGATATGGTAACAATCTTGATGGCCTAGCCAAAACGCTACCTCTCTGAAACAATTGGTAACCATTTGGTAACCTATCCTATTGCAATGCTACGTACCTACAATACCTACCTAGTACTAAGTACAGTACTAAGTATAAGTCCTACCGCGAAGAATGGATTGTTTTAGACATATATATTTAAGATTAGTTTTATGTCATAATATAATTTTTAAAGCTATACTTAAATAAAACTTAATTAAATCCAAGAACCCTAAATAAATCTAAAATTGAACACACAATATAAATCTACTAAAAGAGCCCTCCCCGCGCAACCCCCGGCGCAAAGGTGCCCATCATGCACACTCGTTGCGTTACCGCGTTGCGATGGACTGCCTTGACTGCCTTATCTTAAAATACATACCTAAACTTTAATATTTTTCTTTTTCGCAATTTTAAAGCGGTTATCGTTACACAGGCGCCATGTCAGAAACCGCCATCAGTATGATATCCGCCTAAGGCCACATATGTATAGTATACTTACCTATAATAAATTCCCGAGGTATTCAAGCAATGTTAATCTGTTCAAAGCAATCAGGTACTATATTGTCTGATTGGCAATCATTGGCGAATTATCTTGTCGAGGCGAACGTCTATAAATCAATATTATTAGATTATTTAACTTTCGTGAACGTTGAGAGAGGTTTCGTAACAGACATTCAATTTGAACTATAGTTCGTTTTTTTTAGCATTAGAAATAAGGTAAACAATCTGGAAGTGTCTTTTAATTGAAAAACACAATTTAAAAATAAGTTACGGCAAATATGTAACAATTATGAATCTAATACGATCATTTATATTCTTCTGCTTTCATAAAAGTAATAGTTTTTGATTTTTAAAAAGCGTTTTTCAATTAAAAGACATGTCAAAATCGCTTACCTTCTTTCAAGTTCTTTCTAATGTTAAAAAAAACGAACTATAGTAAACTCAATATACTATAGAGAGTATAGAGCAATGAAATGAGTGAAATTGACATTATTAGATATAGCCATACAATGTAATCCGTTTTAACACTTAATTTGATTGATTTCCCAACCTACCTATGTGACAAGAACAATAGTTATTTGTTTTACAAGGGGGCAAAGTTGTTGTTTTACCGCTCGTGCTAATATTGATACCCGAGCAAGCGAAAGATTCCAAAACTCGCTACGCTCGTGGTTCGAAAAATGGAATCTTGAGCGTTGCGAGGGTTTCAAAGCACGAGGGTTAAACAAAACACAAAATTTTTCACCACACCAACCCGAAGCAAATATTAAATGTAAAATATCAAACAAAATGAACCCAAATCAAATCCAAATGAGTGTTATTAAAAATGGATGCTGATACGCAATAATGCGTCAATTTATTTTTTCAATAAGATGTCAACTCAAAATATTGACGCTTAAAGTTGACGATTTTATTGCAAAATGGATGTGGGATGACTCATTATTGCTAAACACCATCCAAATATTTATCATCCAAAATCATCATTTAAAAGTCAATTCTACCAGCAAACATGAGAAAACAACTCAAAATTTGCATTTTATTACTTTGCCTCACATGTGAATAAAATGTAACTTTGCTATCAGTTTTTGAAGTGCAAAGTAAGCCTTTCCGAGCTGGTGTGGTGAAAAATAAATTTCCATTATATATATTTTTTGGGTGCATTACATTTGTTATAATTACTTTTCATATATTATAGTTTGATATATCGTTATTTTGAATAACGTAATAAATGGCATACTACCGTAATACCTAATTAACGGTATACATAATGTTATTATTGGTATAAAGGTCATAAGGTATATTTACACTTCGTCTAATATACATTGCCATAATTATTACATACTCTAAAGCATATTATTTGTTATAACAAGTGATATCACATAATTATTTATGTGGCATAATAGTTGCATGACATAAATGGGTTAGGTTAGGTTGGAACTGCGACTCCGCATAAACGAATAACTACCTAACAAAAGGAGGGTTAGGTTAGGTTAGAACTTTGCCCCTCCGTAGAATAAAATACTCTACGAAAAAAAGTGGTTTAGGTTAGGTTTGAACTGCGGCCCCAAGAACGAAAACCGTGAAAAAATTGGTTAGGTTAGGTTAGAACTGCGACCTCCCTAGAATAAAATAGCTAGCAAAAGCAGTAGGTCTGCGTACTAGTTATAAAAAGTATGTAAAACTTTACGTTATCAGTTATCAGTAAATGAAATATGACAAAAAATGTTATACAATATATGTATTTATACTTGATAAACTTGTATGAAGTATTACGTTATACAAAAATATAATATAACAGATGTAATTATAAAATACGTATATATACTATTTGAAAATTATATTACATTAGGCATTATATCAATGGCAGTTTAGATGAAATCACAATATAACAAAGACAACGTATAATAAAAATTACATTATAACATACAATAATATATCAAGTGGCGTTATAACAAATGTATGATAGATTTTTTATAATTATATTAAGCATCACACACCCATATTTTTTATATTTTCCTGTGCCATAAATTTGTATTTTGTGTTTTGTACAATAAAGAGTTTATACATACATATTAATACAGTAATTTTATACATTTAGCGTTTGCGCTAATTCCGGTAGATTCAATTTTCTCGATTCGATCGATTCGAGTTCATGATGTTGGCCCAATGAATAATCCAAGTTTGTGACCTCGAGCGCCGAATCATAAATAAGTCTGCTAAAAATCAGAACTACCGGATTTTACGCAAAAGAGCCCGGTTACATAATTCGACAAAGTTACTGGATTAATCTGCTAGGTCTTGAGAACAGTTATGGTGTTCAAATCACTCATTAGATGGCGTTGTACGCTCGCAGTAGCAAAGCTACATCTCGCTGTTAAGATTTTTCCTGTGATCATAGGCCTTCAAGAATTTTTCGAAATCTGTATTGGTTAACGGTTAAGTATGATGAATTTTTGTAAGCGTCCTAGATAATGATATCAGGGATGTTGCTTTAAGTGCTTAATTTAGTTACATAATTATAACAAATATTAAACTTTTTTATTCGTAGTTTTACATGGTTTTACCATGGTCTAATAAAACATGGTCTTTCATTCCCAAAGTGACACGCGATTACGTCACAATAACATTGCCACTTTATTTCAACATAACATGTTACATGGGTACATTATACCTATGGTTAATAAGTTAAAATATTTCTTTATAATTTTATAATTTTCATTTATATGTATTTTAGCTTAAATTTTACAATAACACGTCATTTTTAATTACTCGTTAGCAATATCTTCCGATTCACGAAAGAAATTTCAGACTTTCGGGTAATTCTGTTTATACTACTGGCAACACAGGATAGCGCTGTGGACATTTGACAATTCGGATCTAGATAACTTCATGCCCTGACCGTCATCCTTGTCGAACGCGTGTTAATTGTTATTTCCTTCTCGCTCAGTGTCAGCAGTCGCAGTGTTTTCCAAACTTTTAATTTCACGTCGTAAGCTTGGTAATTAATGTGTAACTGTGAATTAGTTTTTTAAACGTTTGTCTTGTATAGATAAATAAAGTTTAATTTAATACATTAGATTTGTTTTATTTTACTATGTTTCTACATGAATAACTTAAAATTAATGCCGTTAAAATAATTTTCACCGTTGGTTAAAATTCTCCCACATTTCAAAGTTTGAGAACCTGTAAACAGCATGATGACGTAGGCGCGTGTCAGTTAGGTCATACGAGAATCTCGGAATGGAGTACCAGGCGGAGTATATTATTATACCATGGGTTTTACAAGTAATTGTATAAATGATGTAAATCGACCTAGTACTTGGCTTGGCGAAGGTTAGTGTTATGGGTATAAAACGACGAGATAAAACATATTTAACTAATTGATGGTTGTAAAGTTTTATGAATAAAGGTCAATCAAGGGTATCTCTTTGAATTATATTAAAAATATCTCAATTTATGATGTTTTATTTATTTACAATGATCACTAAGTAAGTGTTTTGTTTTGTTCTAGGTAAGCTGTGAGAAGAAACCACAAGTAGACTGCTAGAATAATATCAAAATGACTTTCCGTTGTGTTCCTACATTCCAAGCTGTGTCCAATGACAGTAGCGCCACCTGGGTAAGAATTGTGTAACAACTTTAGTATAGTTTCACTACTCGCCGATAGATGACCAAAGTCCTAAAATACTGTTAGTTAAATCTTGTTTTTAGTTCGTGTTGCATATAATTTAATTAGCATATATAAATAAATAAGAGCTGATATATTTACAAGATATTCAAAACAATATTAGTTTTTGCTTACAAAAGCACAAGCATTCCTTCTGTTTTTATTTTTCAATTTGATAACAACGCCATCTAGCCGTATCTGACTAAAAGCTTTCTGCTGTGTGAGTAGCCTATGTTATCAGCGCTCTCGGAATTACGCTACTCAGCGGTAGATGGCAGTAATCATTACAATTTTTTATAGTTTGTTTAGTAGAATAAAGATGGCGCAACATGTTCTTTAATGTCACTATTTTAATTAAAATTTTAAAAACTGTGATATATCTTATAATCTATATTATTTAATTTGTTTTGATAATGTAGTATAACTAAATAATCTAGTTGTATTAAGCACAGAGTCCTCTTACTCCCACACATACTTAGCTGTTTTCTTTCCAATGAACTATTGACTCTTGGAGTACCAACTTGACATGTCAACAACTCGCCAAAGACTTTTGACCCGAAAGTTCGGTTCGGTACAAACTTATCCCTTCCTGTGCCCAAACGTTAGCACAGAATAAGTAATAGTACTACCGTACAGAAAGGAAACTTCCCACAAAACCGAAGTTTGACAGCGGTTCGGTGTCGAATCATGCCGTCCCTTTCTAATATATGGCACTATCCCTTTCGTCTATTTAGGGTTGTCAAAATTCAAGCCATTATCTTTCTGTGGTCGTGCACGCAAAGGGACGTCAAAGTGTGTCAACCCTTATAACTGCTCGGAGCAATGCTGAGCCGAACGGAGCCGAGTTTGCCCGAAGTTAGAAGTTTCGTACCTCTGACGTATGCTAATTTAAAGCAATTATAGCATTCTAGTCTCACTAACTCACTTTCATTGAACTTTATAATCTTTTGCAGTTGTACCTATTGTTGTAAGTACAGTTGAACCCGCTTGTAATAAGTATGACATTGAAGAAAAGTAATAAATGTGTCATTCAAAGCAAAGGTAATCATCTCTCTATTTTTGTTACGTTTTTCAATTTAATCCCCAATTCCTTTGAGAAAGATGGGTTTTGTATTGGTTCCCTTACATTCCACGACTCTTCTCTTTCCGCACAGACTCTACCAAAGATATGTGTAACTGTAAAGTTCCTGCCTAGAGTCTAACAAAAAAGAGTAGAAATTAAAAAGTGGCAATAGGGTATTATACTGTATTTCAAATAAATTATTTAACACCATGCATGAAATAAAATAAAGCACCAGATAATTATTAGAAAAACACAGATAGGAATTATTTTTAAACACAAGTTCTATTTAATAAATCAGATAGAAATATAAAAAGTAGGTGAGTTGACCGTGACGTCACGATGTAATGTTTCATATAAATTCCATATTAGCAAATTTTGACAGTTCAAAAAAAGTAACTGATTTAAACTTTCACGATTATTAAACATTATCAAACTACACAACAGGACTTAATCGCGTATTTAAGTTTTAAGATTTACCTCTGACGTTTCGAGGACGGCGTTGTCCCCGTGGTCTCGGAGAAGACCCGTGGACGCGATTAAGTCCCGTTGTGTAGTTTGATAATGTAGTAGCTGATTTGACTAGTAGGAAAATACCCTATACTGTAGTGTCGTCCATTTCACATCAATCTATATAAGAAAACGGGAAATTCAAAAATGGCGACACCACAAGGGGCCGATTTTTGAATATCTGCCGCTTGATTTCGTGATTTTCCCTTCAATATATCTCCACTACTAGGCATTTAATTTCTACTAATAGAATTGAAACGAGTGGTCAATGCCACTAGATTCCCAATATCTATTGCTCGTATTTCAAAATTATCAATTCGCCGTTTTCCACAGACTTTCGAGTGACGAAATCGAGCGATCGAAATTCAAAAACAAAACCGCCCTCTGTATTGCCACTTTTTAATTTCTACTCTTTTTTGTCAGACTATACGTTACATTTTTTTACTTATTATAGTAGATAATACTTATTTCTTCGCTTTTTAGGGTTCCGTACCCAAAGGGTAAAACGGGACCCTATTACTAAGACTTCGCTGTCCGTCCGTCCGTCCGTCCGTCCGTCCGTCCGTCCGTCCGTCCGTCCGTCCGTCCGTCCGTCTGTCACCAGGCTGTATCTCACGAACCGTGATAGCTAGACAGTTGAAATTTTCACAGATGATGTATTTCTGTTGCCGCTATAACAACAAATACTAAAAACAGAATAAAATAAAGATTTAAATGGGGCTCCCATACAACAAACGTGATTTTTGACCAAAGTTAAGCAACGTCGGGAGTGGTCAGTATTTGGATGGGTGACCGTTTTTTTTTTGCTTTTTTTTTTGTTTTTTTTTTGTTTTTTTTTTGCATTATGGTACGGAACCCTTCGTGCGCGAGTCCGACTCGCACTTGCCCGGTTTTTTTATAGTTTTTATTCACATAGCGGGATAATGGACCCATCAGTTATACTAAAACTGCCCAAACGCAATTTTGGCATCAATCAAAAGCTTCGTCACTTTCCTTAACTCGAGCTCATTAAAAAAGTTCAATTCAATCCCATACACACACACACTTACACACACACACACACACACACACATGCACTATAAACTGGATATGAAAGAAACAATATTATAGATTCGCCGCTGTACGAGGAAGCTTTTGGCTGTAGTATATGTAGAGACGTCAGATGCGGCATGAAAGCTGTATCTTTTTTCTTAATTTCGAGTGAAAGTAGGTACACAACAGCAAAGGTACTTGTGTTTCTTTTTCAGGTGACATAGATGCATATTTTACATAGATAATTTATATGCATTATTTTAGTTTAGTTGATGTGGCATAGACTCAAACTTGTCATAGGTTAGGTAGGTAATTGAACACCATGCTAAATGCTGTTTTTTTTCAAATCTCATGAAAAATATTTAGCTAAAACTTGCATTTCATACTGTTTCAAATGTGTCGACCATCTTCATAGTACCTACTACCTACATCTATAAACTTAATTGTTAGAATTTAAAATGTTACGTACCTAAGTCACAAGTTCTAATTGTACAAAAATAAAAACAAGATTTATTTAAAATAATTAACTGTTTTTTCACAGTACGTTATACAACTCAGGCCGACTTATCGTTCGCATCCATCTCAGCCAGTCAATCGTGCCACTTTTCCGTTTCATCTCACATCTCGTCTTGTACTCGCAGCACCTTTGCCACGGCATGTGATAGCCGCGAGCGCCCGCCGGCGGCCGCGTTCGAGATTCAAAAAATAAAAACGCGCGGGAAAATAATGTTTAAAAAATAAAATCAGCTGATCGTTAGTCGGCCATATTTGTGTGATGTTATTGTAATTTTTTTGCGTTTTGATTTTGCATTTAGAAAATAGTTGTAAATTTTTGTTTTATGTAATTTGTTGATTACCTATTATAATTTTAGTGAGTGTTAAACTTCTTTTTATCGGGTTTGAGAACGAATCAAATTATATTACGGTTTGAAAATCAATCAAAGCTCCTAATCACATATTGAACGTGAGATGCACCGTAGACCAATAACGGGGCAAGGTAAACAATATTATTCATTGTTAAAACGAAACGCAACTAGGCGAAAGAGTGAGATGGGAAACAAATCATCGATCTAAAGAAAATAGAATTCTCATACGAAAGGTAATGGCGGAACAATAATCGTGTAAAAGTTCACGATAGTTGCCCAACGTGCGGTAACAATGCAACGCGCCCAGATAAGTAGACCTCACACTAATCGATTTTGAAGGTACTATAGTCCCGCACCCAGAGGTCAGGGTGAACTGGACCTTAAAAGCGGTCATCTCGGATAATGATCTGCAGATGACTTATATCGCGCTAAACCGACAATGGCGGCTTAAACCCAACAATATGACCAATTAGTTCGCCAAGATGACCAAAACCGACGAAGCTACGATGACTGGCGGATTAGACGACGACATTCTAAACGACAAAAGAAAAAGATACGATTTAGACAAAATGTCTGATAAATTTACCAACAATAACACCATCAAATTAGATACAAACTTAAAAAGAAAAGCTAACGAAGACTTTATAGATAAAATAACAACTGATATAAATATAGAATTAGACAAAGATAAGACTATTAGACTGGAGCTGCGGCAGCCTGAAACTGAGTTTAAGAATAATTTAGAAAAGGAAGTTAATGGAGGTTTGCTTACTGATGACTATGCGGTGCAGGACGAGAATAAAACTATAGGAGATATCGTTAGCAATGAAGATGGATACATACAGAATGGCCAAGATGATGTAAGTACTTAATATAAATAATAAAACCTGTAATATCAGATTCAACTTCTTAATCTGTTGTGGATACAAGTTGGTTACGCTTATTAAGAACAGATTAAGAACATGCTTATTACGTGGAAATCTATGTTGCAAAACGAAAATAGATTACTAGGATATGTTTCAAGCTAAATCTTTATACTCGTAAATCAAAGCTTGAAAAGGAGGGTTTAGTTTTTTTGTAGGTAATACCTAAGATCACATCCAACCCAACTCCCAATGGACGCTTGTGACATTGCTGTCTCGCTAAAACTTGCAATATTCATTAATACCTACCTACATATTGTACACTTCAAGTGTTTAAAACTTTTAAACACCAAAATTTTACATTCCCTCGGTGACATAGTAGACAACTTTTTTTAAATTTGCAATATCTCCATCTATTTAAAGTCAATCATCTGCGTTACCAATCACATTTGTGACAAGTTTTTTTTCTTATAGAGATTTTAATCATACATTTACGACAAAAAAGAAATTATCTAATCTTTTACCCGACATGGACATAACTGTTTCCAAACAGATTCGCCGAGATAAAACGGTCGAAACTTTTTGCAATAAAGTCAAACGCGGAAATAATTGCACTCACTATCAAATATAAAGTAGGATGCAAAGACATTATGTAGCTTTTTGCTAGTTAATGTGATAGTAAAGCCTAGACCAAAAAAAACGACGTCAAAGGAGATCGTCGATTTTCTTAGGCGTTTGGGCCCACTCGCAAATTGAACGTATACATGTAATATATATAGGAAATTAATCGTTATAATTGCTAGATCATGATGATAAAAACAGAATCACGAAATATAACGGGAATTTTGAGAAATACTGCAATAAAATTGAACATGACAAGAAAAACTTTTATATACAAAAGCATATACTACTCACACTATTTTGTAAAAGTGTTTTGACTTTTTAAAAGAAAATAGACAAAGTCTGACATGTAAATGAAACTGAAATCGTATCCGCTTTCAATAAAAAGTTATATTTTGATCTTATTCGGAAGTTCAATGTTACTTCTACGGAGAGTGAACAGATTCATTTTAAATCTTCTTTCAATGAAGTAAGGTTTATTTAAGGTTTAAGGTTGGCGTTACTTGAAAATATTTGACAGATTGTTAAAAATGGTTGCGTTTAGTTAAATAAAAGTAGCATGATATCGTCGTATTCTGAATTCGTTTAAATCTCCAAACTATGTAACTAAATAAAAAGTCAAGTTACTATATTTCTTAACTACTTATATTAGGCATTTTAAAAGTCGATTTAGAATTTAAAAGTAGGTATATATTAAATAAATAATGAATGACACTAATAATATTTGAAAGGTATCGAAACGCACTTATGTCAACTATGACTTATGGCTACCCACCTTATAGTTTAATGCAATGAGATTTTATAACTGCTTAGTGAAAAAACCTCACGGTTTGTGTGAATTTGAGCGTTAAGTATGTCAATGCTAATAAAGATGTTGACGACGGCAAGGCTTTTGTTAATATATAATACATTGATTTACGGAAATGAATAATATAATGTTTTTTAATTATATATTTCTATTTCCCGTTTCATTTTTACCCAATATTATATATTTTTCAGTAATAAAATGCGTATATAATTACTGTAATAGTCTGTACCATATACCTACGTGATAGATAACTCTGGGCCCAAAATCGACGATCTCCTTTCTTTAATTTTTACAAGCTTTTATTTAACTTGCAATGTACCTATGTATGTATGTAAACTATGTAACTATGTTTGTACGGGTCAAATCTTGCAAGTTAAATTTGACTCACTTCCCGGTTTCCGATGAAGCTGAAAATTTGCATGCATATGTAAGTTGGGTGACAATGCAATATGATGGTACCGTCGAGATGATCTGACGATGGAGACAGGAGCTGGCCATATATACTCTGTAATAAAACAACGCAACCTAATTGTGTTTGAGGTTTTTAGAATATTCTCGATGAGTAGGTATTAGTTGTCTATGTAAAGAAAAGTACAGTCAGCGATAGAAGCTTGTACCAAAAATGAATTTTTTGCCAAAAGTTCATTAAAGAGTAGGTACGTAACAAATTATATTTGGGAGTATCATTTATTCAGTCTGTTGTACAAAATCTCAAAACCTTACACGAGCAACGTAAAAACACGAGGAGTGCGACCGGCGCTCAAAGGTTACAATTTGTGGGTCGGTCGCTGACGCATGGTGCATACAGTGCCTGCACATGCGCGAAAGGGTGCACATAACGGTTTCAAAAGCTATTGAAAAGGTTATATTAAAGATCAATATCTGGGAGAGGTCTCCCAAAACTTTGCTCCGAAAACATAAAAAAACTCAAAAAGAATGGCGGTTTAAATGTATTGTTGGAAATAATATGACTTTATAAATATCTGGGAGACCGAGCTTTGCTCTGCTCGGAAAACATATAAAAACTCAAAAATGTGCGTTTTCCCAGAGATAAGACCTAGCTAGATCGATGTATCGCCCCGAAAACCCCCATATAGCAAATTTAATCGAAATCGTTAGAGCCTTTTCTGAGATCCCTGAAATATATATATAAATAAATATACAAGAATTGCTCGTTTAAAGGTATTAGATAGATGGATAAGATATAACCTAGGTATGGACAATTTTCAAACTCAATCAATCTGCCGAAGACCGTCTAAAAGGGAAGGCCGTCTACAATAAGGTATTTCGTTGCTTTTTCTTTAAGCTGTCAATTTATCTCATACCTTTAAATTCTTGTATATTTATATATTTCGGGGATCTCGAAAACGACTCTAACGATTTCGACGAAATTTGCTATTCGGGAGTTTTCGGAGGCGAAAAATCGATCTAGGTCTTATATCTGGGAAAACGCACATTTTTGAGTTTTTATATGTTTTCCGAGCAGAGCAAAGCTCGGTCTCCCAGATATTTATAAAGTCATATTATTTCCAACAATACATTTAAACCGCCATTAATATCTTCAGCCAGAACCCTCAGTCAAGAACTGCACTCTTACTTTTAGCACCTGCGCCGCGTCCGATTTGCTGTGCCCTTTGCCCTATGCCGGTAACCGCCGAATTCACATTAAAATGTCGGCTCGGAACACCGTGGATGTAATTAAGGAAATGACAATTTATCAACCGCGAGTCGCGTACTGACATGCGGCGGTGATAGTAAACATGGTGCTTTTAAAATTTCTCGATTCGTCGGTATCTTTGTTATTTTATGGATATAACTTCGCAACTGGTCCCATAGTGAAGTCAGGAATTAAGGATCTGATATTTAAACTGTGTGCCTCATAAGAAGGCTCAAAGTCACCCAAAGGGCAATAGAGAGGGCTATGCTGGGAGTCTCTCTGCGTGATCGCATCAGAAATGAGGCCATCCGCAGCAGAACCAAAGTAACCGATGTATTAGCCCTCCGAATCGCTAAACTTAAGTGGCAGTGGGCGGGGCACATTGCCCGTATAACCGATGGCCATTGGGGCGGAAAGGTTCTCGAGTGGCGACCACGTACCGGAAGGCGCAGCGTAGGTAGACCCCTCACAAGGTGGACTGATGACCTGGTAAAGGTCGCGGGAGTCAGCTTGATGCGGGTGGCGTAAGGCCGGTCATTAAATTGTGGCAGTCTTTGGGGGAGGCCTATGTCCAGCAGGCGGCTTAGCACGGTCGCGTTTCTATCCCTTGTCACCATACCTGTCACGTTCTAACAAGTATGTAAGTGCGAAAGGGACGCGCATAGTGATAGTCGATAAAAATGGAACCGTGCTGAGCCCGCAGGAGACGTCCTCTGGCTGATATAATGATGATTTTTAAAGGTACTTACACATAGATGTGTAGGTATAGTCTGTGCCGAAAGAGAAGAGTCGTGAATTGTATGGGAACAGACTCTATGTTTTTAGTAGGTAGGTAACGTGAATTTGCCCTCGGAACTGAAAAATATTTTATATTTTATTTTCTAAACTTAATATAACAAGTAGTTTTCCCATATGAAATTCGTGGTATGTTGATGTAAAGAAATAAAGACATCAAAATAGAAAAATTGGGAATGGGACATTTTTCGAAAAAGTTTTTCCCAAAATTTTACGCAGAAAGCTCAAACTGCATTGATATAGGTATTAACTTTCATACGAGTACAGTGGCGGATCTTGGATTTTGGTTTTGGAAGGGCTCGGGGGAGCTTTGCCCCTTTGCCCTTTTCCCTAATTTAATATTTTATTAAAATATTTCATAAAGGGTCTCCAGTGTTTTTTTGGGACTTGAGCACTTTAGTCAAAACCCGCTAGTTAATGCTGTTTTCATACCAGAAATTTTTGAAAATAGTTATCACAACTCGCTGCCAAAGCAACAACCAGGTCACCCCAGATATGTCAACAAAAATTTTATATTCACACTTACTTTTATTACATAAGCATACTTAAATATTTGTTCAATAAACCCGATAAACGCGCGAAATAAGATCGTGAGATACACCGAATATAACCCAAGCGCTTTATTACGCAATTACACCCATTTACACCCATAAATAAGCATGTTTATAATGCCACGGGTGCTTATCTCGAACAGCTTTATTTGCTGTCATTTGTCAAACACTTAAGAGGATAGTATAGTGGATCACCGAACTTTTAGGTTTTTAACCATCTCAAATTCTACGTTAGGGGTTGTGCACAAATCACGCGAGGTGTTTTTGGCTACTTTTTGAGGTGAATACACGTGAGATTTCCTTATACTCCCCCTCCCCCAACGTGATCTGTCGTGATTTTTTCGTGACCCCCACCCCCCCTCTCGAACCTCGCGTGATTTGTGCACAAGCCCTTAGTAAATCAGATATACTATCCATGAGTCTCAAACTGTCATTTAAGGATATAATAAGTTTTTGGCACAAATTTCATTTTTGGTACAAGCTTTTATTGCTGACTGATGTAGGTGCCTACTTTTCTTTCCACGGGCAACTTATACTCATCGAGACAATTCTAAAAACCTCTAACACAATTAGCTTGCGTTGTTTTTTCACAGAGTTCCTAATGGCCACCTCCTGTCTCCATCATCAGATCAGCTCGATGGTCCCATAATATTGCATTGTCATCCGACTTACATATGTATATCGTCGCTGTGCGTGCAAAAGTCGCCATGTGTTTTTAACCTACTTTACAGGAGACACAAAAAACTGTTTATTTCGATAATTATTGAACATATACAAATCAATATTTTTATGACAAAAGTATTTGCACTTTTACATATATTACGGAATTATCTGAAATGATAGTTTAGTTTCAAAAGCGTGAAAAAATTTTTTTTCAAAAATATGTTACATAGCGATTTTTGTTTGAGTCGTAAAAACCTCTAAGTGTCTTAACCCGTACAAGGCCAGATTTAATTATTAAGGACCTTATACAATTTGTGTGCTTTATCGTTACATGGTTATTTAATAAAATGACGTGGGTGTTCAATAAAACAGAAAAAAAATATTTAAGACGATATAATGGAAATTTTATCATGAATGAATAGTTTACGTATTTTTTTTTATTATAACTAGATATTACTACATATTAATATTTCCTTGCTTGTAAATTGAAATTTTGTTGTCTTCTAATATTTCTTTAAACTTCTTTCTCCCAACAGCATACGAATAAAGGATTCAAACGACTCTTCTACATATATTCTGGTACTATTTATTATCTGGTACTAGTTATTTATAATTTTCATTTGAAAAGACATGAATAATATAATAATGTATTGGTCTGATGTTTACTACTTTTTTTTCATTTATTATCTATAAATTTACAATATTAAACACGACGCGATATTGCCTAACTGAGTTTTAGCCGAGTTGAAAATAAACAATTGTCTTTAAGATAGCGACCTTGCCTGTGAAGCCGATGGACCTGGGTTCGAATCCCAGTAAGGGTATTTATTTGTGTGTGATGACACAGATATTTTGTTCCTGAGTCATGGCTTGGTCATGGTTGTTTTCTAATATGTATTTAAGTATTTATATATTATATATATCGTTGTCTGAGTACCAACAACACAAGCCTTCTTGAGCTTACTGTTGGACTTAGTCAATCTGTGTAAGAATGTCCTATAATAGAATATAAAAAAAATGTCTTTAAGTAATGCATAAACGCACTACATGTTCATGTTATAAAGTACATTGCGCTAACTTTATAATTTTTTTTATTAGATATAAATCACAATTACATAATATTTTGATCCAAAAGCATCGTTAAACCAGAATGGTTTGTCTCGATACTCCATTCCGCAGTACTTAAATCATGAAATATACAATAGGCAATACATATTTCTATCTTTTATGTAATTTTCCATTCACTTATTACCTTTAAAACTGCCAACAACTTGTAACGAAAACTCACAAAACTCAATTATTTGTACACACACGTAATTTATTTTGCTTGATGACTTTTTAGTGCCAAATCAATCATGATACACTTTAAAATGAACATGTTAACGTGTTTAGTATACAACTTGAGGGTAAGTAAAAGTACTTACCTATAACGTAATTACGGTAGACTGGATACTGGATTGTTATAAGAAAATTCCGCCATGTGTCGTAAAACGCACGGCCTAGAAACATAGCCTCGACTCCAACCAGTACAAAAATTATCGCTATGTGTGAAAAACTACATATCGGGCGCAAGCGCATCTAATCATTTTTCAATAAACTTGTAGAAAATATCGCTATGTGTCAAGAATGACATAGCGAGCGCACGTCTGTAATTGCTGTTCAAATAAGCTAATGTAGTTATGTGATTTATTCCAGTTAGCGATTATAGGAAGAGCATTCATTGTATAGGCATCACATACCTACATTTGTTAAATCCTTAAATATTGGAATAAGCTCAACGCTGTTTTTGGAGCATATGCGTATGGAAATAAGGTTCAAAATGGCATCAAAACCTAAAAATCGTCAAAAATCACATAGCGACTTTTGTAGGCACAGCGACGATATGCAAATTTTCAGCTACATCGGAAACCGGGAGATGGGTCAAATTTAACTTGCAAGATTTGATTACAGACAACGGGACAGGTGAAACTAAAGAAAAGCTTGTAGAAATAAAAGCTTAGCGAATGTTTTACCTTTTCAGGGTGCTTAGCCAAGATGCCAATCGTTTATGCTCCGTGGCGAACGAAACGATGATGTCTCTATCGCACTAATATGGAAGAGTGATAGAGACACAAAGCATTTCGTTATCGTAGCGCAAACGATTGTCCTGGTCCCGAAAGAACATAATTACAAAATATGAACATAATTTTAAAACTCCCTAAAACAACGTTGGAATTGGTTTTGGGCTATGTGTTAGGTACCTTAACGCCACTTGCACCATCCCACTAACCCGGGGTTAACCGGTTAAATCTGGAGTTACCATGGTTATCAGTACAATTTGACACTAGGTTAACGGTTTAACCGCTTAATCCCGGGTTGGTGGGATGGTGCAAGTAGTACCTATACATACTTAACTTTTTAGCTATATACTTCTAGAAGTATAGCTAAAAACATTGTATAACATGACGATGACAACTTCTAGAACTTGTCATCATCAATCTCGCAATAAAATGATTGGCGAGCGTAGCTTTTTATACATTTTATTGATACGCGTATGTGTGTGTCCGTAAGGTCAATGAACTGTCGTAAATATGTCATGTCAGTCGTCAGGTGAGCTGTTTTTGTGTCACTCTGAGTGTGAAGGCACTTTGCGTTAAATCGAAGTCTGATATAAAGTTTCGATATTTTTTTTCTCACAGTCCCGAATTGACAGTCATATTTGTATAACATTATTTTTTATTGGGTTCCGTACCCAAAGGGTAAAAACGGGACCCTATTACTATTACCAAAGAGAATAGATAGTATAGAGGGCTATTGCCATAGTAAATTTTGTAGTTACGGTACATTTACTGCCATCTATCGACACACGATTAAAACTTAAAATAAAATTGAAAATGTATAAATTAATCAAAATGTGTTTACGGATAAATGATTTCTAATTTTTATTGTCCATACTGACCCATGTTCTTTCACTGATATGTGTTAAAATTGTTAAATATCAAACGGTGGTGTCGTCAACGCCATCTAGCCGAGAATAGGCCAAAGGTATGGCGCCATCTATTCGAGAATGACTTTTTCTTGATTTCCGAGGCACGTTTTTTTCCTAGACTTTATTTATCTTATACGGAGTTAAGTACATATATCTTTGCTATTACTTATACGTCATGTCGGAGAATTTTGACGTTTAAAATAACACATTTGAAAAAGTAGTCGATGGGTCAAAAATATCACTGTGTTATGTCTTTCCTGTAGACATACACAAGAGTTAAGGGCTATAAAGGTTAATTTTCTTATTTAAACCCTAATCCACGTGAAAAGGTCCTCCTTTTATTTACAGAACTATGATAAAATCATTGCTTACATGCCCACAAGCTGTTAACTATTGCCCACAGGAGAGAAAACTAGTGTGTTCGCGCGAACTGTACATTTTTCTCTCCTGTGGGCAATAGTTAACAGCTTGTGGGCATGTAAGTAATGATTTTATCATAGTTCTGTAAATAAAAGGAGGACCTTTTCACGTGGATTAGGGTTTAAATAAGAAAATTAACCTTTATAGCCCTTAACTCTTGTGTTTGTCTACAGGAAAGACATAACACAGTGATATTTTTGACCCCGATAAAGCAATCAAACACTGACAGATTATTAAAACCTATGTCGTAACATGACATCACTATTTTTTATCTCACATAGACAATTTATGCACACACTTGCATTTCATTTTGGTCGCACTTTTGAAGATTGACAGTTGTTCTTGTTCATACTAATTCTATGGTATGTCTGCCACCAGGCTGTATCTCACGAACCATGATAGCTAGAGAGTTGAAATTTTCACAGATGATGTATTTCTGTTGCCGCTATAACGACAAATACTAAAAAGTACGGCACCCTCAGTGGGCGAGTCCGACTCGCACTTGTCCAGTTTTTGTTTTTTAACGTAGTTACTATCGGAGGCACAAGTTTACAGTGTGGCTAGTGGCTACCACCAGTTTGGCACTGACATAAACGCACGTAACTTACTTTCTATGCATCTCGCTCGTACTCGCATAGGTATATTAGTGCGAGCGTGATGTTTAGACATAGACATAGATATACCTTTAATAGCTATTTGTCTCACAAGGCGGCGTGTGGTTAATTCGTTCGATATGTGAAATTTTGAGCGCAGGGAGGATTTCAAGGCACGAGGGTTAAATAAACTTTGCTCCCGAGTGAAACATATTTTTTTACCACTCCAATGCGCGAATAAAATGAACTGTGAAACGTTATAAATCACATTAAAATGAACGTTATTAATTATTTTTCCTACCAAATTACAAGCTGGCCAAAAAATAAGTGCATTCCCGTTGCCAGGGAGGTTTTGGGATTAAGTATACTGAGCAACTTTTACTATGGGACCAACCCCGAAAACGCGGACAAAAAATGTAGGGTACATAGACAATGGACCAGCCAAAATGTATGAAACAGCCAAATTTATTTTTCACGATTTCGAGTTTGATCCCATAGTAAAAGTTGCTCAGTATAATCCCAAAACCTCCCTGACAACGGGAATGTACTTATTTTTTGGCCGCCCTGTATAGACAACTCAATATTAGCATAAGATTAATTTGGCACTCTTGTGGATAAAATGTAACTTTCTCATCAGTATTTAAAGCATAAAGAGAGCCTTTACGAGCTGGTGTGGTGAAAACATGTACAATACTTTTTAGAAATCTGAGTGTCATATTGTCTTGCTTTTCCGAAAACCGGATCTCCCGAATTTCGAATAGATCAGTTAGTTACGATCAGCGGCGCACGATTGCACATTGACAATAGATCACGATTGAAAATGAAGATCTATAACTATTTGCTGCGATGGATGGCATCCTGATTACTATTGGGAAAACCAAAATATTCGGTAAATGTGGGTTAGCTATGCACACAACGACGGAATATAGACGACTCTCGGTTCTTTTTTGCCTTCGAAAAAACGGTGAATATGGCTGCAAATGCTGAAATGGGAATTACACATATAGGTAATTCTACCCCGCCGGCACCTTTATATATTAGGTAGGTACCTATATACTTTCCCGCTATTACAAAAAAAATTCGGGCAAGTGCGAGTCGCACTCGCGCACGAAGGGTTCCGTACCGTATAAAAACAAAAACAAAAAAAAAGCAAAAAAAAAACGGTCACCCATCCAAGTACTGACCACTCCCGACGTTGCTTAACTTTGGTCAAAAATCACGTTTGTTGTATGGGAGCCCCATTTAAATCTTTATTTTATTCTGTTTTTAGTATTTGTTGTTATAGCGGCAACAGAAATACATCATCTGTGAAAATTTCAACTGTCTAGCTATCACGGTTCGTGAGATACAGCCTGGTGACAGACGGACGGACGGACGGACGGACGGACGGACGGACAGCGAAGTCTTAGTAATAGGGTCCCGTTTTACCCTTTGGGTACGGAACCCTAAAAAGCTGTGATTGGTCAAATGGTCAATAAAAGTTGATTGTCTAAAACAAATTCTATACTTATGTCAAACCTGAGCGCTATGTTAAATTTGTTTTCCTAGGATAGCGGTGCCGTCATGTAGCGGCCATCTCCATACAAAATAATACGGCTAAATATGGATGTAGTAGAATTTTGTATGGAGACGGCCGCTATAATATGACGGCACCGCTATCCTAGCGTAGCGAGCTTTCTATACCGGGTGTGGCCTGTAACACGAGCAAAGAATTAAAACATAGATTCTACTCCTCAAACCGTGACACTTTTGTTTAACAACTTTAAAAAATTATGAAGTATTTAGACTCCCTATTTTTCATACAAAATAAATATTATTTTCAATGGACGCCATCGCCACGACATATCATTGTGATTGACGTTGCTTGTCAGCTTGTCACGCCTTAAACATAACAAAATTCGCAATACATTGCGTCTTAGAATAAACTTTAAAGTGTATTAAAAATCAAACCACACGTTATTTTTAAAAGTCGCTGAACAAATGTTGGTCAGTATGAGGAGTACAGCCTACAGTTTAATTTTTTGCTCATGTTACAGGCCACACCCGGTATTTGACGTTGTCAACATGCCCGCTGTACAAATGATTCGCGCGTTCGTTGCGCGCGGCACATTTCCAGTGGGGTCACTTTAGAGCTCTAGTCAGACATCTATAGGTAGTTATTCTAATTCGTTATATGCACATGACGAAATAGAAATGAACACTGACGGGTGTGTGTGACTTTTATATAGCCTTATTCTGATTGTATTTTACATCCAAACCTCGCGAGGTCCTTGATGAAAAAAATTTGCCGACACCTTCGCTGATGCCCTCCATTACCTCCCCCCCCCCCCCCCCCCCCTAGATGGATAGGCCCTTGCTAACGATCCTAACGATAGAACCAAGGAGATCAGTCGAAGATACAGACGTACAAAGACCCCCCCGGTGATAGTGATAGCTATTAAGAACATACGCCATACCTACTGTACGATTGTTCTAGCCATGACGTAACAGCCAACTAGTTTTGAGTCGCGAGCCGCCCACGCATGCGTACTCGACAATTTCACAACGCGGCGGTACGAGCGGTTCTCGATCCGAAGTTGTCGACTGCGTGTCGCCCGCGGTCTCATATATGGACCTAAGGGCAGGCGTGGCTCACTTCGCGATTTCGTCGCGTCGCTACAAGTACATGCGGCCCACACCAATTTTGGTGTCTAGCTATAGTAGTTGCCACGTACCGCTACGGAACGGACGCCTGCTTGCGCTTGCGCCACCTTGCGGTCATATCTGGCGTAATAGATGCGTTTTGTTAGAGAGTGGACCTTTTGTACCTGGTACATAGGTACTATTATTTTTTCTGTGCTATGGGTTCCATCTGTCCAATGTGTATTGTGTCTCACATTTTGCTTAATGAGAGAGTGAGATGCAATGACATTGGACCAAGATATTGGACAAATGGAATACCACCCTAAAGAACACAAGGACACCACGCCACAAAGATAAAACAGTGACTTCACAACAAGCCTATTTTGCATGCACACATTTTTAAGCCTTTCACTTGGCCATTTTGTTTAGCCCAAAAGTTGACTGGTTGAGAATTCCCCGAGGCATTAAGTACGCGTTTTGTACCTTTCTGGTGTACAATAAATGTACAGTGGCGTGCAAAAGTGTACCTATGGATAGATGTCGACCGTATGAATGAATGAATGAATGAACGTTTATTCACAAGAACATATGGTGGTCGTAATGCCTTAATATTACGGTTGAAACATGTCCATGCACGTTTGAACGCCAGTACCTATTTACTGTACTGAGTACTGGATGTACAACGCACGCATGAGATTTTTACGAGAACCAGTGTTACCACACTTAACAAACCATTTGGCCGAATAATAATAATATATGGCCAGTTCATTTGGAATACGTCCATTGTATTTTTTAGGTATGGCAACTATTTGATAGATAGTATAGCAGTATATCATTTTCCGTTACGCCAAGAATGTGATTGGACGTTTTTTTTAAGCGTAGGTGGTAATGTAAATATGACAAATAATCCGTTAGCCACATACGTAGAAATGTAGGGTACAATGTTACATTATGATAATCCGACATTTACATATAAGTAAAATACATGACAAAGTCTAAGAATCTAATAGTAATAAATAAATAAATAAATAAATATTAGGGGACATCTTACACAGATCAAACCTAGCCCCAAACTAAGCAAAGCTTGTACTATGGGTACTAGGCGACGATATACATACTTGTATAGATAAATACATACTTATATACATATAAAACAACCATGACTCAGGAACAAATATTAGTGTTCATCACACAAATAAATGCCCTTACTGGGATTCGAACCCAGGACCATCGGCTTAGCAGACAGGGTCACTATCCACTAGACCAGACCGGTCGTCAATAACTAATAAATATTAAAAGTCACATCACGAACCCACCGCCAATAAATATAAATAATAAATAAATATTCTGCGTCAGCTTCAAGCCGATAATTGGTAGGAAACGGCGCAGAATCGGGAAAAGTGGCATGCTCTCGTTTCGGAGGCCAAGATCCTCTTTGGATCGCTGAGCCATATTAGTTAGTTAGTTAATAAATAAATATTAGGACATTATTACACAAATTGACTAAGCCCACGGTAAGCTCAATAAGGCTAGTGATGTGGGTACTTAGACAACGATATTTATAAATACTTACATAGAAAACTACCATGACTCAGGAACAAATATACGTGCGCATCACACAAATAAACGATGACTCACGTTAGACCGGGCCGTGGCCGGGCCGGAGCTTCCGGAGCTTCGTTTTCACCGATCAACCGTCATAGAAAATGACATGTTGGACGCCTCGGCCCGGGCACAGCCCGGTCTAGCATGAGTCATCCTTAAATGCCTTTACCAGGATTTGATCCAGGAACCATCTGTTTCATAGGCAGGGTTACTAGTAACTATTAGGCCAGATAGGTCGTCAAATACATTTTCATAAACGATTATCATTGCTAGGCCCGAAAAGATTAGAAAAAACTTGGCATTACGCAGCCTCATACATATATAATAAGACCCGTTTGTCCGTATGTAGAAAGTTGATCTACTTGCCCAACCCGAACGTCACAATCAATGTTGACAGATGACAACTTTGACAACGCTGTATCTCGGATGTCATCGCAAATTCGACTTTATTCCGAATGACGTAAGGAAGTTGATATGTTACGGGATTTTCGTAATACCGGAACAGCGTAATATATCTTAAATCGTTACACTTAATGGGTCAAAAGATTTGAAGTTATTCGGTGTTTTAAGAGAGGAAAAAATAAGTTGGTAAAATAACTTTATTAAGTATGCCTATAAAGTTTATTTTTTCCGTTTTAGGGTTTCGTATTCAACAAGCCATGACCTATAGTTTTATAGTCTGTGCGGAAAGAAGAGTCGTAGAATGTATGGGTTCCCTTACATTTCCATGATTCTTCTCTTTTCGAACAGACTATAGCTCAGTGACCCTTCTTCATGACTAGAGGGTAACCGCTTTTCCCTAAAGAGGCAGTAAAAGTAATTAAGTATAGTCTGTCAAGCCATTTCCGTCAGTTGTAAAGAGCGGCAAATTAAAAAATGCAGGCGAGAAGTGTTATGGTCCCATAGAAAATTAGGATTTCGCGCCTTTTTCTACTGACAAACTTATTTGACCGGCTATATCTTATACAAAATATTTGATTGAAAATATTCCAACGTTTTTTATTGGTCTAAAAAAACGCAACTTAATTATCGACCCAATCATCCTCTTGGCCAAAAAACTATTATTAAATATTACGTAATTTAAAAAAACATACAGAAGCTAGTGTTGCCAGCGAAAGCCGAACAACGAATCAATCACGCCCTTCCGCGAAGTAACGGCCACTTCACATTGCGTTCCTTTTTCAAAATTTCGTAATTAACCTGTTTTTGCGGAATATCGCGGGAATGCGGTCCGGCGAAAACAAGAGACGATCAGTGGATTCCCAAGTGATACTGTGTTGATACTCGCGATGTGTATGTGCATAAGTAGGTATGTGTAATGTTAAACTTGTTAAAGCGTTAATAAATCATACTAGGGTATATGTATGGGCAAAAAGAATAGATAGTATAGAGGGGTCCTGTCATTGTAAATTTTGTAGTCACTGTAAATTTACTGCCATCTATCGACACACGACTAAAACTCAAAATGAAAACGTATAGAGTTATCAAAACATGTATATATATGGATAAATGATTTTATTATTTTTATATCATTTTGATCCATGTTCATTCACTGATATCTATGTGTTAAAATTGTTAAATATGAAACGGTGTCGTCACGCCATCTAGCCGAGGATAGGCTAAAGGTGTGTGCGCCATCTATTCGAGAATGACTTTTGCTTCAATTCCGAGGCACGTTTTTTCCTTAGACTTTATTCGTCTTATACGAAGTTACATATGTCTTTGGTATGGGTAAAGGCATCTACAGACCTTGAAACAAATCGCATGTGGTTTTAGATTTAGGTACATTTCCAGCTATGTAGGTTCAACTTACTAAATTGATCGATCAAATGTGAATTATAGGCCTTAATAAGTCAATATTTTATCTTAAGTACGCCCACAAATTCAAAGTACTAGGATGAGAGAAGCTATACTTTAGTACTATAGTTGGTCAAACCAATTTGTCAGTCAGTATAGGTAAGAACCAGGGAAACTATAGGTACTCATCCTTTTCTTTTGGGTGCTAGTACTAGTGTAAGGCCTGAGTTACACTTGTAAGTTTTACTTACGTAAGTAGGGACAAAGCTATTTGTTAGAATGAGATAACGATATTCATCTCTCATTCTGTAGTATAGCCGTGTCCCTACTTACGTAAGTAAAACTTACAAGTGTAACTCAGGCCTAAGACAAAGATAGTATGATTCTCTCTGTCTATGATTGAAATGAGACAGTCCTTTGACAAACTATAGTACAGTCGCCATCAGATATATCGGAGCGGCCAAGGTGTTCACAATATCTGAACACGCGCTCTAACGCCCTGACAATAGAGGCGTGTTCCGATATTTGTGAGCACCTTGGCCGCTCCGATATATCTGATGGCGACTGTACTACATATTATTTATTCAGTGCGAAGCTATCAGCAGGTGAAACTAACTTAAAACCCGATCTGTTTCGTAAGACAGGAAAATGAATCATTTCGACGTAATTATATCTCGTCATTGTAACCCACTTTTGCCGAAGGTATTACTCGGAAATTAATCAAGCGCTATAAAAACCTCCTTAAAAGCTTTAAACGGCCATTGTGTAAAATATTAATTAGTATTAATAACCTGAAAATGAGTGCGAGAAATAATAATTGCCATTTAAATTACAGAAAAATATTTATGTTATCGGTGCAATTTCGATAAAAAGTCTGTGTTGACGTGATATTAAGTAAGTTAAAATGCGTCAGTTTACCGTCCAGTGTCAGTTTCCGTCCACTTGACGGATTAGCAAATAATACATTTCATTTTTAATTTGCTACTTGCGAAATATAATTATTTATAGAGATAGATAAATTGTTTAGATATTAAGGGTTGCAATAAGTCCAAATTTGTGCAGCAATGAAGGTTTATATTCAAATTTCGTCAAGTGGACGAAAACTAGAGCCGGACGAAAACTAGCGCAATGACCCTACCTTGAAGTGAGGTTGGTTCTCTAGGGCTTGCATTCCGGAATTCCGGAATTTCGAAATTCCGGAATCTCGGACAAATTTTCCGATATTACAATTCCGGAATTGATACCACTCAATATCGAAAATTCCGGAATTGGATTTAAGTACTTTTTGTAGGTTGTAATACATTTATTATTAAAAATTGTTAAGAAACTACACTGTACGGGTATTTTTTGTCGTTTTTAAGTGCTTCTTAATCATTCAGTGAACTACCTATAGTATAGGTATATTTTACTTTTCCGTTTGGCAATGGGACAATATAGGCTCATAATAAAAAAATAATAAAGCAGAGCGATTTACTAAGAATATTCAGAATAGTCTGAATCCTACATAAGCCAATTTGTAGAATTGTAATTTAAACATATTTGGACTATTTATCTTGAATTCAGAGAGAAAGAGGTTTTCTCTATTAACGATTTCGAATCCTGTAGAAGCACATAATATATGATATTCTGAATCATAATTAGGAACTAGGAAGGAAAAAGCCAAACTTAGACCATCAACTTCTTAAACAACATCACTACCTACTAGCTTAGGAAGAGTAGGAAGTTATTATATTTAACTATTTTATAAAATTATGCATCGAATGGTTTGATAGCAACTATAGTTTCCCCAAATAAATACCCCGTATCATAGAAGTGAATAATTGTAACCATTTTAATAAGGTGGTATAATGGGTGGTAAAACAACGTACCTACTTCAAATTAAATTTCTCTGAAACATTACTAACTTTAATAAACGTAAAGTATCATAATTTCACATTTTTGATAGTTTTTTACAAAAAAATCGAATAAAAATATGATAAACCCTAATTCCGGAATTCCGGAATTGGACTCCAATATCGAAAATCAGTTCCGGAATTGGAAACCATCCGATATTGCAAGCCCTAGTTGGTTCTTAGTTTCGTTCAGACACTCAAAAGAAGGTCCCAAATTCATATGTTTTTACCTCTACCCTTTATTTACTGACCTTAAAATAGTTATGTATTTGTTTTACAAGGGGGCAAAGTTGTTGTTTAACCGCTCGTGCTAATATTGATACCCGAGCAAGCGAAAGATTCCAAAATTGATTTGATTACTTTGCCTCACATGTGAATAAAATGCAACTTTGCTATCAGTTTTTGAAGTGCAAAGTAAGCCTTTCCGAGCTGGTGTGGTGAAAAAACAATACTTGAGCGTTGCAATACTTACACAATACTTTTATTTAAAAAAAGTGTTGAATAAGCTCACGGAATTCAGTTACCGAAAGGATTTTTAATAGTAATTTAAAAAAAATCGAACAAGCACTGGCCAATTAGAATGTAAAACTACTCAATGGAAAGAAAAATGAAAATCCATTGTAGCAGAAGCAGTTTGAATTTTTGAATAAAGAACGCGCGCCTATTGGTCGTGTAGCCTGAGGCTACAAGCGGGGGGTCGCGTGTTGCCAACCTTTCGGACGGAAATATGAATTCTATTTGTCTAATGAAGTTCGAAATTTAATTCAAGAGTAACAGGAGGTTGAAATGTTTTGAGTGCGAATTATAAGTGGCAATAAATAGAATATAAGTAGGTACATAGAGTTAGGCCAAGATAAGTTTGCAACGATTTTGATAGCACACGCAGTGCAAGTGTTATTTATATAGATGGTCAAGCAAATCTTGTCAGTACAAAAAGGCGCGAATTTCAAATTTTCTATGAGACGATATCCCTTCGCGCCAATTTATTTCAAATTTGGTGCCTTTTTCTACTGACAAGATCTGCTTGACCAACTTTACCTGCGTCATAATTTCATAAAAGTTTGACATTTAAACTAACACTTGCACTGCGTGTGCTATCAAAATCGTTGCAGAATCATCTTGGTCTGTCTTTAAACTAATTTAGCTTGGTCTAAAATCATACTTAGGTCTGATTATATGGCACAGCTTTCTTCCTATATACTTAAATACAACTCTATGTACCATTTCCCTTATTTACTTTGCCCCATAGCCCCGGGAAGGGTGACTGGCGGATATTGCCCAAACTGAATCAATTGACAGATCCGAACCTAGGGGAGAGTTGCCAGATGTAAATGAAAAGTCCTTTTGCAAATCAGTGATTTTTATTGGATTTGAATTAAGTGTCATTATGTATATGTATTAAGTATTTATTGTACAAACTATGTCACTATTTAAATGTAGAATAAAAATAAGTCAATAAAGCTTATAATTTCATATAAGATTATATATAACATTTGTTTCGGATTTTGTCGTTCTAATTCATAAGAATCGTACGCCATAATGTGTTGTATGTTTTTATGATATTGCACGAGACCTGTTTAGTGTACGTAATAAAATAAAATCTTCTCTACTTATCTGTTTGACTACTTATATGGGATTTTAGGTTCTCTTCTATTTCCATTTTTTTAAATAAAATGTAAGAAAACTAATGTTATTAGAGTCGTGGTATTAAAAGTAAAAAAAAAACTGAAAATGTTAACGTTGAGGTTATGCATTTTCATTTTATTTATTTGCATAATCAGGTACATTACAAATTGTCATTTACAATCAAATACACAGGTGTTATCTGTAAAGTATGAGGTAGGTGGTAGGCTTTCAGGGCATTGCAAAATTCTTAAATACTATATGTTTTTATCACTTCCATAAATTGCTCATTTTCCATGTATTTAACTAGATTCTGTTATAAAATTTAACATGTGTCATCATCCCTGTAGTCAAATCGGGGAGACTATTCGGCCACTTATCTTTGACCAATACATAAAGCTCAATCACCGTACCAGGTCAAAAATGCCCAACTTACAAACTGTTCCTATTTGACATAAGCCATTTCTCCACTGGCAACATAATCCACGGCTGGATAGTCGCCAATCGGCGCGCGGCAATACCTACTAATTAATAGAGGGAGGGGCGAGCTACCAGTGGAACTCGAGGGAAAATAGTTCCGAGTTACTTGAGAGTACACTGATCAAGTGATCACCGATGCAGGCCAAAACTATGGGAGAACTCTTACGGGAGTTAAGGCTTATCTAGACTAGTCAATTTATCACCAATCTGATTAAATTGCCCGATCGAATCAGGACGTGCGGACGCAAACGCCAATTTGGCTCGCAGAATTCAACCGCCGATAATGACCGATATTACCGATAAAATGAGGTGCGGACGCAAGAATACCAATTTGTGAGGCCAGTATTTTCGTTCTGGGGCATTTTTCAAATTTAGAGGGCTCTAATATCACCATAAATCTAAAATTGGAATTGACGCCAATTTCATTTCTGATCAAATCGACCGATTTGATCAATCCCGCATGGATGACACTTTACTTGAGAACACTGTTGAAGTGATCACCGATGCTGGCTAAAACTATAGGAGAACCCTTGAGGGAGTTAAGGGGCCCGCAGATTACCAGTTCGCCGGACGATATCAGGCTGTCAGTTAATCGCAAAAGGTGACAGTTGCGAACAACTGACAGGCTGATATCGTCCGGCGTACTGGTAATCTGTGGGCCCCTTTATCTAATAAATGACAAAATATAAGAGAGATTCTGATGGGCAGCTATCTCGCGCAGAAAATTGCAGTCGCACTCCAGCGCGGGAATGCTGCCTGCGTGATGGGCACTTTTCTTAATGCTATAAATGTCCCAAATATTTGTTTTTATAAGTAAATAAACTTTTCATAACGGATGATTAATATACCAGCGGATAATTTGATTCTAACGAGGGCAGCGACAGAGCCTATCATTAAATGGTTAACTTTCATTTAAGTATGATTTAATTGATTATAACACCTCTGAATTTTAACGCGTTAATAATTTGTCCAAACCTTAACACACTATCGCAGGTACCTTTAACGGTATTTTAAATTCCAATTAAAGAAATAGAACTTTACAATTTTTTTTTTACGAGTAAGTTTTACTTTGGTTCATAATTTTTTTTAATGTCAGGTAATCTGGCTTTTTTCGTTAAAACAACAGGTGCCATAGACAATATCGTAATTTATAAACTGATATAAATTTCATCAAGACAAAGTGACCAAGGCCTCCAGTGCCCCAGGCTGGAATCGAACCAGCGTCCTCTGCTATCGCGGCAGGTGCACTGGAGGCCTTGGTAACTTTTTCTTAGTATATGACATTTATATCAGTTTATAATTTATATAGTAGTGTTTCTACTTGAAATAAAAACAAATAAAAATATTTACTGAAAATAATTTAATTTGTTCTAATACTTCTCATAGCAATATCGTAATTTATTTTTTAATCATAGATATTTCGTTTCGGTGCTCAATTTCTGACATTTTCAGCCCATGCGTGATTGATTGATTTTTAAAACTAGCTCTAAATAGGTATATTACAGTTTCTCGAAAAGTAGTAAAGTCACAATATCTCGCTAAACACTAGTAGCGCCAACTACAAAGGTCAGGGCGTAAGGTCGTCGAGAACACATGGTACCCCGAGGGTCCGCCCTCGGCAGTCGGCTACGGACCCGCGGCGCGCGCGGTTGCAATCCGTTTTTGCACTGGCAACATTTTTGGCGGGAAATCGAAAGTGCTCTTTTTAAATTTCGAAATTCTTACACTTAGTACTTGATTGAGATATTTGCGGTTTTCTATCTGGCAACATTGTGGTGGCGGGAGAATACTGTGTTACTGTTTTGACAATTTCAATTCTTGGTTCTTATTTTGAATTATGTACCTATTAATTTGTGTCGTTTCCAAGCAAAAAGTCCTTAGTCGCTTGCCATAAGGAAGATTTGACAGGTTATTCGTATAAAGATACAAGCAAATCTCGTCCTTATGGTAAGCGACAAAGTCGGACCTTTGACTAGACTTCGACAGTTTGACACATTTGTTCCTTATTTAGTATGTTGCTATTTTAGAGTCAGTCCATGAAAAGTCTGCAGCGAATTTGATAGTCCATGCAGTGCACGTGTTATCAAATCCGCTGCAGACTTTTCTTGGTCCGACTCTAACACAAGTCGTCGTCTATGAGATATGACGACCGGACTGGCCTAGTGGGTAATAGTGACCCTGCCTATGAAGCCGATGGTTCCGGGTTCGAATCTCGGTAAGGACATTTATTTGTGCGATGACACAGATATTTGTTCCTGAGTCATGGTTGTTTTCTATGTACTAATTTAAGTATTTATATATTATATACCTCTATCGTTGTCTGAGTACCCACAACACAAGCCTTCTTGAGCTTACCGTGGGGCTTAGTTTTGAGTAAAAATGTCCTATAATATTTATTTGTTTATTAGTTATGATATTATTTATAGCCCTTCTAATCAACTTTTTAACAGTTTTCTGAAATAACGGTTTCATAGAAGTTAATTGCTCCAATCAGTGTTAGTGCAGATTGAATTATATTTTAACTATTAAAGATCAATCTCGTTATTAACCGTTATTAAGTTATACTGTTAATTGGAAGCACTTTCCAATTGAATATCTATTAAATTGATTGATAAATAATTATAGCACGTGTTGAAACTAGGCGTTTGAAAATATTAGACCAGTATCGTAGTAATACTAGAGATGTGTATACACCTATGTACCTACATCACTAGTACTACACTACTTACCGAACTCATGACAACTACTGTAATCTGTGGTAGAATATGTAGTACAGATGGGCAAAATTGTTTTCCATCGTGTTTTCTCGGAAACGTTCGTATTTGTCATGCTACTTCAGTCAACCTCACCTCAGTACTTTTTGTACCGAGACTGACTGAAATAGCAAGATACGTTAGTACGTTTCCGTGAAAATACGATGGAAAATAATTATAGATGGTCAAGCAGATCTTGTCAGTAGAAAAAGGCGCGAAATTCAAATTTTCTATGAGACGATATCCCTTCGCGCCTACATATTTCAAATTTGCCGCCTTTTTCTACTGACAAGATCTGCTTGACCAACTTTATGTACTATACTGTATTCACTTCTACTCATGAAAAATGTTACAGAAATCTTTCTCTCACTTAAACACTTTACTTCTCTACAGTCAAAATATCTCGCCTTGTGCAGTCAAAATATAAAAACATACAATGAGATAAAAACTTTTAAAAAGTGTTACCAGCTTAAAAAAAGCCTGTAGTTTTTCTGTGAAAAGTGAGCCGCAGCCCTGGCACTGGCGTACGTGGACTTATCCAGCGTGATTGAGGTGCAGGTAAAGAAATTTGATTCTTATATGCCAACACTTTGGGCTCATATTAGCTTAGATGTGTTTTACTTTTATAACCACTTTAACAGCTTCAAAAATCTTAAAATCAAACCTGTGATACATGATTGGGTTAAGAGTGTTTTCCTTCTAATTGGTAAGTTACTGTTTTGGACATCATAATAAACTTACGCGTTCCAAAATCCAAAATGGCGGTATATAAACAGAATAACGGTCGAATAACGTGTTAGTTAAGAATCAGCAAACGTAATAAAATCGAGCAATAAATCGATTAGACGAGATCTGAGCAGTGGGGAGACGCTCCTGACTTCAGTCGAACTCGGCTCGGTTCGGCTCAGCATAGCCCCGAGCAATTATTATGGTTAGCACCAGTTGACTTCCTTTTGCGTGCATGACCACAGATAAGAATAGATAATGACTTGAATTTTGACAACCCTAAATAGCCGAAAGGGATAATGCCATATATTAGAAAGGGATAGCATGATTCCACCCTGAACCGCTGTCAAACTTCGGGTTTGTAGGAAGTGTCCTTTCTGTACGGTAGCACTATTATTTCTTCTGTGATCTGAGATGTTCATTTGTCAACGAAGCTCAGAGTCCGATATCTACTGTACAGTCGATAGATATATCGGAGCGGCCGAGGAGCTCAGATATATCTGAACACGCTTCTTTTATCAAGGCGTTAGAGTGCGTGTTCAGATATTTTTGAGCACCTCGGCAGCTCCGATATATCTGATGGCGACTGTACAGTAGGCGAAACTTTTATAGCTACAACTCCATTGCGTTTCGTTATTTTCAGTAAAGTTGAACATTTGTTTGTAGCTCTGAAAGAAAAAAAATAAAAATAATGTTCTATACCATGTCTATGAATATTTTTAACACGTCGCTCCAACTGCTAAACTCGCAAGAAATGATACGGACACTAGTTTTTACGACAGTACCTGACATTTCAGACTAGTAGAAAAACTGAACCTTGTCAAATAAATGTTGTTGTTGTTGTGTAATATTGGTCAAATGGGTTACTAACTTGATATCCTATTATAATCGTCATGGCAGTAACCCTTACAAAATCTAATAAATTTGGCCGAATTAATCACCAAAATCATAACAAAATCAATATGCGATTCCATAAAAGGTTTATGGATGATAAAATCAGTGGAATAGAGTCTTTTAAAACGTATTTTCCTGTCATAAAAATCCTAAATTGAACCTTAACTCTTCACTAACAAGTCCCAATTTCTAAGGAACGAACATTTTCATAGGCATGCCGCATTTAATGACAACATCACTTCGAGCAACACCGGCTTCCGACACATCGGAAGGGAGGGGCCCAAGCGATATCTCACCGTACAAATCTTTCTGCCATTTTTCGCGGGGGGAAAGGTGCACACAGTCGCACTTCTCACACACTTACATACAAAATCCAATCCATAATGACGACACAAATACATAGAAAATGACACACGTCAAAGACAAATCTTGCAAACCTCGATCTCTTTTTGTGTACGGACGAGTGACAAGTGTCACAACACGCACACTAACACATTTTCTTTGAAGTATGTTATTGTATTCTGAGAGATGAGAAGTCGGATTTGTCGCTCGACCGATCCGCAATTTGTACTGAGCGAGCAAAATCGATAAATCCAACAATTACATGAGACTAAAATATAATAATTGTGTTTGAATGTAATTAAACGTATGATATGTAAAAAAAATATTACATGTGAAATGTAACACTTTCTTTTTGTAAATTTGATGTCCCCGACCTCTTTTTATAACAAAAAACCGAGCAAACAGGCATTTTTGTGCAGCAGTGTTCACGCGCTCGTCTGGACTCGGTCTAGTGAAAAATCCAAGTGCAACTAGTTTATTACCCGCGCTAGATTAGATTGACGCGCTAATCTTGTACCTCGGCAGAGGGGAAATAGTGCGAATGCCGCCTGCCTTCCGTGTTGCTCGAAGCAACATCACAATAATTATCCACTTGATTACGACATTTATGTGTTTTATGGTTTTTTTTTTTTATGGATTGATTATTATAATTACTGTAAAGTAGAGCGCCTTAAAATAACGTATTAGTAAAATCAATAGAACAAGTCGATTTTAGACTTGTTCTTTTCAACTTTGTTCCAATACAAATTGGCTTTTTTATCGGCCGACGCCTTCCTATGCGACGACGTCTTTTTCGCTTTTATAGCGCAGACATTAACCCCCTTATTCATTTAAACTTTAGGCCTGATTTAGTTAAATTATGTTTTATCCCTTTCTTACAAATACACAAGTCAAAATGACAGATCAGGACAAACGATTATTAGCTAATTGAGGTTTGTAGCGCGTTTATAAGGGGGTACGTCTATTTCCATCGACTATTGCCGATTCCGCGTCGATAGATTGTGGGCAGACCCTAAGGGAGGAACCCTGTTAATTATGGAACCCTAAAATTTTTGAGAATTATATCAGGAATCAAAAATTGGTGATAAACACAAGTTCCTAAATTAGTTTTATCTAGATATCTATCTATTTAACCTTTTGAACGCCAAACGGCGCATCCATTTGCCGTGCCACTGACGCCACGGGGGTAAAATTTAGTTTTGTGAATAAATAATGCCAACCTAAAAGTGGGTTGTCTTTCAGTAGATTTTCATCAAAAAACGATCGACGTCAGATGCCGTCTTTGGCGTCGATGTCACGATTTTGTGTTGACGTCAATTGCCGTCTGTGGCGTTCAAAAGGTTAAGAAACTATGAATATGGTCGCCTAGTACCCATAGTACAAGCTTTGCATAGTTAGGAACTTGGTTGATATCTATAACATTGTCCACAAACATTAAAATATAACATTTAGTGCCACTTTGTCACTTTAAAGTCTGTATAGCTACTCTACTAGTAAACCCTAAAAATTAAAAATAATCTCAACTATTACACCGTAACCGTAACCGTAACCTGATCTGACCGCATCCGGCCCCCGAATAAATTAAACTAGATCACTTCGTAATCGATTGCTTGTCGTTTGCCAATCGATCTTTTTGTAATGTACACTCGGATACGATTTTAATTACGTACAGATTGTTGGGTGTGGTACATAGCAGGACTGTGAGTCACAAATATCAATATCCAATATTTCCATATGAGCATATTGGAACAGTTAGGAAGCCCCGAAATATTATTACTTCGTAATTCTTTTACAAAATGTGATAAAATAGTTCCTTTTGTACCGAATCCTAATATTTTTAAATGTTTGATGAATTTGCTTTTTATTAGTATTTTACTCCTATGAAGGAAATTACGCTATTATATTTATAAATTACTAGACGGGCCCGCAGCTCCGCTCGCGAAATGAAATAAAGAGTGTGTCAACCCTGCCAGGGTTCATAACGGTGATAGGGATTTCTTATTTGTACCCGTTATTTGGATAACTTAATACGCAAAATATCTGCAAAAAATTATGTGATTTGATAAAAGGCAATTTATACTTTTTCATCTACGTAGTTATTTATTTAAAACTCGTTTCAACATAAAATTATTATTTATTTTTATAAGCCTAATTGCAAAAACGTTCATTAGATTAATTTCCGCCTTAAGACGAATATGGACGACCACCGCCCATAAATCGCCTTTTGGTACAAACGTACGTACTCCCCATTTCCCTTTCTGAATACTAACATTACTTACTACGGTTATGTGAATCCTGGCCTCCGAGAAAAGATCACACCATGTTTCTCGGTCTTGCGATAGCTCTCGCCAGTCCCCATGGCCGAGGATAAGCAGATCTCGAGCAACTACGTCGTTCCAGCGGTAGGTACCTATGACGTCCAATTGGGCGTCTCCCATTTCGTTGTCCCAAGTACGCTCTCGTCACGGCACGATCCTCTCCCATTCTCTCTAAATGTCCGAGCCAATGTAAGCTTAGCCACTTTTGTCTCTCAGTATTCCGCCAGTATATCGGAACACATCCTTATTTCTATATTAGCAACAGAGTTATATTACGATATTTGGCCGACTGCTGACTGTACGTTTGCTTATTTTCACCAGGTCGTTTCGCTCAAAAATATCTGAACATGCACTTAAATTTTATCTACCTACATTATAACTTGCTATCAACTTTGTATTTTTGGCCCATCTCGGCAGCCCGGTCCCCGGACGAATTTGTTTGCCGAAGCTGTGAAAGTAAATCTGAATAACATAACTCAAAAAGAAATTTAAAACAACAAAATACATATTACTATTGATATTGATAAGTCATTATCAGTCATTATATGGCATGTCACTCGTATGGGCATAAACTAAGGTAAAAGGTTGAGGTTGACAGCACTTTTTATTTTACTTCGAGTAAAAAAGGCCGAAATCACTGCATACCAACATAACAAACATAATTTTGGTTATTTAAAGTTCGAAACGAAACCAACCGAGAGTTTCCGAAAATAGCCGATAGTCGTAAAATGAAGAATGTTATGAAAATTTCTTTTGCTTATTGTAAATTAAATACGCATCGAAAGCGATAGTTTTTATGCTCTAGTTATATTCTCATACTTAGATAATAGATTGGAACAGTTTTTTCTTATCATACGTGCGTCGTATTTGAGAAACGTGTCAAAAACTTTTTTAGAAATTTGTAAGGCGCCATCTCGCTTCTTCCCTCGTTTTTTATCCCGTTCTGGTTTTTCAATTTTATATATATGATAGGGTTTTAAATGACAATATATTTTCAAGAAAGTATTTTTGCCAATTCCTTTTATGTCAGCGTTCAATTATTTTGACATTATTGTAAAGACCCTATAGGCAAACTTAAACGAAATCATTTTTTGGAGAGATTTATTTTTTAATGATAATACTTATTAGAAATACGTGTAACTTCTTTATCTTGGCAGAGGACACTGGCCGCGTAGCCAAGATGCCAATCGCTCACGCTCCGTAGCGATCGAAACGCAACTGTCACTGTCACGATAATTTGGAAGAGTGATAGAGAGACATAATGCTTTTCGATGTCGAAGCGATAGCGATTGTAACCTTGGCTAGGCCGGCTGATGATTAAAAGACAAATTTTACTAAACAGATACTCAATGTTTTTCCTACTTATTCGAAAAAGAGAATTTCTTTTCAGTTTTAAAGCGAAATTCTCTATCCTGAGTAGGGTAATTCGCCAGTAACTGGCCACTTTTAGTAACTGGCCGCCCTAAACCAAAAATTAATTATATTCACCTATAAACAGGTATAAGGTTTCAATAACTGGCCACCTTATACTAAAATCAATCCTATTTACTTATAGGTGAATAGAATTCATTTTTGTTTTGGGGTGGCCAGTTACTAAAAGTGGCCAGTTACTGGCGAATTACCCTATTCTGGTTCTTTTTAAAGTTAATGAGTCAACCAAATTTCTGAACAAACTGTACGATTACCTAAAAAGAATAATTGCCCTACTAGAGAAAGCGAACTTGACACTTGTCCGAAACTGTCAGTAAATCTTACATGTTACCATTTCGTTGACAGATCAACGCATTATAAAATGTAGATTAAGCCTGATTTATGTGTAATTTGTTTATTACATTAGCCACTTATATGTTACTAAGTTAAATGTTACCAAATAGGTAGAGCGACCTTTAAACGCAGATTGTGCAACCGTCGCATTAATTACAGTAGCATAAAATAATAATCAAGCGATATATTAATGAGCAACTATTTTTTATTAATAATGGACAAATACACTTTATAGGCTCTTTAAATTTTTTTTACAAATAAGTTAAACACATTATCAAAAAGTTAACTAAAGGTCTATCGCCAAAATCGATTTTTTTATATCGTTATCTGCTCGTTCTTGCTTTTTCGAGCAACAGAGTTGTGGATAACGTTTTTAGGGTTCCGTCCTATTACTAAGATTCCACTGTCCGTCTGTCCGAGACAGTTGAAATTTTCACAGATAATGTCTTTCTGTTGCCGCAATAACAACGAATACCTACTAAAAACTACAGAACCCTAGGTGGCGAGTCCAACTCGCACTTGTCCGGTTTTTCGATGATGGCAATAGACCCTCTGCTATCTCCAGGCGTATGCCAAATTTCCTCCATAAGATTATTTTATTTTATTTTATTTATTGAGAAACAAACGGTCATATACAAAAATGTGTACATAAATATGTTATATCCATACGAGACCTACAGTTTCCTTAAATTGTAACTGTGCTATATACTATATAATACAGTGAAACCTGGATAAGTGAGACTTCAAGGGACGAGCAGATTTGTCTCACTTAAAGAGGTATTCCACTTACCCAGGCTCTCAGTTAGCCAGGTACAAATAAATTTTCTGTCTCATTTACAGAGGGTCCCATTAATAGAGGTGAGAATAGAGGATATATCTCAGTTATAGAGGTGGTTAATAAGGTATTTTGTAATTATCTTTAAATGTTTAGGTAAAATAATCCTTGTCCCTAAATAATTTTTAAGTCAGTTTAAATATTTCTTTGAATTTATTTTGAATGATTTTCCAAAGGATAGATTTTTTCAATTAAATTTGATACGGACTTCATTGCGTCTTAGAAAATTAAATGAAAATTTGTTTATTCTTGTTACTTATCAAGATTTCAGCTTTCGTTTCGATAGTTTTAACTACATAAAGTAACAAAATTAAACTTGAAGTTGTTTAGACACAATTAAGCAAATGCGGAATTTGTGGATAGACTAAGAGTTAGTAAGAATACGGAAATTGATCAATAAAGTCCAAGTTAGAGAGGTCATAGATTGACGTTATCTCAGATACAGAGGTAATTCGTATAAAATTCTAAAAAAAAAAACAATTAGGAAAATGTAATCTTATAAATATAGTCTCAGTAAAAGAGGTAAAATACACTCTCTGTCTCAATTATAGAGGTAAATGTGACTATAAAATCACAACAACTAATCCCAGTTATAGAGGTTCGTTTTATCTCACTAACAGAGGTAATTCAGTGCTAAAGTGTCGGGACCGCACCATGAGTCCCAGCTATAGAGGTTTCTCACTTATCCAGGTCCCACTTAACCAGGTTTCACTGTAATATAATATATAATATATGTAATGTATTTTTTATTGTTTTGTAAGTGTTTTTATATTTTACTTTTATATTCATATTATAAAAACCTAGCCTAAGACGAATGATGAATAAAGAGATTATAATATTATAATAAATAAATAAATAATAATAACGAAAAGGATTTTCTACGCTAGTAATCGCGACTGGGGGCATTATATTAATTAGAGATCGAATGTCACTATAAATCTAAAATTGCTAATTAATTGATTAGATAGGTATACATAAATTGTGTATCTACGTATGGACGCTAGGTGAGATTGGCGCCAACTTCTTTTCTGGCCAATCTGATTATTCCGTGTAGACCTTTAACCCTTTATAAGGCATTAAGGTGTCAGAATCATGCAAAATTGAACTCTACCACTTTGAAATAATGTTCAAAATCAGGTGGGAGATATATTAGCTCTGCCTTATAAAGGCTTAAACGGTCCATAGCTACGACCGAGTCATCATTCAACAAGATTAATCTCAAACGACACCATCGTAGCCTCACATTACATTACAAGAATGCGTGCAATCAATTTAATTCAAACATTTACTAATTCAGAGTTCGCGTGCCCGGAGAATATCATTACCTGTCTGTCTATACGTTCATACAATCATTCTGTCGATTCGTTCGTACATCATACAATTATATGGAGGCTTTGATGGTACCGCTACGTTCCGATTTCCGATTGACATTTGCCTATGTTGAAAAACCGAACAAGTGCGTGTCTCTCGTGTGCCGCGAGAGTAGGTTTTTTTTTTTCAAATAGTTCCCTCTTACGGCTTGGCAAAAAAGAGAAGAAATTAAACAGTGGCAACACTGTAGTGTCGTCCCGTTTTCTTATATAGGTATATTGATTTGAAAGGGACGACGCTACAGTATTGCCACTTTTTAATTTCTACTCTTTTTTGCTAAGCTGTACGCGGAACCTCTTTCCGGCATACGAAAGATAGGGATAATATGAAAATAGTAACATACAATGGGGCGTATCAAATGCGTACTTGCTTTAAGAAGGGAAGTAATTTGGAGAAAACTATTTTCTTCGAAAGTATTTTGTTAGGCTGAGTTAGGTATTTCGATTTGTTTAAATTTTGAATAGTCGGCTCGAAAGTTAGAAGGGACGTTTTTTGAACTTTCTAGTTATTTCCCAAAACACCTTTAAACACCCTTCGACAATTTGAAAAGGACTACCGTGACTTTCTCGAAAAGTTCGTGGTATCTTTAAACATACCACGAACTTTTTAGTTTAAAGTGTCAGCTTCGTATCATGTCGCATGCTTGAGTTAAGTAGTAGGTAGTTAGTTTTAGTCATGTTTTATGAATCGATAATGTTTATAACTTTATACCTACCTATACCTATAGTTTAAACTGATACTATAATAGTAAAAAATAAAAATTGACCTAGGCCTATCTAGTGCCCGGGCTAAAATCGAACATGATGGGTCTTCTGCATTCACGGCGGACACCTTAACCACATGGGCACCCGGACCGGATTACTTACAAGTGGCACTGGTCGAAATGTTTCAAGTATATTAATCTATGCGAAGTTAGGCGCTTTTGAAATTTGTATAAGCCAATAGGGAATATTACGCAAAACTCTGCGTAGGGGGCGCCACTACCACTATCCATCACAATCTAGGGGTCTACCGCGAAACAAGAAAATCAAAATTTCGTTATTTAACCTCTCTATCACTCTTCCATATTCGAGCGATAAAGAAGCAGATAACTAAATTTCGTATTTCGCGTTTCCCGGTAGGCCCTTGTTAACAACCCGCCTTGATGCATCAATGTCATATTTTATTGTCTGTGAAAACTAGTCAAAAAACAGTTTAAGGCACAGTATGTATAAGTTACTCTATGGTTTACTAGCTAGCTTAGTGCTGCACTCTGGCGGCAGAACATTGCAGTAATACCCCCTATTGTGTAGTCGGGTAAATTGCATCTAATCGAGTTGTTTATATCAAACTAAATATGTAGTATAATCTAATCACCTCTAGACAAGTTATCCACCTGACATACACTTTGCACAATAGCCCAGCGCGTAAATTACTCGCTTGTAAAGAGATTTGATTACAAAATTACAATGTAATTAACCTTTCTGGCTTAATATGGTAACGGCTATGACTAAAGAGCAACAATAATTATGATTGCGGCTTAGTCGTGAAAGAAGTCATTAAGCTTTTTGTATGGAAATCAAAGTGACACCGGATGGTTATAGATGAATGGTTGAAAGGGCATTAGACAGTTTGTTGTAAAAATATATGCTAAATTAAGCTTCGATACTAACACGTCACTTCGATTGGCCGATTTAGGTACAGTCACCTGCATTAATGTGTTACTCTTTGAAGGCCGCAAAAATATGTGACACGCTCTTATACTCTCTAGTCTCTACAAATAAGATCGCCTCAGATATTTTTGCGGCCTACGTTATGTAACATATTATTGCAGGTGACTGTACTATACTTAACCGTTCCGCTTGTGTCAATTTTGTAGCAAAATGACAGTTCCAATGGGCAAATTGAGGCAACCGACCTGTCATTCTAGTATGTGAGACATAAATACAAGATTTAGCAATGGAACTTTTTATGTATTTGGAACCGTTGCCTGGTATGCCTTCTAACCGTTTCTTCCTTGTCCTCAGGAGCGCCTGGGCGGCGGCGGGCTGGGCCTGGGCGGCGGCGGCTTCCGCGGCGGCGGGCAGCCCTCGCTCGCCGACTTCCAGCCGCCCTACTTCCCGCCGCCCTTCGCCCCCGCACCGCATCCTGCCAGCCCGCACCATCAACAACAGGTATAGATATATACACACCTCTTAACATGACTATCATACCATAAGCCATCGTTACGCAGAAGCGCCTAGGTGACAGCGGCTTTCGCGGGGCCGGACGGCCTTCGCTCGCCCCCGCGCCGCACCCTGACGCAAGCCCGCACCAACAACAACATGTATAAATTGATAGTACACCTTAATATGCCGGCCAAGATATTGCTTGCCGACTTCCAGCCGCCCTACTTCCCGCCGCCCATCGCCCCCGCACCGCAATCCGCCAGCCCCCACCATCAACGACAGGTGTAGACACTGCACCCCTCAGTATGACTAATTGTCTATCATGTCATAATCACTTGCTTGCCGACTTCTAGCCGCCCTACTTCTGCCCTTCGCCCCTGCTCCGCACCCCGCCATCCCTCTCTACCAATACCAGTGACAGCTAGTTTAGATAGACAATATCAAACCTCACCAATAGTTTTTGAGCGACCATTAAATCAGAATGATATCACAGTCTTATCTGAGCAACCCTACTATCTTTCATCCCTGTGGACCGAAGCCAAAGCACAGAATAAATAATAGTACTAAGTACAGAAGATTCACTCTCTAACACAACGTGTCTGTTACGATTAGGACAGATATGACCGCTAGGTGGCGACAGCGCCACGCGCGGCTTATGGCTAGCCACCAAAATTGGTGTGAGACGGATCGGATGTACTTGTAGTTGTAACTACCTGTTGCAAAGCGACGAAATCGCGGAGTGAACCACGCCTGGCCAAAGTAAAAATATGTTAACGAATATTTTCACAGAACATGTAATAACCGTACCATTTGTCCTCAGAACCATGGCATGGAATACAGCGGCGGCGGCGAGGCGTACGCGCAGCACTACGCGCCGCAACAGCTGCTGCCGCGCCACCATACGCACCACGAACACGCGCGATTGCACCGCGACCATCACGACATTCATACACACCATGTAAGTCACACTGACTGGCACCATCATAGCTCGGCAAAAAGTATTTCATGTGTACGATGAATAGGGTAAAACGGCCAAGCCACATATTTTGACTAAGGTGTAGAGTTTGTGAAGTTAGAAGCTTGGCTCTACAAGAGATCTGATAACTTTTTGGTAGTGCGAGCCTTATGGTTTCGTCTTGGCAACATTTTACATGAAAATGTTTTTGGTGGGATTCTATTCTAGTGCATGTATACAAGCGCCCAAAACCAGAAAATTTAACAAGACAAATTCATCCAAAATATACAAGATGCAAATGTAATACGTATAAAATCTCTTAGTCAAACGCACGTAAGAAGCTAATCGCTGAATAACTAGTTATAATACACAAATCTGAACTATTCTATGCTCGCGAATTCTCCCCTCGAAATATGTTATAACGGGGCTCAAAGGGGAACTGGGAAGAAATGCTGCTTACATTTAAGCAATAATAACGAACTTAACGAGCAATAATTAGTAAGATTAATTAAAATAACGGAATGCTCCTCGCGCTTACCACTTGACTTAAATATTTGGAAGTGTTTAAACAATGAGATTTTTCAGAGAAAGCTAAGATTCCCCCGTCTTACCTACATTCCTTTCATCAGTAGGCACATTGACTAGGTATCCTAATCCTAAGCTAACGTTACAGTAAATTAACTATAATATTAGCAAACCTAACTACCAATTGAAATCTCCGAACTTGAAAATCGAGCCCCGTTGTTCGATTTACAAACCCGATTTCTTTTCAAAAATCGAACGTATAACTTCAACGTATATTTTCGGCCAGCAATACTATGCTTCAGAATTGAAATGGCATATTTTCAATACGTTATCCAATGCATTTGACCATTAGGCGATGAAGCAAACATTTATGGCACTGGCACTTTGGCAGATTAGCCCTAATGTTCCGGCCCAACCGAGACGGGCTGGCAACACAAAGAAATTCACTTTTGGCGGGAAACTCTACGTCATTTTGTGATTTAATGGCGATTGAAGATGAAGTTGAATGGATATTTTAGTTGCTGAAATTGCTTGAACATGTTGACAATGTTGTAATAATTCGCCATTTACTGTTACCGATTCGATTATAGATTTTTGCAATACCTATAGCAATTCAACAGTAATTATTCTAAGCTAAGTACTTAACTATACTTGGTCAAGCAGATCTTGTCAGTAGAAAAAGGCGCGAAATTCAAATTTTCTATGGGAAGATATCCCTTCGCGCCTACATTTTTCAAATTTGCCGCCTTTTTCTACTGACAAGATTTCCTTGACCATCTATATATATCTGTTTTCACATCGAATATTTAAGCAAAGCAACTTGTTTTTTTTTCTAGTTGAATTTTTCGATGACTGGCTTGTCCTAGTTCTAGGTCGAATGCTTACTTATTTATGATTTATTAGACACAAAACATACTTAACTATCGATATAATGTTAGCTTAAAAATGATCATGTTAAAAAAAACATTATAGAGGCTTATTTTCATATTCGTTTGTTTTTACAACAGTTGGGGCACAGTGGTTTCGGCTACGGCGGCGGCGAGCGGCGCGCTGACTACGGAGCGAGGGAGCAGCATGAGATCGCTCTTCATCACGCACTGCACTCAGAGGAGGCGCCGGTCAGTACAAACTTGTGTTTAACAGTAAGGGCACAGTGACTACGGCGCTAACTACGGTGCGGAAACAGCATGAGATCGCTCTACACCACGCACTGCACTCAGAGGAGGCGTCGGTTAGTACAAACTTGTGTTTTAACAGTATGGGCACGGTGACTACGGCTCTACCTACGGTGCGGGAGCAGCATCGGATCGCTCTACATCATGCACTGCATTCAGAGGAGGCGCTGGTCAGTTTAAACTTGGTTAGCAATAAGGGCACGGTGACTACGGCGCGAGAGCAGCAAGGGATCGCGCTGTACCACCCGCTGCACTCCGAGCAGGTGCCGGTCAGTTCAAACGTTAAACATTCCTTATGTTTAATAGTTAGGGCACTGCGTTTTAGACTACGTCACACGGTACTGTGAGTATGAGTAGGTATGACTACGGATTTTTAATTCAGTAAATTAATCCTTAATATTGTCACGTACTTTATACTAAAGCGCGAGTGTAGCAGGTTACTAAATCATAAGGTTTGGCTCAAGTAATATTTTTTTACGTTAATGCGAGAAATTTTTATGTTATCATCCAAGTTTCCAACCTTTTCCTTACGATCTTTTTCTTCAATTTGTAGTCAGATTACATACTTTCCACGCAGATACACCTAGTAAATATTATGGAATATTCTGTATATTGAAATTGTGGCTTCATATCATTTTATCTAAATTACATTCTATTGGTTATAATAAAGTCATAAAACGATCACCCCCGGTCAACAAGGAATGAATATGTCCGCCAATCCGACAGGAATTTAATAAAGCAAATTAAGTCGACCCGTAGTTGGAATGCCGGAATTTCGTCCATATATTTTTCCCTCCAATGTTTTCTTAATATGCCAATCATATCGCGAAACCATAGATAACTTAGTTTTTTTTTTCAGAATGCCGGCATGGATGATACTACAGGGTTCATGACTGATCTACCTTTATTAAAAAGTAAGTTATTATTTTTATAATAATATAGGCAGTGACTACAACTTTACAACTGCAATACGCAGTGTGAATATAATAAAATGAATAATACCTTATATTACAGTATATACAAATAAATGATACTAAACTTGCTAAGCATCAAAAAAATCCTTATCTTTAAGTATAATAAAGTTCTTCAAAGTATAAGTAACGGTGACTTTCCGTCAGAGAAGGTTCCATGTGCTTCATCTGCAATAAGGACGTTTCTATCAGAATTTTTGTTGGAATTTCAGACGAAAACGTAACGTCCTTATTGTACTTGAAGCAAAGGACCCTTCTGTGATGGAAAGCCAATTTTTTTACACACACAAGAGCAATGAAATGAGTCACCTTGTAATGTAGGTATGCATTTGTCGAAACCTACAAGCTGGATATTCCTTTTTCTTCTTTTTACTCATCAATTTGAACACAGGGAGAAAGTAAACTCATTAGAGATTTGTCAGTTGTTTGATTAAAATTATTGATACCAAGCTATAATACCTACAAGTGCCTAGCAATTATCTATCAATATTTAGACTGCACGTCATCCGTTAGTGGAAAGAGGCCTATTCTTAAAAAAAAGTAGTGTTGCCTTATTATTTATTTATTTAATCGAATGGCATAAAAAAATTCAAATGCCTTATTAAGAATAAGAATAAGAATAATTTCATTTACTCATGGCAAACTAAAACTACATTTCATTTCATTAAAAGTATAATTACCGGCTAAATTACCTGTGCTCTTCGATGATGATTTTTGTCGAGTCATCGGTATTTGAGAGACAGACAGACAAAAAACATGAAGTATTATATATGTAAATTGATATTTCATATTTTTTACGTCATTCGATAGTTGAATACCAAATTTTGTGGAACAGGTACCTGTCAACAGAAGCTTCTGACCACAAAGAACGCGAGAAAAACGCATACCTATTTTATAAACGGGAGATGTATGAAACACCAATTATTAAAAATATATATAGGAAAAGTATAAAGTATCTGGAATTTCTGAAAGATAAAAACACACCTATTAAGCGAATAGGTAGGTAAATAATACTTTTTCGTAAGATGCCTTTTTATGGGATACCAACGCTATTAAATATAGGTCATACCTAACAGAAACACGTGGAATAAATGTCATATACTAAGAAAAAGTGACCAAGGCCTCCAGTGCCCCAGGCTGGAATCGAACCAGCGTCCTCTGCTATCGCGGCAGGTGCCTGAACACAAATTGAACACACTTGATAAAAACAAATTAAAATATTTTCTGAAAAATAATTTAATTTGTTCAAATACTTCATAGTATAGAAACACGTGGGCTTAATTTATACAATATTTTACTTACCGTACTGAAATTATTCAAATTGCACGTGCGTGCGTCGATAAAATAAATACATATTATTAACTTATCAAATATTTCATTGTTACCCGCTCAAAGATGACCTCTTAAAGATAAAACTGTAATTAGGCCTCATACCGCACTTATCGGATAGGTGTATCGACTTTTCTAAATAGATTGTAAAAAAGGTCCATCTCATCTCATGCAACGGGCCAATGAATCGATATCGACAATAAAACTATCGATCAATCAATCTATATTTGAATAGAGCATTCGAATTTGGAATCGATACTCGTAAAAACTCGATACCCTAGTATTTTTAATTACACTTCCAAATTTGAAGTTGCATTCCAATTTCAAAACTCGTAGTAGCTAATTGGCTGTTTTTTTTCTTTTTTCAAATGGCAGGGTGTTAAGAGCCAGTATGGTGCAGAGTTAATGACATACTAATGTTTATTGTATTAGGGTTGCCATAAAGAAATATTACAATGTGAATGGCTCACGCTGCGTTCATGTTTGGGGCGTGGCGGACGCGGGGAGTGCCATTGTAGAACACGGTGCTCAGAAATTTGTAATCACCCGTATTTTTTGTGCGAGATACGCATTTATTAGCTGTATTTGTATTGTAGCAGTAATAGGCGCTGGTAGATGGGGTCCGCCGATTTGGGGTACACTGAATGATTATGCAGTTCTTAGAACATGTATCGGAGTAGCTAGATCATTGTTTGAAGTAGGTTCGTTTAAAATTGTAGCGATGAATGTTTTATTTATTTATCGATGCTATTTATTTAGAAAAAATAGTGCGCTGTACTCAGAAGCGCTGGTGGCCTAGCGGTACGAGCGTGCGAACCGGAGGTCGCGGGTTCAAACCCCGCCTTGTACTTTGATACCAGACGCTTTTCTGTGAAGGAAAACATCGTGAGGAAACCGGACTAAGACCGGAATAAGGCCTAGTTTTACCCTCTGGGTTGGAAGGTCGGATGGCAGTCGCTTTCGTAAAAACTAGTGCCCACTCCAATTCCTGGGATTAGTTGCCTAGCGGACCCCATGAGTCGTTGCAAAATGCCGGGACAACGCGAGGAAGATGATGAGTATGCTGTACTCAGTATAGTACCTAGATAAAAATAGGTGTCAGCTGACTCACGAAAACTTTTTTACAATATCTTATTAACAAGTTTTACCTATTCTAATACTTTAGCATATTTATGATGCCCGAATAACCCTAATAGCCAGCAATATTTAGCGTAGATATGTTTTAATTTATCCCCCAAGTTTCCGCTAGTTTAAGAACCAAAAGGAAAACCTAACTTTATCTTCTTAAACCCCTTATAAACGTTTACTAAAGTTGACAAGCCGATAATAATCGTTTGTCCCTTTCCGACGTATTGGTATGATGGAAAGGGACAAACGATTATTATCGGCTTGTCAACTTTAGTAAACGTTTATGAATAAGGAGGTTATGTTTTATCTTTGTCGCAGCGATAAAAGGGCGCGACGGCCTCGGCGGCTCATGCGCCCCCAACGACGTGTTCTGCTCAGTGCCCGGACGGTTGTCACTACTGTCCTCGACGAGCAAGTACAAGGTGACAGTGGGGGAGGTGCAACGTCGGTTGTCACCCCCAGAATGCCTCAACGCATCGCTGCTCGGCGGAGTTCTACGCCGGTAAGTACACTAAGAACAGTACCTACACTTGATACAAGTTTTGGTTAGAAAACTGCGACTAATCACGATAGCACCTCATGTTCTACTCTCGTAACGGGAAAACTCAACTTAACTTTTGTAACTTCTATGAGATTATGACGTTTAAATAACACTTGCGCAGTCTGTGCTATCAAAATCGATGCCAGCTTAGCTTGGTCTAGCTCTACAATGTTATTGATAGCCGGGGAATTCATTATCATAGACAAAGTATAGGTAATGATCTTTATGATCTGCTCAATACTGCGCGTAATAAAAAACGAACTGGAAAATCGCACTCAAACCTGTCTGATAAATTAAAAATAAACACTTCAACGTCACATACTCATCAAAGCTGATCATGATTAAGACATTAATTTAAATCAAGGTTACAAGATTATCTCTAATTTTTACACCTAATTATGATCTGAATGTCTGTGTCTGTTCTTTAAAGTCATAAAGATTTAGTATCTTTTTTAAATAGGACCTTAAAGATATTGTTTCCTAACTTAGATTGACTTGAGTGGTCTTCAAGTCAGATTCATTACAATTAAGTCTGAATTCAGGTATTCTTAAAGGTAACATAAGTCAAGGCCAAAATATTACATATAGCTATACGCAAATATTATTTTTATATTGCGGTTTTGTCTGTGGCAAGATAAAGCTGCTTTTCAAAAGGAAAAAACGGAACCCTTCTATAAGGAAGGAGGAGGAGGAGGGGGAGGGGTGTGATCCTATGATCACTCGTGCTTCTGTCTGTCTGTCACAGCCTATTTTCTCGAAAGCTACTGGACCAATTAAGTTTAAATTTGGTACACATATGTAAATTAGTGACCCAAAGACGGACATTTTTGGGGGGTACATGAGACAATAAAAAATAAAGTTTTTCAAACTATACCGTGTTATATGTCAAATGAAAGAGCTCATTTTTAGAATTTCAAATATATTTTTTTTATAATTTTAAAATTAATAGGTTAGAAGTTATTTAAGAAAACAGCCAAAAAATTACCATTACCTTTATCTCCGAAACTACTGGGTCAATAATTTTGAAAAAAAAAAATACACAAAATAGTTCTTTACCTATAGATGACAGGAAGCCTATTAGAAATGTGCAGTCAAGCGTGAGTCGGACTGAATGTACGGAACCCTTGGAACGTCCGACTCGCACTTGGCCGGTTTTTTTTGCGTCAAGCTAGAATGTTGTCCCTAGAAAATTATCAAAGAAACTGAGCGGCAAAAATTTTCCGTTTCACAGCAAAAAGTTACCACTGTCGGCGGTCAATAAGGCAAATAATTAAATGAAACCCAATAAGAAATCGCACTTATTACCGACGTACAAAGTAGATTCGCTAGAAAACGTCTAGTCTCGTGGCGCCCACCATACAAAATTAATAGCCAAGGAAGTTAGAATCTTGTAGTATTTCCAATTAGGTTGAATTTCATTTGTTCGAAAATTTTACAAGACTAATAAACTAAACTGTTGATACTCATCAAAAAATGTACTTAGTTCTAGTTCTTGTACCTACACAGTTTACACAATAAATATATAAACTATATTTACTATATATATATATATATATATATATATATATATATATATATATATATATATATATATATATATATATATATATATATATATATATATATATATATACTACTTATATATACTTTGTTTTTAATTAAGGTTGACATTCCATCGAAACTGAGTGTACATCCTAATGTACATTGGGCGGCACGAGGCTAAATAACATCTTTCCATAAATCTACATACAAACCATAATAACAATACGCACCTGACGTAAAGCCATTATTATAATGCCTACGATAAACGCTAGATAATATTTCAGTTAACTTCATGCATAATGTAATAATTCATTTTAAATATTCTTTAAGTACAAGCCGCCGCCACCAAGCATCTTGTTTAAGTACAATTAAGCCGGAGAACTACCTATAGCGGCGCGCGAGCGATATTTTTGTTAGCTTTACGAGTTCTATTGAAGTTACCTTTCAACTAAAAATTCAGAGCAAGGAAACATAAAAAAGTCAAGACACACATAATATTCTCGTATAAATTAACGTCGATAAGCGTTTTGGCTGTTTTCTACTATAACCAACTAAAAAACTGGGTATTAAGAAGTTATTGTGATGTAGAAGTTGTCTATCTTGTACGAGATTTTATCTCCTATAACAACGGAAAGTATATGTGATATACGACAAAAATTCGACGAGTCTGACGATAAGCTACCAAAGCGTTGATAAACTTATCGCATCGCATGTCCATGAGCGACAGGCTGTCTGTAATTTTTTTTTGCACTGGCAACACTGTGTAGCTCGGTCAACTCGGTTTGCGGCCAGTGCTTCGTCTGCTATTAGATGCTTTTTATTCGCGGTTGGATCTGGGTCGTGTTTAAACACACATATCCATAACTGGTTTATAACCGCTCTTCCCAAGTTCAATTAAACCCGTAAATTGTAACAAGTATGCGTTATTGGAAGTCCTACTTTAACTGAAGCGCGGTGGTTTTGGTGGAGCGCTGGGTCTAAAGCGCGGCGAAGGATATACTGTGTATCTCACCCAAGGGAAAAATAACCTTACGACATGGCCTTTACGGCCTAGGGATGTTGCGGATGCAGATATTTTGACATCCGCGGATGCGGATGCGGATATTTAAAGTCTCACATCCGCGGATGCGGATGTCAAGATTTGGTACTTAAAAAACGTCAAATACTTATTACATTTTTAGCAATTTTTATTTAAAAAAAACGAAACGTTTAGTATTTGAGCAAGAATATAGGTGCGTTTTATTTAATAAACAGTAACTTGGCCGACTTTTCGGGATCTAGACGATTTCGTTATATATAATGACGAAGCACTTACGCCGCCGGCGCCGCCGCTAATACATTCTGTACCGACTTGGTCGACATCCGCATTATGCGGATGCTCCGCATCGATTTCATGCGGATGCGGATGTTGAAAATCATGCGGATGTTCCGCGGATGCGGATGCGGATGCGAATATCCGCAACATCCCTAGTCTACGCCTTGAAACGCCGCATTTACTATGTAGCATCCAAGAATAACGTAAACGCCAAGTACCTTTCTGTAAACATTTTTTTAGCTGACCGGATGTCTATGAGTATGATGTGACAGAACATAGTAAAAGGTCAGATGGACTCTATGTTAACTACATTGTATGGCATAATATAAAGTATCTCATTAAATGTCAGCGGGGCTGCCAAACCGCTTTGCAACTCACCCCGTAAACACCATACATATTTATTGCTAAAAATAATTAACACTTAAGGATCCGTACTTAAAATAAACCAAGCAATTATTGTAAAAAATAATAATGAGCCAAAATACTTCACACATTAAAAGAGCACATTTAGTTAATAGGGCACATTAATTGAAAGACTGTCGCGCGACAAGACAAAGGTGCTGTCACGAGCGACGGTAACCGACGTGACATGATGATTGAACGTCCGCGAAGTAATTGCCAATAGTGACAATTATTTACGGCCACTTTTATTAGTTACTTCCATAAGGATAACCGGATGTCGGGAAATCGCAATTTTTTTTTTTTACTGCGCACAATTTACCTATGTCAGTTTCGCACTGATGAGGCAGTCGTGGTAAAGCTATGGGTGCCTACACGGATTACATTAGTACGCCATAATCAATAACTCACCGACTTATCTTAATTAAAAACCCTGATTTCACTCCTCTGTCACGAAAATCACGATTCGGCCTCGTTAGTGACATTAGTGAGGCAACACCCTGATAAGTTTAACAATGCGATATTATTTTATGCTAATACTATCTCGCGGGCGACAACTATATGACATAACTACAGTATTCAAAGTTTATTTGCATTGCATTATAAAATTAGATTTATTTACGTTTTACGAAAATATAGAGTGATGTTCCTCTTAGAATAGTTGCGTGTAAAACTTAACAACATTTAAATTTAATGATTAAAAAAACTTTCATGTTATTTCTACTGAATTTATTAAGACGCTTGATTAAACTAACTTATAGATGGTAAGAGATAATAGATAATACTTATCTAATTTAAATTTTAAAATTAAGTTGATAATAAGTTATGTATTTAAACAATAATAATATTACCTATATTTTATATTCTAAAATACTAGCAAATACCTATTTTTAACTTACACGTTTAACTAAATAACAACAGCAAAAATAAACATCTCAAAATGGTTTAAATGCGACTAAAATTATAATTTAACTTAATAAGGTGTCCGCGTAAATTGGCAAATAACTGTTTAATGATAACTACTCCAACTATTTATTCCATTACTGTCACTTCAATGCATTTACAATTGTACTTTACATAAATACATTACATCAGACCTGAATGGGTCATCGGGTACTCGATATTTCAAGATTAACATGAAAATTGCCGTTTTAACGCGTAAATTAGGTGACATGTGACATTTTCTCACTTTACATATATCGTTGCTTTTAATAAATATGTCTAGGTATAATTACGAGGACCAGCCGGCGTATTATGGATGGATTTATCCACGAGATAAAATAAATATCACTTTTTAACATCGCGGGATAGAAAGTGACGGACAACGTTTTATCACGCTGTCACGTAGACAAGAACGACCATCATATCCGTACAGGAATGTAGATTATTCTTTACAGAACATTGCATTGCAGTGTCAGAACACAAACGACAGTTGTTATTTTGCCGCCATTTGTAAGATGTTGTCCGGTATAATGAGGTTAATAGATGTAAAACATAAAAAGTAATTATTTATTAATAATTAAAGACAATATTTAAGGTCCAATCCTCATACTAAATCATTTTATGTTATTAAATTAGAAAACACCCAAAAAATACCTACATAGAGTCAGACCAAGACAAGTCTGCAACGATTTTGATAGCACACGCAATGCAAGTGTTATTTTAAACGTCAAACTTCTATGAAAAAATTAAGACTTATTAATTTATAACAGTTGCACTGCGTGTGGTATCAAAATCGTTGCAGACTTATCTTGGTCTAACTCTAGTTCATAATTAAAGCCGATTGTTAATATTTCAGATATTCGTGCATTTTATATGATTAAAATAAAAGAAGCGTTTTTGATAACGATTAATATTAGTCCCATGTTAAACGCAATTATTTTGGCCCCATTTAGTAAAAACGCTATGATAAAATAGATGCATTTTAAAGCCAAAAATATCTCCGTTTTGACAATCGCCGCGTAATGAGGGCAATTACGAGCGCGTTCGAAATTCAATTTTAAATACCGACCCGCGACAGTTATTTATTGTGTGAAACGGTTTTTAATTTGTAATTACGGCTATTATAAGGATACTGCATGAATTATTAAATCGACCGGATAGATAATGTCATTCAAGCGTAATTTGCCTATTTCTGTGGCATGTGTTAAGAGTCTTTAGTGCGCTTGGCGCTTACGCCATTATTGTGACGATGTTTTCGTTAAAAGTGACGTTAAAGTTGTAAGCGCCAATCGCTCTAAGGTTCATTTTCAAACAGTACGCGACATTTTTATTGAGGTGTAGGCAATTTCTACATCGCTTTTTGACGTACATAAATCTTATACCATTATCTTTGTTTTTGGATCGAGTTTTAAAAACGTGTCAGGTTTTATTTCTGCAACTAAGTAGGCACCTTTATAGAAAGGTTACATGGAAAGATAGACTTGAAAGATTATAAGCAAGACCCAAGATGCGAATGCGAATATCCAAAATATAATAAAACTTTGGCTTAACTATACTCTGTATCTTTTTGTATTTAAATAAAATAAAACAAAATCTACCCTCAAATGGCTCCTTAAGCCAGTTGAGGGTAGAAGAAAACATTACACGATCAAATAATGTAGGTTTAGTCAAGTCGTTCAGTGACTGATCCAGCCGGTTTTGCAATTGGTCGGTTAACCAATAAATGTTATAACTACCCGTAAATGTACAAATTGTTTGTTTGCTTTTATTTAAATACCTAAAGATACAGACTATTACTGGTTGGCTTAGGGCATGGGCGTATCAATACGAAGAACGCATCTTACATAATGCTGACACTTATTAACATTACTATCTACCAACACACATAAAGAACCCACTCGAAATGTCCCGTAAAACCGCCGTCAAAACAGTACAGTACCACGGCCATTATTTCGAAACGCAACACAATGTCTCGTAAGTATAGGCACGCCATTTCGATTTAATCAATCGTGGATTATTAATGGATCTTAAGCTACACAATATAAGTTGCTTATACTATTTTACGTATAACCTTTCAAATTGAACTTAAAGAGATAACAGACATACGCGCCTAAAATAGAAAAAAGCTTTGAAAGCTTTTCAAAAACGGAACGCGATTCGATATTTTTTTAAGAATCGCATTCGGGCTAGAGTCAATAATCTTTAAATCAGCCGCTTGAATCGATACGTACTGGCCATTAGTTTGTGATCTGTCGATTCATCCGATTTAGTTTTCCATTGATTCTAAATTCAAATTCATTGTTTGGCTCGTTAGTCGCGGACGGTTGGATCTTTTGTCGCTGGCTAAGCGGACGTGTGAAAATATTAACGATTGGATGTAACGGTATTTTCTCTAATTGCGGTATTTGGTATCGTTTGATCGGAATATCTTACTCATTGACCGAGCAACGAGATTATCATTATACTTGAATGTGTGAACGACCCAGTAACGTAAAGCATTAAATCGCCCAGCAATTTCGACGGTGTCATGTTTAAAAGCTTTTATTTAACTTTTAATGGTGATTAGTAAGCTTATTGGTGTCTGCTAAATCCTGATATGTTTCTTATACATATAAAGCTGATCTGATAATGAGACCAGAAATGGTTAATAGGATCCATTTGATAAAACTAATTGAATAGGTATTTGGTTTGCATGTCAGAATTGTCTTAATGAGTAGGTATAATAGTAATAACAATAACTGTTAAATATGACAGTAAGCAAGACACTCTTGCATATTTTTTAAACAAAAACGTATTTTTGAAGTGTAATTCGAAGTAGAGGGTGCGTAGCCAACGTGCCAATCGTTAACGCTCCGAAGCGAATTTTTATTTTTTTTATTAAAAAAAAAATAAACAAAAGTAATGAAACGCAAATTACTGGTCGCATTAAAATGCAAGAGTGATAGAGATTAGCACGTTGGCTAGGCACCCTGATGTGCCGTCGTAACCTTTCCAAAATTGCGAAATTTCCACTTTGTACTAAAAAGTTTTTCGCAACAATCTGTAATTATCAGTGATCGTACATTTTCCAGCATTTTTGGTGCAGCGGAGTGGTGTTAACGGAATTGGTATAAATAATTACAACCTTAATGATTAATTAGCGTTAATTACGTTAATATTAACCTTAATTTACCATTTCAGTTGAAATTATCTATAATTACCAATGCCGTTAACACCACTCTGCCGCACCAAAAATGCTGGAAAATGTACGATCTCTGGTAATTATATTGTTGCTTCTAAGTTGCGTAAAGCTTCTAAAAAGATTTCAAAACTTTACCATTTTGTAAATCATTTCTATGTAGGTACCATTTTCTTTCTAGAATTACATTATACCTACCTAATCAATAAGTTAAATATTTATATTTCAACAATAAAATATGATAATTATCTTTTCAAACAACAATAAAATGTCACATTTTATGAGCGGAAGTAATAAAGGACAATAAACATTCACAGTCGTTCACGCTTTTTTAAAACCGCAAAATATTCAATTTGTTCATCTATAATAGTAAATTATGTATATTTATATAGTAAAAATTGAGATTAGTGACGATTTTTTGTACGAGTAGGTGTAAAGCAGGCTGGCTAATAAATAATATTCAAATCGCATGAGTAGAGCCAGAGCGAGGGGGGCGATTTTTGAATTTCGATCGCTCGATTTCGTCACTCGAAAATCGGTGGAAAACGGCGAAATGCTAATTTTTGAAATACGAGCGATATAAATTTGGAATCGAGTGGTGTTAACCACTCGTTTTCAATTCTATTAGTATAATTTAAATGCCTAATAGTGGAGATATTATTGAACGAAATACACGAAATCGTTTGGTCGAAATTCAAAAATCGGCCTCGACCAACTAACAAATTTCAGACCGGCCCTCATATAACAACACAAGTAAGGGTGGTATTCCATTTGTCCAATATATTGGACCAATGTGTATTGCGTCTCACAATTTTTTTATAGTGTGAGACGCAATGCACATTTTTCTTATAGTGTGAGACGCAATGACATTTTTTTTCCTAGCCTATTTGAGTGTCCCACTGCTGGGCAAAGGCCTCTCCCCTTAATTTCCACGACTGCCGATTTGGTGTTTCCTCCGGCCAGTTGTTCAGGAAGCTGTCCAGGTCATCCCGCCATCTCCGTTTGGGCCATGACATTGGACAAAGAAATTGGACAGGTCGATTAACGAACCATCACAAAAATCGTACAAAAAATCTATTAAATAATTTTTATTACGTGATAACCTAAAAACGTTCGAAATACACTTTAATTTCAATCAATCATAATCTACGAGTCGCATTCCTCGCTCGCTTATTCGGAAACTTCATCAAAGAAATTTATCGAAAACAATTTCGTTAACGAGCCTTTATATTCCGGCGGTTAATACTGGTAGCCAGTTTCGGAGTAACAACATCCGACATACATACCGACAAAATTAGCTTTGCGTCTTTAAAACAAAAACATACACAATTTTAAACCTCACCCCGTCGACATAAGCGACATGCCACTTTATTTTAACTACGTAAATCGGAACGGTTTCGAATAACTTTCTATGCGTCAATCAAGTAAGTACATTTGGCGGTAATCGATAGTTTATCGGTAGCTCCATCTGCCGGCCAGTAGCGATACTACACGCGACCTGTCAAAAGTTTGACAAACGTCATTTTTTACTTTTTTTTGCCGCGCGTGGGGTCAACGGCTTTTGGTGGGGTTTGAGTAAGTGGCCTGCTAATATGACATTTTGTTTTAAAAAATAACTCATAAATCATACATGAATTGATTTATACACTCGCATATGGTTGTATATGAATAATTTTCTTTGGCTAGGTCAGGGGTCGGCAAACTTTTAAGAAGAAAAGCCCACCGTAGTAGAAATCACCAGTTTTATACTCTGTATCTTTAGGTATTTAAAAAAGAGTAAACAAAATCTACCCTCAAATGGCTTCTTAAGCCAGTTGAGGGTAGATGAATATTACATGATCAAATACAAACGGGACGACACTACAGTGTTGCCACTTTTTAATTTCTACTCTTTTTTGCCAAGCTATAATGTAGGATAAAGTCAGGGCGTTCAGTGACAGATCCAGGTGGTTTTCTAATTGGTTAATCAATAAATGTTGTAACTACCTGAAAATGTACAGATTATTTGTTTACTTTTATTTAAGTACCTAAAGATACTGAGTATAGGAATCTCAAAGAGCTGCAAATGTTGTTTTCAGTCGTCTAAGAACTCTAAATCTGTTTTCTTGGTCGTTTGAAGAGCTGCAATTGTACCTCCAAAGAGCCGCATGCGGCTCGCGAGCAGCGATTTACCGACCCCTGGGCTAGGTAACTTCAAGCAAAAAATACGACAACACTATTTAATATGGCGTTTTAAGATCTACATATCTAAAGTTCTCAATACATAAATTTAATTACTTTGCGGTCAAGCGACATAATAAACGATTGCCCAGTTATTCATATTGAATTAATGTACTTAGGTTTGAATAGTTCGTTAACGGTAATGTCAAAATATTTGGTGTCGAAACAATTTCGCGCCATCTTACCTTACACTTTCTTTGTCGATCAAATATAGCTTTTATAAGGTTGAAAGGTTAAAGATTAATACAAATGGTGATTTTCTGGTCACACCACACGACATAAATATAAATAATTTGTCCGACTCACGCTTGGCTGCATATTTCTAATAGGTTTTCCTGTCGATAGGTAAATAACTAATTTGTATACTTATTTTTTTTTTCAAAATTTTAGACTCAGTAGTTTCGGAGATAAAAGAGAGGGGGAGATAAAGAATCGTAATTTTTTGGCTATTTTCTGAAATAACTTCTAAACTATTTATTTTAAAATTACAAAAAAAAATATATTTAGGATTCTCAAAATGAGCTCTTTTATTTGATATGTAACACGATATAGTTTAAAAAACATTATTTTTTATTTTTCTCATTTACCCCCCAAAAGTGGCCTCCATGTTTAAAATTCATTTGTTTACGCAAAATGTCCGTCTTTGGGTCACGAATTTACATACCGGGTGTGGCCTGTAACACGAGCAAAGAATTAAAAGATAGATTGTACTCCTCAAACCGTGACACTTTTGTTCAACAACTTTTAAAAATTATGAAGTATGACTCCCTATTTTTCATACAAAATAAATATTATCTTCAATGGACGCCATCGCCACGCCATATCATTGTGATTGACGTTGCTTGTCACGCCTTAAACATAACAAAATTCGCAATACATTGCGTCTTAGAATAAACTTTAAAGTGTATTAAAAATCAAACCACAAGTTATTTTTAAAAGTCGCTGAACAAATGTTGGTCAGTATGAGGAGTACAGCCTACAGTTTAATTTTTTGCTCATGTTACTGGCCACACCCGGTATATGTACTTACCAAATTTCAAATTAATTGTCCAGTACTTTTGGAGAAAATGGGATGTGACAGACAGACTGACGCACGAGTGATCCTATAAGGGTTCTGTTTTTTTCCTTTTGAGGTACGGAACCCTAAAAATAAATGAAAACTATAATTTTAACCTTTTAGCCTTATGAGGATAAAATAAGAAATGGGTAAGGTTTGATCTAGGTTTGTATAGTTGTCTGGCTCATGGCTGCCCGACAATTTCAGTTTCAGCAAAAAGCGGGTTTTAATCGGACAGTAGTTATTCTTATTGCACACCTTAAATAAAATTATAAACGAGCTGATCAAGACAATACATTTTTTGTATTAAATTCTTGGTGAATTGGTATTACGTAATTAGAAAACATCTCCATGTTTTTCTAGTTTTCTGATTGAATTTTTCCTCTATTTGTTACAGAGCGAAGAGTAAAAATGGCGGCCGCCTACTGCGGGAGAAACTGGAAAAGATAGGACTGAACCTGCCGGCGGGGCGGCGGAAAGCTGCCAACGTCACTCTCCTCACTAGCCTAGTCGAAGGTGCATATATCAACAATCTCTATAGTATTTTTTCTATTCGACTTTAATGGTTGAATTAAGACTTTGTAAACTATAATCGCATAATTTTTCTATGGGCTCCCGATTACCATACCACCGTCTTTACCATAACGTCACACGGGGCCCGTGCCCAGGGCCCCCATCCTCAAGGGGCCCCGAAGGATATACAGTAACAGTATATTTGATTACCCATAATAAATAGAGGATCATAGTAGAAAAACGTTAGTTTAATTAGCTTTCTTTACTTTCCAAAAGGGCCCCAAATTCTTATTGGCCCAGGGGCCCCAGAATAGTTTAAGACGGCCCTGCTCCCGATTCAACTATAATGACTTCATAAGGAAACGCTTTAGAGAACTATCTAGAGGACAAAACAAAAGGTTATAGTTAGACCAAGAAAAGTCTGCAGGGATTTTGACAGCACACGACTGGCCAGTGTTATGTATACGTCATAATTTCATAGAAGTTTGACGTTTAATTAAACACCTGCACTGCGTGTGCTATCAAAATCTCTGCAGACTTTTCTTGGTCTAACTCTAGAAGAAAAGACATCAACGAGTTTTTTTTAATGAAAAAGAAGCCCAATGAGGTCTTTTGTTCCATCCATTTATCTACTGAGATACTTACCTAACTTTGTTCAATTATTTAGGTTATATAGTAGAAATAGTGTATACAATAGTTATATAATCTAGCTTTTCAATATCGTACCTTACTTAAGCCACTCAGCAAGCTTCGCTGCACTGCATGTTAACCTGTATGAAATGAATACTGTATAAAATTATCTTTATCATGCACGGCTACAGAATTAGACTCAAATCTTTAAGGCTGACAATTAACCCATTCGACACTCATTCTTGTTTTTCTGTTTCCAGCGGAGGCAGTGCACCTAGCACGCGACTTCGGCTACGTGTGCGAGACGGAGTTCCCGGCGCGCGCGCTGGCGGAGTACCTCGCGCGGCAGTACGCGGAGCACGACGCGCGACGGCGACGCGACCTCCTGCAGGCCACTAAGCAGGTAACTTCATCAATAGCCGAACTGTACTGTATCTGTGGCCATCTTTGGCTACCACCTTCAGAGGCAGTGTAGTTAATGCATCTTTGGCTCATGTGGGAGACGCGACTTACTACATGCCACTAAGCAGATAACTTCAACAGCAGAACTGAAGTCTTAACTTATCTGTGGCTAAGTAGCCAAGGCAAGGCAGTGTAGATAGAGCATCTTTGCGAGAGCGATTGCGTCCGCAGGATGAGAATACTGCAGGCCACTAAACAGGTCTGTATTGTAAATATAGTCCCCAGAATTGAATTGATGATAGTTCCATTGTCTTTCCAGTAGTCTTAAAGATTCGATGCTTTGAGCATTATTACTACAGAAGCCTTATGTTAGCCTTCTACTCTTGACCTTCAAGATTTCGCCGAGGTAACTCACACTGATCTACTCTATGTAAAAAATCCACCTACTCGTATTTCCTCATTATGACCATTTCGTTTATAAAACTCTTATAACAATGTATACGTTTCAGGTGACCAAGGAGCTAATGGACCTCCTGAACCAGGATCGTTCACCGCTCTGTAATACGAGACCGCCGCACCTACTGGAGCCCGCCATACAACGGCACCTCACGCACTTCTCGCTCATCTCACATGGCTTCGGTGGACCGGCCATAGTGGCAGCGCTGACTGCTATACAGGTACTTATACTTGTGACTGGTGGACCTCTGAACCAGGACCGCTCTGTAATACGAGACCGCCGCACCTACTGGAGCCCGCCATACAACGGCACCTCACGCACTTCTCGCTCATCTCACATGGCTTCGGCGGACCGGCCATAGTGGCAGCCCTGACTACTATACAGGTACTTATACTTGTGACTGTTGGACCTCTGAAGCAGGATCGTTCGCCGCTCTGTAATACGAGACCGCCGCACCTACTGGAGCCCGCCATACAACGGCACCTCACGCACTTCTCGCTCATCTCACATTCATTCGACGGACCGGCCATAGTGGCAGCCCTGACTGCTATACAGGTACTTATACTTGTGGCTGTGCGACCTCTGAACCAGGACCGCTCGCCGCTATACAATACAGCCGCCGTACTTGCTAGAGTTAGCCAAATAACGGCACTTTACGCTCTTTTCTCTCATCTCGCACGGCGTCCATAGGTTGGCTATAGTGACCGCGTTAACTGCTATACAGGTACTTATCATAATTGTGATTACTGACTGGACCAGGACCGCTTAGCAATATCCCGCCACCGCACTTACTAGAGCTGACCGTATTTAACGGCATTTTACGCACTTTTCTCTTAATCTCACATGGCTTCGACGGGCCGACCGTCGTGACGGCACTTACTGCTATTCAATAATCTTTAGCCTGACCTGCTGGAATTATTAAACTCACCTTTGAGACACAATTATTAAAAAAATAGCATTACCTACAGTCGTCCCTTACATCATGGCTGTAGTGGATTTATGACGAGTGACTGGATATTCTAATTGTTGACAAACCCTTTATAAATTAAAGAAAATAATAAAATGCGAATAAACAAATACTGGTATTTAATACCCACTAGTATTTTAGAAACCAGTAGGCGCTATCACAATTTATAATTTGCAGATAGTCTTAAAAGGTTAAAATAGTGTTTTGTTATATTTAATTATTTTTTTATTGTTTCAGAATTTCTTAAACGAGTCCCTCAAGCATTTAGACAAATTATACCCCCAAAGCGGTATGGTTTCGTCGTCAATGGATAAAACCAAAATGGACCCCGACATCAAGAAGTAACACCAACATAACGGCGGAAACGTCGGCCGCACCACAGAGTGTAACCATGTGACCAAGGAACTGTCCATACGGACGCGAATTATCTTCATATCGTTCTACTGCCAACATACAAAATTTAAAAGGAGATTGCGTATTTATTTTTATGATGATCTTCGTTTGTGGCCCGCATACAAATAAAGTGCAATTATAATACTCAAGATTGTGAGATTTGTAAATATAGATTTTAAAATGAATACCCATAGTATTAATTAGCATTTAAAGTAGTATTAAATTCTCAGGCCATGATTTCGTGTTTTCGTCGAGACGAACTATTTTTATTACGAGGTTATGATAAATGCAAAAACTGCAATAAGTAACACATATCAAATTGTAAATAATTTATTGTACAGTATGTATACATTACATACTAAGGGATAACATAGCATTTTCACCGATCGTTCGAATTTAGAAACAACCTCTTTAGTTAAGGTTAGATATAATTTTGCTAGTGACTCAATGTGAAAGTGTGCCAATTAGTTTAAAAACGGATACATGTGTCCGATGATTAAGTAATTTAATATTTATTGATAATCTCGCATGTATATAATAATTATGAGTACCGTATTGCCAATTTCTCAGTTGTAGTGTTTGTAGAACTAAATTACTTTGGTGTAAATGGTGCCAATATTCCAAAAACTGGTAACTAAATCATACTTTTAACTATTGTCTGAATATCATAAATTTCGCAAAAATTTAAGTTCGACAAGGTTACACTTTATTGATTAAATGAATATGAATATGGCTCGATACGCACAATTCGCACCACTGAATATTCAGTTTAGTAAAAATATCATAAACTCTATCTCTCATACTTGCTCAACAAATTCTCCAAAATGATCTTTAATCGTGTGCCAAATGATACCTAATTAAAGTAATTAAAAAATTGTATTAAACTTGAAGTAGATTAGCTTTTTTTGTTACTTTTACCACCACAAAGACTACCGAATAAGTTTCATTATTTTTGTAAGACGATTGTCATACTCAATAAAGAAGAATTACATTTTAACCTTTTAACAATATTGTAAGATAGCAACCGTAATATGAATGCAGTCGTGGTAATTAAATATATATGTAATCTCTATTACCATGACGATAAATTTTACCATTGTTTGTTTAATTTAAATTTTTTACTTTTAACCACTAAGTATTTTAATAAAAAAATACATTAAATTACAACACGGCAAAGTGGAAAATTACGATTTTTACGTTTTGGTCTAATCAAAAGGACTGACATTGGGGTTAAAAGGTTAAAATGGTCGCACCTATTCTGTCAAAACAATAACACGTTCAATAAATCGATTTTGCAAATAAAACCTTATACATACTTGGTCCTATTTTGTAAAGCTACTAGGTATTCTAAAGGGATTCGAACCTAAGACCACTAACATCACAGTTATATATGTAGCGGTGTGATACGCGGTTTATATATGTAAAATATTAAATTGTAGATTTATAAAATAGGGCTCTGAAGTAATTTCATTATTCGTTACTTTAAGACGATAGTGGACAACCGCTTCTGTGTTCAGTCAGCAGCAGAAGTTACTAAGCGGGCGAGGTGTTCAAAATTACCTTGACACGCTCTTATTCTCTTAACAATAAAGTCCCGTCAAGATCGTTTTGAACACCTGGCCCGCTTAGCAACTTCTGCTGCTGACCGTACAAACGTAATCCCCGTTTTTCTGCCTGGATATTAACTATTAATTTGTTGTATATTAACCAGAGCCATGCTCCTTCGTTTGACTTTTTTTAGATTTGTTTATTATTATAATGAGCTCTTATAATTTAATTGAGCGAAAAACGAATTCGATATTTTTTTATGAGCTCTAACTCTCCTAACCTTATCTCATGTAAACCTGTGTTGTGTACTTAACATTATTGTACAGTGTATTATACATGTTATAATTATTTAAAAATCTAATAAAAACAAACGCAAGGGCATGGCTGTGGTTAATATACGTCAAATTGCGTAAAAATATTTTCTATAATTTTTACCGCATGTGCAAAATTCCACGCTCTATTATTCCATTATCCTAATAAATAAATGAAAAGGGGGGTCAAGAGTTATGTTAATTTTTACGACTTAGGGCCACTTGCACCATCAACTAACGCGGGGTTATGTGATTAAACCGTTAACCCAGTGTCAAATTGCACTGGTAACCATGGTAACTCCATGTTTAAACGGTTAACCCCGGGTTAGTGAATTGGTGCAAGTGGCGAAGGGTTAATATACAAAGAGGAAAATGTGAACTACATTTGTATGAAGAAGAGAGCACGTGACGTCGTCCACTCTCCTCTTAACAATGCTTTTAGTAGTATATTTTATACTTTTCGGGGATTACCTCATTGTAACTTAAGGCTCTGTGAAGTTTTTGAATCAGAGTAAAATTGTGTCGCACATTTTGTTCAATGCACTATGTTAATGTTAATTCTTTGGACACGGACTTTGGATATGGACACGGTTTGGTTGAAGTGTAATGACGATTTATCATCCTCATGGAGATATTTCTTGAAAAATATGGATAAGATTGTGTTTGTTTCATTTCCCAGAGTAAATGAATGATGTTATTTTAATAATTGTTTAATTTATTTCTGCTGATTCACCTAATTGACCGAGCGTTAGCGAGGTAAAGGCAAGCCAGAGTTGAGTATGCTGTGCCCCTGCTCAGTGGTCACTCCGGCCGGCAAATGAAGGCAAGCCGGAGAGAAGGGTCTGACCGACTTGTGGGTATGGGACCCAATGAATACGTCTAGAAAGAGCAAATACATTTTGATCCTAACTCGTTAAACTTTAGGCCGATTTGTCTCATATAAGTACCTAATAAACTTAAAAATTCTTACCACATGAATGGACCTAACAATATTCATGTAGTCTAACAAACAAGCAGCATACAAAGATGAAAATGACACCTGCGGGCTCAGCACGGTTCCATTTTATCGACTATCACTATGCGCGTCCCTTTCGCACTTACATACTTGTTAGAACGTGACAGGCATGGTGACAAGGGATAAAAACGCGACCGTGCTAAGCCGCCTGGTTACATGATGTTCCGTATTTTTACAGGGTACATAATGGACCTACTAGCGACATCTAGTTTGTTATTGGTGAAATTCATATTTTCTAATTTTGATTTACACATTCGTTAGGTTTTCATAAAAATCTAGGCAACACAAGACACAAGGTTTCGGAATTTTAAAGTTACAGTAAAGCTAAAATTAGGTTATGTCTGCAGCGATATCGAGGGCTACTAGCGCCATCTAACTGCCCTGAGGTAACTAACGATATGGGCTTAGGATGGTGTACACAGATTATTAACTATACTTGGTCAAGCAAATCTTGTCAGTAGAAAAAGGCGGCAAATTTGAAAAATGTAGGCGCGAAGGGATATCGTCTCATAGAAAATTTGAATTTCGCGCCTTTTTCTACTGGCAAGATTTGCTTGACCATCTATAGTTACTTCGTAACGATGGACGGTTATTCTTATACGAACATTACCGAACGTGTTCATACTTATTTCTGAACGTAGCCAGAATGTCAAAATGACATTTAAAAAAATTACCGCTAAACACGGTGCCGTGCCGGTTGCCGCGTTAACTACCAGCCATATTCGAACTTTAAGATACGTCAAATAATAGATATGGAAACGATATAGATTGGATATGTCAGTGTCAAACCAGTGTCAAAAGTGACGTTTTTGTTTGTAGAAACCCACTGAAATATGAAACCTATGGAAGTGAAACGTCAACGAAAAATGCGTGCCAGTGTGACGTCATCCGGTGACAAAACATGGCGGTTTTAGTGCTGCCCCGAAGATTTTTACTGCTACTAGGTTTTATCGATTCACCGATAACTTTTTAACGTGTTCGGCTCATTTTATTTATGTATTTCTTGTTTGAATAAAATGATAATACATTTTAAAATACTAAGTATAAATTATTTGTGTAGTTTATATTTTAATAGGAAGTAAGTAAATATTTTTTGATTATATTGTTATGTGAAAAGATATTTTGATTGAGTAAGATGTGTAAAATCTAAGACAATTTCGTGTTTCGAATTTGACAGGTAAACGAGATGTCGCTGTACAACTCCATACATATTGGGATGTTTGCGGTAACTCTGATTTTCAAAAGTTGACGTTTGACAACTCAGTGACCGCAAAACACATCGCGCAGTACAGCGCCATCTGTTTTGGATGTCAAAATAAGTGTACGTGTTTTTCTTAGACTCTACCTCTCTATTACAATCAATTTTTCACATCACCTATTCGGAAAAGGGATTTTTCTTCACTGCTAGGAGGAATCAAAGTGACACTTTTCTTCCCTGCTAGGAGGGATCAAAGTAACACTTTTCTGTTCTAGCGCACTATTTTACATTATTTTTTTAGCTTAAATAATCTGTTTAAGCATCACATTGGGTCAACACTAAGTTTTTTTTTCTCATAGTTGATGTGAAAAGCAGTTTGTGTCACACGGCATCACAATAAAATTATTTCGTCTTGGGCGTTAACACTTGAATCCTTCATTACGCTTATAATCCGTCGCTTCATTCAGGATTCAATGTACGCCCTTGACGGAAATATATCATTATGATCCGGATCGTAATGATCATTATGACGGGTGAAAAAAACAAAACACCTCCAGAACATTTATTTAATTACAAAAATAAGGAATGACTTCCGCTCTTCAACATTTATTCAGCAAATAGGCCACAACACAAGGGCACTTTTACACGTTAACATTGAATTTACATAGAAGCAAAAATAATAACAATACATCAACAATTTTATAAAATATCATCATCTAACTGCAACTACCAGTTCAAATCAACGTATTACAATTACTTAGAGATGTATAATAGCTCGTGTTAGCGTAAACAGACCAGTCTCCACAAACAGCACCCGTTCACGAGTATGACGCGTATCTCAACCATCTCCTCTAAAATCACTTTATTTTACAGATACAAAAACACAAAAAATGTATCTATAATAATTAGAGGTGTAAATGTCTCTAGGTGTCAGAACTATAACATTATATAGTTTATCAAATTATCCTTAGAGATGTATAGGGTGTCCAAGAGTCAAAGTCCTGTATAATTAACTCATTCATTGAGGACATTACGAAAAAGACTGAAAAGATTATTAAGAGAAAAAGAAACATACGAGAGCACAATGAGGCGTCTCACTGTAATTAAACTCCAAAATAAAGTTACTAAGTATAATAGCTCGTGTTAGCTTAAACAGACCAGTCTCCACTCTCCACAAACAGCACCCGTTCACGAGTATGACGCGTATCTCAGCCATCTCCTCTAAAATCACATGAAAATAGACTTTAAATTTGGCCTTATATTTTCTATTCCAATAGCTTCCAGCCACTTTTTCTTTTTATATTCATTATTTGGTAACCTATAAAACATGTTTTAATTATTTAATTAAGATAATTTAGTTGGTTTTAAGCGCAGTAGCATGATAAAATAAGAAAATATAAATAAGCAATCATAATATATCGATATCAAAGTCGATAAATAATGTACAACCCTAGCTAAAATGTTTACAATATTTAAGCGTAAAAATATAGTTAAATAAGGCAAATCACTTCATGACCTATAACTGCGCATAAGAACCTTGCTATTTATAATGTGAAACATCCTTAAATTCCCCAGGAACATTAACAATAACCAATATTTTTAATGTAAATTATAGCGTACCTGTGAAAGGTTAAAGATGGCTGATTTGCTGTTTTTTTTATGCGGCACCCTAATATACTACACGCTGGCATATTCACGACGTAATTATTGATATTTGGCTTCAATTATATTCAAACACAAGCAAAATCTCGAAAGATAATTGATAATTTTAATTTTCACCACATCCTTTTGACAGGACAAGTACCGGCTGAACTGACTGACAATGACATTTGCGTGACTAAACATGGCGGATTTTCGGCCGCATTAGGTATTTACGTATTTTCATGAAACACTTTATGTACGTACTGAAATACTGTCATCTTTTTTTGCTGTGTAACCCAGTGCTGAGTAAAAACGAGATAGATATATATTTATGTGTGTGCCGTCAAAATGGGTGCTATTTGTATAAGCAATTGTACGTATAGAACAATATGTCTTGTCCCTATTATATAGGTCTATGTAGAAACCTGACTTTTGACACTTGTTTGACACTGACATATCCAATGCATATCGTTTCCATATCTATTATTTGACGTATCTTAAAGTTCGAATATGGCTGTACGTATTTTAGGTAGGTAACACCAAAGAGAATATAATCACTACGTTTTAAGAGACGGGACTTCCATACTAGCGATTTAATTAGTATGTGTGTATGTTTGGTGTCCCAATCATTACCAACATGTATGACAAAGAACTGTCAAAGAACAATAGTACCAACATAACAGACTTAAATAGTGTAGTATGCCACACGCTTGCGTATTTTATCGATATCGATAAATTGGGGAGGATTGAAACATAAGCCCCTGTCAACAAATTTCGTACTAGAAATCAGGTTAGAATCGAGTCCACATTTAAGTCGTATGTTATATATAGTGTGGACTTTTAGTGGACTAATACATGGTTGGACTTAAATGTGAACACGATGTTTATTTGTTAAAATAAAAATATGTATGTCAAATGATTTTTTTTTTATAATATTTTAATATAATTAATTTAAAATACATCCCGATGGTCCGACGGTCCACAGGTTACAGAGGAAAATGTGTGTTCACCTGATTAAATGATTTTTTTTCTATATACATATAATATTCTTGAATAATAAAATTAAGTCTTCCTTTACAACTTATTTGCGCCACTGCCTGCATCTGAAAACATTTAATAATTAAAACAGAGATACATACTTTTTCTTATATTTTAGGTTAAAATCTTAAATAATAGAGAATATCACGCAAAACTCTGCGTAAGTAGCGCCACTACCACTATCTGTCACAATCTGAGGGTCTACCGCAAAACAAGAAAACCTAAATTTCATTATCCTCTCTATCACTCTTGCATATTCGAGCGATAAAAAGGCAGATAACTAAATTTCGATTTTCGCGCTTACCAGTACTTAGGACCTTGTTAACAAAGCGCCTTGATGCATCAATTCAATTCAAATTCAATCAATTTATTGTCTGTTAAAACTTGTCAAAAAACAGTTTAAGGCAGAGTATGTATAAGTTAGTCCATGAATTTACTGGAGTCGGTAGTACTGCACTCTGGCGGCAGAACATTGCAGTAATATCCCCTATTACTAGATTCCAAAAATATATAATGTAATGTCCATTCCATTACTGCACAGATGATAAATAATTTTCCACTAAAAATATTCGGAGAAATAATTATAGTCATGTTGTATAACAGGATATTCACTCATTTTATTTTATTTACATTGATAAAAAATTTGGCTGCAGTCGATATCGATACTTGTAGTACATCACTAGTTCACAATGAAAGTGGATATGAAATATCTAACTTTCGATGTGTTTATAGCCTGCTACACCAAAATAAGGCTAAAAGTATCTAAAGCAATACTTACCGGTCTTCATCTAATGGAAATTTTGCCATAAACTTCCTTTTTTGCGATTTTCGCGAGCGTATCAATTGCCACATATTTCGCACTGAAACAACTTAGTTTTCGGTGGCATTTAAACAAAATCTATTGACTCACTGTATGTTCATAGAGTCTGGCTAGCCAAAAATTGTTGACAGATATTTCGTTGTTGTATCACCAATTGTCTATGATTAAAAAAAAAAGCTAAAAGTCAGTTGTCAATTTATGTCATTCATTCAAATTGTTTGCGGTTTATAAGGGGTTTATTTTAAATAATATTAATAATGTCTATACTGAGTGAGGTTCGCAAAGTATTATTTAAGCTCGTAAATAATTACGACAATGTGCGAAGTCGACGTGTAGCGTTGTATAACGAAAAACTGCAATGTTTACAACTCCTAAAGAAATGTAAACAAATTCGGAGGTTGGTGCTCTATAAATATTTTGATACTTAGCTTTTAGCATATTTGGCATAGTACTTATGTATTTTTTTGGTGATGGATTAATATTACGGTATTATCGAGCTAGATCTTATTTACACTACATTTCATTTTTCGCCTTGTTACAATGGTATATGGTGAGAAAGTGTTAACATATGTGTTTATCGTTGACTGTACTTTACATAGTGGTAGAAATTATGTGAGCTGACTTTGAGTGCACGTCAACGTATATTTAACTTATATCCTTAGGTACCTTACATGTGCACAGAAATAAAAAATATTTTCTAGTATCAAAACTATAATTCCTACTACACAAAGTGTGACCAGCCCAAGATTTTTTGAATTTCCCGCCAAACATTTGTGTAATATTTCAGTAGCCAGACTCTATCACGTTTGACTGTTTTGGAAAATAACAAAGGCTTTTAAAAAAGAAATTCCAAGAAATACGTAAGTAAAACCTACGAACCGCCATGACAAGCAACAAAGTAATGTGGCTGACAGTTGACTTGACAGATAAATAGCACTGACGTTTTATTTTGTTTTTTTGGCTATGGCTAGGTCACTGAAGTCCATACAAAACCTTGTTTTGTTCCTAGTTGCGTCAGCCTGGATAACACAATCAAAACAAGAATCTTAAATAAGTAATAAACATGGATTTAAGCATGGGTGAAATGGACGTCTGTGATGATGAACAATTAGATACGAAGAAATGCTACAGATGTGGTTACGAATTATTGGACAATTTAAACGTAGTGTATAACTCATCAAATTCAATCTTTATCTTCTGGAATAAGTACCAGTTATTTCTGTACGAAAATATGAATTTTAAAGAAGCTAAAAGAATATTCACTCCAGAGTTTAGTGTGCATCAGATTATAATATCGAATAATTACTTAATTTGCCTAGACCGTCGTGGAAATGTGCACGTAACTTCGCTTAAATTCAAAAATACACAGAAACGTTTAAAGACGAGTTTTTCACCGCGAGAACGGAATATTTTAGGCTTCGTTGAATGTGGTGAATATGTAGTGAGTTTGAAGGCAGAATCAGACACTTACTTACTGTGTTTAAATAGAATCAACAGTGATTTCCAAGCAAAAAGAAAGATTCCAATTTGTTATAAAGGTGAGACCGGGATACCGCAGAAAACTAGCCAAGATAAATGCTTGCTAATTGTTTCCAAGGTTACTAGCCATGATGAAGGAATAAAGCAACTGTTTAGCATTAATCTTATAGCAAAGGATACAAATGTTGTAATTATGTCCTTTGACAGAATGAATGTGTTTGCCTGTTTATTCAGTTCTAACATGTCGCAAGATGACATTCAGTTGATCAAGCTTTACTCATGTCCATCGGAAATATGCAATATCCAAGTTGTACAGTTGGAAGAACTTAATGTGACAATAGTTCTCAAGTCCGGAACCATTTTGAAGCTTCCGCTTCAGACAACAACACAAATGGTCGTTCCAATCCATTTAAACACTGCAGTTAACAAGTTTATGTTACTTAAAGATACATTAATATATACAGATGGTCTTTCTATGTGGAAAACCGAAAACACGTTTTCAAAAATAACTTTCAAACAATATTTCCTCCGACAGGTCAAGGACTTTGTCAGGGTCGGAGACCAATTGATCGGCACAACATTTTCGAAGCTCATATACGTGATACCAGATGATGACTTAAGTTATCTCGAACCAGAATCTGAACACTGCCCTGCTGAGAAATTATTAAACAATTCTGAATACTTGTACAGATTATTAGAAGAAGTGGATAAAAACAATGAATTGATTGAGAAACTTAATGAGGAAGGGAACTATATAACGGCATTGGCATTATCTAACAGACAAGATTTAATGGACAGCATTTTGGAAAACACAATCACTGTTTACGAGCATTATGAGGATGCTGTCAAAGAAAATCCAGATTTATCAATAACTGAGGATTTAGAAGAGTATTTCAAAGCAGAATCAGTTTACTTTCTCATAAAAATGAGAATAATGCAAATGGAACATTCAGTAAATCAAGTTATATCTCAATTGTTTAAGAATTCCAAGATACACATGTCACTGTTTTCTGAAGACAAGCTGTTGAAGACTAACAGCCTTAATGTATCGGACTCATTTTATAAAATAAATGTGTTAATACCGCTAGATTACCAAGCGATGACAAATGTGTCAGTTGTTAAAGTAAACATCAGAATAGTCACGCATCTGCCGGGGGCTTTTGATTCAAAAGAACCAATATGGACAACACTGTACAGAAAAGAAATAATTCTAAACTCGGAACACTTCATCAAAACAGATTTAATTTCAAGCAGACCGAGAAGTTTCAAGGAACCTCAAGAATCAATTGATGACATGATTACAAAAACCGCCAGTAATCAACATGGAAATCTTTTTAATTTCACGGATACAACAAATATATCAGATTCTGAATTTTCCATGTACGTTAAATTACCAGTTTATTACACTGAAATATTTAAAAACCAGGAACTACTCAGTAGTTTGAATACAAGAAAAGCGGAGTATCTTTCAAAACAACTTTCTTCGGAAGAGTTTTTGAAATCGAATAGTAACCTAACTTTTGAAATTGGTAGACACAAGCTGGACGTTGAGATAGTAACAGATGATAGCCCGGTACTAAAGGTGTCTGGTACTGATATAAGCAAGGTGTTGGGTGTTCGAAACTTCATTGCCGATTTACTTTATGGAGATTACAAGACAACTGGGCCAGAAATTCAATTTACAGATTACGCTTTTTATACCAATGTTGAGGTATTTTATATTTTTATTTTATTAATAATAATATTTACAATTTGCGCAAATTAGAAATAGATTCTATCTAACTTTGCACCAACATGAACAGAACAAAGTGAGGGAGTGTCACTATGAATATCATATTTTCATAGAAATTTGACATTAATTATAACATTACCAAACTTTGTCATTAGTCAGCTTCGGTTGAACCAAAAGTATTTGAAGTAAGTAAATTATTGAGTTCACTCATGATTTTACCCAGTCTGACTGTATCCTTTTTTTTTCAGAATATGCAAAAGACCATCAAAGGCAGCATGGAGAATCCACACTCAGAGCATCTTCAAGATTTAGCTGAACAGTTACAGAAGATAATAGGGAATTTGCCAATTTGAATTTACCAGTTTCAATAATAATAATATTTTTATAAATAAAGATACTTTATTTATGACAATACCGTTTATAGTATAAATAAATAAACTGAATTTACTGTTGATTTTTATCCTACATTATTATTTTGAATCTGTCTAATAAAACCGATGTTTGTCAGCTCAAGGCCACAAATCTATCTTAGAACAGTCAGAATATATACAAAAACGGAGTCGAGGGTAACGAATTACATAATAAAATAACAATAGGCCGGATTAATACTGTTTTTATTAAAACCTTGTTAAAACATATGCTTTGGTTTAATCAACATCGCCAATAGATGGCATTAGTAGTAGAGCTATTTCCACAGAAAATATTAGTGGCTATTTCATTATGTTATAGTCTGACAAAAAGAGTAGAAATTAAAAAGTGGCAATATTGTAGTGTCGTCCCGTTTTCTTACATAGATTGATTTGAAAGGGTCGTGACACTACAGTATTGCCACTTTTTAATTTTTACTCTTTTTTGTCAGACTAAATGTAGTTGGAATATTATTAGCTTAAATCATGATGGTAATGTTATTAGCTTAAATCATGATGATCTGTTAAACAAAACATGATGGTAATATATAGTTGGTCAAACCAATTTGTCAGTCGGTAACAACCAGGAAAACTATACTCATCCTTTTCTTTTGGGTGCTAGTACTAGTGTAAGACAAAGATAGTATGATTCTCTCTGTCTATGATTGAAATGAGACAGTCCTTTGACAAACTATATTGTTTAGTTTAACAGATAACTATATTGTTTAGTTTGGTTGAAAAATGTTATTTTTAACAAAATTCTTATTCTTCTATAATACATAGAGTAGTTAACAAAAGTTTTTGTGCTATTTATTCAATGTGATAAGTTTTGAAGTAACATTGAATTTCATGTCACATAGTTAAACAGGACTAGAATACTATGCTACATAATACTTAACAAAAACTTATAGTTTATATATTACTAGCCTCATCCACATAGATCATCATAATTTTTATATTCAACGTGTATTTATATAACTTCACTATACTTCGTTTCTTTAGCATTAGAAAAAGACTACACAATCTTGACATTTTATTGAAAAATAAGTCACAGCAAATATGTAACAATTATAATATAGCATACTAGCTTTTGCCCGCGACTTCGTCTGCGTGGAATTAGTGACAGCAGCTAGAGTAGGTATAGCGCCTGGATAATGCTAATCATTCAATTCGAGCATTGCTTACTTCAATCAGAGATATATATAACTCCGTATAAGATAAATAAAGTCTAAGAAAAAAACGTGCCTCGGACGGCCAAGGAAAAGTCATTCTCGAATAGATGGCGCCATTACCTTTGGCCTATTCTCGGCTAGATGGCGTTAACGACACCGTTTGGTATTTAACAATTTTAACACATATCAGTGAAAGAACATGGGTCAGTATGGAACAATAAAAACTAAGAATCATTTATCCGTAAACATATTTTGTTTATTTTATACATTTTCAATTTTATTTTAAGTTTTAATCGTGTGTCGATAGATGGCAGTAAATGTACCGTGACTACAAAATTGACAATGACAGGACCCCTCTATACTATCTATTCTTTTTGCTTCAATTATTAGGCAATTATTAACTCTTTCAATTCCACCCCCCTTTGCACTCTCTTCAGGGATGATTTCCGACATAAAAACTATCCCATGTCCTTCCCCGGGACTCAAACTATCTCTATACCAAATTTCAACTAAATCGGTTCAGCGGCTTAAGCGTGAAGAAGTAACAGACAGACAGACACACTTTCGCCTTTATAATATTATATAGAGTATGGATATGATCATTTACATTTATTTGGTTTCATATACTATTTTTAAAAAGCGTTTTTCAATATTGCAAGATTGTGTAGTCTTTTTTTAATGTTTAAAAAAAACGAGGTATAAGAAATGATCTTTAGAAATGGTTTATACAAAGATGAAATTGCCGGAGGTTAGTAGACATAAGTTGGATGATGTTAAGCAAAAATATGTCAACCCACATTAATTATCAAAGGCTTTTATTTAACCTTTTTGACGCCAATGACCAATATATCCGCACCGCAGGTTCAACGCCAAAGACTGATTAATCGGTCACAAGCCACAGACCAACATAGACTTACGTGCAATGCATAAAGTTCAATTTCAGCTTTGACATTTCGGTGACGTGGCGTCCGCGTGACAGCTTTTGTGTTTGACACGGCGTCGAAAAGGTTAACTCGCAATGTACAGTCACCTGCAATAATATGTTACACAACGAAGGCCGCAAAAATATCTGACACGATCTTATTTGTAGAGCCAATAAGAGCGTGTCACATATTTTTGCGGCCTTCGAAGAGTAACATATTATTGCAGGTGACTGTACGTAAGTATGTTTGTACGCGTCAAATCTTGCAAGTTAAAACAACGCAACTTAATTGTATTTGGGTTTGTTAGACTGAGTATTAAATAGTTGCCTGTTGAAAGAAAAGTACAGTCAGCGATAAGTCTCTATCAAAAATAGGGAATATTACGCGAAACTGCGTAGGGGGCGTCACTATATCACTGTTGCATATTCGAGCTATAACGAGGCAGATAACTAAATTTCGTTTTTCGCGTTTCCCGGTAGGCCCTTGTTAACAAAACGCCTTGATGCATCAATGTCATATTTTACTGTCTGTGAAAACTTGTCAAAAGACAGTTTAAGGCACAGTATGTATAAGTTACTCTATGGTTTACTAGAGGCGCTAGTGCTGCACTCTGGCGGCAGAACAATGCAGTAATAACCCCTATTTAATTTTTGAAAAAATATTTTTTTTGCAATAAAGATGTCGAGCGTATTTTTAACCAAACATTATCCTATTCGCATGGATGACTTAAATTTTCTAATAAGTAGATGGCGTTACTAGTAAGCTAAATGACATCTTATTTAAAATAAATATAAAACTAAAACTAACTAGAATTAAAATAACTAAAGCTAAAAAAAATAATGTAGATTGACACATTTTTGCTTAGCATCCAGATGAACCATCCTCGTAACGCATAACAGACCTTCACACTAGCTGCGTAAGGTTCATTTCTTCTTATCAACGTCGTGCGTGACCACAGTCTCTTCGACCGTGTTTTCCAACTCCCAATCTTCTACCGGCACCTCTGTCAGATTGTGGAACTTCCCGTGCTTGCCGATTCCTGAAAAAAGTACAATAGGCTAGTTAGAGAACCCAAAGGGTATAAACGGGACCCTATTACTAAGACTCCGCTGTCCGTCTGTCTGTCACCAGGCTGTATCTCATGAACTGTAATAGCTAGACAGTTGAAATTTTCACAGATGATGTATTTCTTTTGCCGCTATAACAACAAATACCTACTAAAAACAGAATAAAATAAATATTTAAGTGGGGCTCCCATACAACGAACGTGATTTTTTGCCGTTTTTTGCGTAATGGTACGGAACCCTTCGTGCGCGAGTCCGTCTCGCACTTGTTGTTTTTTAACCCCTTGAACGCCACGCATATTGTGCGCGGCGCGTCATACTGAATCTTGCCGGAATGGAATAAGGTTGATATTGGACTGTAGGCGCGCGCGTCAATTGACGTCTGGCGGTTAAAGGGTGGTATTAGTCGATCCGGTTCGTTTTGAGGGCCAAATGTCTATGGGACCCATTGCATTTATCCGTGTAATCATTAATTAAGCAGAAGAAGTTTTTTATAAATTACACTTAATTATGAACCCGTAATTAATTTTGAATGCAATACAACATTCAGAAACGACAGTCAAGTCTGAGAATCGTACAAAACGCCCCTACTGAACAGTCACGTCACGATCACGAAGCCGTCTTCAAATATGGAAAACAAGAAAATTGCTATTTTGACGGTGAAATAAGTCAAATCTTATAGAACAAAACTAGAAACAGGGGAACCCTATGCTGGCGCCATCTATCGCCTTTGACAGTTGCTTTCAACATTTATTAAACTCTGGCACACCCACCCAAAAAGGCGGCAAGTTAAAAAAATGTCGGCGCGAAAGTTGACTTCCTATAGAAAAATTTGAATTTCGCGCATTTTTTCACTGACAAAGTGGGTGTGCCATATGATCAAGTGACAATCAAAACTCACTAATTACTAAAAAATAATTAACCTTTTGAACGCCACAGACGGCAATTGACGTCAACGCAAAATCGTGACAACGACGCCAAAGACGGCATTTGACGTCGATCGTTTTTTGATGAAAACCTACTGAAAAACACCCCACTTTTAGGTTGGCATTATTTATTCACAAAACTAAATTTTACCCCCGTGGCGTGTGGAAAATGGATGCGCCGTTTGGCGTTCAAAAGGTTAAACAAAAATCAACCTTATTCAACGTGTATTATTCAAATGTTATATTAAAAATCAACCTTATTTTATTACTAATATGGTTCACTACGGCTATGAACTTGAGGTGATATATTAGTGAGCTTTGGTTGTCATCTGACGATATGTCATTCGACGCCCTCCTAGCCTAGTAGGTAGTGACCCTGCCTACGAAGCAGGAGGTCCCGGGTTCGAATCCTGATAAGGGCATTTATTTGTGTGTTTATCACAAATATTTGTTCCTGCGTTATGGATATTTTCTATGTATATAAGTATTTACATATAATTATATATTATATATATATCGTCGTCTAGTATCCACAACACAAGCCTTATTGAGCTTACCGTGGGACTAGATTGATCTGTGTAAAATTATCCTATAATATTTATTATATGTACAGTCAGCAGCAAAAGTTGGTAATCGGGCGAGGTGTTCAAAATGATCTTGACGCGACTTTATTGTTAAGAGAATAAGAGCGTGTCAAGGTAATTTTGAACACCTCGCCCGCTTAGCAACTTCTGCTGCTGGGAGCGTTCAAGTATTACGTAACGCATTTTTTTTGTCATTTTTGACCCCAACCCCCCTAACGCGCCGTAACGTTTTTCGGTACCCCCCTCCCCCCCCTAGTAAAACGTTACGTAACCACCAAGTGACCATTTTTTTTACCTAAAAGCCACAATTATGTGGCGTAAAGTACCGGAAAGTCGCTAAAATATCTTTGTTATTGTTTTAATCGCGTTAATATTATTAATTAACATTTGAAATGTCTAAAATTTTAAGAAAAATCACGTTTTAAAAAATGCGTGAGAGAATCTCTCTACGCGACCGTTCTGAAGGGTTAAAAAAACAATGTTACGTAACGCGTAGTTCAAACCCCCCCCCCCCCCCCTCCCGCCCCTGTAACGCATCGTAACGTTTTACAAGACCCCCTCCCCCCAAATTCGTTACGTAATACTTGAACGCTCCCTGACTGTACTTACCATCTTGGAATTTCTTGACGCCGTCCTTCAAGTCCTCCAGAGCAGCGCCCAGTAGACTCTGCATGACCGCCTCGTCCCGCATAGACTCCTCACTGTTCGGGTTCAGTTGGGAGTTTGCCCGAAGCGAGGAGTTTCGCACCCCTGGCATAGTTTCACTACATCTGTACTCACCATCTTGGAATTTCTTGACGCCGTCCTTCAAGTCCTCCAGAGCAGCGCCCAGTAGACTCTGCATGACCGCCTCGTCCCGCATAGACTCCTCACTGTTCGGGTTCAGTTGGGAGTTTGCCCGAAGCGAGGAGTTTCGCACCCCTGGCATAGTTTCACTACATCTGTACTCACCATCTTGGAATTTCTTGACGCCGTCCTTCAAGTCCTCCAGAGCAGCGCCCAGTAGACTCTGCATGACCGCCTCGTCCCGCATAGACTCCTCACTATTAGGGTTTAGCTGAGAGTTGACCGCAGCCAACTTGTCCATCATGAGCGCGTTTTGGGGGAACTTCGATATGGACTTGGCCAGCTTTATTGATTCTCCTAGGGCTGAAATAAAAGAGTTCCTTGTTAAAACATTGTTAACCGACTTCAAAGTAAAAGGAGTAGCTTAAAAAAAGGCTTTAAATTCGTTGGTTGTTTTAAGGTTTTATATATATCTTTACACATTCATCAAAGTTATTATCACGAGCCCAAACCACAGAATAAGTAATAGTACTACCGTACAGAAAGGAGACTTCCTACAAAACCGAAGTTTGCCAGCGGTTCAGGGTCGAATCATGATATCCCTTTCTAACTTATGGCACTATACCTTTCGACTATTTAGGGTTGTCAAAATTCAAGTCATTATCTTATCTGTGGTCGTGCACGCAAAGGGATTTCAAGTTGTGTCAACCCTAATAATTGCTCGGAGCAATGCTGAGCCGAACGGAGCCGAGTTCGACCGAAGTAAGGAGTGTCTCCCCACTGCCCAAACACAATGAGCGCTATTTTTGTCATGGTACTTCAGTCAACCGTTCGTTCGTACGTTCGTGCGTTTCCGTGAAAATACGATGGTAAAGGATTATTCACTCTCTTTAATAGAATTTCTTTAAGCGCCACCCTAATAAGTAATAATTATAATACAGAGTGAATATAAGGGCATTCCACCTGTCTATTTTTTTTGTGCAATGTGTATTTTGTCTCACATTTTGCTTAACGGAATACTACCCCTAGTAAAAGCATGTAATAAAGTTGTCCCAATCGCTCGCTAGATGGCGCTGTACCGTCGGCAAACTGGCGAACGACATGTCGACAGAGAATAGGTAGTCCGGTTGACCGGCCCACGCTCGGTGATAGACTTCGGTCTTCATCATCAGATCTATTTTTGCTAGGACATCGCGCGACGCCTGCCGTCGCGAGGGATGTCCTCAATTATCAAGTAAAAGATGATTTTAAAACTGCGACCATTATACAGTTGGAAAGCTGGATAGGCATACGAAAGCATTTTTGTACAATCTGAAATGAAGACCTTCGCTTACGATCTGTTTATTCTATTTCTTGTTGTTATTCTGTCCCATCAGCCAGGAGACAATAGTAGCATAGTTTCTTAGAAGAGCTGCTGTACCATGTTCTACAAACGTGCTTAGTGTCCCATTATGGAAAAGCCTTATAACTACCAAAAAATTCAAGTTTGGTTCATTTAAATACGAAATAACTGGTATTTTAAGGGTGATTCAGGAGACCGTAACCATGGCAACTAGTGACAAGAAAAAGTTGATTCACCCTATTAACAAAGTAGAGCAAAGAACGACATCTCTCACTACACCGCGCGACGCCGTACAAAAAATATAAATGATATGATTTGATAAAAGAAATGATATCAATAAATGCAACAAACAGTTCGTTCTTTGTTCGAGACAGTTCGAGATATCGTTCGCTACCTTATACCACAGAATAATTAATAGTACTACCGTACAGAAGGAAACTTCCTACAAAACCGAAGTTTGACAGCGGTTCAGGGTCGAATCATGCTGGCCCTTTCTAATATATGGCACTATCCCTTTCGGCTATTTAGGGTTGTCAAAAATCAAGTGATTATCTTATCTGTGGTCGTGCACGCAAAAGGAAGTCAAGTGGTGCCAACCCTAATAATTGCTCAGAGCAATGCTGAGCCGAGCGGAGCCGAGTTTGACCGAAGTCAGGAGTTTCGCACCCCTGCTTATACACGGTACAGTGCCATCTAGTGACAAATTATTAGGGTATTTGACTGTATTTAAAATAAATTATTTTACACCATGCATGAAATAAAGCACCAGAAGATTAATAGAGAGACGTAGACAGCAGTTATTCTTAGACACAATTTCTATTTTTAAACCCGTATAAAACTATAAAGAGTAGGTAATTTGATCGTGACGTCACATGCTAGTGTTTCATATAAATTCCATAGTAGCAAAATCGTTTTGACAGTTCGAAAAAAGAAACTGATTTGACACTAGTAGTCAAATACCCTATAGTATGCCTGGGCCTATAGCACGAAACTTTACAAGTGTACAATTCGACAGTATTGTTAAATTGTAAACAAAAATACGTACCACAATAATTTTACATATGTCACATGTACAAGTCCACAATTTTTCAATAAAAAAAAAAGTTAAGCTGTAGGCTTAGATTACCTGTGCCCGTAGCGGTGACTTTAGCAGCCAGGCCTTTCTGGTGGGCCTCTGTCCCGGAGACGAGTCTGCCGGTCATAAGCAAGTCTAAAGCTTGTGACAGACCGATGAGAGATGTAAGTCTGCGGCCACCGTACAGTGTTGAGGGTACTCCTGAAAAACCGATACAATTTATAATTATATATAAAACATATTACCAGGCGTGGCTCACTCCGCGATTTCGTCGCTTTGCAACAGGTAGCTACAAGTACATCCATTCCACACCAATTTTGGTGGCTAGCCATAACCGCGCGTGGCACCTATTATTATTTATTATTATAGTTATTTATTATACAAGAAGTTACAACTTTTTTGTAAGGACAATGCTCCACAAAACTACAATTAGTTTGACTGTGGAGTCTCACTATACTATACTTAATAAAATTTAAATATTATAATAGGTTTACATTTGGGAGTTAAAATACTTAGGTAAGTAGGTATGTCATGAATACTCTGTAGGGTAACAACACATCTCCTATAGAGTATTCAGGAGATACCTTTTTAGACTATTTTTAAATCTACTTTTTTTGGGCTCTTTGACTATGTCCGCGGGCAAAGTATTCAGTAAATAGGGTAAACGTTTCTTAAGTGTCCTATCGCCGTAATAATTATACACCCTAGGTACTTCATATTTGCCCGCAGTTAGTGCTCTGGTATTATGACTATGTTTGACTAGATCTCTGTGTTCCTGGCTGCCATGACTGTTTATAGCTAACATATATTTAAGTTTTATTCCCACTGGTAAAATTTTACATAATTTAAATAATTGTCTGTAGTCAGATTTGCAACTGTATTTTATCTTTTTATTAACTAGTAGTTTTAGAAAACGGATTTGTAACATTTCTAATTTATCTATGTTTGTTTTAAACGTGAGGCCATAGCAGTCAAGACCGTAACTAATAATAGACTCTACTAAAGAAGTATAAATACATTTCAACGTGCTAACAGGAACTTTAAAACTAAGATGGTAAAATATGCTTAAAAGTATTCTTAATTTATTACTAATGAAATCTACATGAGTCGTCCAGGAGAAGTTTTCATCGATTTTCATGCCAAGATATGTAAAACTGTTAACTTTTTCTATGGGCTGACATTTACAAGTTCCGGGGTTATTAATACTATGGAAACAATGGAAACTATGAGTGAAAATCGATGGGATATCGTTTTTAGGTACCAAGTATGGAGAATGTATTATCATAAGTTTTGTCTTATCGGCATTTAGTACGATTCCATTATCGTGAGACCACTTGACAACAGCATCGACGTCCTCCTGTACGAGCCTGCAGGTCTGCTCTAGGTCGGTGCCGGCGCGCAGCGTGCACAGGTCGTCCGCGAACATGTGTGCGGAGCAGTGACGCAGCACGCCGCACAGGCTGTTCACGTGCATCAGGTAACAGAGGGGCCCGCAGCCCGAGCCCTGCGGCACTCCGTAGCGGACGACCTGCTCGTCACTGAGCGCCGACCCGACCTTCACGCGGAAGGACCGCGCGGTCAAGTAGTCGCGGAACCATTGGTTCAGCGGCCGCCCCACCCCGCACTCCTCCATAGCTTTCAGCAAAGTATCGGTCTCTAGGGTGTCAAAAGCCTTTTTAAAATCAAAAAAGATAGCTACCACAAACTGTTTATCTGCTAAGTTATTGTTAATCTCATCTGTAAAGGCAGATAATAGTGTGTTCGTACTTTTCTGTTTTTGAAATCCATGCTGGCGACTATTTAGAATATGGTTAGTTTGTAGATAATGTGATATTCGGTCGGTAATACATTTCTCTATTATTTTGTCAACGCTTGATAGTATAGATATGGGTCTGAAATTAGAATAATCTTTAAAACTGCCTTTCTTATGGATTGGACGCACTATTGCCTGTTTGAGTTTTGTAGGAAATTTTTGTTGATTAACTGATAAGTTAATTAGTTTGGCTAGTATCGGGCTTATTTTATCTACAACTGTTTTTAGATCAGACATGCGTATGAGATCGCTTCCTGGTGATTTATTACTGTTCATGTTTCTAATTACTCGATTAACATAATCACTGGATACCGGTTGCCATCGCAAACACATGTCAGACTCATGTACGTAGTTTTCCCTAGTCATCCATATGTCGTTGCACGAGTGTTTTATATTGTCTATTTCTGTAGTAAATGAGGTTGCAAATTTATCACATATATGTTTTTCGTTACTTTCATCCATATTTGATAATATCTTAGTATCTAATGACTGCTTTTCCTTTCCCATCATAATATTAATCCTATCCCATATTTTTTTAATATTTTTATTACAGGCTAAAATACTCTGCTTGTCGTATTCATTCTTGCTTTTTAGTATAGCTTTATTGCACTTGTTGCGATATTTTGTATATTCTAGCCTCTTTAACATGTTTTTTGGATCCATGCTCCATATGTGGAATAATCTGTCTCGCTCAGCTATCATCTTCTTTAAGTTGCCAGTTATCCAACATTTATTATTCCTATTACTATTACTTATTATAACCTGCTTTTTATAACATTCATTGTAAATATTTTCAAATAGTTGCCTAAAAGCTTCGTACAGTTTGATAGGGCAGTCTATTAACATAAGGCTATTAAAATCAGTCGAAAGTAATTTTTCTCTCACTAATCTACTATCTAATACGAGCCGCGTAGCGGTGGCGGGGGAAGCAGGCACGCCGCCGCGCCGTGCGCGCGCGCAGGGCTTTTCTCGGTTCGGAACGGTTGCGGCCGTGCTTTGCCCGCCGTCGCCAACACCATCGCGAGTGTGACTCCACTCCACTGCAACCGATACATAATAGTGGTCCGATAGTTTGTGTTGAATAACAGCTGAGTTGATAGATGCTAAAGGTGCTCTTAGATAAATGTGATCTAGGCAGGATTCTACTAAATTTCCCATTAAGACTTCTCTCCGTGTAACTTGAGATATACATCTGGTAAAGCCGTATTCACACAAAATAGTTTCGTATGTAGATACTGTTTTATCATTAATATTTAATAAGTTAATATTAATGTCCCCACAGAGCACTGCTTTTGTGTTTTGAGGTATGCTAATAAGAAGGGCTCGGAGCTCTGCAAAAAATTGTGTTAGTTTATCCTGTTTGTTTATTTTAGGTGGCCTATAGATTGCTATAATATTGACAGTCTCTCGATGGTTGGTTAGTGTAATGGAGACGCACTCAGCCGCGCGCATGGCGGCCGCGGTGCCAAGCAACGGCGCGCAAGAGCGGACCGGGAGTGAGGCGCGAGAGTACACCATCACTCCGCCCCCGCTTCGCCCCGCGCGAATATAACTATTTATATTAAAGCCATCAATCTTATATAAGTTTAACAAATTAAATTTTATGTTTGGTTCCGTAATCACAATGACATCGAGATCGTTTATATGACTATTCAATGTAACTAGTAAATCGTGAAAATTTTTCTTTAATGATCGTATATTAACATGTAACAAATGAAAATCTTTATTACTAAAAGTATGAAACCAGTCGTCTAAATTACTATAAGTAGCCGTGTTACCTACGGCGTTTGTTATTATATCTATGTTATTAAGACAATCCATTATTTGAAATAAAAAGTTAGTACCTATTTAAGCTGTAGTATCAGTATCGGTAGGTATAATTTCGAATATTAATTTTGGTGATGATAATACATACATACACAACTCAAATCACCTTCCTTTTAATAGGCTGTTTATTTCAGTTTCAGCTCGGACCCATAAAGCCTTGTCACCTTCCGTTTTTTTTACCAGAACCTTTCCGTTGGACACCCAGATGAACTTATATACTCCGTTTAACTTATGCTTAGTATTCCACAGGAGAGATCGTGTAGTCGGCGTCAGGTCTTCATTAATATATATCTTAGTCTGCAGCGCGCCTCCGGTGATGGTGCTGCTGGTGACGTCCTTGAGCATCCGTTTCTTCATCAGCCATGAGTCCCGGGTCTCAGTGCCCGAGGTCTTAAAGCCCACGGTAATTGGCGCATGTTTGTCCTCTGGTTTTCGCGTGTTTCTTCGCTTCACCCACTCGACATCCTCGGTATTAACTTGTATTATGTTGCTTATTTTATTAACTATTTCTTTGATGTTTTCTCCTGGCATCTGCTCTACTCCTATTATCTCTATATTGTTCTGGCGGGTCGATTGTTCGTAATCATGTATTTTTTGCTCAAAAGCAATATTGCATTTCTCTAAGTATGTGCACTTATTGTTCACAGCTGTTACAGTTTTTTCAAGGGTGTTAATTTTAACCTTGGACTGCTCATGTTCAGTTACGAGCGAGTCATATTTATCCGACAGTAAACTCATGCTCGCTTTTATTTCGTCTAGTTGTTTTTTGAATCCCGGTATTATGCTGACTTTTTTCTGAATGTCTTTGAGTATTTTATCATAGCTCTGTCCCTCCTCTTCATGCTCATCTTCATGCTCGTCTGAGTCCTCTTCGTCGCAGTTGCTACAATATATACGGTTTTTTCCTGCTTTCAGGTCAGCGGCCAGCCCTTTTACGCAAGCCCTATGAAATGTACCTTGGCAGGAGCCCTGGCATATAAAATGCGACCCCCTTTTTGATAAAACCTTCCTACATTTGTGGCATTCCATTTTGTCCGTTAAGGCCGTTCCCTGACCCAGAAATGTAAAAATACCCCAATAATTATCCTATTTTTCTAAGAAACGGTGATATTTGTAGACGTGGGAAAAATAAATATAATTCTTGATTATATTATCTTTAATAACACAGCTTTCGATACACAATTCATAACACTTCGCTCGATACAATTTATTCCCAAAGTAACCTCCAATTCGAATTTTTACTCCAACTTTACTCGTTTCTTTACTATGTGACACTATGAAACAAAAAAAGGAGAAAAATCAATCATAAGTATAACAGTAATTTGACAGCTTTAGAAAAACGATAATTAGAGGCAATATTTTTAAAATAAATAAACATCAACTAATTCTATCGTAACAAAATATCGACTCCGGCCTGCATGCTCTATCTCCGTCCGTCTTTCGAAATGAGACAGTGATGGCTGAGCGCTCGTGCCAGACGGACCTGTACTAGGTGTCCCCAAAACAAATATAAGATTTACTTATAAAAACTGTGCTGTGTTGTGTGTCCTAGTGATATACCGTGTGCACCAAAACCTTTAAGTTATAATGGGTAACAAGCAATTGAATAAAAAGAAGACATCTCGAAAAAGACAACTCGGAAGATTCCAACAAACAATGGAACTAACGTAAGTAAAAATGTATATTTATTACACAGTGAAATACGTAATTATTACTTAATTTAATATATACTTGATCGTACTAATTAGTAATCCATATAACTTAAATCATTCTAGAATTTAATAATCGCTCCATCTACCGGTAAACATTGTCATCAATTCATCATCTAAATAGCTTAAAAGGATATTGCGATTCGCGACGTTTACACCACGCGGCACTAGCGCCTTGCACGGCAAAGACAGAAAACGTTGCCGTCTATGTGTGCGTCGTGAGTCGTAGTTACGCGGTTGCGGTGTAGTGGGCCTTCCTATAAATACGAGCACACAGTGATACATGTAACGCACACAATTAGACGCATAAAGCGTTCTTTTAGCAATCCATCCACCTATCGAGGGTTCGAACCTCAGCTCGTGATTTGTCATGCGTCTAAACTTTTTACTTTTTTGTCTTTCTAGGAAAAGAAGAAAATTGGATAATTTCACAGCCGAACATGATACTATATCTTTAGACTACATCGAGTGAGTATAATTATTTGACTTGTGCTTTTTAGCCCTCTACCTACGTAACACAATACACTACTACAATTTATCTTTATTTACAGACTGCAAAATATGGAAATGGAATCTCCGATTTCATCAACCACTGACTTTCAAAGTAACGAGTAAGTTCTAATTCTAATTGTGGCATTATCTATGAAAAGGGACCTTATTGTCTATGGCGCTTACGACGCACTGCGTCGCACGGCGTGGTATTTATATCAGAGCATCGTTAATAATGGCGGAAGCGCCATCGACAATAAGGTCCCTTTTCATAGATAACGTCACAAATACCTACCTACTCAAGTACTCACAGCGGCGGCGTACGAATAGACCTTAGTTAGATTTAGATACCTACTGTTTTCCTATCAGTGCAGATTAGTATTTGTTGTTATAGCGGCGATAGAAATTCAATCATCTGTGAAATTTTAAACTGTCTAGCTACCACGGTTCATGAGATACAGCCTGATGACAGACGGACAGACGGACGGACGGACAGCGAAGTCTTAGTAATAGGGTCCCGTTTTTACCCTTTGGGTACGGAACCCTAAAAATGTACACTGATAGAATGTAATAGGGTTGCCTGAGTAAGTCCCGGAAATTAAAATCCCGGGATTTACCGATTGTCCGTACTTTCGTTATTCTTTTACGTATTTTTTAATGAACTGCTAGTTATTTTATATTATACCTACCCTACACAATAGTAAATGATTTCCTTTTCTTGAGCGTGTTGACCGATTTTTTATTTTAATAAAACTAATAATCTTGGGCAATTATTTCCATTTTCAATTTCTCATTTACCTGTGATAGAGCTTTTTAGGGTTCTGTAGCCAAATGGCAAAAAACGGAACCCTTAAGGATTCGTCATGTCTGTCTATCTGTCCGTCCGTATATACAGCCACTTTTTTCTGAAACTATAAGAACTATAGGTACTGTTGAAACTTGGATTTTTCAACAAAAATAGAAAAAAACAATACATTTTGGGGGTTCCCCATACTTAGAACTGAAACTCAAAATTTTTTTTTGCATCGATCCCATACGTGTGGGGTATTTATGGATAGGTCTTCAAAAAATATATTGAGGTTTATGATATCATTTTTTTCTAAACTCAATAGTTTGCGGGAGAGACCACCTCCAAAGTGGTAAAATGTGTGTCCTTTAACTTCTAAAATAAGAGAATGATAAAAAAAATATATATATATATATGATGTACATTACCATGCAAACTTCCACCGAAAATTGGTTTGAACGAGATCTAGTAAGCAGTTTTTTTAACACTTACGTCATAAACCGCAATTTTATTATGTTACTTGCTAGATGTTTCTATTTGGCTACTTTGTTGCTACAAAGTATTTGACGCCGACTGTACCTGTAACCAGCACAATGGTTTATTTACTTTCAAGTAGTTTTCTCCATTGTCATCACTTGTTATAATATAGGTACCTACATAAAAATTTTGAAATTAGTCTGTCTCACTTTTCGAAATAACTGCATTTCTGGAATGCTGCGTTTCGCGGGTCCATGATCAATTTATGAAATAGTAATGGACTAATTTATAAATTGAGTGATGTTGTAAAGAAATGACTGGCTGCTACAATTCTTCCACCGACAGATTTGTCCGGATGCTTAATGAGAGGCAAAATGTGGCTGTTATTGTTCATCATCACTTGATGATAAAAAATAGTGCGAAAAATAGTTGACATGAGTTGCGTATTACCTATTCTCACATGTACCGTACAACGTTTTACAGTACATATAGCCCTATAGGTTAACTGGAAGAGATCCCTCAAAGGGATAAGTTCGCCTTTGTACTTCTTGCTAATTGTATGTTATTTTTAATATGTCTTTTTGTACAATAAAGAGTTTACTACTACTACTAGCCCTTTAAATATTTGACATAGTTACGTAATGTGTGTGTGCATTATCGTACTAGTGCGGTAAAGTCCATATGTGCTGTAAAACATCATACATTTATTTAATTTTGGTTTTGACAGTGAGGCGACCGGCTCAAACATTTTGAACCCACGCATTGCACAGGTGGATGACACTTATCGGGTTCCTAGTATATTAGAGGAAGAAGATACCCATGAGGTAGGTGATTCATGCTAATTATGCTTATTGATTGTAGAGCAGAGAACAATTTTACCTTTTGTACTAACTACCTAGCTAGAATAACATTGTTTCAACTTCGTGTGCCAGAATTCCATCGTAAATTGATTTATCACACGATTCGTAGTCATTATACAGGGTCTTACTTTTATTTCTCTCGTTGGTTCTTTACCACCGGTGCTTTATATGTACAGTCGACGTCAAATATATGTATACATTTTTCACCTTATTACAAAGGAGTATGCTGCAATAGGTACATATCTTTGACGTCGACTGTACATGATGTGACAAATTGTAAATGCTAACACATACAATATATTTTATTTTCAGTTACAAATATCGTTCAATGTGGAAGAAGAGCTTCCTGACAAAACCGTCGGTCGAAGAATTGTCGCAGTTAGTTACCATTCGATTCGATTCCTCGCATTTTATCCAATAAAAGATTGTATGGAAACTATATACATAAACGCAATATTTCACCGACAAAATCGCAATTTTCTTGTTTTGTTCATACTTCAAGATGGACTCTTTGTGACCTTGACGTCACGGTCACATATCGTTTTGTTCGGGGCGTTTCGCGAGTGAAGTACGACTGTCGGACTTTGACTATCATTTCTGACTTTTGTATTCCTTTAATGCAATGGATCCCATATAGACTTTTGATCCTAAAGACAAACCTGATCGATTGATACCATAAATGAAAATTAGTCATCTATTATCGATAAGTATATATGTTTTCTTCATCAAATTATCAATAATTTTCATTTTTTAGATTTTTCCCTCTATAAACTCCTAATAGTCTACCTTGGTGCCAAATAGGGAATGCAAATCGGTTATTTTTTGTATGGAAATAATCGGTTATTAACCGAAACCGCGGTTATTTCCATACAAAAAATAACCGATTTGCATTCCTTAGTGCCAAATTTCAAGTTTCTAGGTCAGCTCGAAGTGGGTTAGGTTTTTGATCTATTAGTCAGTCAGGCACAAAAATGCCGGTTTTAAAACGTTAATTTATGAATAACTGTTAGAGCTACGTTTACGAAATTTTGTATTCTAGACAAGATAAGGGGCTTGAATAAATGTGCAAAATTGCATGTGAGTAGGTAAAAATGGTAATAAAATTATCAATAGGAAGGATCAAGAAGTTGTTGCAGCCAGAATTAAGAATTTACCAAGGAGAGGACATGTCACTATAATATTTTAATTCATTTTAAAATGTCATTCAGATTATCAATAAGAGTTTCTTATACCGTATTCGAATTAAAAGAAATATTTTATTAATAACACAATTCTCTCTAGTTTTTGCTCGTATTTAGTATACAACTAACTAATTATTCGTATAAAATTATTTATCGTAGAAACACTCGTATAGTTTCAAAATAAGCTATTTTATTTTGTTGGCATTGTCAAACCCATTGACTATTTTTGTTTTGCTTTAATATATGGTCAGTCGTAAAAGTATTAGCGTCAGCAATGGATTTATATAATGTATTTCTTTAAAAAACATGATATTTCATGCTAAGTAACAGAAAACAGTCAAATATTGTACCGGAAATATTAGTCCCGAAAATCCCGAAAGTACCGGGAATTTAATTTTGAAATCCCGGTTCTTTGCTTGGCTCTAAATCCCGGGAATTCCCGGTACTTTCGGTACCGGTATTTCCCGGGAGCAAACCCTAGTATGTAGGACTGTAGGTACTGTAAAACGTTGTACGATACATGTGCCAATAGGTAATTCGCAACTCGTGTCGATTCAAAACACTCCCTTCGGTCGTGTTCGAATTTATCGCCACTCGTTTCGATTTTCCTATTTGCCGCACTTGTAAACGTAATGTAGGTAAGTACTATTACAATATGGTGCTACTTTACCGCATTAGTGCGATAATTAGCACATTACGTAACTATGTCGAAAATTTAAAGGGCCATATTATGTACTGTAAAACGTTGTATGATACATGTGCGAATTACCTATTTTTCGCACTTGTACCGGTATGCCCTAATTAGGGTTCCGTACCCAAAGAGTAAAACGGGACCCTATTACTAAGACTTCGCTGTCCGTCCGTCCGTCCGTCCGTCCGTCCGTCTGTCACCAGGCTGTATCTCACGAACCGTGATAGCTAGACAGTTGAAATTTTCACAGATGATGTATTTCTGTTGCCGCTATAACAACAAATACTAAAAACAGAATAAAATAAAGATTTAAATGGGGCTCCCATACAACAAACGTGATTTTTGACCAAAGTTAAGCAACGTCGGGAGTGGTCAGTATTTGGATGGGTGACCGTTTTTTTTTTTGCTTTTTTTTTGTTTTTTTTTGCATTATGGTACGGAACCCTTCGTGCGCGAGTCCGACTCGCACTTGCCCGGTTTTTTTTTAATAAATATCGATGATATACCTGCACAGTATACCTAATAAATAATGATATTATAAAAAACTTGCAGTCATTAATTTGTTTAAATATAAACTGTATTTACCCTTATAATTAAATATTATTGAAATAAGAGTTGACTTCATTAAAATGAATATTTAATTTGCACTATGTTTCATTTATTTTTCCAATTTAACTTTAACGCCATCTATGAGATGCAGCATGCTTTTTTTCAGTATTTAGTAACACGTTTTACAAATCAGTGTCCTGTTAGTTTATTTAAGTCGCTACTTCTTGCGTGGCGCTGTTGTATCGTCATTGTATCTAGGGGCGGGATGGGTGGCGTGAGGGGAGGCTCGATTGTAGATTTCATTTGGGTACGGGAACGGCCTTAAAAGTTTACCAAAGTTCACTTTAATTCCTGGAAATCGCTCGCATTCCTTGGCAACAGGCGTTAGCGACTTCGCGTCCAAAAGGGCTTAAGATCGGCAAATTTAGTATCCGCTTACGCGTTTCACTGAAATCGGGGTGTTTTTTTGTTTTTCGTTTTAAATTACACACACGTTAAGTCACACTAACTTTATTCTAAGCACTATATTGTAACGAGTGTTTAGGTATAATTTTTGTCTTGTTTAGCACATTTTAAACTGTCATAAACAATTAATTAAACGGAGCAAATAGACCGGCAAGTTGCGCCGGCTCGCCCGCGCTATGAACCTAGCGGCCTAATCGTAACAGACGCGTTTTGTTAGACAGTGAGTCTTCTGTACCTAGTACTATTATTTATTCTGTGATATTACTAACAATCTGTGGATCCTGGTTATGTAAATAAAGAACTTTTATTATTTATTATACCTTTATTTTTATAATAGGGGGTATTACTGCAATGTTCTGCCGCCAGAGTGCAGCACTAGCGCCTATAGTAACCCATAGAGTAACTTATACATACTGTGCCTTAAACTGTTTTTTGACATTTTGACAAGTTTTCACAGACAATAAAATATGACATTGATGCATCAAGGCGGTTTGTTAACAAGGGCCTACCGGGAAACGCGAAAATCGAAATTTAGTTATCTGCCTCTTTATCACTCGAATATGCAATAGTGAGATAGTGGCGCCCCATACGCAAGGTAATATTCCCTATTACAATAGACTCAACAGGAACCAATACATTCCACGACTCTTCTCTTTCCGCACAGAATCTAATCTTTGTGATTATGAAAAAAAAAACCGGCCAAGTGCGAGTCGGACTCGCAAACGAAGGGTTCCGTACCATTATCTATAAAAACGGTCACCCATCCAAGTACTGACCCCGCCCGACGTGGCTTAACTTCGGTCAAAAATCACGTTTGTTGTATGGGAGCCCCACTTAAATCTTTATTTTATTCTGTTTTTAGTATTTGTTGTTATAGCGGCAACAGAAATACATCATCTGTGAAAATTTCAACTGTCTAGCTATCACGGTTCGTGAGATACAGCCTGGTGACAGACAGACGGACGGACGGACGGACGGACGGACAGCGGAGTCTTAGTAATAAGGTCCCGTTTTACCCTTTGGGTACGGAACCCTAAAAATGGCTTATCTCTGTTGTTGTCTCTGTCAGGCAGTATGATACTCACCGAACCTACGGCCGAGGAACCCCATAACAGCCGTGTCCTCTATGACCCGCAGGTCGCACGCCAGCGCTAATTCAAAGCCCTCGGCTACAGCGAAGCCGGTGACGGCGGCTATTGTTGGCTTGTCGCATAGAGGGCGCCGCAGCAACCGGGACTGGAATGGGTTGAATAAATAATCAATATTGGGTAAAAATTTACAGATGGACCAACAAAGTCACAAAGTGGCCAGAACCCCATGGCAAAAGGAAGGCGGGAAAACCCATAACAAGATGGTCCAGGGATATCATAGCCACAGCTGGAGAAAATTGGCAAATCAAGGCTAAAGACCGAGAAAGGTGGAAAGATATGGAGGAGGCCTATACCCGACAGGGGTCCTTAATATAGTAAAATAAACAACAATATTATCAGAAAACTTCTTAATGAAATACTATTTAAGGAAAAATAAAGGCTTAAATAAAATAAATAAATAAATTGGGTAAAAATATTGACATGGAACTATTTGTCACACAAATGCCAAACTATAAAGCATAATTTTATAAACACCCGCCCGCACCCGCCCCGTCTTCGCACGGGTTAGCAAATTATACACTTAAACCTTCCTCAAAAATCACAAAACCGCATGAAAATCCGTTCAGTAGTTTTTGAGTTTATCGCGAATATACAAACATACAGACAGACGCGGCGGGGGACTTTGTTTTATAAGGTGTAGTGATATTTCAGTACAGAATACTTTTATTCTTCCTGAACATTTTTTTATGTTTTTACAAGCTTTTATTTAGTTTCACCTGACCGTTGTCTGTCTGTCTGTAATCAAATCTTGCAAGTTAAATTTGATCCACTTCCCGGTTTCCGATAGAGCTGAAATTTTGCATGCATGTATAAATCGGATGACAATGCAATATTATGGTACCATCGAGCTGATGTGATGATGGAGACAAGAGGTGGCCATAGGAACTCTGTGATGAAGCAGCGCAACCTAATTGTGTTAGGGGTTTTTAGAATTGTCTCGATGAGTATTAGTTGACTGTCGTAAGAAAAGTACAGTCAGCGATGAAAGCTTGTACCAAAAATGAAATTTTTGCCAAAAACTTATTTTATTTTATCAGCTACCTATCCAAATATACAATTAGCAAAATCAATATGTAACAAAAACACTTACAGCAGCATCTTTCAGCACATAATATCCCTTCTCGCTCATCTCATCCATATCAAACCCGGAGCAGAACGAGCCACCCTCTCCGTTGAACACCAGCACCTTAGCCTCGGCGTCCTTGTCGAATGCATCTAAGGCTGCAGCCATCTCCCGCAGTGTGGGCTCGTCTAGGCTGTTGCGAGTCGTCTGACGGTCTATGTTCAGAGTCATTATACCACCATACTTTTCAACTACAATATCTGGAAGCAACGGATTATTATTTTTTTATCTATTTTTTGACGATGTCACCCTCGTAATGAGATCTAATAGTAATAATGATGTAGTAGTGAAGTATTACCTACACCACTACATCACATTTAAGTATAGATTGCACATCAACGGGTTATTAAACTTAAACTTAAATACTTCTGCGGAAATGGCTGGATAGGACATGTTTTACGAATGCCAAACAACCACCTATCCAAGCATGGGCTGACTTGGAAAATTCCCGGAAAAAGGGGACAAGGTCGCCCACGTACCACCTGGAGGCGCACAGTGGAAAAAGAGGCGCACCCGTTGGCCTCGGCTGGGCGGAGCAGCAGAAGGCCGCGCCGGACCGCGAAAAATGGAAATCCCTTCTGATAGCCCTATGTCCCTGATGACAGGATACCATCATCAAAATACTGTGGTATGTCACCGTGTTGCAATAGTGCGTCATATTTCCCAAATTAAGAAAATCTATGCAAGAAGAATATTTATTATTTAGGCTTTGGCTAAGTCTATTGCTAAAATTAACAATAGGTAAAGTATGATCGTGTTGATCAATGGCTTTTCTTACATACATACACAGGCCATATGTAAATCGGGTCAGTATCATAAGAAAGATAGAGTTTCTGTTGTCTCGTACGAGGGAGTTAAAAGGCTGGCCCTAAAAAAAGAAGAGCGGCGACTACTCCACCGACAAGAGCATAGCTCTTAAATCTGATGATGATGATGATGATCATAAGAAACCGAGGTAATAGTTATTTGTTTTACAAGGGGGCAAAGTTGTTGTTTGACCGCTCATGCTAATATTGATACCCGAGCAAGCGAAAGATTCCAAAACGGAATCTTGAGCATTGCGAGGGTTTCAAAGCACGAGGGTTAAACAAAATTTGCCCCCGAGTGAAACACAAAATTTTTCACCACACCAACCCGAAGCCCGAAGTAAATATTAAATGTAAAATATCAAACAAAATCAAACCAAATCAAATCCAAATGAATGTTATTAAATATTTATCATCCAAAGTCATCATTTAAAAGTCGATTCTACCAGCAAACATAAGAAAACAACTCAAAATTTGCATTTGATTACTTTGCCTCACATGTGAATAAAATACAACTTTGCATTGCCATTCAGCGCGGCAATGCCACCAGCCTTCTGGGCACCCTACCATCCGGCGCGGAGCTAGCTCCCATTTTTTATTTGTGAATATGTGTATATAGTTGTTAGTTTAGTTTTAGTTTTAATTTTGATGTTTAGTTTAATTATTTTGTTAATACTTTTGTTTTTTGTTAATAAAAAGTTACCAGGACTTTGCTATCAGTTTTTGAAGTGCAAAGTAAGCCTAATCCGAGCTGGTGTGGTGAAAAAACCATTGTTATCCAATCCAATGGTAATTCAAATATTGGTTTAATAGAAATTACGAGGATTTAGGTAAAGAAAAGAAAGAACAAAAATGTGCTAGGTTTGATAGTTTGTTTCACAAACTTAAAACAAGAATTTAATGCGTTCAAATTTAATGCGTTCCAAAAAAGCAAAAGATAACCTTACTTTTTTTTACCGCTGCTTCCTCTAGCTCCGGCTTAGGACTTTCTTTTTCTTGAGTCTTGGCTTTTGAATCGCTGGAGCTCAATCTTATTGCGCTTAACCGAATGAACGATAGATTTGAGGCCGAAGCCACTTTCTTTATTAACATTCTCATTTTTAATCTTCAAAATAAGTTGCTATGTATAGCTCGAGCTAATGTCAAATTGTGTTTTGCCGCTGTCAAAAGTGCCAAACTGTCAGCTGCGCTGCTCGTTCGAAAACATCAAAACTTTAAAAAAAAGGTCGGTGTTCGATTACCCAAATTCTGAGATACATTAATCTTCAGCCTAACTGTTCTTCCATTTCACAGTACGAATTTTATTTAACTTACTGAAATTTAAATAAATATTTCAAAATAAAATTAGTGTTGTTTAAGTTATCTAAAGATCTGCTAGCCTCAACCAACATGTGAACTGCACGATTTTTTTTGAAGTGATCCAACAAATCCAACAATGAATGTCAAAATGATGTCAAAACAAAACGTCAGACAACAAAATCTACGAAAAATTCTGGACTAATTCGATCGGGACACGTGTACAAAGCTGCAGTTTGCATAGAATTACATCAGGAATATTTATTTATCAAACGACAATTCCTAAAACAGCGAGTCACTCCAGAATATCTCGCGTAACCTTATTGTGTTGTGTTATCTAGCACCGGTGTTATCTACACAGCCCTATATTTGTTTTTAGCACAATAACATAAAATAATTGGCTTTAATTAAATATACAATGACGGAATTTAGAGACTGGTATTATGGGATACCTTTCTTCACCCGTTACTGGTTATCTTTAACTGTTGGACTCAGTATATTAGCCAAATTTAATCTTCTCGACTTCAGGTATTTAATTTTGGATATTGGCGCCTTCATCAACAGATTCCATGTGAGTGCTCTTAATATAATTATCTTTATTTTTATGTGAATAAACTTTGAATATTTTTCTATTTAACAAATCACCTACAAAGCTACAAATACACCTAACAAAAATTCTGACAAACTATAATCTAATATAAATTACCCTAGTACAAGCTTTGCTTTTTGAGGCTAGATTGATGTGTGTAATATTGTCCATACATTTATTGCGTGCCGCATGCATATATACTCAAGTGACGGTTAGATTGCCCAATCAAAATTTTCTCTAAACATAAAATTACTTTGCAAATAGGCTGCTGAAAATAGATAGAAAAAGAAGATTCTTTAAAGAATGATTTTTTTTGATGGTTTTTTTATATGTATATAAAAATATTTTCTTTTTATAGTTATGGCGGCCAGCAACAGCACTATTCTACTATCCCATCACCCCATCAACCGGGTTCCACTTCCTTGTGAACTGTTACTTCCTGTACAGTTATTCCGAGCGGCTGGAAACCGGGATCTTCGCTGGCAAGCCGGCTGACTACTTCACCATGCTGATCTTTAATTGGCTAGTCTGCATTGGTATTGGAGTTTTGGTTGGATTAAGTGTGAGTACATTTTACCATTACAATTATCTGTTTTAAAAGTGTTAACTGTTATCCTCTAGTAGACAACCATACAAGAAATATTGGCAGTCAAATTTGAATTTGAATTAAATATACAAAATTACAAAATTCTTTATTTTTGCAAGTTACAGGATAAATATAAGCTAAGGGATGGAGCCTCCCTGTAAGAAAAAATAGCTTCTGTTGGGAGATAATATAACAATGATTTAAATCTCATTAGAGGTCATTTGTACTAGTATTAGGACTGTGGGATGCTAGGAATTAAAGCCGTAACTCACTACCGCACCGCACCGCGACATTGGTGCGCTGCGGTAGTGTGTATGTATGTATAAACTCTTTATTGTACAAAACACAATTTTATGGCACAGGTTAGGCAGTACAAAGTGTGTTACGGCTATTATACAAAGAAACAAATTGCAAAAACACTTGCTGAGTTTTCAGCTCGGCTCGTTCTGTGTGGACCTGTCTTTTCGTGAATCATAAAATCATAAAGAACAATGTGCACTCGTTATAGGGTAGTTTTTGATCGTTATTTTTCCTTAATCTTTTGTGGGTAAATAATTAACATCGAGTTTCGTTCCTCAGTACGTAATGGACCCCATGGTGATCTCGGTGCTGTACGTGTGGTGCCAGCTGAATAAGGACGTGATTGTGTCCTTCTGGTTCGGGACGCGGTTCCGCGCCATGTTCTTGCCGTGGGTGCTGCTCGCGTTCAACGTTATCGTCAATGGAGGGTGAGTTTTTTGATATATACAGTTTTATTTAATTAAAAAAAGGCTTTCATCAATGGATGATGTTCCGCTACCATACAAGTTTGGCCCAACACTCGCTAAACATGGGTGGTATATTATTAGGCTCCAAACATGAAATGAAAATCCCGATAGTTATTAGAAATTCACGGACACTTCACAGAACATTATAAAAGCGGAATTTCTCTACGATTTTGAGGTTAGGAATTCTGCCTAGCATCGGGCCATGTTAAATATTATTATGCCTTATTACAAGGAAATAAGGTGCCGTAAATAGTGTAAACATATCGATGATATTGGGCGTCAAGGAACAAAAATCGAATGAGTGGGTATTAAGTTATATATTTATAATATATTTTTTTTTAATAATATACTTAATACGACTTCCTTAAATGAATAAGACATAGCATGCGAACCGGAATAGACTATTTCAACTAGAGCTGTTTTATAGTAAGAATAGTTGTTATAGCATCAAATGTAAAACCAATCACATAAGTAAACATATTTACTTCAATTCCAGAGAGAGAAGAAATACAGTAACAATCACAGGATTGTTATAATGAATTCGATAAGTAACTCATTCCAAAAAATAATTTTTCAAAAACCAATGTTTGCCTAAAAGGTACTTAATAATAAACTTAATTTGGCGTAGGGATGTGACGACCCCATCGCCCGCTGGTTTTACCAGTGCAATCGGTCAACGCAGGGCAGCTTGTGGCGAGCTGTTGGGGAGTAGCGACCTCACGTACCCGAGTGCTCCTGGGGAGTTCTGTTACCCGCAAGGAGGGTGGGTGTTACAGGATTCTCTGCCTCTGGCTTGCCTTATCCGGCCGGCCAGAGTGGAGTCGTTAGAGCTATAAGCTCCAGGGGTGGAAGTGAAATATGCATAAGACGCGAGTTGGCACAGTGGCTGTTAACAGCCACTGGGTAGAAAGCGGCGCACACCTCTCGACACCCCTGAGCCGCTCACACCGGTGTTGCCTTTGAGCCATCCTAGATGTCGCTTTTTGTGGGGGCCTATCTTGTGAGGGCGAGTCACCGTCTGCCGGAAATAAAATTGCATACCGTTTTATTAGGCAGGCGTCCGGTTTTTTACCCCATAGCTCAGTACTTAGTCCATCGCTTTCACCCAATAACCTAGTTCATTTTAGATACCATCAACTCTCAATAGCCCTTACACCCTGGCGGGTGCTGCCTCTGCGTTCGTCCCATGACACGGGTAAGGGCAGCATCCGCTCGGTGTACCCCTTACATTTCATTAAACAAAAGGGCCTCTACGTGTTGGCTTCGGCTCCGCGCACGCCTCCCAAAGGTCCGGAACACCATTGTTCCGTGATGGGGAAAACTTAATTTATTTCAAAGAAGTTAGAATTCCTATTTTGTAGGTTTTTTGTATTATCATATAGGTCATTTATAAAATAAAGTTAGATATATATTTTTCCCTTTATTTTAATGTATTTTTAAGTTTTAACCTATTTTCGTGTTATTCATATTCATACCCTGATATTGATATCAAATAAGGTTTAATTAAAAAAGTTAATCAATTTTAAAGAAGTAAAAAACGACTTCATTGGGGAAAACCGGTGAAAGCTAATTGTAAATTGGTGCTCTTCTAGATTTCATACAATACTATCAGATAAATATGTAATAATTAATATGAAAACATAATCCATAGCGACTCTATTCGTTCCATATTCGTTCGCTATTCACTTTTGACGTAAGTCATTTGGGTATGTTACAATTTAAGTCATTGGAATAAAAAGTTTTTACTGTATCGCAGTTCTTTTTGCAATTTTGATACTTAGTGCTTAAAACAGTAGTCGTTAGTGGTATGAATGTTTTTCTTTGAAGTGAGCGTTATTAGCATCAACAGGAACATCGTAGAAGAGTATTTTGCTGCCATACTTTTTTGTTTGGCTCTGGACGTCCATTTATAAAATGTCATTGATTCTATGTGGGATGTGTTTATTTGGTTTAATTACTCTTTATAGTAGTTTATGTGACTGCTACATAATGAAAGGCATTAAAATACGAGTGTGGGTTTATGAAACGAATGAAATGAGTTTCATAATAGTATCACACGAGTGTTTTAATGGCTAATTATGTACAGTTACATACACTGCTTTATCTACACACATATTATAAACTTTCTATGATATATTCACTAACCTCATATTACAGCCGACATTGGGGCACTTTCCTCTCTGGCGGAACTCGCGGATATGAGATGGCGTCTCCGAAATATCTTTATCGTACATTTTACACGAAACTTTTGTTATAGTTACTTTAAAAACAACAAAACAAACTGTACGTCAAATGGCGGCAAATGAAAACTTTTTTCACGCATGTCACGCATCCGTAGTTTTTTTTAATTCAAAGACAAACTAGAGTCGGGGTCGATTACCATATCGTCCGATACCAACTTACAAGCGAGATTTGTCAATATTGTATGCAATTGTCATTTGATTTCGAATAAAACGTCATCTCGACTGATATTAGAATAGGGGTCAAATCAAATTGCCTTTTTTTCCAGAGATGTTCGAAATTTGAATGTCATTACCAAATCGATTTTGATATAGTAATGAAGCTATTACCACATTTTCACAGATAAGAAATTTGCTGTAACAAAACAGTTTATCGTAATGTGGGCCATTATTTACGGATTTTGAAGGTATCATAGAGAGTTTATGATATGTGTGTAGATAAACTTATTTTCTTTACTAAGAAGTGTCCGTTGGAATCTAATATCTGTATGACATTGTAAGAAATATGATTAAATTTATCGTATATATAGCATGCTTATCGAATCGTAGGCCAAATTCGGCATGATCCTTTATGATGATTTCGCCAATGGCAAAAGTGAGCTGTGACGTTGTTCGATAGTTGCCTTTAGTAATGTGATAGCTGGACTTTACAAATAACCACTCCTAACAGTGACAATACGCCATGTATTTCTAGTCCAACTAATAAATATTGACACTAGGCCAGAGTTAATTATCGAACAGGAAACTGTCAGGTGTCAATAGGCGGGTCCACACAGAGCAGGCGGAGACGTGTCTCGCTCGAGGCAATGTGGCCGAGGCACGTCTACACAGACCGAACTGTTTCGCGCGGCATATTGCTGGCGAGGCAGCTCGTTCTGTGTGGACCCACCTAACCAGCGTAGTGAAATAGGCCGTAAGCTGTAATGGTCTGATTATAATGGATTCCATTTAATTAAACATTATGTCTCCAGTGGCGTTGAAGAGTTTCTGGGCATCCTGGTGGGCCACCTGGCCTTCTTCCTGATCTTCAAGTACCCGCAGGAGTTCGGCGGACCCGCTTTACTTACACCACCTGCTATTCTGTAAGTATATCCCGTGCCTACATAGTCTTGTAATGCGAGGGCAAATAAATTTTAAGGCGGGTCCACACAGAGCAAGCCGCCTCGCGAGGAAATTGCCGCGCGAAGCAGCTTTTTCGGTTGAGACGTGTCATGGCCGCATTGCCATGGGCAAAAAAAACCGGCCAAGTGCGAGTCGGACTCGCGCACGAAGGGTTCCGTAACATTACGCAAAAAACGGCAAAAAAAATCACGTTTGTTGTATGGAAGCCCCACTTAAATATTCATTTTATTTTGTTTTTAGTATTTGTTGTTATAGCGGCAACAGAAATACATCATCTCAGAAAATTTCAACTGTCTAGCTATCACGGTTCATGAGTTACAGGCTGGTGACAGACAGACGTACGGACAGACGGACAGCGGAGTCTTAGTAATAGGGTTCCGTTTTTATCCTTTGGGTACGGAACCCTAAAAACTATCGTTTTTCCAATACATCATGTAATTTTTTACCTAAAAATACAATTTTACTTTATTTTGTTTGTAGCAAGAAGTATTTCCCTGACTTCCGTCGCCCGAACAACTTCGGCCCTGCAGCAGCGGCACCAACTAGAGCCCCCGTCCCCGAAGGACACCAGTGGGGCCGCGGGCAAACCCTAGGAGGCCTCTGAATACACAAACTACCCTTTAGCTATTTTACCACCACTTGCACCATACCAGGGTTAAGCGGTTAAACCGTTAACCCAGTGTCAAATTGTACTGGTAACCACGATAACTCCAGATTTAACCTGTTAACCCCGGGATAGTGGGATGGTGCAAGTGGCGCTTAGTATATTAAACTGGGAGAAAAAACATCAGTGAAATATTAATCACCAGCCATACTGCGTAGTGACTTTAAAGGTCTTACTGAACAACTTTTATAAAGGGACCAATGCTGAAATCGCGAACGAAAATTTGGCTGTTTCATACATTCCGGCTGATGTGATGCCGATATTTCTATGGGACAGCCAATTTTTTTCCGCGATTACTGCATTGGTCCCATGCTAAAAGTATGACCTATAAAATCACTACGCAGAGAGAGCTAGTGATTGGAATTTCACCCTGTATTGACGTTATTTTTTAGATAGTGTTGTGTGATTGATGTTAATGATGTTACATGTGTGTTCAGATTAAGATGGTCTCATGTATCTGTTAGGTACTGCTAATAGAACTTCCATCTATATCAGATTTGTTGATGTCAGAAATATAGAGTCTGTTCGGAAAGAGAAGAGTCGTGGAATGTATTGGACCCCATACATTCCACGACTCTTCTCTTTCCGCACAGACTCTATACTGTCTTCTTCTTCCTCGCGTTATCCCGGCATTTTTGCCACGGCTCATGGGAGCCTGGGGTCCGCTTGACAACTAATCCCATGATTTGACGTAGGCACTAGTTTTTACGAAAGCGACTGCCATCTGACCTTCCAACCCAGAGGGGAAACTAGGCCTTATTGGGAATTAGTCCGGTTTCCTCACGATGTTTTCCTTCACCGAAAAGCGACTGGCAAATATCAAATGATATTTCGTACATAAGTTCTGAAAAACTCATTGGTACGAGCCGGGGTTTGAACCCGCGACCTCCGGATTGAAAGTCGCACGCTCTTACCGCTAGGCCACCAGCGCTTCTCTCACAGACTCTATACTGTAATATTAGTTATATCAAAAATATATTTTGTACATAATTATTGTAATATACTTTTATGTATGGACTTACACTAATTTAATTTTAAATAAATAATATGATAAGCAGTCAGTATTTTTAATTAATTTATGTCTAAACTGTGGTGTCGTTTGCAGACGTTTCTGTTTAATACAAATAGTATAGTGCGACATAAATAGTAGAAATTAAATAAAACGGAACTAAAAAAAATCCATAGTAAATTGTTGCCATGTTTAAGCATTTTACGTCAAAATTATGACAGTTACGTAGGAAGTGGCGCCCTCAATAATATTCTACAATTTCTTCTTGGACGACTATGGGTGGACTTCAGCACAAAAAATTTCACCATACAAAAAATTAATTTTTTTAAATGTTTAATTTAACACGATTCTAGCTGGGTAAAGTAATGGGGGGCTGTATATTGAGGATATGTATGGTATTTATACAATCATTTGTGGCTTATATTTGAAGTTATCGCTTTCGGAAAATAAAAACGCAAGATGGTGATGACAACCATGGTATGGTAATGACTCTTTTATAGACGGTAATGACACTGCATGTACGGTAATGACGATTTGGGAACTAATTTACATATATTATGTATTAAAAACGTATTAAAAAAAACAAAAACTTTTTTTAATTGTAAGACTTTAGAACTTTAATAAACATTACAAATAACATGTTTTTGAACATAAGACTAGCTACATAAATTATTTTTAGAAAATTATAAAAAATACATTTTATTCATATAAATAAATATATAACAAGTATTTTTATTGTATAATTTTAAATAATTTATGTTCCGAAATAGGCAATTTATGTATTCATTTATTTTTTTGGGTTTTTTCAATGTTAAATCATATTAACAATATTGTACTCTTATTATCAGTTTAAACCCGCATCTTCTTTTATCTACTGCATAACTTGGTATTTATGTCATATTATAAAATTACTGGCTTACCAATGAGCTTAATTTTTATGATATATTACTTTTTTTTGATAGTTTGATTCATTGCACAAGTTTGTATTTTTGTTGTTTTATTAATTAACTTTAAAAATAGCTATAATGATTTAAATCCATATATATGTTGGTTAATAGCTAAACATTAATATATAATCAGTGTTTTATAAGTTGCAAGACCCCTACTTGTAATGCATGTCATAAGTTACAAAATGTTAGGTATTGGGTCCGGTGACTACCCAATGGTATAATTATTAATTGCTGTAATTATATACATCAATTAATATAATATTATCAAAAAACATAAAGCCATCACGATAGTGAGCCAGTACCGTAGCCTATGGTCGCCTAAAACTTAATATATGTTGCTTGTTTAAATACTTTGTTTTAACACGACTAACATGCAATTACAGACTCTAAGTTGCACGATTTACATTATTAGATTATAAAAAAAAAACATTTGTATGTTCTAAGTTCTAAATGACCTAAATTTTGCCTACTTCAGTCAAAATGTTAATTAAAAACTAAGCATCCTCTAGTGTGAAAGAAATAGTTATATCTTCTTTTACATTTATTCTACATTTATAAGGTAGACATTCTATAGTGTTAGAAGACATAGAGAACGTTTTTCAAACATACAGCTTAATTTCATAATGAATTATAGCAAAATAACTAGAAAAGTTTCTGAGAACCGTCATCACCATACACATGAAATCATCACCGGTCGTAATTTTTTCCCGGTGATGATGGGTATGGTGTTGACGATTTGAGAGTTTCTTGTTTTTATTTCTAGAATACGAATAATAGTAGTTAATGTCTATGCTACACAATAAACTTCATGTAGTTTGCCATTCATTTCAGTAATTATTTCTAATATATGTGACGTTCCACGGGAAAAGGTACCTTATGAGGGTTTCTAGTTTCGGAGATATGAAATGTTTTGTAAAGAGGTGAAAAAATGCTCAATTTTTTTTTATTGTGTGATCTGAAACCTTAATGCGTAACGTTTGTTTACCTGTTTTTATTTTTGTTATAAGTTAGTTATAAGCCTAGTAATGTCGTCTCAGAGTTTAGTAGAAAAGGTACCTTATGGAAAAAAGATTGAAAATTCCCAAAAAAACTAGTCAATACGGGAAAAGAAGTTTGGTAGATTGGTAACTGTATTAGCATTCTGCAAAACTAATTTGATCATTTCAGTTCTGGTTGGGGCGCCTCGCAAATATTATAACCGTACATAGACCGACATCACAAATCCAAGTAGATTGCTATTTAAATACCAAAGTTACTCTCGTCAAGTCTTTCTTAACTAGAATAATCTTCATTTGGTTTGGTCGCATGCAGTAAATCAGCCATTGGTTTGCTGAAAAATGCCAATACCCGACGCATTACCTTATGGAATATCTGAGGTCATTGAACCTCAATGCCGCTTATCTTCAATAGCAACCGAAATATATTATTGATAAGAAATAGACGATTTATACCATCTTAACCCCAAAATATTATTAGTTTATCCTAACTGTTCCATCATCATCATGCCTCATCATGTAACTTGACCACAAGGTACCTTTTCATTACATACAAATTATTGGTCTTTTTTAAGATTATTATGACGAAGAACTAATTAAATTTGGGGCAGTTTAATGTAAATTAATATTTTCTATTCATAAAAGATAAACTGTAATATGATTGATATTTTGTAGTGATGTATTATTAGATTTATTTCCATAAGGTACCTTTTCGTAAATGTATGGAGCAAATACTGTTATTGTTATGTAAGTTTAAAGTGGCATAAGGGGTTAAATATAGTATTTAGTTGGGGTTTTAGGATTTATTTAATTTGAATGACAGAATTTCTTTCATATGTGCTCAGAAAAATTGATTGTGTGTCACATTAAAAGTAAAAATATTCAATTTTGTGATTTTATATGAAAAAGTCAGAAAATACATTTTCACCTCTAAATCGGTATTGTTTTTTGCTTAAACTGTCTGTCAGTGTCGTTTTCTAATAGATAAAATTTAAATCTTGAGAGCTCATTGCAATCAATCGTAAAAATGAAATAAAACTTTATTTTCAAGAGATTGGTTAGTATACACATAAATCAGTCGATATCAAAAGTTTCTATTTGCATTACAGAACAAGTCGCAATATTTTTTTAATCTCAGATATACAATGTGTCTGGTCAACGATGTCGGAGCCGTTAAGGGCGTGTAGTACAATCGATTTCATCGATAAATCGCCACGTGTTTTTTCTTTTAAGTCAACGGTAATGAAATGGCGGCATTTTTAATTTTTCAAACAACTGAGCACGGGTGCACGTGGTATTTTTGACATTATCTGTCATTTTTTCGTCCTACGAATACAAAAAATATCTTATTGGATAGCTAAACATGTAAGCAATCGATTAAAGCTAATAATTGTACGCAAACATTTCAATAACAGGGCAAAAAAAATATTGAAAGTAAATAATTAGGACAGAAATGCATTACTTTTTCAGTTTTTATTTTTTTATGTAAAAACTAGGTCATTTACCTACATTTTTTTCGTACTGCATTTGTAGTACAGGATATTAGCTAGAAATGCATACCAAAATCATAGCTCTATCTTTGATATTTCAAAAATAACACGTGTTCAAATATGACCCTGTTAATTACCATTATTAATAACTTGAGATAATCCCAAGAATTATCATCCCCACTCCCAGTTTTTCTTTTACAAGCAGGTAGATAAGTCAAGGGGTGCTGCCAGGTCAATTAGTCATCCCTCGCTCTGCGTTGTGATAACAAACTTCTGCTATCTTCGGCTTACTTCAGTTCGATTGTGTTATTGTTGAAACTTTTGTTAGTTGTTGGACCTGCTGTTTATTTTCCGTTTTTGTTAAAATGAAAGACGGCCACTATTCTAGTCAGCACACTGCTGACATACATTTCGTTTATGGGTTTTGCAACGGGAACGCTAATGCTGCTGTTCGAGAGTACGCAAGGAGGTTTCCTAACAGACCCATTCCGAATGCTCGCACATTCATAAGAATTCATGCACGGCTCGCTGAGAACGGCATAAGAAGACCCGCCGATGAACGTGTTCGACTTGTAGCACCCCAGGACGAAGAAGAGATCTTAAGATTAGTCACACACGACCCGAGACTGAGCATTAGAAGAATAGCCAACAGGATGAATTTATGCAAGTGGACAGTCTGGAGAGTATTAAAAAGAGAAGGATTACACCCTTACCATTTCAGACGAGTACAAGACATTATTGGACCAGATTACGCTGCAAGATCAGTTTTTTGTTCCTGGATAACAAGAAGAGCACGAATGGATCAAACGTTTTTGAAACGTATTATGTGGACCGAAGAGGCCACTTTCACGCGTTTGGGATACGTAAACCACCGCAACGAGCATCTGTGGCAGTTGGAGAATCCTCATGCTGTGAGACCAAGTTCATTCCAGCACCAATTCTCAGTAAATGTTTGGGCGGGAATCATTGACGATATTTTAGTTGGGCCAATTATTCTACCTGGGACAATGAATGGCCCACGATTTTTAGAATTTCTCCAAACACAGTTCCATGACGCATTAATGGAGCTGCCTGTAGGATACAGGAGGAGGATGATTTTGCAGCTGGATGGTGCTCCTCCACATTTTGCAAGAGATGTGCGAAATTATTTGAATGAGCATTATGTCCCGTGGGTTGGACGTGACGGACATGTCGCTTGGCCACCTCGATCACCGGACTTAACTCCACTCGATTATTTTCTATGGGGCACCTTGAAACAAAGAGTGTACGTCGACATACCGGGAACAAGGGAAGATTTAGTGCAAAGAATAATTGAACATTCAAACATGTTAAGAGAAGATAAGGAGATGATTCGGCGGTCTACGCAGCATATTGCGATAAGAGCAACTGCTTGTCTACAAAATCGAGGGGGCTATTTTGAGCAGTTACTCAACTAGTTAGTCATCTTTAGCCTTAAGATACTTTTGTTATGATTTTTATTAAAATTTAAATTATTATTAGCGCTTTGTTTTATTTTTTCTCCTTTTGTAAAAAAACAACATTTTTAGGTACATCTTGGAACCTCTGTAACTTCTAAAGTTATTATGTCAGATACGTAATTTTGGTATTGATGTCTATCCAATATCCTGTACTACAAACGCAGAGCAAAAAAAATGTAGGTAAACGACCTAGTTTTTACATAAAAAAATAAAAACTGAAAAAGTAAAGCGTTTCTGTCCTAATTATTTACTTTTAATATTTTCTTTTGCCTTGCTATTGAAATGTTTGCATACAATTATTAGCTTTAATCGATTGCTTACATGTTTAGCTATCCAATGAGATATTTTTTGTATTCGTAGGACGAAAAATTTACAGATAATGCCAAAAATACCACGTGCACCCGTGCTCAGGTGTTTGAAAAATTAAAAATGCCGCCATTTCATTACCGTTGACTTAAAAAAAAAACACGTGGTGATTTATCGATGAAATCGATTGTACTACACGCCCTTAACGGCTCCGACATGGTTGACCGGACACATTGTATAAGGTATTATTATTTGTAGTCAACTAAGTATGTAACTTACTTCAGGAACATAGTTTTTTAGGCGGCTAAACTTAAAACTTCTCTATCGTAAAGTTGCTCATTTCACAACATTATTTTCAAAAAATCATATCTCTGTAACTACGCAACCTAGAAGGTTGATCTTTTGTGTTATCGATAGCTTATTTATTGTAGATTACTGGGGTATGCATAACTCCATACCCGCCATAAGGTACCTTTGACCGTGGGACGTCACATATCATTTGTAACTTTTTTAAACCAAAGCATAACGGTGATGATGCTCTGTTGTGACAAACTACGTTTTACAAATTTGTTCGTAATATTTCTCACGATTCAGTGATGTGACTTTATAGTGAAATCATTTTTGGCATTCTATCTTTCCAGTCGTATCCTCATTGCTGAGGGTCGTGATTACCAACGCTTAATACCACTTTCTTCCAGGCACTCCTATCCTGCGCCATTTGCAGGCAGGTCTGGGCCTTGGGTCCTGCATATGCCTTTACTGTGTCTATCCACCGGGTAGGCGCTCTTCCTCTACTTCTCTTCCCTTCTACGTGACCGACCATTATCAATACCTCTAGACTATCTTCGCGTCTAGCCACGTGTCCGAAGAATCGAAGTATGCGCTGTGTGCAAATAGTGGAGAGTCGTGTTCGAATTTTCAGCTGGCTAAGGATTGATTCGTTTGTGCGGCGGTCCGTCCACTTGATCCCCAGCATTTTCCGCCAACACCACATTTCGAACGCATCAATCCTTTCCTTTGTTCTTGCCTTCAGGGTCCACGTTTCTGACGCATATAGAAAGATGGAGAAGATTAGGGTCCGCATTAAATTCACTTTTGTTTTCACGCGTATTCCGCGGTTCTTCCATATCTTCTCCAATCTTTTTACCGCGGCTTTTGCCATCTGACCTCTGCGCACCACCTCTTTGTCGCAGTCGCCATTGGATCGTATTAGAGAGCCCAGGTATATGAAATCGTCCACAGTATCCAGATCTTGGAGTTCGTACGTACGTGGCGCAGTGTTGTTCCTGTCTACGAACATCAGCTTGGTCTTGCCTCTATTGATTCTCAAGCCGTACTCCAAGCTGACTGTTTCCAGGGTCCTCAACATTTCCGCTAACTCCTCCTCGTTCGATCCCACCAGAGTCGTATCGTCGGCGAAGCGTAGATTACTTATGCGATTTCCTCCTATCTTTACACCGCCATTCCAGTTTTCCAGTACTCTACGCATAATGTGTTCTCCCACCAGATTAAAAAGTACAGGGGAGAGTATACAGCCCTGGCGGACTCCACGTTCTGGCTTAAAATTGCCTGAGACGGTGTTATCTAGCCTTACTTTCGACTGTCCATCTAGGTATAAGTTTTGAATCAGAAACCTTAGGTGCTCGGGTATGCCCATCTCATCCATGACTCGCAGCATATGACTCCAGTTAATACAGTCGAACGCTTTTGCGTAGTCTATAAAACATAGTGCTAACGGTATGTTGAATTCCCGACTTTTTTCTATTAACTGTCTCAAGTTAAATATTTGCTCACGCGTCCCTCTGTTTTTAACAAAACCGGCTTGTTCCCTGGAAATCACTTTGTCACTGTAGTAGGCTAGTCTCTCTTTAATAATATAGAGAAGAATTTTGCTCGCATGTGATATCATCGAGATAGTCCTATAGTTCTCGCATTTGCGCGTCGATCCTTTTTTATGCAGTGGTACTACGATCGACTCTATCCAGTCTTCTGGCCACTGGCCCGTACGCCAAACCTTGAGGCATATGGTATGGATCAGTTTAGTACCGGCGTTTCCTAATTGTTTTAGTATTTGTGCTGTTATTCCGTCACTGCCAGGTGCCTTCTGTTTTAGTTTCCCGATAGCAAGTTCCACTTCCCGAAGGAGAATGTCAGGTTCTTTAGTATTGTAGTCCATTCTCTCGTCACCTTCTTCGGATGCGTTACTCCTATAAAGACTCTGACAGTACGATCTCCATCGCTCTAGTACTAATGCCTTGTCAACAATAGGCACTCCCTTTTCATCTTCTACTGTCCAACTCTTAGGTTTAAATTCTCTTGCAAGAAATTTCACTTTTTGAAACATATCTCGAGCGTGAGCTTTTTGGGCGTTTTTCTCTAATTCCTGGCATACTGTATCCAAATAGGCACTTCTGTCTCTTCTGCACAGGTTCTGCACCTTGCTATGCAACTTTGAGTAACGTTGCCGCCGCTCCTCCGTGGTTATGCCACTCTCTTTAAGGGCTTTCCTCTCCAGAACAGCGGACCAGGCTTCATCACTCATCCATTCTGCCTTAGGGCGATTTTCACTCCGGTCTTGCCGTACTCGTTGAACTGTTGTAGTGAGTGTCACCTTCAGCTTCTCCCAAGTTGCGTTGGCTGACTCAAAATCGTCTACTTCGATGTCTTTGAGTGGGGTCTTTACTTGCTCTTTAAATGCTGCTAGTTGAGACTCAGAAAGCGTCACCGTTGCCCTGATGGTGCTGCTCTTGGGTTTTTTCATGTGTTAAACAACAACATGGAAAAGATATAAGTAAAAGAAAAATCGCAATCGTACGATAGGTATGCTATAATTTTCACTGCAAACAAAAAGGTTCAGATTTTTCCGGTCGACGGTGATGATTTTAGACACATAAAACATTTTATATAAAAAAAAACTATTAAGTTATTGGAGATGGTAATTGAAGGAACATGAAGATAATAGTTCTTAAAAACATATAAAAAAGTTGCAACTCGCACAACCTACTAGTTTTTTTTATAAAGACCGAACCATAAGTTTTCGCTGGATTTTGAAATCCACCCCTAACATTATTGTCGAGACTCGGAAGTTGATGTTGAGTAGTGAGTATTATATTCTTTGATGTTGAGGCTGTGCGGAAAGAGAAGAGTCGTAGAATGTATTGGTTATTATATTCCACGACTCTTCTCTAGATAGAGTCTGTGCGGAAAGAGAAGAATCGTGGAATGTATTGGGCCGCATACATTCCACGACTCTTCTCTTTCCGCACAGACTAGAATATTAAAAGCGTTCCGTAACGGAACCCTTATTAAGATTACATCACTGCCACATCACTCAAACCACAGAATAAATAATAGTACTGCCGTACAGGAAACTTCCTACAAAACCGAAGTTTGACAGCGGTTCAGGGTCGAATCATGCTATCCCTTTCTAATATATGGCACTATCCCTTTCGGCTATTTAGGGTTGTCAAAATTCAAGTGATTATCTTATCTGTGGTCGTGCACGCAAAAGGAAGTCAAGTGGTGCCAACCCTAATAATTGCTCGGAGCAATGCTGAGCCGAGCGGAGCCGAGTTTGGCCGAAGTCAGAGGGGCTACCGCGAAAACCGAAATTCGCAAATTGAGGGGATCTTTCTCTTTTACTCCAATGAAGGCGTAATTAGAGTGACAGAAAAATGCCCGCAATTTGCAAACTTCGATTTTTGCGGTTATAGCCCAGTGGCCTATTTTATAAAGCTACAATTTACAAGCGGAAGTCTCGTTCTAACACATAGGGTTAGAAAGAGACTTCCGCTTGTAAATTGTAACTTGTAGCTTTATAAAATAGGCCACAGGAGTTTCGCACCCCTGCTCAAACTTTTTGGCATCTAGAAACTTCAAACCTGACAGATAACCTCTCTCTTCAGTTCCGTCAGTATCTGTGGTGTCGTGTAGAGTTGCAGTGCAGTGACTAAACAATAATAAAATAAGAAAGAATATTCAATGAATTGAGCATAAACTTAGTCAAATGGTGACACGTATGCGATGACATCATTTTAACTCATTGCCAATAGCGTATTTACAAGTTAGCGGTGTAAATTTAAACATAAGCAGTGCATACGAACTTGGTATCCTACATTTGTTTATTTTACCCAGAAAGCTTTATAAGATTTTATAAAAATGACTGAATTTAATGAGTTCTACTACGGAATACCATTCTTTACACGATATTGGTTGACTGCTACTGTAGTGATCAGTATTTTAACCAAATTCGGTTTTTTCAATCCTTTCAACTTGATTTTATTATGGACGCCGTTCTATTCCGAGTTCCAAGTAAGTAGTAACTTTGCCGTCATATATTTACAGTTTTATCCATTAGATCCTTACAATAAAGTTGTATCCAGTGTTTGCAATGGCTTGGTAACATTTTCATGGTTACTCCTTAATGTTTTTCATGCATGCTAAGCTTTTTAACGCCAAGTTAACTATGTATATGGAAACCGCGATTCCTCACACACAATAGCTTCATCTTTTTGTCCAGAAATTTCTATCAAAGTCTGTAATCAATAGTAGAGTCTGTGCGGAAAGAGAAGAGTCGTAGAATGTATTGGATACCATATGTTTCACGACTTTATCTTTCCAAACTCTACCAATGTTTTTTTTTGTATTGACTCTTTTGGTGTATGTTATGACACCAAGGTTGTATCACCTTTTAACTTGTTTTTTTTTGAGGTACGAATAATCGATGCTCAATGCAGATAGCGTCCTTGGGAAGAAATTCTATGACAGACGTTTACATTATATAAATCTGAGCAGTATAAATTCGAATGCAAACCAAGCAACTACACTATTAGCCAGGTCCACACAGAGCGAGCATACGCGCAAGGCAATTTCCTCGCGCATATAATGGCCAGTGTAGACGTGAGTCGCCCGCGCCACCCTTTGGCTCTGTGTGGATTTACTGTATTTATCTATTTAGATTTTTTACTGTATTTATGGACTTCTAGCCAACAACAGCTGAAAATATTATATATTAATTCATTACTGGTAATTATTATTATTATTTGTTTGTCCTTTCCATATCTCGGGACCATGGGGTCCCGGACCTTTGGGAGGCATGCGTGGGGCCGAAGCCAACAGCGCAGAGGCCCTTTAAGACAGTTTACTCTAAAAGCAAGGGATACACATGGCAGATACCATCCCCGAGCGCACAATATGATACATCCGGAGATGGTCTCCGCCAGGTGCAAAGACTATTGCATTGCAGCACTTTTGTGCTGCGATGGGAACTAAGGTCATGGGCTATTGATATGCAAGTTGGATGGACTGGATAATGGGTTATGGGAGGAGACTAGCGGACACCTGCCGTGACAATCAGTCTCAAAATTGTGTAAGACAGGTGGTGACTCGCCTACTCATTTCACGGCCGCACGCACAGTGCGACAATAGGGCAACACTTCAGAGCGGCTGTAAGGTTGTCGAGAGGTGAGTCTGCGGTAGCCAGATTCCGGTGATCCGTTCAGCAGGCCGCCGGCGTTATGACATTTTACTCTTCCAACCTGGAGCATAGGTCCCGCTCTTGCGACTCCACTCTGGCCGGCCAATCAAGGCAAGCACAGAGGCGAGGGCCAGATGACAGGGCCCTCTGGAATAGGGGTCCGCGATGTCGCCACTCACCGTCAGCTCGCCACAAGCTGCCCCCGCGGGGTTATTATTATTATTTGTATCTCCTTGGATATCACGGGCCTATAATCCCGGCTTTTTGATAGGCTTGCGTGGGGACACAGATCCAACACGTAGAGGCCCCTTGGAGAGTTTTTATGTCATGTAGAACGCCTGCTGGAACCCGTTCACAGGTGCTACACTAGACACCCATGAACCGGTCTCAGCAGGCATTGGGACTATTGTAGGAAAAGAGAACAGTATACCGGTCTATGGATTGAAGTTTGGGTGGACTATGAGACTGGGTTATTACAAAGACGTACGGACACCTGCCATAACAATGTTCACACAAGTTATCGAGGCAGGTGGTGACTTGCCGCGCACTAGATGGGCCCCTGAAACTGCCGTCGCGAAGACGACCAGGAGCAACATCGGTGTGAGCGGCTCAGGGGTGTCGAGAGGTGTGCGCCGCTTTCTACCCAGTGGCTGTTAGGGGTCCATATTGGGTTGCATATAAGTTTAAGTCATATCTTTGATGCGCATAACAACTTGTGTCATAATCATAATCATCATTGCGCATACAAATGAAAAATCATATTATATTGTGTCATACATTTTTAGCCATAATATTTGATGACATACTCAACAGTTGTCATATATTTTTTGTGCATATAGGTTTAAATTATAATGAATCAAATGTCATACCAGCTAAAACCATATTCAATGATACTTATAATGATTTTACGTATAACGTTTTGTAGCATAATATCTTTCAATCATAATGGTTTAAGGCATACTTATTTATTGATAGCCGTATATACACCCTCCTCCATAACGTTTAAAAATAAATAATAAGTAACACATGAAATTCATTCTAAACTTATTACATCAAAAAGTATACCAAGTTTGTAATTGCACAAAACTATTTCTCTACGTTTATATATGAATACGAGTTTATCATTTTTTTTTAATAAAGTTACATAAATAATTTAAGAAATTATTATTAGCCTCTCAATATATCCTCGAAAAACACCTTTTCCCTAACCTCCGTCCAACACTTAATTCGACGGAGCCCCGCTCACGCGGGGCTCCTATTTCTGCGTAGTTTGCCCTTCGGGCATCTAAAGAAACCTAACGAAGCTAACCTACCTACTATGATTAGTTTCTTTTATAAAAGCGTTTCTCCTACTAGAGGGGGCTCCTCTCCTTCGATCTCCTCTTTTATACGGTCTTTGTGTGGTTATGATTATGACCACAAAAAGATCGAAAAAACCTTTTCCCTAATCTGCGTCCAAACACTTAATTCGACGGAGCCCCGCTCACGCGGGGCTCCTATTTCTGCGTAGTTTGCCCTTCGGGCATCTAAAGAAACCTAACGAAGCTAACCTACCTACTATGATTAGGTTCTTTCATAAAACCGTGTCTCCTCTTTTATAAGGTGTTTCTGTGGTTATGATTATGATTAAAGTAATATTTGCTTCATAGGTTGCTCACAACAATACATATTTATTATTCATGTTTTGTAACATTTATGAAAAAAATTTATTATGACCACAAAAATATGACTAAATTTTTAAGTCTATATTAATACTATGCACTGCAATACTTCGAACGAAAATCAATTATGGATATCAAGCTGATGACTTAAAATTTTATGCGAATTAAATTTATGACTGTAAAAATTATGACATAACTCATTTATGACAAAAACCCAGTTATGCTCAGGAATAATTCTGACTAAAGATTTTTATAACTTACAATTTTATGCATAAAGTGTTAAAGCAATTACAAATATGACAAAAGTTGCTATGCAACCAGAGGGAGTCCCGGCTGTTAGCAGCCACTGTGCCAACTCGCGTCTTATTATTATTATTATTCTTTAAGCAGGCAGGCAGTTGTGACAACTGATATTGCTATTGATATTGGTAATTAATTTACTGGTGAGAGATTAATTCGGTACCACTCATCTATAATCTACACAATATATTCCAGATATGGCGCCCTCTAACAGCTCTCTTCTACTTCCCTCCGAGCTTCCCGTTCCTAGTGAACTGCTACTTTCTGTACAGCTACTCGGAGCGCCTGGAGACGGGCATGTTCGCCGGCAAGCCTGCCGATTACTTCACCATGCTGGTGTTCAACTGGCTGGTGTGTGTGGTTATTGGATTCTTGATTAATATGCCGGTGAGTGTATATATTATTTTGTAAATCAAAACTTTATTTACAGCTTTGCACATGAAGTAGATAACAATAATTTGTCTAATGTATGATTTAAATGGGCGAGACTACACAGAGCCAGCAACCTCGCGAGGAAATTACCTCGCGCAGCAAATGGTCAGTATAAACGTTCCTCAGCCACTCGGTGTCGTGTCGGTATTAGAAGTTCATATTTTGTTACCGTGAAAACTTTTTAACCCCAGTACGATTTATCTCTTTCTAACAAACACAAATGTCAAAATGGTGGTTGGAGAAAAATAAATTATTATCAATGGTACTTTATTAACTGACGCTTATGAATAGACATAAAAGGAGAGGAGACCTTACTGCATATATTTTGGCCCTTGATAAATATCTACTTTTCCTTAGAAAGTACCAAACAATCATCAGCATCGGCCTCACCGCACAGTCTCTCGCCACGCGCGCCGCGCAGACGCGCTCGATGCGGGTCGCTCGTTCGCTCGACGACAGTTCGGAACTTGAAGTGTTTTTCGGGACAGTTTTCACTTTGTCAGGAATCGGGAACACATGCTAAAAATCGGGAGAATCCTGCCAAATCCCGACCATCTGGCAACCCTATCAGCATCAGCCCATGTGTTCGGTCTAGCACAGATCTAGAATGACGCTTACGCTTAAGAAAAGGCGACATTAGTACGAAAGAAGCAGACTACAAAAGAACAAACGTGACCACTTTTGAATTGGATTGTTGACCGCACGCGTCGCGAAACAACGTTAGGGTTGCCAATACTTTTTAACTAACCTAAAATCTGTTTCAGCTATTAATGATCCCGATGGTGATCTCGGTGCTGTACGTGTGGTGCCAGCTGAATAAGGACGTGATCGTCACCTTCTGGTTCGGGACGCGGTTCCGCGCCATGTACCTGCCGTGGGTGCTGTTCGCGTTCAACCTTATCGTCAGTGGAGGGTAAGTTATTGGTCACTTTACCCTTTGATCTTCAAAGTCGTCAACTGACACGCGGCTACAGCCAATTATCAACCTTCGTGCATTCCCACAAGGTTGACGATGACGCGCTGCGCGCCATACGAAATAATGTATGGAAACAGTCACGTGACTTCGTAGTTCATCCCGATACAATGTTTTTTATTCGTTTGGCGTTTATCGATGTACGATTGTCATCTTGACTATAGTTCGTTTTTTTTTCATTAGAAAAAAGGTAAACAATCTGGATGTGTCTTTTAATTTAAAAACACGTTATAAAAATAAGTCACGGCAAATATGTAACAATTATGAATCTAATACCATAATTTATAGTCTTCTTCATAAGTAATAGCAAAGAGAATAGATAGTATAGAGGGCTATTGGCAAAGTAAATTTTGTAGTCACGGTACATTTACTGCCATCTATCGACACACGATTATAACTTAAAATAAAATTGAAAATGTATAAATTAATCAAAATATGTTTACGGATAAATGATTTTTAATTTTTATTGTTCCATACTGACCATGTTCTTTCACTGATATGTGTTAAAATTGTTAAATATCAAACGGTGTCAACGCCATCTAGCCGAGAATAGGCCAAAAGTATGGCGCCATCTATTCGAGAATGACTTTTTCTTGATTTCCGAGGCACGTTTTTTTCTTAGACTTTATTTATCTTATACGGAGTTATATATATCTCTGGTAATAGTTACTGATTTTTAAAAGTGTTTTTCAATTAAAAGACGTCAAGATTGCTTACCTTTTTTCTAATGCTAAAAAAATTAACTATAGGCCCCCGGTGTAACGCGAAGTTTCCCAAATCTAATACATCAATAAGACAATAATTATGTTTATTTGTTAGCCTCAGGACAACTAGATGGCGCTATTAGTCCTCGATATCGATGTAAACAATAACCAAATGTGACCTTTCCCGTAGCTTTAAAAATCTGAAACCTAGTGTTTTTTGCTGCCTAGATTTTTTTTGTGTAAACGTAACGATATTAGTGAAACCTATTCAACTTAATATATAGTATATCAATAACTAACTACAGTAACTAAGTATAGTTCATCAATACCTAACTAGATGTCGCTAGTAGGTCCATTATATAATAATCAATCAATCAATCAATCAAAGCATTTATTTTCAGGCTACTAAGGCCCATAGATACATACCTTACAAACTAACATATATATACAATAATAAAAAACTTAAATACTAAAAAAATCATTTTCGTGACGCAGTTTTCTGTTGCGGCATCACTTGCTCTGGTGTAGGATTCGGCAGATTCCCAAGTGAGTACCCCGTTTGAGAGGATAGGGGGTGACCGGTTCTCCATACAAACGTAGTCCCCATTTTCCTCTAACATTTAAGTGATATCCAGACGGGACTGATCAAATCAGTCGATTTGATCAGAAATGAAATTGGCGTCAATCTCCAATTTTAGATTGATAGTGATATTAGAGCCCTCTAAATTGAAAAAATGCCCCAGAACGAAAATACTGGCCTCACAAATAGGTATTCTTGCGTCCGCACCTCATTTTGTCGGTAATATCGGTCATTATCGGCGGTTGAATTCGGCGAGCCAAATTGGTATTTGCATCCGCACCTCCTGATTCGATCGGGCAATTGAATCAGATTGGCGAAAAATTGACTAACCTGGATACGCCTTTATTAACATTATAGAAGTAGTAGTCTATGTCGCCGCGAGATACTGTCGCGCCAATCATGTGCTAGGCCTACAGCGCTCTGCGATGCTTTTCGTTATGTAGCGAAAAATGTCAAGCAATTTTCGACTTAAAATACGTGAGTGACCTGTGCAGTGGTAATGTTCTTTTTTTTTTGCAGTGGAATCGCCGAATTCATCGGTATCCTGGTGGGCCACCTGGCTTTCTTCCTGCTCTTCAAGTATCCTCAGGAGTTCGGCGGACCTACGCTGCTCTCACCGCCAGCTATTGTGTAAGTATTATGGTCGGTGATAGGACGACCATTTTCCTTTTCCTCGGAGCTCGAGCACAGATTGAATAGAATAAATTCGATTAAAAAAGAAGAAAATAACGCGTAACACAACTTAAGGATAACACAACTTAGGGATAACTTCGCCTTTGTACTAATGATGTGTTCTTTCATGTTTTATGTTTCTTTTTGTACTATAAAGTGTTTTACTACTACTTAACATATGACCCACGAAATGGTCCCGACTCAGCATGGTGCTGCTGGCTAGCGCTGGTTTTCCATCGCGGCCATGATCTTGTGCAGCACTAAGTGTCACACAATATATAAAATAAATAATACGAGACACGTCATGATTATAAATTTATAACAAACAAGACATGAGATTGTGAGACCTACGCGGCGTCTCTTACGAAGCATTGAAAATGAAAAAAGTTTATTGTATAAATTTAAACATACAGTCAATCACGACCCTGTGTCCTGAGCTAGGAAACCCTGTGTTACAGGACCCAGTTTCGTTACTTATACTAGTTTCTTAATCTATAATATATTGGTACAAATTGTACAGAGAGTTACATTGAAACTTACAGATAGCTATGCCTATTTTAACATATTGTATCAAGTTTTAACAAGTATACAGATAACAATATTAATACTATTATTATCAACTTGCAGTCGGAAATGGTTCCCCAACTCGCGGACGACGGTGACCGGGTTCGGTGGCCCCGAGCCGGCGCCCGCGCCCGCGCCGGGCCGGCGCAACTGGGGCGCCGGGTACACGCTCGGGGGCAACTGAGTCTGATTGGCCGTGTACCCGCGGTGGTCTATCGCTATTGGTCGAATTAAATCGACTGGATGTGGGCAAGGAATACTATGACGCGTAAACTGGAGAAATATAGATGATCAAGCAAATCTTGTCAGTAGAAAAAGGCGCGAAATTCAAATTTTCTATGAGACGATATCCTTTCGCGCTGGCAAGATCTGCTTGACCAACTATATAAGGGATGTAAAGGGCGTTTCACAACTCCACATAAGGTTTTTTTGTCGCGAAAAAATTTTTTTTTCAATGGGGCCGTCGGCCCACCCTCCATTTAGGCCAAAAAAATTTCACGTCAAAAAAAATGTTTAATCTTTCATAACACAATACCGAATATGCCTTTAAACGGATCCCCACTATTTTTTGTTACATTCAGATGTACAGCGCCATCTACTTCAGATGTTAATTAGTGACTACATTATTTTGCAGTACTTATTTACGCCTCCTAGTATTCCTTTGTGTAAACTACTTTTTTAATGCTTCGTTTTAATGCAACGACTAATGTCGTGAAGAGTTAACTTGTTATTAAGTCTTATATGAGTTCTCAGTTTTATGTAAACAATGTGTTCTATTTTTAATCACAACAATTTTCACTGACCTTGCGTTGTATCTATTATTTTTGATAATTTCCAGTATACCAATTTGTTGTATTTTTTTTTAATACTAGCATAATACAGATGTAGTGAACAGTCCTTTGTCATCGTATTTTCTCGGAAACATTCGTCAGTACTTTTTGTACTGAGACTGACTGAAATAGCATAACACGTTTGTGCGTTTCCGTAAAAGTCCGATAGTAAAGGATTATTTACTAATCTGTACCTACCCATGTTTAAATGGGGTCAAGTTTTCAATTGTTATATAATTAAATGTCTATGTTCTAGTCCGTTGAGATAACTTTGTCAAAAGTTAGAATTATATGTATTTTTGAGAACTTCGTAAGTGCACAGTTTAGTGCAGTTTTTGCAAAAACTTCGAAATAAACATATATTTCGAATTATTTTATACTCCAAATGTAGGACTCAGTTGTGTTTTTTACGTAACAACTTCGTATTATTAGATTGCCCTTTTTAATTAGAACAAAGAACGAAAAAATACCGGTTTCATTCCTATTAAAAAAATACCGGTATCCGATCCCTGGTTTAGTAACATACGTACTCACTTTACGGGCATCAAAAATCACGCAAGGTTTCGCTTTTGTAACTTAATGCTGTATTATTTATTAATGGTACATTCCTTCCTGGACATATCACACATTTTCTTGTTTCAAACAAACCTGATTCTAATATAAATATAAATTTGTACATATACAATACCCACATCAAGTACAAGTGTATATAACATGAGTATGTAATATTTATTTAACAGAGTAATTTAACTTTAATAAAGAATTTAAACACAATGTAGGTGTGATTTGATTAATGTGAGTGCCTTTTTAACCCCCAACGCCACTGGGGTGTTTGTTTGACACCAATGTCTGTCTGTGGTGTCGTAACTCTCCAACGGATGGAACGATCCCGATGCGGTTTTTTTTACGTGAAAGCAAAAGTCCTTGGTATTGTTTTCTTCTTAGCTATATTTGATAGTAATCGATCCAGCAGTTTGAAGAGTAAATGGCGTAAAGCATTATTGGCGTATAATGTTTTTTTTGGCATATTGTGTAGCGGTTTCTTTTTAATATATTTAATAATTTTTAATTTATCATCTGATTGATATAGTCGAAAAGTGGTAGACCACTTTCTTGGCTGACCGTACTACACAACCTGTGACTTAAAATTTGCATTTAGTGCTAAAAAAGCAGTGTTGGCCCGAGTATAAAATTTTATATCCAAAATTTTCTTGGGGTGTTAAAATAAAGTCTTATTACAATAACGAATATTTACTAATTAACTATGATACAGAATATTTAATGGTGCGGTTTCTCTTCATGCTTCCCGTACTGTTTCTCCCACATGGCGATGAACTCCTTCTTGCGCTGCTCGCGCCGCTTGAAGTACTCGGGGTACTGCGCCTTCTCGAGCGGATGCCAGTAGTCCAAGACCCAGTCCGGAGGGTCCACTTCACGCTCGTAGGCCACGCCGCCAGGACTCTCGGCGACTAGAAGAAAAAAACATAAGGTCCACAAGCATTGCAACTTACCAACATAGTAACAATAAGTTTTAATAACGAATAATAGCTTTGTGTTATATAAAAGCAGTGGCCTGCTTCAGTACTTGAACAAAATGAATTCCTTACATTTAGAATGCATGAATGACTTGTAGTGGTCTAACTGGCAACCCAAAAACAACTATTGTGAGATGTGCCAAAGTGGTTATGGCATATTTCAGCATGATATAATTTTCAGCATCACTACAGAACTACTCACTTGTTTATTGTATTGATGAAAATTGGCAGCTCACCATTGAAAGCTAAAATTTCCTCACAAGGTGGCTTGCTCTGTGTGGATTCACCTAATCCCAGTAGTTAACACCAGGATATAGGTAGATTTTCTCAGTTGTTCCCAGCCAGTGGTTTTTTCAGCTGTTACCAGTGGAAATAATCCAAGGAGCAGCTGATATCCAAGGTAACCATTAATATTACTTACACTTCTTAGGAATGGGATGCTGCTGCAGAAAGAGCTCCTCTTCACCCTCCTTCAGGAGCTGAGCTGCCTTACGCATGTCCTGGATCTTGGCATTATTGTCAAAGCGGTCACGCAGGAGAACAGCTTGGTAGCGGTATACATCGCTGCAACAGAATAGTAAGAAAGCGCTTGATTTTAGTACTCTTTTGGTAAGCTAAAATATTATATCAGTCATATATCAGTCTTAAAATTGACTTTAAAGATTAGCCTAAATAACAATTTCAAAGTATTTGACAAAATTGGGAAACGAAATCTACTAACTAAAATCGAATAAGATTGCTAAATCTATCTTACGAATATTAAAGGTAAAACTAAAATACATAAAGGCCTACAAATTAATAAAAGAAACACCTCTTATCGTTCAAGATCTCAACAAAAAGCAAATTGATAATCTTGCAAAGCTGATTTTCAGTTATCTTGGAAAATAAACCTGTAAATCAATGAAAAAATAGGTTATAGTGTTGACAAATAATTACGTAACCCTATGGGAGTAAGGTTGCAAAAGTATTTTTAATCTTTGTAATAACTTACCGTCTATCGTAAAACGCTTCAATATTACGCAGAGCCCTTTTGTAAAGGCTGCAAACTCTTTGAGAGTGGGTCCTAATTCCAAGAGGCAGTGCGCCTGCCATCTTTGTTTTTGCACTATATTCTGACATTTATCTGACATTGACATTTCAGTGAGTCTCAGATATCGTTCAGAAATCTGAATATTATTGCACACGGCGCATATAGGTAGATCAAGTAAAAGTAAACACGTGGGCTAGTTGCGGAACTTGCACGTTAGGCCCCATTCGCACGACAGCTTAAAAAGCGTTGCGTTAAAACCCGACGTTGGCGCTTTTTTACCGTTTCCAATATTTGTGTTCATACGAACGCTTAAAAATCACTTGTGAGTCGTACTGTCACGTACGCGTCTCAGCAAAGCCATATTTTATTTGCTATTACGACGTATTATTTGAATATAGCTTGAATATTTCAGGAATTTGTAAGCATAAGTTGACATTTTTAAGGTGAAACTAATAATAATCTTGACGATTGACACCAAAAATTGACACTTGACAGCCAACTGACAGCAGCGCCGGCGCTTTTTTAACGCTTGTGAGAACAGATACACGGAGATCCGTATGCTCTATTCAATTTGACGCCAACGCTCAACGCCGAAAATCGAACAGTGCTCGATAAAAAAGCGCCGCGCTTAAAAACCGCCTTCGTGTGAATACATACATGGTTATCCATTTGCGTCATTCAAACGCTTTTTAAACGCGCGTTGAAAAAGCTGCCGTGCGAACGGGGCCTTACTTGTAGGAGCCCGCACCTTTAGGCCCCATTCGCACGACAGCTTAAAAAGCGTTGCGTTAAAACCCGACGTTGGCGCTTTTTTACCGTTTCCAATATTTGTGTTCATATGAACGCTTAAAAATCACTTGTGAGTCGTAATGCCACGTACGCATCTCAGCAAAGCCATACTTTATTTGCTATTACGACGTATTATTTAAATATAGCTTGAATATTTCAGGAATTTGTAAGCATAAGTTGACATTTTTAAGGTGAAACTAATAATAATCTTGACGATTGACACCAAAAATTGACACTTGACAGCCAACTGACAGCAGCGCCGGCGCTTTTTTAACGCTTGTGAGAACAGATACACGGAGTTCCGTATGCTCTATTCAATTTGACGCCAACGCTCAACGCCGAAAATCGAACAGTGCTCGATAAAAAAACGCCGCGCTTAAAAACCGCCTTCGTGTGAATACATACATGGTTATCCATTGGTGTCATTCAAACGCTTTTTTAACGCGCGTTGAAAAAGCTGCCGTGCGAACGGGGCCTTATGTTCTGGCCATAGATTTATAATATGATACCGTCTCAGCGAGCTGTCACTGTTGCCACTTTTGTTTAGTGTACGATTAACAATTTAACACCACCTTGCTGTAGCCATGTCGATAAAGTCATATCGATAAACTATCGACATTTCTAGCAATTTTAATTTTACTTCAAAGGTTTAACGATACCTAAAATTAACAAAAACGCTTTTATTCTTTATTGTGGTTTCAGATCACAATTTTATCGTCACGCCCCAGCAGGGAACGAAGGGAAAGTTTAGATATTTAATTACAATACATAAATACCTATTAAAATATGTGTTCCGCAATAATTAAATTATTTTATTATATTCTAATATATTTATTATTGATTAGCATTTCAATTATGTTTATGTTTAACGAAGATATTGAAGCTTCAATTAATAGCTATTTCGTTCCGCTGTGTAGCGTTTATCGATATATAACATTATTAAAATCGACTTTTCACATCCCTAAAAGAGCACACATACACGTTTTTACGCACACATACACAGCCTGGATGCACCAAAAAAGGCAACACTTTGATTTGAAGTACATCTTGTCAACAGTATAGTTGTCCTTTTTTGACAAACGGCATTTTTAAAAAAGCGAGGTGAGAGAAATTATACTAGTTGCTGCGCCGTCAAAGAGAACAGAAAACCAGGCTGACGCAACTAGGAACAAAAAAAAGTTTTGTATGGACTTCAGTGACCTAGCCATAGCCAAAAAAAAAAACAAAATAAAACGTCATTGCTATTTATCTGTCAAGTCAACTGTCAGCCACATTGCTTTGTTGCTTGTCATGGCGGTTCGTAGGTTTTACATACGCATTTCTTGCAATTTCTTTTTTAAAAGCCTTCGTTATTTTCCAAAACAGTCAAACGTGATAAGAACATACAGTGAATCAATAGATTTTGTTTAAATGCCACCGAAAACTAAGTTGTTTCAGTGCGAAATATGTGGCAATTGATACGCTCGCGAAAATCGCAGAAAAGGAAGTTTATGGCGAAATTTCCATCAGATGAAGACCGGTAAGTATTGCTTTAGATACTTTCAGCAGGCTATAAACACGTCGAAAGTTAGATATTTCATATCCACTTTCATTGTGAACTAGTGATGTACTACAAGTATCGATACGAAGTATCAATATCGACTGCAGCCTATTTTTTTATAAATGTATTTAGTGTTCTTGTCTAGAGCACTATTTCTATGAAATAATACGCGGAGGTAGAGAGGATGAATATTTACATATAATGAGAGAATATTTACAATGATTAATTACAATTGCATTTACAAATTAGATTCTAGCTTCCGTATCGTACGAAGGAAAATTTAGTTGTGAATGACATTGACTCGTTGTCTCGTTGACGTAGACGGTTTGTGGGCAGCCAGCATTGCGGTGCGCCACAGGACCCCCCTGGGAGAATCAGAGTCCTGCCTGTAAATGAGAAGGAAAGGTTACTTTCCGGCCAGACCGAGTGGTTCTCACCGGGACAACAGCTTGAGTAGGCTTAGCACTTGTGCCTGTAGGTGAAGCTGTGTCGTTCTGCATGTAGGCTGGTTTGACGCGGTCAATGGAGACTGTCACTGGTCCTCGTAGTAAGTCCAGTGTGACGGTCTTGTCCGTTCTCTTTAGAACGCGATATGGGCCAGTGTATGGCGGTTCTAGTGATCCACGCAGTGCATCCTGTCTAAGGAAAACATGGCTGCATGAACTTAGGTCCTTGTGAACAAAGACTGACTTGTTTCCGTGCCTCGATGCGGGGACAGGTCTGAGGTGTGACATCTGGCGTTTCAACTGAGTGACAAAATCATCAGGCTGCAGGGTGTTTGAGGTGTGAGAATGAAAGAACCCACCCGGGATGCGTAAAGGCTCACCGTACACCATCTCTGCAGCTGAGCATTTGATGTCTTCCTTCCACGCACTTCTTATGCCGAGTAGGACGATCGGCAACACCTCAGTCCACCTCGTGCTGTTGTGGGCCATGATTGCAGCTTTCAGGGAGCGGTGAAGACGCTCCACCATCGAATTGGCTTGAGGATGGTAAGCCGTCGTGTGACGCAGCTGTGCACCACAAAGCTCTGCCAAGACCTTAAACATACGTGAGGTAAATTGACGTCCTTGGTCAGTAGTTACGGTTTGAGGACAACCAAAACGCGATATCCAAGTATCGTAGAATGCATGGGCTACCGATTCAGCCGTGATATCAGACAGTGGCTTTGCCTCGGGCCACCGTGTGTACCTGTCAATGGCTGTGAAAAGGTAACGGAATCCTGATGAAGGTGGCAATGGGCCGACCAGATCAATGTGAACATGACTAAACCTTTCTTCCGGTAATTTGAAATTTCCAAGAGGAGAGGAGGTATGACGTTGCACTTTAGCACGTTGACACGATTCGCATGCACGTACCCAGGTACCGCAATCTTTGCGTACAGATGGCCACACGAATCTCTGAGTAACAAGTTTGATTGTGGATCTCGTACCTGGATGACTCATGCCATGGATAGTGTTAAATATCTTCTGGCGATGCTGCTTGACGATAAACGGACGTGGCTTTGCTTGAGACGTGTCACAATATAAATAAACATTGGTACCTGGTACAGGTACTTTCTCAAGCTTCAGTGACGAAGATCGATTGGCAAGAAGCTCTTGTAGTTCTGGGTCTTCCTGCTGAGCTTGTGCGATGGCTTCGAAGTCTGGTGGCACGGCAATGGTCTCGATACGGGAGAGCGTGTCAGCGGTGATGTTGTCTTTCCCGGAAATGTGTCTGATGTCGCTTGTGAACTGCGAAATGAAATCAAGGTAATTGAATTGTCTCGGGGAACATTTCCTGTCTTTTTGCTGAAAGGCGAAGGTGATAGGTTTATGATCTGTATAAATGACGAAATGTCTGCCTTCAACCATGTAGCGGAAATGTTTGACACTTTCATATATAGCGAGCAACTCCCGATCATACGCGCTGTATTGCGTCTGTTGCCGTGTCATCTTCTTTGAGAAGAAAGCAAGTGGTTGCCACTGTCCTTGCACCAGCTGTTGTAAAACGCCGGCCAAGGCCGTGCTTGAAGCATCAGTAACTAGAGCGAGTTCTGCGTCCATAATGGGATGAGCCAGTAATGTAGAGTTTGAAAGACTAGACTTACAGTTCCGAAATGCCTCTAACTGTTGATCTGTCCAAGTTAGTGGAGAAGAACTTTTCAGTTTAGGTCCAGTTAGCATGTCGTGAAGAGGGGCTTGGTGTTCGGCAGCGTGAGGAACGAATCTTCTATAAAAGTTCAGCATGCCGAGAAACCTGCGTAAGCCACCGACGGTCTTTGGGGGAGGAAATTCTTGCATAACCTTTACCTTCTCGTCGATGGGACGCGTGCCTTCTTCAGATACAGTAAATCCTAGGAATGTGACTTCTTTCTGACCAAAAGAACATTTGGATTCATTGATGAGCATACCGTACTCATGGAACCTATCGAACACTTGCCGTAGATGATCTAAGTGCTGCTTGGCATCTTTAGAATAGATGAGCACGTCATCGATGTAGGAGTACACGAAGTCCAGATCTCTGAGCACCTCATCCAGGAACCGTTGAAAGGTTTGGGCAGCGTTTCGGAGTCCAAATGGCATGAATGGGAAGGAAAACAATCCAAATGGAGTCGTAATTGAAGTTTTGCAGATATCATCTTTGTATACGGGAATTTGGTTGTAAGCTTTAACTAAATCTATTTTTGAAAATATTTTACTACTAGCGAGTCGATGTGCGTAGTCCTCTATGTGGCGGACAGGGTATCTGTCAGGGATAGTGCGTGCGTTCAGCGCGCGGTAATCCCCGCACGGCCGCCAACCATTGCCTTTCTTTGGCACCATATGTAGCGCTGATGCCCATGGTGAATCAGACGGTTGTGCTACACCGTCGCGAAGCATCTCTTCAAACTGCTCCTTAGCAATCTTCAGGCGATCTGGAGCTAAGCGGCGTGGTCTACAGAAGGTAGGAGGACCTGGAGTAGTTCGGATGTAGTGAACAGTGGAATGCTTTACCTCTCGCGGCAGTCCAGATGGTTTCGTTAAGCTGGGATACTCTGCTAGCAAGCGGTGGTACTCACTGTCACCCGAAATTGCCTTAACGCTGGGTTGGTTGCAGTGCTTAAGCTGTCCCGTAGTCGACAAAGTTGTTAAGCTGTCAATAAGTAGTCTTCTATTTCTGCAATCGATAAGAATACCATAATGTGCAAGAAAATCAGCGCCAAGTATAGGTTTGTTTACGTTTGCTACGACAAAGTTCCAAATAAAGTCTCTGCGTAATCCTATGTCTAACTTTTGCTTGATTATGCCGTAAGTATGTATGAGTGAACCATTAGCGGCAGTAAGCGAGTAGTTGTCAGGCGACTTGCAATTAGGCATAAAATTGCGTGGCAGAACGCAAAGGTCAGATCCGGTATCAATGAGGTATTGAATTTTAGTTACTCTGTCCGTGATAAATAGGCGGCAGGTTGTAGTAGGAGGACAGTCGGCAGCCGCCACGGTAGACTGTCTTGCTAGTTTTCCGCTTTAAAGTTGCACGGCGGAATGCACTTCCGTGCGTTGGTATTAAAGTGACTATGATACCAGCACATACCTGATTTGACAGCTCGATACCGACCGTGTGACTTGGATCTGCTACGACTGCGCGACCTGCTGCTGTTAAAACGCGAACGTCGCTGACCGCTGCTGCTACCGGTGCTTAGCTGAGCAATTTGTTGCGTCATTTCGCTCTGGATGCGCGCCGTTATAGATTGCTCCATCTTCTTAAACATGTCTTCGAACGAAGTCATGCTTGCAACCTGCTTAAAAGAAGAACAAGGTGTCACGTCGATGATTTGGTCTGCAAGGATCGCGATGTCGTCTAAAGAAGCCGTCTTCTGAGACGCGATGATCGCTTGCACTTGAGTAGGTAAGCGAGTGGACCACAAACTTCGGAGAAAATCGTCAGTGACACTATCGCCAGCTAATCCACAAAGGTGACGAAGGAATTGGCTTGGTTTCCTGTCTCCAAGTTCTTCAAATTGCAGCAACTGACGTCTTTTGTTTTCTTGCGACGTTGACAGTCGGTCGATCAATTGTTTTTTCAACTTTTCGTATTTATCTGTTTCTGGGGGCTCCGTTATGATATCCCGTAATTCTCGAGCCGTTTTGGGATCTAGCTCTCTGATAACCTGGAAATATTTCGTTGAATCCGCTTTCACGCCCCAAACGGCGAACTGCGCCTCGACCTGGGCGAACCAAACTTCCGTATCTTCTGCCCAAAATGGTGGTAACCTCATGGTTAACCGATCCACCGCAGCACCTGATCGTTCGGGCTCTATTTTCTTGCAAACTGAATCTTCGAATTCATCGGTCATTTTGAAAATTTTGAAAGTCGCGGGTCACCAATTTAGTGTTCTTGTCTAGAGCACTATTTCTATGAAATAATACGCGGAGGTAGAGAGGATGAATATTTACATATAATGAGAGAATATTTACAATGATTAATTACAATTGCATTTACAAATTAGATTCTAGCTTCCGTATCGTACGAAGGAAAATTTAGTTGTGAATGACATTGACTCGTTGTCTCGTTGACGTAGACGGTTTGTGGGCAGCCAGCATTGCGGTGCGCCACATGTAAATAAAATAAAATGAGTGAATTTCCTGGTATACAACATGACTATAATTATTTCTTCGAATATTTTTTGTGGGAAATTATTTATCATCTGTGCATTAATGGAATGGACATTATCTTTATATATAAACGCGAGCGGCTTTGACGGTAGAAACAAATTAAATTATGCTCAAACAAAAGAGCGTAAAAAAAAAACACTTTTGAATCGACAACATATATCCGCAAAATTCGTATTGTCGCGTATTTTGCATTTAAAAGTGAAAAAATTTGGACAAACAGTACTAAAGGCTCAATTTGTTGGTTGACATTTGACAGCTATGCGTTGCGTTTAGAAACTGCAAACATGCTTACAAGTTAGGTTGGTCGTATTTTTTTTAATAAAAAGCAAGACGAATATTACTGTTTATTTGATGACTTTCCGGTATGTATAATGGTTATTATTTGCATTAAGTTTCGTTTCATATGGATATGTATACCGGTATAATTATTACATAAATTTGTTTTTAAGCCAGAACGTGCGATAGTCTGTTACGGCTTTTAAGACAATAGCAACACTGCCTAGACGTCAACGACGGCTGTTATTCGAAAATACTTTATCCGGTACTCCAGACGTGATAAAAACCTGTTAAATAGTGTATTGTGTGTGTTAACAATAAAAAATAGTCACCGAACATAGTGCAAAGTGCAAACGCCATCGTAACGTAACGAGATTTGAACTTCAAAGCGTTCCATGGGTGTATTGTGTTTAGTATAAACATCGGTCTCTCAGTTGTATTTTAATATTTCAGAATGATTCCAAATATTCTTACATGTCAAGGCACTACTAGCTACCTGGAAATGCAAGTGAAAGCAACCTTGAAGCAGCTGTGATAAACTAATAAGTGAGCGAGATGAAAATGACGTTGTTCAAAGAAACTTTGAGTTAAGTGCCAGCTGACTGTAACACACTCTAATTAAGTACATTGCCAGTGTGAAACAGTGCAAAAAGCTACAGTGTATTGTGGACATATTTAATAACTGTGCTTTAGACTATGAATCAAATTTGAGGTGTATCGGTGAATTGGAAAGTCAACTGCATAAAGCTAATAAGTTATCTCCGGAGTCAATGTAAGTTGAATATAAGATTAAATATAATAAGATATATAGATAGTATATATGTCGCAGTCAAAAGTGTGAACTGGTCAAAAGAACTTTTAACCGACAAAAACAGGCAAAACTGCTTTTGACTGAGCATGTTGGTCAAAAGTAGTTATACCTGAAAATCATTGGTTAATAGTAATTGTGTTGTGACTGTTACTATCAGTCAAAAGTACTCGCAGAGATAGGTAGGTTAGGGTTATTTTTTTGCTACGCCCAAAAAACTAAACTGTTCCCAGAGATAGGTAGGTTAGGGTTATTTTTTTTTTGCTACGCCCTAAAAACGAAACTGCTGCCAGAAATAGGTATGATTTTCAGGTAAAACTACTTTTGACCAACATGCTCAGTCAAAGCAGTTTTGCCTGTTTTTGTCGGTTAAAAGTTCTTTGGCCAGTTCACACTTTTGACTGCAACAGGTTGGGCTGGACATATGGCAAGGGAAGGTAAAGATAAGTGGGATAGAGAGGAAGCGGAATGGTATCCTAGAGATGGAAAAAGGAGAGAAGGGAGACCAATAATGAGGTGGTCGGATGACATAAAGAAGCATGCGGGACCTAATTGGATAGGGACGGCAAGGGATAGAGAGCTGTGGAGAGAGCTGGGGGAGGCCTATGCCAAGAAGGCAGACTGAAATAATTATTAAAAAGCAATGACATAAAAATTATTTAATAAAGTTACTAAGGAAAAAATATTGAAACTAATTGATATAAATGAAATGTGAATTTATTTAAATGTAATATGTGCTGAAATTTAATTTTTTGGTCAATAAAGGCTATTCTATTCTATTCTATTCTAATTTGACAGGTGACAACAAAAAAAATATTAATTCCTGCTAAAATTTCAGAGTCATAGTGAAGCATAGTACATAGTACCAAAACAAGGTTGATTTTTAGGGTTCTGTAGCCAAAGGGTAAAAACGGGACCCCTATTACGAGGACTCCAATATGTTATTAGATCAAAACAAATTATTTTCAGAAAATATTTAATTTAGGCTTAGGGATGGCGAGGCTCCATAAACCTTCAGTAAGTAGTGCATAAGTATCCTTGGAAAAATTCGACCTATGCCGCCGTGGGTGGCCCGGTGGCAGAATGGCACAGGCACCTGCTGCAATAGCAGAGGACGCTGCTTTGATTCCAGCCTAGGGCACTGGAGGCCTTGGTCACTTTTTAGGGTTGCGTACCCATAGGGTAAAAACGGGACCCTATTAAATATTCTGCTGTCCGTCTGTCTGTCACCAGGCTGTATCTCAAGATCTCATGAACCGTGATAACTAGATTAACTAGACAGTTTCAATTTTCACAAATGATGTATTTCTGTTGCCGCTATAACAACAAATACTAAAAACAAATTAAAGAAATATTTAAGCGGGGCCAATGCAATGCTAGGCTGGATATGACTGATGAAATGAGTAAATTTTTATTAATATGTTTTAATATGACATGTTGGTGGCAAACAAGCATACAAGGCTGTTAATGCCGATGGTAAGTGGGAGTTTAGACTAGACCTCTGCTTCTCCAAGGGACTCACATTGCTGACCGAGTAAATTTTTATTAATATGTTTTAATATGACATGTTGGTGGCAAACAAGCATACAAGGCTGTTAATGCCAATGGTAAGTGGGAGTTTAGACTAGACCTCTGCTTCTCCAAGGGACTCACATTGCTGACCGAGTAAATTTTTATTAATATGTTTTAATATGACATGTTGGTGGCAAACAAGCATACAAGGCTGTTAATGCCGATGGTAAGTGGGAGTTTAGACTAGACCTCTGCTTCTCCAAGGGACTCACATTGCTGACCGAGTAAATTTTTATTAATATGTTTTAACATGGCATGTTGGTGGCAAACAAGAATACAAGGCTGTTAATGCCGATGGTAAGTGGGAGTTTAGATTAGACCTCTGCTTCTCCAAGGGACTCACATTGCTGACCGGTTACAAATCTATTACACTCATACTAGGGTTCCGTACCTGAAGGGTAACTAAAAAACGGGAACCTATTAGCGATTCCGACTCGCACTTGGCCGATTTTTCTTAGTAGGTATATGACATTTATTTCAGTTTTACTTCATTGTCCGTCAGTCTGTCTGTCTGTCTGTCACCAGGCTGTATCTCATGAACCGTGATAGGCCTAGGCAGTTGAAATTTTCACAGATGATGTATTTCTGCTACCGCTATAACAACAAATACTAAAAAGTATGGAACCCTTCGTGCGCGAGCACTTGCCCGGTTTGACATTTCAGGCTCCGTCACACAGGCGCGTTTCGCGTGCGGCGCGTGAGCGGGGCGCGCCGCTTTTTCATATAAAACGCTCAGGCCCGGCTCTGAAATCGCGCCGGTGTGACGGAACCTTTATTTCAGTTTACTCCACTGTCCCTCTGTCACCAGGCTGTATCTTATGAACCGTGATAGCTAGACAGTTGAAATTTTCACACATGATGTATTTCTGTTGCCGCTATAACAACAAATATTAAAAAGTGTTCCGTTCTTGAGTCCGACTCGCACTTATTCAGTTTTTTTTTTGTAAACGAATTTAATATTAACGGATAGGCATTAATATTAAAGAATGAAATAGTAGTGATAATTTCCATACTTATACTTTAGTGCCATGAAGGGTAGGTACAAAAGGGTTCCCTCTTTTGAGATTGGAAAGTGGGCTAGGTTATAAATGCGGCCTTCACAGAACCGATCTGCTACCAGAAAAGTGGCTCAGGTTAGAACTGTGATCCTTACAGAACCGAACTGCTACCAGAAAAGCGGATTAGGTTTTTTTAATTACATATTTGTTTTTAGATATAATTATCGGAATAGTAAATTTTTCGAGTTATGATTGTATGTTACGGATTTAAAGTTTTCTGAGATGAGATAGGTTTGTAACCGCCTTGATGAAGGTATGAAGTCTAAAAGTAAATAATTACTTAATTCTAAATGAGTATTACCTATTACTATTATTTATTTTACCCGAGCGAAGCCGGGTTTTCATCTAGTATTATATATTTTTCGAATCCAGTAATAGGGGATATTACTGCAACGTTCTGCCGCCAGAGTGCAGTACTACAGACTCCAGTAAATTCTTAGACTAACTTATACATACTCTGCCTTAAACTGTTTTTTGACAAGTTTTCACAGACAATAAATTATTATGACATTGATGCATCAAGGTGGTTTGTTAACAAGGTCCTAAGTTTACCAGTAGGTAAACGCGAAAATCGAAATTTAGTTATCTGCCCTTTTATCGCTCGAATATGCAAGAGTGATAGAGAGGATAACGAAATTTCGGTTTTCTTGTTTTGCGGTAGACCCCCAGATTGTGACAGATAGTGGTAGTGGCGCTACCTACGCAGAGTTGTGCGTGATATTCTCTATTATTTAAGATTTTAATTTTAACTTAAAATATAAGAGACAGTATGTGTGTCTGTTTTATTTATTAAATGTTTTCAGATGCAGGCAGTGGCGCAAATAAGTTGTAAAGGAAGACTTAATTTATTATTCAAGAATATTATATATAGAAAAAAAAACATTAAACAACTGTACCGATATTCGAAACCTAAGAATAATATTGAGAATGGCAACATTGTGTTGTCGGTCGTACTGTCCTTTTCTAGCATATACGTCCCTCTCTCTCTCTCACATTCCCACCACAGAGCAGTTGGTTTTGACAGGTGTTTGACAGTTACCGCCAAAACAAATTTCCAAGTCATTGGCTTGCTGTTTTTCCATCTGGAAGGTCGTGAAGCTAAACTGCTGGTGAGTTTTTGAATTTGTACCCCAGTTTAGCTGACTATATTGAAAAACAGTTTCTAACGGCTTTTGCCGTTCGAAATAAATATTTAAATTTAATTGTCCGTTTTAAACAATCTAGCAAATAAAAACGATCCGGAATAGTGATGTGCATGTGTTTTCAAAGGCTGCCTGCGCGCATCGTGGCTATGCCAATGAAAATACTAAAACACATGTTAGAAAACACATCGAGCTGGTAAAGCGTGCACGTGTCACCATTATAATTTAATTTTATACCTACATTAAGTCTCTTCAGAGTCTTGTTAGTTTAAATCTTTGTGTGTGTGTATAATAACGGTTGAAATTTTAATACTTAAATGGTGATCTGTGGAGGCATACCCTTCAGTTTTCAAGTGATTTGTGTTTTCGAATACGAAAGGATCGGATAGTTAATACGTGTTACGTAGAACCTACGTATGAAGGTAGAAGCTTATAGACGTGTAGGTTTTATCTGTCCAAGTATCTATCAGCAATTTGTCTTTTATCCCGTTCCGGGTTAATATAATATTTATTGCAAAATTTATTTTTTGGTAATAAACTTGCTGATAAATAATGTGTATCCGCTTAGGAGTCGACGAAGCGGGGCTTCTATTTCCGCTCTGAGGGACACAAGGTAACGAACAAACCTACATCGCAAACATTGCATTTATTTTTGTGGAAAGTGAGTACTTCGGCAGTACATAAACTTAAATCTGACTAGACATACAAATACAAATACAAATACAAAATACAAAATTCTTTATTTCATTAAAAACCATTACATATTTTTACCAATGGCTGGTGTCTCCCTGTAAGTTATTTACAAAATAACCTGTGCTGGGAGGCACCGCTCTTCCATATCTAATTTACAATTTATTTAGTATTATACTATCATATACTTAATTATTATGTGTGTGTGTGTGTGTGTGTATGTGTGTGTGTGTGTGTATGTGTGTGAGTGTGTGTACTTGTGCGGCTTGGCTAGGCTACATAACCTAGCAAGTCTTCCACCTGATCGTAATTTTTATCTACTAACCAATTTACTACCTTATTTTTTACATCGTATTGTAGCTTTGGGTATATATCTAGTGCTTTGTTTAAAATATTGTATAGGTGCGAAGAACGTTTATTATATTGCCTATTAGCAAAAGTGGTGTTGGTTTTAGGTAGGTGCATGGCAATATCTTTCCTCCGTCTTGTCAAGAGATTGCGATCAAAAGTTGTGGTTTTATGCTTTCTTAGAACAGAGGTTAGTATATATAGTTTTCTAACAGTAAGCAACTTACACATTTGATATAGTTTATCAGTTGAGAACCACATCCTCTTAAAGTACATAATTTTGAGAAGACTACGCTGGGCTCTCTCTACGTCTATAAAGCGAGTCTTAGCAGCGCCACCCCAAACAGGCAAACAATAGGTTAACACAGACTGAACCAACGATGTGTAGATTTCTTTTAAAAGGTCTCTACTGTGGCCATTTAGACCCGGAACGCTTCTTGGCACCACATGTCTTAAATTTTTAAAAATCCAATTAAGCTTTCGTAAACGTAATATAACATATTCGAGATGTTGGTACCAGGACAGTCCCCGATCCACAAAAACACCCAGATATTTGGTGCTATCAACTTTTATTATAGTGGGACAGGTTTGCTGGGAGCAGTTCAGTACATTCTTACAACAGCTATGTATTTTAATGTCAAAACTATTAACAGGTTGTGTATTGCTGTATATACTATGACATATATAATTTGTTTTGGCAGTATTTAACGTAAGGATATTGTTCTTAAGCCATTCATTAATAGTTTCAAGTCCAGTCTCCGTAAATTTCTGAACATCTTCCCATGAAGACCCAGTGAAGACGATGGCGGTGTCGTCTGCGTACGAAAATATATCTGCGTGGGGGATCTTTAAGTCACACAAGTCATTGATATAGATTAGGAATAGCGTTGGACCAAGCACAGATCCTTGTGGTACACCGTACGTCACGTCTTCATCTTCACTGGTACAACTGGAGTCACCCAATTTCACCCTCTGTTTCCTATTTGTTAAATAGTCCTGGAGAAGACGAAACGGAATATCTCTTATCCCCATTCTTTCCAACTTGTGTAACAATATGGGGACAGAGACGGTGTCAAAGGCCTTTTTGATATCTAAATACACAGACATACATTTCGATCCATTGTCAAGATGGTCAACTATTAGTGAAGTTAGAGCAGATACAGCATCTTCAGTAGATTTTCCAGGTCTGAAGCCGTATTGAGATGGGGAAAATAAGTTGAATTTATTTAAGTACTTCAGTAATCTGGTATTCAATAACTTCTCCAATATTTTGGAAATTGCTGGTAAAACAGATATGGGTCTGTAGTTATTGACATCGTCTCTGTCACCATTTTTATAAACTGGTGTAATGATTGATTGTTTAAGTGGAGCTGGAAAAATTCCTTTGTCAAAACAAATATTTACTAAATGGGTAATTATTGGGATCACCACTGACTTTGCAAGCTTAAGAAATTTATTTGATATATTATCCCAGCCTGGTGCACTATTGTTCTTAAGGCTCGATATTACGGATTGTACTTCATCGTGGTCAGTATGGGACAGTATAAAGGAGTTGGGTTGAGACTGAAGGTTTAGAAGGTATGTTTGTTGTACAGTTTTATCCGGATTAATATTTGTCGCAAGCTGCTTTCCTATATTGGAGAAGTAGCGATTGATGTAATTTGCAGAGGCAGTAGGAGTTGATTTTATATGAAGGAGTTCAGAATTTGTGCTATTATTTTTATTAGTGTATGTAATATTTTTTATATTTTTCCACAGCAATTTATTGTTTTTAGAAGATTTACTTAATAGCTCTCTTTCATAATTACGTTTAAGTTTTTTTATTAATTTATTACAATTATTTCTATATCTTTTATATGTTATTTTTAGTATTTCGTTAAAAGGATCACTTTTTAACTGCTTTTGCATATTATCCCTATTTCGTATACAGCGTAAAATTCCTGGTGTAATCCAGGGTTTTATATTTCTGTATTGTTTAGGTATCTTTTTGATTGTAGTATGTTTATTTAGAACCGATGTTAATTCAAAGATTAGTCCATCTATAACTATGTTTGGATCGCTGATATACAGTAGATTTTCAAGATTATTATGTTTTAAGTCCTCAAGAGCTGCATCAAAATCTATTACAGTTTTAATCTTTTTTAAGCTGACGTTATTTTTCATTTTAGAAATACATAACAACACAGTAACAACACAGTAGAGAGAGATTAGCATGGCTCTGCGCAAGAATGACATGCGAAATCGTGAAGTATTTCACTCTTTATCTACCAACTTATATCTCTCCAACTAGATCTTTGATAAAAAAAAAAAAAAAAATTGGTTAAAATGTAGGTAGGTACCTACTTAAATAAATAACTTAGCAGGTACTTACAGCCTAAAAAGGTTAAGGAAAGTACTCTTGCATGTAGTTGCTATATGTGCTTGTGTTATTTTGGATTTGAATAATTTAATTATTAATTCTATACGTAACTACATACAAGAGGGTCAATTCTTAAGCCTACCTACCTACCTACATAAATAGTACACTTGTAAACGTTTCAAATAAAATCGGAAGCCTGTGATTTGGAAGGGCATTAACGATACGGGAATCTTTAGATTGATTCATTGACGAAGACGCATGGTTTGGTTCATATTGTCAAATTATATTAGTTAACTGTAGAGTTAAAGTTTAGTTTTGGCAAATCTGCGCATCACCGTGAATGACACTGTCTAAAAGTGCCTGTTAAAGCCTGCTTAAAGCCTTTCACCTTGTCGAGCAAGGAACCCGCAACTAAGGGAATATTACCCACAGGGTATTTGATTTGAATGATATTCTTAAACCTATGTCTGTTATGGTTCCACCTGCGTGAGGTGTGCCTAAGAGAATCTTTTATTCGTTCACAAACTAACGTCATGTTATTTGTGATAAAACCAATATATTATGTACCTATCTAAGCCTGCGCAAGGCTGCCATGTTTCCACCTGCGTAAGGTGTGCCAAAGAATCTTTGATTCGTTCACAAACTGACGTCAAGTTATTGATGATGATATTATAACCTATGTAAGCCTGCGCAAGGCATGTCAGACATATTCACAGAAATATAAATGATATGGTTATAACACAAGCGAGCGAGTAGGCCACAATCAGAAAAATATTACAAAGATGAATTTGTAAATATCTCCTCTTAGAGAAAGTAAAAAGGGTTTAAAATAATGTTTTGAGTAAAAATCAGTCGAAATAGGCAAGGCTTCGTTATTAGAGTTTTCATTTCTGTTTACCAATCTATTCTAAGGGTCCCGAACACCCTGTTGGCTAAACCCAAAATTGGGCTAATTAACTGTGGTAAAAGTGAAAACTACTTACTATTTACAATAACATTTCTAAAATCATAAAAGGTAAAAAATAACCTAAGATTCCAGGCCTATCTCGACTCATTTTTATTTTAAAGATGATAAAATATTTGCAACCTAATATATAAATAAAATTGTGGTCTGGAGACGCTAAGCCTCATAACTTGGGCGGCATAGATAATACTAAGAAATTTAGTCGCTGAATTTCGACTATAAGCCCAGGCAGAATATTGATAATTAGAATAAGGAGTGGTCAATCCTCCAAGGTCCAGATAATCTGTGGACTCTAATTAAATCAGGCTCGGTAAGCTCACGACACGACAGAGCTTACGATTCCATTCTGAAATAGGCTATGTTTACAATATATATTACTCATAGTGTGAAACAAACAGCCTGCTCAAGGTGTACAAAAGGTCCGTTTAATGGCCCTATGAATATCTAAAAACCTTTGAAGTCTAGGCCTGCTAAGGCAGACTAGAAATAAATACATATGATCCCAATGTAAGAGCAGCTCACAGTTGCATAAATTATATTTGCCTCGAGAGCACTAGTCTTTCCGTTAATATGTTTACGAGTACCTACCTATGTACACGATATGACCAAGGTTACCTACCTATTTAATTATTATATCCCTGACTGCCATGGTATGGGAAATTATTATGTGCTGGCGGTGCTGCACAAGCATGTTTGAAATAAAATATACAAAACTGGCCTAACGGGCCTTTATGAATTATGTATTTTACACCCTTATGTCTGTATTGTGACCCTGGAAGTTTTAAACCACCTGTATCGTAAGTGCTCCCATGCACGTATTAAGTTTATTATAAACTACCCATGCCCTAACCTCAAGGGCAAGTGCTTCTATGCACGGACCAGATACTGTTACCACTTAATTCACTTATCATGACTTGTCATAGTTTGATACTACACGTTTAACAAATTTAAGAACGTGGAATGTACCCACTACAAAAGGTTTTTAAAAACAGTGACTGAATGGTTTGCACGAAAGGTTCTAGCACAACTTCTGGGCGGTCACGCCTAGGGCATGACCCTCTAGTTCTCAATTTATACAAAATTATAGCATTGTGATACTGTTCGCTTGCACAATAAAATAGAGAAACAGGAGCACGCCTTGCGAAAAGGCGAAGCTATTTTGAAACGCCAAACTTTCAAAAATGGATTGAAATATGTAAATATGTCTTTGGTGTGGAACATGTACACCCAAACAAATGCAGTCATTTATTATATGTTGGCAAAACTCTGCCAAAGTGTTAGTCTGTCTGTACAGCGTAACGTGAAGGCATCAATGCACATGAATCTCTTGAAACATGGTGGATTAATTAATTTACACCCCGCCTGTGTCTTGCTCTTACAAAATCCACAAGTTAAGGACCTCAACCTATCTAGGTACCCTTCTTGCCCGAGACCTGAAAAAATGTTCACAATAATCTCATGCAGTCAAGTGTCGGAAAACTAGGTCCACACACTTAGCGCTACTGTATATCTAAAAAGTCTGCCTTCCAGGAGGCGGGATGCTAATAGACTAGCCTATATAGTAGGCCAGAGATATAGTATTCAAAAGCACACTGGTCCAAATCCAGTAATATTATATGTATTTCAAAATATAAAATAATTGACAATTCGGCGTATATTTGATATCAAAAAGTTACAATTATCCTTAGTTCATAAGGAGGATAAGTATACATAAATATCAAATAGATTCGACAAAGTGTTGACTCTAGCATTGGATGAAATAGGTCCCTCCTAAAGGGCCTCTGCGCTGTTGGCTTTGGGCCCACGGGTGCCCGGCAAAAGGTCGGGGACCCCATGGTCCGCACAGTTATTGCAAATAATGTATGATCACTAAATAAACACACAAATTTGCATTTTGGTTAAAAACACATATGCGATGAGCTAAGGTTTCGAATTAAGTACCTTATTCTTAATAATTTACACACTGGAAAGAGGAAACTGAATATTCAGAATTAAGCAATGCTATGAATGGTTTACATAAATTAAACCACTTTAGCGTTCAGAACCAATCAAGCTTATGCCTACTAGTAGGCACCAAATAAGGTAAACTACTCTTACTGCATATATAGAAATTAATGAGTACAATTAAGGTCACTTGATGATAGCTAAACATGAATATAAGCAGAATGAGCCTGCACCTTTACAAATATAATTGATAAGGTTCTGTGGCATTTATATATTAACCATTTGAACGCCAAGAGCACCAAAAAGCGTCATAACTATATAGGCGTGCCCACATGAGTGTTATGTTATGGCTTAAGCTCTCAAAGTAACCTTCACAATTTTAAGTAAGGTTTGTTTAGGTACATTAGCTCGCGTTCGCGTTAGTAAAGCGTACAAAGGATTAAATGCATTTTAAAGCTATAACCAAGTATATAGCTCACACTGACTCACAGTCATTAAAGGAATTCAGTAATTCCCTATGACATTTTAGTAAGTAGGTACCCAATATTAACTTTGTGGGTAGTGGTAGTGAATTATAACGAATATTTAAAATATTCGTCTACTTAATCCCGAGGGATTCTGGAAATAAGAAAGGTCTTGTCCTTGTTATATTCCTGCAACTGCTTACTTTACTAGATGATTATTATCAAATTTGTTAATAATTGGGAGTTATAAATAAAAACTACTCGAGTAGTTTATGATTTTATTCTTTTCATACTTGAATTACATCACTCCTTACCACAGATGTTGTATGCTCCTTGAAGAGTAGACTGACTTATCTCATCTTCTTTTACCTAGTTTTCACATACATATAATTAAGTATAGCACCATTGTGGTGACTCATTTTTTCTCTTTGAACATTTATAAGTACATTAAATACGTATATGAAATGTAAAGTTAGTAACATAATATAATGGTATATCAAATTGTATGCTTTACATAATACCTCTCTCCTCACAGGTGTTGAAATAAAGGGTGTACTACATAATTAATTAAACACTCGTAATATAATAATATTACATATACATAATAAGTACATGTATAATCACATTGGCTTGGCGTCTTCCCACCACCAGGCGATAACAAACACGTCTCAATATTATTCTTAGGTTTCGAATATCGGTACAGTTGTTTAATGACAGCGTTTTACACAAAAATAAAACGCTAATTAAATAACTTACCATATTCGAAACCTAAACTTTTAATCCTGCCTGGTGTAAATATGTATAATTTTGAGACAATGACTTGGAAATTTGTTTTGGCGGTAACTGTCAAACACCTGTCAAAACCAACTGCTCTGTGGTGGGAATGTGAGAGAGAGAGAGGGACGTATATGCTAGAAAAGGACAGTACGACCGACAACACAATGTTGCCATTCTCAATATTATTCTTAGGTTTCGAATATGGTAAGTTATTTAATTAGCGTTTTATTTTTGTGTAAAACGCTGTCATTTAATCAGGTGAACACACATTTTCCTCTGTTACCTGTGGACCGTCGGACCGTCGGGATGTATTTTAAATTAATTATATTAAATTATTAAAAAAAAATCATTTTACATATTTTTATTTTAACAAATAAAAATCGTGTTCACATTTAAGTCCAACCATGTATTAGTCCACTAAAAGTCCACACTATATATAACATACACGACTTAAATGTGGACTCGATTCTAACCTGATTTCTAGTACGAAATTTGTTGACATGGGCCCATGTTTCAACCCTCCCCAATTTATCGATATCGATAAAATACGCAAGCGTGTGGCATACTACACTATTTAAGTCTGTTATGTTGGTACTATTGTTCTTTGACAGTTCTTTGTCATACATGTTGGTAATGATTGGAACACCAAACATACACACAGACTAATCAAATCGCTAGTATGGAAGTCCCGTCTCTTAAAACGTAGTGATTATATTCTCGTCGCAGAAAACGTTGGGGCCTTGGTTCTGGCATGCCAGCATTGTCAGGAGAAAAAGGCGGCAAATTTGAACAAAGTATGCGCGAAAAATTGATAAATGAAAATGTAGAATTTCTCGCCTTTTTCTATGGACAAGGTTGGGTTGCTAGAGTATGCTTGCTCCAGTCTCGCAGATCGAACGGTTTGGTTATTTAAAATGACATCATTCAGATGTCAATGTACGTTCGAATTGGCCTGTGAGCAAAGAGTATATAGCCGGTCAAACAAATTTGTCAGTAGAAAAAAGCGCGAAATTACAAATTTTCTATTTTGCGCCTACATTTTTTAAATTTGCCGCCCTTTTCTACTGACAGAAATGGGTTGACAGAGTATACTAAGTATATGCCCGTGAGTTGTGATCAAAGAGTATAATAAGTATGGTTGTGAGTTCTCCGCGGTCGGGTCGTAAAAACTGTTATGGTATACAAAGCGCTCATTAGATGGCGCTGTACGCTTGCAGTAACAAGGCTACATCTCGCTGTTAAGATTTTTCCTGTGATCATAGGGTTGCAAGAATTTTCTGTAAATAACGTGATTACAATCATCAATAAATTTTTGAAAGCGTTCTTGATAATTTTAACAAGAAAGCTTATCAATTAAAGAAATCAGCATTTAATTTAAATATGATACAAAAACAAAACAAGGTTAAAAACAATAAATAATAGTAGCTTAAAATTAAAATTAAACTAAATAAGTAAATACAAACTATAGGCTACATTCCTACTAGTATAGTCAAATCAGTTTCTTTTTTAGAACTGTCAAGTCAAAACGATTTGCTAATATGGAATTTATATGAAAACGAATGTAGTGACGTCACCGTAAACTCACCTACTTTTTATATTTCAATCCGATTTATTAAATACAAATTGAGTTTAAAAATAGCTGCTATCTATGTTTTTCTAATAATTATCTGGTGTTTTATTTCGTGCACGGTTTGAAATAATTTATTTTAAGTACAGAAAACATCCTTATTCTAAAACAAATATGGATTTTAAAAATACGTTTTTTCTTGCTATACAAATATGTTCCAAATAAATACTTATACATAGATAAATGATGTACATAATCTTACACAAAATGTTCATGTTCTCAGTATGATTACAATACTCGCCAAATATGGCTTAAGTGACTCTATTCACAGAACAATAGAATGAAAATTTTGCAACATGCATTTTCCAATTTCGTGAGGCAAGGTTCATACGGCACCTCGACTCTGTTAACTGACAATTCTATTGTAAAGCAAATAAGGTCTACAACACAAAGTCTAGGGTATACACAAAGATCTAGTGTTGGTTAAGACTCGAATCAATTCTTCAGACTCTTATAGAGTCTGTGCGGATAGAGAAGTCTTAAAATGTATGGCGTCCAATACATTCTAGAGTTAGACCAAGAAAAGTCTGCAGTGATTTTGATTTTTGATAGCCCACGCAGTGCAAGTGTTATTTAAACGTCAAACTTCTATGAAATTATGACGTATAAATAATACTTGCACTGCGTGGACTATCAAAATCGCTGCAGACTTTTTTTGGTCTAACTCTACGACTCTTCTCTTTCCGCACAGACTGTAGCTACGTCTGAACTCAAGAGAGATATATTTTTTTTACAAAATAAATCTAAATGCTTTCACGTAGGTTATAGGTACCTACACAAATCATACATCGCTTTTATTTACCTTTATCAAAAAGAATAGATAGTATAGAGGGGTCCTGTCATTGTAAATTATGTAGTCACTGTAAATTTACTGCCATCTATCGACACACGACTAAAACTCAAAATGAAAACGTATAAAGTTATCAAAAAATGTATATATATGGATAAATGATTTTATTATTTTTATATAATTTTGATCCATGTTCATTCACTGATATCTATGTGTTAAAATTGTTAAATATGAAACGGTGTCGTCACGCCATCTAGCCGAGGATAGGCTAAAGGTGTGTGCGCCATCTATTCGAGAATGACTTTTGCTTCAATTCCGAGGCACGTTTTTTCCTTAGACTTTATTCGTCTTGTACGAAGTTACATATGTCTTTGCCTTTATTAATATAAAACCTATGAAATCGTTGATGGAGTCTTTATTTTGAGTTGCACCTAAAAGTACCCATTAACTCAACTCGTGCTTTCAAAGACTCTTTGAAGTTTTTTAAGCGTTGCCATAAGTACCAACTTTAAAATGCACTCAAATTTATATTGAAAACACTCGAGTCCCTACCAACACTACAAAGATCGCGTCTTCACATCTGTGACAAGGCCGGTGGTTGCATGCGAATATCATTGCCAGACACATACGAATAACTACACTCCTAACTGTAGGTACATCAGTGGACCTTATTACAAAATGCATAAGATCCATCGAAGTACAGTTAACAGTGTGGGCGATACAATACAATCGACTCTAACACATCATTATTTTATACACGACATGCTCACGACATGCGATGCCAAATGGTGCCTTAGGGTGGTATTCCGTCTGTCCAACAGGCAATATCTTTGTCCAATGTGTATTGGGTCTCACATTTTACTTTAATGAGAGAGTAAGACGCAATGATATTGGACAAAGAAATTTGACAGATGGAATACCGCCCTTAGATGATGCCTACTCCAAAACTTGTTTGATGCCGAGTTACCAGAGGGCACACATCTTTCTTTTTTACTCCAATAAAGGCAAAATTAGAGGGACAGAGATAATTGTTAGAAATTCATTAACTTCGATAAGGACCGGTAGAGACGGACTGCAACCCGACTGCAACAGAACTTGTATGGGAACTGCAGGTCGACGTTGCAGTTGGCGTGCAGTCGGCGTACAGTTCCCATACAAATAGCAGTCGGGTTGCAGTCCGTCTGTATAAGTAAAATGAACCCTTGGCATAGAATAAATAATAGTACTAGGTACAGAAGACTCACTCTCTAACAAAACGCGTCTGTTACGATCAGGACAGATATGGCCGCTAGGTGGCGACAGCGCCACGCGCTTATGGCTAGCCGCCAAAATTGGTGTGGAACGGATGACTTTTAGCTACCTGTTGCAAAGCGACGAAATCGGGGAGTGAGCCACGCCTGCCCTTAAGCAGTTCCTAAAAGTTTTGAATGTTAGGTTGAACTTGGACTGGATGGTAGTGCATTTAACATCTTCCTGGCCACATTTTGACACCTTCCGTTTGCTATGATATTTCCCCGTGAGCTTGATAATGATAAGCAATTAATTCTTAATTCAACGCTACACAGAACGAGACTTAAAAATCAAAAGCCCATAAACGAGGTCGGAGAAAGTTGAAACTGACGCGATGCTACTGCCACAAGATGACTGTTGAGTGTTGACCAATCAGAACCGGTCTTGACCGCGCCATTTTAAAAATTTTGAAATTGAAATTGGAACACCCCAATTGAGAGCTGAAAGGTTTTTTATTGTGCTGAGATCAGAGGAGAAACGAATTGTGAAAAATACTGAAATTCGTTTGTTGCGTTCACTCTAGAATCACCTGAATAATGTACCTAGCGCTAGAAGTTGGTATTCTACGTCAGTGTTCCGCTGACACTCGGTGCGGTGGTATCTACGTCTACCACACCACTACTTTTTTAAATTTAAGTTTTTGACACTTTCGTGCCAGTGCCAGACTTTGTGATAATTTTATTTGTAAATATTTAGAATTAATTGCAATTGCAGCAAGTTGGAAGTGTGATAGTTTTGTGGGAAACCGTTGGAATTTATCAGGTACGTTTCACATTTTCTTTATTTTTTAAAAGTTATTTTTAAGTAAGCCCTTTTTTGAAATGTAGGGTAAAACACCCATTAACAGGCACTCGAAATGTTAAAAAGGAACACCAAGATTTTGTTAAGTTATCAGACAATAAATTACTAATGGAGCCCATTAAATGGAAAAGTGCCGAAAATTGGTAGATTAAGAAACCAGGGTAAAGCTAAATCTGTGATGAATAAATTCAAACATCTTGTAATTTATTTACATTAGTAAAATGACTAGAAATGTAAAGAAATGACAGGAATGTCCGAGTTGTTAATTATTTTAAGTTACTTAAGTACAGTCAAGTCTAAAAAATATGGGTGCATACAACTTTCTCAAAAATATGTCCCATAGTTCTTAATTCACTGACATAAGAGCTATGGGACATATTTTTGAGTGTGATGTGTGCACCCATATTTTTACACTTTACTGTACATTACTTAGAGTTAGACAAAAGAGAATTCTGCAACGATTTTGATAGCACACGCAGTGCAAGTGTTATATTATTTATAGGTAAGTCAACTCATAATTTCATAGAAGTTTGACGTTTAAAATCACAATTGCAATGCACTGATCAAAATCGTTGCAGATTTGTCTTGGTTTAACTCTCTTAGATTTTTGAGATGAGTCTAGTAGAGTACCTAGACCTAGTAGACCTATTCATACGTTTGCTTAGTTTTTCTCTTCTCTTATTAGGGGTCATCCATTAATTACGTCACACGTTTAGGGGGAGGGAGGGGTCAAGATAATGTGACATGTTGTGACATGGGGGAGGGGGGAGTCACAAACATTGTGACGTCACTTTAACTTCATCAGTAACCGAACATTCATTTATATTTTGTTATTCGCTGTACAGTTAAATAATGAGTTTTTGGAAGTAATTTTCGTTCCTAATTGGTTTTGTGTTATAAAATTACTAATATTTCTTTTACCAAAAATATTTTTTCATTAAAAAAAATAATGCCGAGTTACTATTACCGATTTCGTTGAAAACAAAATTGCCTAAAATGTGACGTCACACCAGGTGGGGAGGGATTTGCAAAATGTGACTAAGTGTGACAAGGAGGGGGGGGGGGGGGGGAGGGGTCAAAAAACCTAGAAATTCGTGTGACGTAATTAATGGATGATCCCTTATCTGCGTCTGATCGTGATGCATATACCTAATGCCAGCTAATGCTAATAGGCCAAACCTCCATACAAAAATAAAATAGGTAGCTTAGTGCTAATAAGAATAGGTCCCATATATTGATTATGCCCTTAATCGTATCATTAGTAGTTTTGTGACGTCCTGTATTTTTAAATAATGAATAATTAATTCACACAGACACGTTCCATTTTGAGCATCAACTTAACACAGAAAGCTTTCACTTTTTGACGGCCACTTTTTAATGTGAATCATGTTGCATTCCGAACTTTCGAACTAACCTATTGTTGGCGGTGGCATTAAGGAGAAATTGGCATTAAAATGAAATGTTATGAAAAAAAAACCTGGCAAACACTTTGTGAAAAAAAACCGGTCAAGTACGAGTCGGACTCGCGTTCCAAGGGTTCCGTACATTACCCAATTTTTTATGTATTTTTTTATGTGGAACGTGAATGAAATGTCTTTAAAAAACTCGTATTAGGGGTCGAATCAAAAACTAAGTAATTAAGTCCGACTCACTGTTGACTGCACATTTCTAATAGGTTTTCCTGTCATCTATAGGAAAAGAACTATTTTGTATAGGTATTTTTTTCATAATTTTAGACCCATGAGTTTCGGAGATAAAGGGGGGGGGGGATTGGTCGGACAGACAGACGCACGAGTGATTCTATAAGGGTTCCGTTTTTTCCTCTTGAGGTACGGAACCCTAAAAAAGGAAGAAGGCTCCGTTATCCGTCTGTCCGTCTGTCTGTCACCAGGCTGTAACGCATGAACCGTGATAGCTAAACAGTTGAAATTTTCACAGATGATATATTTCTGTTGCCGCTATAACAACAATCACTAAAACCAAAATAAAATAAATATTTAAGTCGGGCTCCCATACAACAAACGTGATTTTTTTGCCGATTTTTGCGTAATGGTACGGGTCCCTTCGTGCTCGAGCACGACTCGCACTTGGCCGGTTTTTTGTAGGTACCTAAAATGTAGTTTGTATAAAAAATATTTTTATTTCAATATCGGGACACTGCCAAGCACTAACTTTTTAAATTACAAGGGAACCTGCCGCGAATGTTGCGAATTCGTCAGCGACATCAATTTAAACTTGATTTTCTCCTTTTGTAAGTCTCCTCCCCAAGGCCAATAACGTTGACGGTTGGCCAAGTGTTAACGCAACACGTTGTGACAGTCTGTTAGCACATGGGTCGCTGTTCACAACGACCTAGACTGACCAGTAAACGCGTGGTCTCTAAAGAATGGTATCTATTTACTTCTAGGTCTTATCTAGGTATAGTTGGAATTTTCTGAGGTGATTTTTAGGCTTATACCTACCCCTAATCTCTATATTTTACCCCAGAAAATACCGTCTTTCGTCTACACAGCACTGATTTTAAATATTCTAAATATTGGCAGTATTGCGAGAAAATTAACGACAATAGCGAGAGGCGATGTGAACAGATTACTGGTATTAGTAGGTTCATGACATACTGGCTCTGAAAGCTTATGACAGAGCAATATTTAAATTCAAACCGTGACTTTGGTGTTGCCACACTAATTACAAAGAAAATCCTAAAAATACAGAGCTAAAGCTGAACATTCCGCCCACCAAAATGCATTTGTATTTTGACTAAGCGAAAAGGAAACAACTATAAGTACACATAGTGTTTTTATTTGTTGTTGTTACAGCTAACGTTGGGGTCAAGATATATCGGTAATAGCCACACGTTTTAAGGGCTTGGTGTATGTGCCAATTACCATGGGCAGTTAGTTTATCGATCATATTATGATAATGGACCACGTTACATTTTGTAACACGGTGTAATGTGTATGTAAATAATGACAAGTAAGACTTGAAGTAAGTACTAAATGTATAACAGGTTTAGATTAGAATAGCGTAAGAAAGTCGGTTAGCATATTAGATCCAATAAAAAGCGACGGTTAAATCACCATTTTTTACTAAATTTGTTAAAAATACTGAATGTAAAAGTGCAGTAGTGATATTTATCTAAATGTCAAGGACACCCTGTTTATAAATATTGTATTATAATTTAGACATTATATAAGTACCTACCTATTAGTCTCAATCTCTAACATAAATTATAATGATGCTAATAATATAGAATGAAGATCACACGAGACACGAGTGAGAGCGAAGATTTGATTTTTTGCAGGGTTTTAGCGAGAGTATCACTTATTATCACAACTTTCAATTTAGTTTTATAGATTAGTTCTGTTAATTAGCTAAGTGCGAAATAGTGTAGTTATTTTATAGCCAGAAATTGCTTATTAAGTTAATGGAATTCTATTCAAGTTATGTCTATTAACTAATACTTATTAAGTAATGTTAATAATATCTGGTTCTCTATTAACAATCGTCAAAGATTACCTTTAACCGTGGAACGTCACATTTGATGGACTTCTGAGGGTTCCAGACATTTCCAGAATGTCATAAACCCAAATACCTAAGTATCTAAACGGCATATTCTAGAAATAGACTATGTTATGTAGGCTTAGGCGGGAAATGGTAAGTAAAGTATGCCACTCGGTTAGTCGGTGGGCCTGATGTTATGTAATGGTGCTTCACATGATGGCTTGACAACTAAAAGTATATACTAAAACTGGAAAGTACTTCATCATACCATACCATTCAATGCCAGTAATTGACGCTATGTTAAACGAATTTATGATCAATGCGGACATAGGATAAGAACAAACTTCACGTAATTGTTTGTCACAACAGAGAATGTCATGTCAATGCAAATACATAATTCATAACTTTACCTATCGCTCACAACACCATTAATTGACTTATAGTTAGTCCTAGAAAAGTCAGCAGCGATTTTGAGAGCCCACGCAGTGCAACTGTTTTGTATTATGTCATAATTTCATAGAAGTTTGACGTTTAAAATAACACTTACACTGCGTGGGCTATCAAAATCGCTGCAGACTTTTCTTGGTCTAACTACATATAAGTCAATTAATGGCGTTGTGAGCCAATGATAGGCAAATTGTGTTATTTAAACGTCATAATTTCATAGAAGTTTGACGTTTAAAGTAACACTTACACTGCGTGGGCTATCAAAATCGCTGCAGACTTTTCTTGGTCTAACTCTACCATAAAATGTAAAACTTTTATTCCAAATTGTGTTATTTAAACGTCATAATTTCATAGAAGTTTGACGTTTAAAATAACACTTGCACTGTCGGGGCCGGCGCGCTCATTCTTTCTTCCGTGGTCGGGGCTATCAACATCGCTGTCAACTTAGCTTGGTCTAACTCTACCAGCTTCCATAGGCTACATCGAGGTCGTCGAGCATACCTAATCGTCATTAACTAGCTAACAACAGTAACGTATCTAATAAACTCTGCGTTAACTGCGTTTGCGCGCCGGCGCATGCTACAGTTAACGCGATCTCGTTCGGCTTCGCTACTTTCACTGGGAATGCGCGGATTTTGGTCTCATTTCGGACAATTTCGCTAGAAACAAAAGAATTATGGCGGCTGTAACTTCGCTGCCCCAATATTACAGGGTTCTATGTTACATTTTCAAGATAGTTGAAATTCGACTTAATGTCACTATGACAATGTTCAAATTTCAGTTCGATAAAAGTGAAACATAGAACCTTGTAATATTGGGCCAGCGACTTGTAGAAAGTCTAGAAATGTTCTATTAAAGGTCAACGAAATGAGGGTGCTATTACATTCTTGGTACCTATATGGTACCTACATACATACATATAGTCTGTCAAGCCCTTTCCGTCAGTAGTAAATAAAAAGCGGCAAATTTAAATATGTAGGCGCGACGCGCGAAGGATGATAGTTTCATAGAAAATTTGAATTTCGCGCCTTTTTCTACTGACAAAGTTGTTTGACCGAGCTGTATGTGGTTATTTATTTTTCACCGCGTAGCCTATGGACTCTGGCAAGGTTTATTAAGTCAGAAGCTCATGTTGCTGCCGTTTTAGATCTGTACGCTCCCTTTTATGTCAGTAGTTTTAACATGTCCTTCCGTCAACTCGTATTCTACAAACTTTCATGACCACCCTAAATAATATTTCAAGACCCCCCCCCCCCCTTTCCGTCAACTGTTTGCCTTTTTAGCGTATAAGGATTTTAGAGCCCTTCTATCATAATATAGGAGCCTTGAAAAACGCTTTGTGTACTCCTGAAGCCTTACCACGACTGCCTTTGCCTTGCCTTATCAGTGTCAAACTGAGCTCGAGATGCATAAAAAGTAAATTACGCAGACGCTTAGCAAATATGTCAGTGTCAAATTCGTGGTAAGGCTACAGTTATATATCTCCGTATTGGCATACTGGAAAACCTAATAGGATATTAGTTGATATTACTAAGATATTAATAAAATAAATATTAACTCCACGTATTGGAAGGCTTTACCATCATGTTATCTAAGAAACCTGACGACCGGTCTGGCCTAGTGGGTAGTGACTCTGCCTGCGAAGCCGATGGTCCTGGGTTCGAATCCCAGTAAGGGCATTTATTTGTGTGATAACACAGATATTTGTTCCTGAGTCATGGTTGTAATCTTTGTATATATAAGTATGTATATCGTCACCTAGCACCCATAGTACAAGCTTTGCTTAGTTTGGGGCTAGGTTGATCTGTGTAAGATGTTCCCTAATATTTATTATTATTATTATTAAAAAAAAAAAACATTTATCTTAGACAACGTGGGACCTTATTAGAATAGAAGAATGTACATTTGTGTGGGTACCAATATAAGGTAAACGTACTAGTGCTCGACATGCTAATGCCCAATAGATGACACCTTGCTGTCACCTCTATTGACAATGACTTAAGTTTCAATATGATATGTACTGGGACCGCGTCAAGCACCAGTACGTTTACCTTAAAGGTTTCTGGTTAAGCCAGTTTTTATGGAATCCCATGGGTCAATAAAGCACCTGTGTTTGACTATTTGATAATTATGCAAATTATCAGCGGTTTCCATGTTGGAAAACGTGGTAGAATAGAATAGTTATTCTCTTATTGTTTGTTTTTGTATACAAACACGTTGTAAAGCAATTAAGGTTATTTCTCAGTTCATAATTACTCTTCTCAATTCGCACTTATCGAAACTGTATAATTGGCTTACTTGTTTTGTACAGAGTTAACAGAGTAATATTTACGCGTAGAGGCCTAGAGGTACTAACAGCAAATTTGCAATGTGTATTAATTAACAGAGTTAATAATGTGCACGATGGTACAGTCAAGATATTAAATATCGGCATGTGCAAAGTGCCAACAATATGTATAGGTACGCCACCTTATTGCCCATTATATATATTATCTTGACTGTACTTGTATAATATGGTATACCTACTTACTGTCTCCGTTTCGTCACGGAAAAAATATATGACGATAAAAAATATACCGAATAGAAAACCTTACTTTTAAATTTTGTATTTAGTTTAACATGAACTGCTGACTGATTAATTTTTATTAAATTCAGTTTCCGGAATCCCTGAATGATTCGCGACACTAATCAAAATCACCACTAACATTTTCCGTGTACCGTGTAGGGTAAGTGCACTTAGTATAGGACATAATTGATCCATACATGGCTGTTGATGGCTTCGCTAGTAAGAAACAAAGGAATGACACGGGTAAGACGATTTTAATGATGAATTATGTACGTGAGTTTGTTTCTAATGTGTATAGTAATGTGGACTAATTTTATTATTGGAAATTTACTGAATGATCATAGAATTCATAGAGGATACATGGAGATGATATTAATATTAACATAATTGGACTGTCTAGAGGTCGTCTGCTATCTTTGCTTTAAAAAATAGAACATTGCCTATTATATAATATTTGAATGAGAAAGAGAAGATTAAAAGTACAAATTCGTAAAAAATAGCAAAATAACTTCCGAAAAGGAAGGGTTTAAAAAATTTAAACACAACGTACTCGTACTAACCCATAATTCATTGCCAGTTTTCGTTAAGTGCCAATAAATTATATAAAAATATTTGCATTCCAGGGTCCCAAGATAGAGGCTCAGCCTATAGTTCGTTTTTTTAGCATTAGAAAGAACTTGTAAGAAGGTAAGCGATCTTGACATGTCTTTTAATTGAAAAACGCTTTATAAAAATCAATAACTATTACTTATGAAAGCAGAAGAATATAAAAGATCGTATCAGATTCATAATTGTTACATATTTCCCGTAACTTATTTTTAAAATGTGTTTTTCAATTAAAAGACACATCAAGATTGTTTACCTTATTTCTAATGCTAAAAAAAACGAACTATAGTTTGTGGTCAGCCAGACGTTCATATATGTATACCTACTGGTATGGTTGTAATTTTTTTTTATATTATGGAATGGACCATTGTAATATGCCAAAACTTTGATCCGGTAATAGAACAATCCTTCTGTGAAATGGGATCTGCAATTATATACTACGGGCTTGGTATAATTTAGGTGTACATTTATAGCAGGTTATTAAAAAGGAACCCCTTTTGCTGCAATAAAAGAAACTGTGAATGGGGTTGGCCGGTGGAAGTTAGCAGATGGCGCCATCATAGCTTGCCCCGTCAATCCCTAGAATTGTGTCAAATTTTTGTTTTTTTAATACCCTGGATGCCAGCTCTTTAAGCCAAATCTCATAGAAAAAGGGGCAAGCTATGATGGCGCCATCTAGGCAAACCTTTGACAGTTGCCAACCCCATTGGGACCGGTCTGAACCAATGTAAAATCGCCTTGTGTGGCTCGCGGAAGAGACCAGTCCAGTTTGACTGGCAAATAAAAAAAAGTATAAGTAGCTGTTGGTTTTAAAAGTCAAGGGCCCGTACAGTTCATTCTCTTTAGTTTAATTTTCATGTTTTATAATATAATTATTCACAGAGTTTTATTAATTTAACTGCCCTTGTGTAGGTTTGTCTGTTACAGACAAATTGAAACCACTTCCCGATTTCTGAGATGAAATTTTGAATAAGTACTCTATACATGTATAAACCACGTATAAACAGAGCAGCCAGCCAGCCACTATGGTAGAGGTAGATCCTTCATTATCTCAAATACCAAATACCTACAACAAAATTCACGAACGCTCAGTTATATTGAACTACATCAACGATCGTAAGTTCAGTGAGAAATTGACAATGGGCTGGTAGATGTACAGGGGCGTATTTACCCTAGGGCCATCCGGGCCATGGCCCGGGGCGCCAATCCGCCAGGGGCGGTATATCGGCCGTATGGCGCCCCTGGCGAATTGCATTTTGTTTTTCTTCCTTGACTTCTGGGGCGGCGAAACGTATTGGCCCGGGGCGCGAAATTTCAAAATACGCCCCTGTAGATGTATAAGTAATACTGGTGCTCGACGCGGTCCCTATACATGTCATCTTGAAACTTAAGTCATTGTCAATATAGGTGATAGCAAGGTGTCATCTATTGGGCATTAGCATGTCGAGCACTAGTACGTTTACCTTAATAGCTAGTCTGATAAAGGAGAAGTCTGGCGAAGGTGTGGCCATAAGAACTCCGTAATAAATTAAGTTCGAGCTCGTTAGAAATGACAGACGGTAAAAGCTTGTATCATGAATTCATCTTGATAATAACCAATGCTTGGTTATTACGTAGGTAGGTACTACGAGTATGATTTTATTTCATCATCCACACTGACAATAAGTTACATGCATGATTATTTTGGAAAATGTCAAACGATTCTACTTCCCATGAGATTTAAATGTTTCTAATAAACTTGATATTTATTAATTATTGTGCCCCGGAAACTTCCAAATTGCGAAAATAAATGTGGTGCGTGCACCGCGAGTAAAAACGCCCCATGCAAAAAGCGCGCGATTCTGTGACATCACAGGTATAAGGTTGGGTTGATTGCACAATAACCTAAGGTAAATAAAATATGAAGGAAGGACGGAACCCAAGGATGCACCAAGTGCAGTCAATGACTCGCAATTCGGGTGTAACGGTGCATCTGGGTGCATCGACCGTAGGCACTTTTCGACCACGTGCATAACAGTACCTTTTTAATAATTTGGTTTTTTGCTGCCGTTTTTATGGATTATTATGATATTATGACTGTTATTCATTGGTATTTAATAAAACATTAATTGGGGAAACTTTTATTGTGTCATTCAAATGGGAAATGAATGAATGACGCCTCACAATAATTAATTAAGGTAAATTAAGATTTACGTAACCTAATTAAAGATTGCGCGGAATGAAGATTCCAAGCAATAGAGCTGTTCAACACTAGGGTTTTTAGTGGTTAGGGTTTATTTTATTGCAATATAGGTAATTAATTTCTTAAGTACCAAGATTATAAATTGTGTTTAGTAGCTTTAGTATCACTTCCATCGCTGGATCACCGAAAAAGGTGACCAGATTGAGGACCACCAATAGATCTATTCAATATTTAATATAAATACCTACTAAGTTTTGTAACGTAAAAAGTTCGTTGGCACAGTGTTTGCGAGTTTATGGCAAATATAAAACATTAATTAGGCACGTAGTTGACATTCACATGGGAAAAGCAAACATTTTTTTCTTGCGGTCTTTAAGTAACATTTTAGATTATAACCGTTTATAGCGATAATTTACCAAAACAAGACAATCACAACTTCCCATAACCTTACATTAAATATACGTTCTTTTTGTGCCTTTAATATACCAGTTATTTTATACAACCTTCATTTTCGAGGTCACCAGATTACGCCACTTAAGGCACTTACCATAAAATATTAATGCAAGTGTATGCAATGATTTACTTATGATGGAAATAATAGCCACAGCCAGATAAACTTCGGTAGCTCAGTTAATAGAACGGTGGGTCAGTGTCCTAGAGCTAATTTATGATTTGAGAAATCATGGGGCAAGCTGCAAGCTGTATCTCAGGATGAGGATACCAGCGAAACCGTCTCTAACATGACAAGATTGACAAGATAAAATGTATCTTAATACATTATTGTTTCACAGGGAACCCATCTCGTCTGTTTACGTAACAGTTTTATATCAACGATCGGGTTACATTATGCCGATAGCGTGACTATGTTATTCACTAGTTACATAAGTGTTACATGTAACGAGTCAACCCTAATCTACTAGGCCGATGGAGCTATTGACCTCAGTTATAATTCATGCTTAATATTAATATTACAGATCCAATTCTAGTAATGTATGGCACCGCCATTATGAAAATACATATTTCAAAAACTGAATCGATAAAAAAAACAACGGGTTGCACTCCGGGAGTGCCGGCAGAAGTGAAAACTCAATGACATTGTAACAGTTTTTCGATCAGGTCACGTGTCCGTCTACGTCTTACGAATCTTACGGTCACGTGACCTGTCGCGACTTTAACATTTTCCCCCGTCGCAAAAAGTGCACAGCGCCGCTAAAGAAGTTTTCACTTCAAAAATATGTTTGATCATCGATCTTGCTCACAAAATTTCACGAGAATCGGTTGAAAATTGCGACCTGTAGAGGAGAACACCTGGACATACGAAAGCAATTTTCAGTTTGAAACGGAGACCTTATCCCAATGATCTCAAGATTGATGGTATGGCGATTATCTTTTCATTATATTCAATAACGATAACGATTTTCCCATACACAGCGTCCAAAATTCACAAGCAGCAGGTCATCAAACTCTAAAAACTCGTACAAATACCAGCTAAGGGCAATACTCTACTTATAAAATAAAGTCGGCATGTCGCAATATTTCGGGAGCGACCGTTACCCCGCAGTCGGGACGGGCCGCCGGGCTATACCGACGTGCCGGCTACAGGCGCGTTTACCCTACAAAATGGCGTTTTGTAGGGATGTGCTAATTTTAGCATAGACAAAATAGAGTTATCAGTGTAATGTTGCCAGGATGAAAATAGCAGTTATTTTTTTATTGGTGTGTGATGTTTCTTTTTTGATAGTAATGTGAATTTTGCGTCGATTTAAAAAATATATATTAAAAATTCTGTGATTACAATCTCGATTAATAAAATAATCATACTATATTTAGATTTATTTAAAACGAGTATGAAAACACAAAAGGCTATTAAATAAAATTCAGCATCCGTCTCAGAAAAAACAACAAAGAAGCATGTTAAATTGTTAACACTTATATGCCAGGAAACTCGTATCTTAACTCAATCTTTACAACATTTTCATATTCTTAATGCAACTTTAAGATTAAGTTTCATTCTTTTAATAATAGCCATTATAAGTGACAATATAGCGTCTAAAATGCTTCAGAAGGTGAAACAATGACGTCAAACGTAAGGTAAGGAGCGCGTTGAATGAATCCAAATAGCTTTATTGAGAATGAGTCAATAGAATAACAATTAAGCTCCCATGTTCACTATATTTTATTAATAAGGGGTCATCCATTAATTACATCACACGTTTAGGGGGAGGGAGGGGGTCAAGAAAATGTGACATGTTGTGACAAGGGGGAGGGGGGAGTCATAAACTTTGTGACGTCACTTTAACTTCATCAGTAACCGAAAATGTATTTAAATTATTTTATACGCTAATTATCATTTAAATAACAAGGTTTAGAAACGATAATCATTTTTATTCGTTTAATTTTATTTCTTAATCAGTTTTGGGTTATAAAATTACTAATATTTCTTTTGTCAAAAATATTTTGATAAAATATTAAATAAATATTTGCCGATTTCGTTGAAGAAATGTGACGTCACACCCGGGGGGAGGGGTTTGCCAAATGTGACCAAGTGTGACAAGGAGGGGAGGAGGGGTAAAAAAACCTAGAAATTCGTGTGACGTAATTAATGGATGACCCCTAATTAAGTAGTAAATTTAAAACACCCTCTACGAGTCTACGCTAATCATTAGATGCCTTGGGTACCTACATTATTTCGGAATAGAGCTGAGGGCCTACCGCGAACCACGTTCGACGTGTTGCCTCCCTGTCACACTTACGTACGAATTTACAAGTGCGACAGAGAGGCAACACGTCGAATGTGGTTCGCGGTAGGCTCTCTGATACTCTTCAAACTGCTGGATCGATTTTTATCAAACTTAGCTAAGAACGGCGCAAGGAAACTCGCTTTCACGAAAAAAACCGCATCGAAATCAGTTCATCTGTTTGAGAGCTACGATGCCACAGACAGACACACAGACGGACATTGGCGCGGGCGCTCCAAGAAATAATTACTACCTACCATAGAATCATCAGTATCATCACACATTAAAGTGTTTTTAGGGTTCCATACCAAAAAGGTACAAAGGGAACCCTGGTGCGACTCTGTCCGTCCGTCTGTCTGTCACGTCGCTAAATATCTCGGGAACTATTTTTCTAACGAGCGTACGGTAACGGGCCTACGAGCCGTCCTACAAACGGCTAAACGGTAGGACGGCTCGTAGTCCGCAACCCCCATACACAATCCTACCCAACGCGGCGGACTACGAGGCGGCCTACACGGTAGGAGTGTGAATGGGGGGCTTAAGGCGAACTCACGCTTAACCAGTTTCAATTCCATTTATGTTGTCTCGATTATTCCATCTGTGGATCCTAAGGTTAATCTTTACGTTGATATTCCTTAGGTGTCGCGTTGGGGTGACAATTCAATTTGCTTTTTGTCGCGAATATGACTCTGCACTGCATCTCTTTTATTTTTTTAAGACGCTATGCAAGACGAGGGTTACATCATTACCAAATTGTTCTATACCTAACTACTAAATTAAAAATTTAAGAGAGCCCCTACGCTATATCCCAACAAAATCCATTTTATCCCAAAACTGCCTTATATCTTTTTCAAGACTTTTTTCCAAAACCATGCCTTCTATTCGATTACTGAATATTTATTATTAAAAAATATTTTAATTGACGCAAATTGTAAATAGATTTTTATTATTACTAAGCGTATTTACTTTGTAAATTCATACTCTTTAAGTATAATATTGTGAAATGCTGACTTACCATGTAATGATCATGTTACATTATGGTTAATAAACAAACCAAACCAAACCAAATCAGTTTGGAGAAGAGCCTTACATTTCAAATCCTGAATCGATTTCTATTAAACATATCTAAGAACCACCGCAAAGAAACTCACTTTTACGTTACAAATAACCGCATCGAAATCGACCCATCCTTTGGAGAGCTATACGATGCCATAGACAGATTATTAGACAGGTTTGGCCACGGAAGAAAGAACGAGCGCGCCGCGCTCTGATTTGGCCGTCTATCTAAGCTTTTTGACAGCATTTCTGAGGTCAAAAGAGCGGACATTTAATTTTCTTGAATGATTTGCACTTTGTGACTATGCGCTGAAACTTGGCACAGTTGATTCTTAGCTGGTCATGAGCAGATACAGACCGGGAGACCTCGAGAGCCAAGTCTCATTTAGTCGGGGGGAGGGGGGGAAGTTCGACGCCGCCGCGCTTCACTTGAAGCAACATTTCTCTAAAACTGTACCTATTAGGGCATGTGATATATCATTTTCGGATAAATTAAGGATGAGGAATTTTTTTTTGGAACCAAAACAATGCACTTTCTAACAAAAAAAAAAACATAAAGTAGAAAAGCCAAAAAAACGTATCCTGGATTTTTTCATAATTAACAATTTTTTTTAAAGTGTAGTAGGAATCTGAAAACAAAAAATATAGTTGTAAAGCTACACTTATTACGTTTAAGAAGTATATATAGTTTATTATACAAAACTGTTGTTACATGGGAGATAAAAAATATTATTAATGTGGGAAAGTTACTTATAATTTGTTCTACAATCGTTTATTTTTTTAGTTTTTCGTAAATAACTCGTAAACGGTAGCCCACAGCAAAAAAATATTTTTACGTAAATAATCTGTTTCAGATTTCTTATAAAATAAGTGCTACTTTTTTTCGCTAAGATCAATATTTAAAAAAAATATTGAAGGGAGAAAATAAATACTAAGGTCCCCTTTTTTTAGTCATTCGTAAATAACTGGTAAAGGATGGCCAATAGAAAAAAAAATATTTGGGATGCAATGTATGGGACGTGCAAATTTTGGTATCGGATGAATTCACTTTGCACAGATGTAATATACGTAAAGCTAAGCTAATACAGCCCGTTAGCCACTCTCACTAATGGAGCGGTCGTAGTTGAAGTGCTTCCCATTTCTCCTACATCAGATGGCCATTATGAAGAAATAGATGCATTGTCCGTTAAAACATTGTTTTGCTTTTAGTACGAAAACGAAAACACATCGTAAACTTTAAGGGCCACTATGGGAAATGGCGTCGCTCCGCAGTTGCGCCAAGTCGCCAACGCGTTGCGTCGAGCAGGAGCCATAAAGCCCTTGCTACACGGTCGCCGACAAGCCTTCTAACCGTCTGACCTTGGTCTGTCCTTGGTCAGTTTTGGTCAAATTTTGTTGGAAACAATCGTCTACACTACACGGTCCGGGACGGACCAAGGCCACGCGGTCTGGGGGCTTGTCGGCGACCGTGTAGCAAGGGCTTAAAGTTGACTATTTATTAGACGCCGACGCTCGAGAGACGCTAGTGGGGGTTGGCCCTAACAGCTGAATAGTAAATAGATAAAGACGACAGGAAAACGTCATTCGACCTTCAACCTAGCTGTCTAGTCATCCTCAGGAGTTTGCATGCACAACTTTCACTTTATGACTTTCGCATAGAGTTCGTCTAGGCTAACCCTGCATCTAATTGGAAGTGGGAGTGCACAAGTCATATTTTCATAGGAATTTGATGTTTTTGGTGACACTTCCGCACACTGTTACGACAGATTATATGGAGAGTTAACTCGGGCTGATTCTGGAGGTGTCTCTTAGTGCAAGCCGAAATTTCGTACTTAACAAATTAGGTCAAAATGGGACATTGAAACTTTTCTCCTCCTTATCTTAAATGTTTTCCTGGTTGCATACTAAAGGAACCCAGGGTACGCTTTGGCAATAATCCCAAGAATTGCCGCAGGCTCTACCCTTTACGAAAGTGACTGCCGTCTGACCTTCCAACCCAGAAGGGGAAACTAGGTCTTAATTGGTCTGTATTTTCTCACGTTTGATTCACCGAAAACTGGTTTATAAATATCAAATAATATTTCGTACAGAAACTCATTGTTATATACGAGATGGTACGACCCAGGGTTCGAACCCGCAATCATCGGTTTAAAAGCCCCACGCGTTATCGCTAGGCGACCAAGAAGATTAAATTTATTCTTTTATGCTTATTCCTTAAGGGGCCCACTGATTAACAGTCAACCGGACGGTATCGGCCTGTCAGTTGTTCGGAACTGTCAAAATTTTGTTCTAACTGACAGGCCGATACCGTCCGGCGAACTGTTAATCAGTGGGCCCCTTTACATCCGGTTCTTACGGTAAATTTCTAGTTTATGCTTCAATTAGAATCTTCTTACGAGTCCAAATACCGGGTGAGAAATCTAAACGAATTCCTTGAATAAAATTAGCACGAATGAATCTCACAGTGTGCTCAATACTACTTATCTTAATTTAATTAATGCCAACCGACAATGCTCAAAACTAATTCCCGTGTTCGTGAATTACGAGATTAGCAGCTGTATATTTATAATTTATATAATGAATTCGACCAATCAGGTGCCGCCCGCGGCCATAAGACGAAACAAAACAATAGAACAAACAAAATGCATCAACGCGGATGCACAAACTTATTAAAGTTTGGCTCAATATGCACTGCACTTTGTTATGGTGGGTCTTATCTTATACAGTGTGGCTAAAAAATAGGTGCATTCCCGTTGCCAGGGAGGTTTTGGGATTTAAGTAACTGAGTAACATTTACTATGGGACCAACCCCGTAATCGCGAAAAAAAATTTACCCTTCCATAGAAAATGGACCAGCCAAAATGTATGAAACAGCCAAATTTTTTTGTTGCGATTTCGGGGTTGGTCCATAATAAAAGTTGCTCAGTATAATCCCAAAACCTCCCTGGCAACGGGAATGCACTTATTTTTTGGCCTCACTGTATAGATTTTCAATAGACAATCAAATAAACTAATGTTTTGTGATATCGGTTGATTCGTAGGAAAAGATGGTTGAATTAGCTTTTCAAATCTCGTACCCTCCCAAGTAGCACAGATTAGCTGTATAGCAGCCGCATAATGAAGTACGAATACGCTTGAAGCTGGAATATAAAAACTGCATAAGAGCTGTATAAGCGTCTTTTCAGCTTTTATAACTCTTAAATGGGCACAAATTAGGCAGCCTTAAGTTCACATAGCTACTTAAGAGCGTTGTAGCAGCAATTTAACGGAATTATAAGGGGTAACAGGAGTTATAAGAGGTGTATATTGGCTGGGTAAGAGACCACCATTTACCCTTTATTCAGCTAATATGTCACATGTGCGCCCTAATACCGGGAAAGATTGACGTTGGGCTGAATAAAAGATAATTAATAACATACTTTTACACCTCTGCCTTAAAAATCAGCTATTATATTTAGTATAGTGACGACGAACGCAGAGGTGAACATATTTATATTGAAGCAAAAACGTTAAGCGCAACGACACCATAAGTCATTTTGTTAAAGTGTTTAGTTAAATGTTTGTACATGATCTTTTATATATTAATGCGAGAAAGATGTTTGGGAATGCAAGTTTATTGACATTATATATATACATTATCTAAGAAAATTTCAGTGCGCCACGAAAATAATCAGTATTTATTTAAATTAATGATATAAATAAGCTGTGTGTAAAAACTATTTCAGTGGTTCGGACAGAATTATGAGATAAAAAGTTAATAATACGTTATAGGAAGTACTAAACTAATGATTTAGGTTAAGAACTCAGGCACAAAACCATATTGTTACCCTTAAAAGTTGGAAAAGCAATTTCAATTTTGTAGGTTATATACAATAAAATGGCGGTCAATGTTAAAAAGCAACGTGAACCGTTAAAATTCTTATATGCAGCATACGACTGTTATATATCCCACTATAAAGTCCAAGTCGTTATTTCGATACACTAGTGAACCTCTAAGCAGTTATAAGGCATCTTATGAACGTTTTAACAGCCGCTATGCAGACAGTCCCAATGGTAGTATAATAGGCTGCTTAGCGGTAAACATGTTCAGCGCTAAGCCGTATTATGCGCCACATGTGTTCGATTATACGTCTATTGGTTTCATAATAGTTCACTCGTTCTCCCTTATAATAAGTCAGCGAAATAAAAGCTGCTTTAGCGGTAAACATGTTCAGCTATAAGCTGTATTATGCGTCCCATGTGTTCCATTTATACGTCTATTGGCTTCATATTAGTTCACTCGTGCTCCCTTAAAAGTCAGCGTAATAAAAGCTGCTTAGCGGTAAACATGTTCAGCGATAAGCTGTATTATGCGCCACGTGTGTTCCATTATACGTCTATTGGCTTCATAATAGTTCATTCGTGCTTCCTTAAAAAGTCAGCGTAATAAAAGCTGCTTAGCGGTAAACACGTTCAGCGATAAGCTGTATTATGCGCCACATGTGTTCCATTATACGTCTATTGGCTTCATATTAGTTCACTCGTGCTCCCTTAAAAGTCAGTGTAATAAAAGCTGCTTAGTGGTAAACATGTTAAGCGACAAGCTGTATTATGTGCCACATGTGTTCCATTATACGTCTATTAGCTTCATAATAGTTCACTTGTGCTCCCTTAATAAGTCAACGTAATAAAAGTCCACAATTACCTCCTTATACAGCACATGGCGTAATTTTATCCACTAAACAGACCTTATAACGGTTAAAGCATTTGATAACCCTTAAAGCTGTATAGGGTCGTAGCAAATATACCTTTATATCACTCTTTGCGTATTAATGGTAGTTTTCAGAGCCGTAATGCAGCTTTTAATCAGCCCTAAGCTATATAAATATCACTGAGATCTATTATACAGCTGTAGGACCACGAGTGTGCTCTTATAAGTGTCTTAATACGCACAGAGCGTTAGATAGAACTAAAAGTGAGTAGTTATAGAGCTATCTGTGCTACTTGGGCTACCTTAGACGACTAAGGTAGCCAAATTAAAATAAAAACATTCATCTACGCTAATAAAAAAAACCGGGCAAGTGCGAGTCGGACTCGCGCACGAAGGGTTCCGTACCATACAAAAAAAAAACAAAAAAAAAGCAAAAAAAAAACGGTCACCCATCCAAGTACTGACCACTCCCGACGTTGCTTAACTTTGGTCAAAAATCACGTTTGTTGTATGGGAGCCCCATTTAAATCTTTATTTTATTCTGTTTTTAGTATTTGTTGTTATAGCGGCAACAGAAATACATCATCTGTGAAAATTTCAACTGTCTAGCTATCACGGTTCGTGAGATACAGCCTGGTGACAGACGGACGGACGGACGGACGGACGGACGGACAGCGAAGTCTTAGTAATAGGGTCCCGTTTTACCCTTTGGGTACGGAACCCTAAAAAGATATACACCTAGCAAATTGCATTAGAAATCTGTTTCACGGCCATACGTTATTATAATTAAAGCTGTCAGTAATTCAGATTCAGCTAAACATACATTAGGTATTCATAAATATAGTATTTATCTCTTAAGTATTGTACTTGCCCGATTTCTACGACCTAAGTAGGACAGTAGTTTAATTACTGCAAAGAGTTATAGACGTTACAAGACGAACTGTAAGTAAAGATCGTGCCTCGTTTGACAGCCGAATATGGAGTTGTTTGCTTTTGTTTAGCCCCCTCCTCACTCGTGCGCGAATCGCACAGCGAAATCGACTCCACACTCACGTTCGCGGCTTCGCCCGCGATTCACGCGCATAGTCTGGAGGGGGCTTTAGATATTTGCTTTGCTTTGTATAATTATATTTGCTTTGTATAATTATTTAGCTATAGATAGCCTTATACTAAAATCGTTTACGCGTTAGGTGATTAGCCAATAGGATTCTAGATATAGGATGGTGACTATGAGAGCTCATACTAACTCTAGATATATGTAAGTTATTGTAATACCTAACCCTATAACATGGACTTCATGTTCGAAATAAAAATATTTCATTTAATTTCAGTCCTAAACGGTCAGCTTAAAAAATTTCAACTATACTTAATGCTCTACATTTGCTGGCACTGGAGCAACTCGATGGTATTTAGCCGCATTTTCTCTTTTTCTTAAGCTGTGATATTCCTTAGTTAACATTTTAAATTGGTCATTTAATACTAAAGTTTTTGCGTAACGCGTTGCATTTAGCTAACGCAGAGATCAGAATTCTCATTGGTCCAAAAGCTTCGACCAATATAAGTGCACTCTCCGATTACTCATAGTAGTTACGAATGTTACGATTCTCGAGTTCACGTTAATGTGGTACGACTTGGAATACCATCGTTGACACAGTTTGACTATTCGGGAACTTTATGGCAAGGAGATAAGGGATATTTTTAATCAGATTTTAGTGCTATTCTGAGGGCCTTCCGTGAACCACGTTCGACGTGTTGCCTCTCTGTCGCACTTGTAAACTCGTACGTAAGTTTGACAGGGGGGCAACACGTCGAACGTGGTTCGCGGTAGGCCCTCTGTTACTACATGATCTGCAAGCGGGTCAAACTCCATGTCGCAATGTTGGTTGACGTTAGTGTTCGTCGGACTAAAGGCCTCTACAACCTCACCGATAAACGCATGCGATGCGGCCTTTGATTGTTCGATTGGGTTAAGCAATTATCTAAAATCGCATGCCATTTGTTGCAAGGTCTGTAGGAGCCTTTATAGCGATACCTTAGTAAATATGACTCATACTGTGTGAGGACTATTAAAGAGTTAAAGACATATTTATTAGAGCATTTATTCAGCTTTAACGTTTAAATTTAAAAAAACGAAACGACTGCGTAGGCAGAACGCCTACCGCTAACCACTTTCGACGTGTTGCCTCTCTGTCGCACTTGTAAATTCGTACATAAGTGTGACAGGGAGGCAACACGTCGAACGTGGTTCGCGGTAGGCCCTCAGGGCTATAATCAGAAAAGGGCTCTACCACGGCTTTACTCACGTTGCAATACTTGCAACTAATCGCTTACGATTTTCGATACCTACATTATGGCATTTGACAGATCGAATTCGTTGTATATACTTTTAGTCAGTATCTACATTTCGATTTTCGCTGTAGACCCTCTGGATTCTGAACTTGATGTGAGGATGAACACCGTATACAGGATGATTCATGAGACGTGAGCAGGACTAATCCTGCACAATCAGTAACTGATAATTGATCGATCACCGTCGTATTTAGGTGAAACAACCACACTTTTTCCTATTTTTTAACTTTTTGGTGAGGGCAAATTTAATCCTTTACAATCATGGTCACCCTACAAGACCTAATTAATAAGCATAAAACCTCTAATTTTTGATTACGAAGAAAATAAACTGTCAAACTTGAGTGAGATACGAGTTTTCATAAGTAACCAGACCGCGATGACAGTGGTGACATTCAATTTGACACAGAATATCGGTAGTTTAGTATTCTAATTTTAGGGTGACCACGCATGTCGTAAATAAATTAATAACTTTTTTTTTCAACACGACTCGAAAATTAACGTTAACCTCACTAATACTGATACGAAAGTGTTGCTTATCATTTACGAAATGCGCAGTATTAGTCCTGCTCACGTCTCCTGAATCACCCTGTATAGACTAAACGCTGTCTATAAAATTGAAGTCAAACACAATGACCTTTTATTTATGTAGACGTGTGACGTTCATAGTTGACAAAGCTAAAATTTGATCCAACGATTTTGACAACTTGACAGGTTGGCGTCAACCATACGACTAACTAAATATAGGTTCCGTAACCTATATTTAATGGCTCACGATCGTGCGCCTGGTACCATATATACCTCAATTTACTTACATCTATGGTCAAACATATTATTGACAAGTTGTATCTTACAAATAAATGGTGGCCTTACAATACTTTGGGTCTCAGTAATTGTACCACCGCCCACACTGTTAACTGTCCATCGGTGGACCTTATTGCAGAAGGCATAAGGTCCACCGATGGACAGTTAACAGTGTTGCTGTTGTACGGGGAAATGAATTAGTGTTTGTTTTCCACCTGCTCCAATTTCACCACGGTGATAGGTGCGACAATTGTAAAACATCACTGTTGCTGACGTCACAGGCATCCATGGGCTACGGTTACCGCTTACCATCGGGCGGGCCGTATTCCTGTTTGCCACCATCATTGTTTTATTAAAAAAACTTTATTATATCGGAAAAAAACAGATATTTCTCTTGCTAAGTTTATGACAATTGTCACAAGAAAGACTACAATTGTCACGAAATTCCGACATATAACTCATTACCTGTCAAGAATTACCTACAATTCTTCTAAATCTTGACAATTGTCAGAAACTTCACAAAAGAAATATCTGTTTTTTTTCGATATAATATAGTTTTTTTAAATAATACAATGATGGTGGCAAACAGGAATACGGCCCGCCCGCGGTAAGTGGTAACCGTAGCCCATGGATGCCTGTGACGTCAGCAACAGTGATTTTACAATTGTCGCACCTGTCACCGTGGTGAAATTGAGGCCAATAAAAATCCTTCCCAACATCTTGGATGCTACTTGAGCACAAATTCAATACAATCAAACTTAACGCTTTCCTCCCTTGTTTCAGAACCAAGATGGCAACATCAGTCCTCCAACCAGAATTGCGACGCGAACACGAACCGAAGGCGGAAATAGCCGAGTCCCCCCGACTGACCGACGACGAGCGCATGGCGATCCTCGAAGCGAAAGAGAGGGAAACAGGCGAGCTGCCTGCGGAACTGAGGGAGAGAGCTAGATTGGAGATGAGAGAAGAACCGGCGATTAGGGAGCATGCTTTGGTTCAGATGAGGCATTTTATTGAGAAGCATCCGGCCATCAAGAAATCTAGGACAGGTTTGTTTATATTTGCTATTTTAGCAGGTTGTTGCTTAGAGCATTTAATAACTGGAGTCGCCTTTAAGAGCTTACCCCTCTGCCAAAAAACTTGCACAATTGTGCAAACTTTTGTATGGACTGACATGGCTATTTGTACGTTACGTACCCCCCCTCAAAAATCGGCAGACTGTTTCGTACAGAAAATGACAGCCATGACGTCTCTAGTTAGTAAATGCTCTAAGGGTTGTTATGTTCTTAAAGGGCAATCCGCATGTGATACCCCTTAAGATACAGGGAAAAAATAAACCTTGTCGCCCCATGCACCTAGGCAGATATCGATGGAGTGATGAAGTCATAAATAATTAATCAGTCCTTGAAAAATCCAACTGGCGTGTTGGCTTACTTAATTGGCTTATAATAGGGAAGAGTGGCGTTCTCTGGTATCGGAACCCAGATTCTCATGGAGCTACAAAGGTAACGTATTTAGTTAGATATCTTCTTCTTTGTACATTTCTGTCAAGTTACTTTTTACACATTATAACACTTTAAACTCTCGCGTTTTGTACACATATTTAATTACACAAACGGGTCTACCGCGATATAATTTCATTGTTTTTACCTTTAATTCCGAGGTTTCAGCTGAGTTGCACCAGCTGAAACGTGAGGTGTTTTATTAAATATCTCCGTTGACATTTGTTGGGTCGTCAGTCTTTCCGTGACCACAGCTGGTGCAACTCAGCTGAAACGTCGGAATTAAAGGTAAAAACAATGAAATTATATCGCGGTAGACCCGTTTGTGTAATTAAATATTTTTACACATTCTCCGCTAACATTACATAACTCAATTTCAGATGCACCATTCCTCCTCCGTTTCCTCCGCACCAAGAAGTACTCCGTCCCCCAAGCCTGCGCCATGCTGGAACGCTACCTCACGCTCCGCCAGGTCCATCCCCACTGGTTCCAGAAGTTAGACCCACTAGACCCTAAAATAGCGGCTGTGATTGACGCCGGGTATCTCGTTCCGCTGCCGAAAAGAGACGCTGAGGGCCGACGAGTCGTATTATCATGCATGGGTAAGATTTTCTTGGGTTAGTGACACTTGGAGTGGCTTACGTAGCGTACTCGTAGGCGAACAACACGCGAACGCGAAGCGAAGGGATGCGGCGCGGGGTGAATCATTCCTTTGATACCTATAGAAGTGTCCTACGTGGGCGATCTCGTTGCGAACGCGAACGCCTTGCCTTGGGCCCGCCGCGTTCGCGAGTTGTTCCATTACGTAAGACGCAGCGTTAGACTGCGTCAGATCCATCTTTACAGGTTCCAGAAGTTAGGTACCTCAGATACTAAAATATATATCTAAAGATACTGATACTTTGTCATGTCCCCTGCCTGAATTTTTTGATTTGTTTATGAAATCAAGAGTTGAAGTGACTTGGAGCTTGGTTTAAGTCAATTACAGGTGATTAATTCACAATGACGTGCCTCCTTTGGATGATGAATCAGCTTCTAAAACTCATGCCGCGATGTATGTTGGTGACATTAACAGTGAGAGTATTAAGGCATAATTCAGATACGGGTAGTCAGCAAAGTGTACATTTGCTCATGCTACTTACTGCTCCGAAGTTACCAGTCCTTAGAAATGCAACCCAAATAACCGCCCTGGCGTTGATTACACCCTGTCCTTGTTCCGTGCTCTGCTCGAAGGCAAAGTGTAAACGGACCACGAAGACATACCTTTTTTTCTTTTTTTTTAATTGGGAGGAAAATCCGTTGTGGATACCTCCGCACCGCAGGGACAGCGCGGAGGTTATGTCGGACTTTCACCGACTAAAAACCTCCCAGCTGTCCTTCTCGGCGCATTTCAGACGGCTCTGGGATCTCCAATGAACGCGCCAGTGCCGTCCTAGCGTTATGCCCCTTTGTGGGTCCCCTCTTTTTCCAGTCGCAGTCCCTAGCTGCGACCGTCTCCGACCCCGAGAACCCCTTTTAGTCGCCTTTTACGACATGGGGTACCGTAGCCGTATTCTTGCGCCCGGGCTACAGGGCGATGAAGACATACCTAACACGTTTTATTAAGGATTAATTACTTATCTTACCATGTCTGCAGGTCGCTTCGACCCCCACGTTTATGACAGCTGCGTGATGGCGCGCGTCCACTCCATGATAGTGGAGATGCTGCTGGACGAGCCCCGGAGCCAACTCCTCGGCTACACGCACGTGAACGACGAGGCCGGCATGCAGATGCCGCACGTTAGTTTATGGTCCTTCAACGATGTGCGGACCATGCTCAACTGTATCCAGGTATTCTTCTTCATTCTACTCTCCATACTTCTACAGCTTGGCAAAAAAGAGTAGAAATTAAAAAGCGTCCCGTTTTCTTATATAAATTGGTTTGAAAGGGACGACACTACAGTGTTGCCACTTTTTAATTTCTACTCTTTTTTGCCAAGCTGTATTTCTACACAACAATACAAGTAACCTTGCATGCGCAGGGTAACAACACTAGGATTGGCGACTACACTTAGTTTTGTCAGAAAATAACTTTCAAATTATCATCAATCATCATCAAATCATTCTTAAGCCTCCACGAATTCACGCACGAGTGTGGAGCGGGCTTTAACCTCTAGCCGCCCATACGTCAAATCTTGCCAAGCAAAATGAAATTTTATTTTGTCAACACAAAGTTCAAATTAGAATGGATCAGAAGTCCTTTTTATAGGTCTCTGGGCGGCTAGAGGATAAATGTTCTTAAAGCACTAACAGACGGGCGTACCAGATCGTGACCTTGGTAAAGTCTGAAGCCGGCCTGTTCGATCGAGTGGAAGGTGGTTCGCCGTATGTCCGTTAAGGACGCAGTTATGAGTGAAAGCGAGAAAGAGATAAAATGTCTGGATCAAGTTCGCGATCCGGTACGCTCGTCTGTTAGCACTATTAAAAGTGTTCTGTCCTGACAGCATAATACTTTTAATAGCCCTCAAAGGCACCTAAAGCTACGGTGTCTAATGAGGCCCATGATTGTCCCATAATATTTCATAATCTGTTTGTCTGTAGGAAAACAGATGAACACACTCCGCACCTATAATTTGGTCAAGCAGATCTTGGCAGTAGAAAAAGGCGGCAAATTTGAAAAATGTAGGCGCGAAGGGATATCGTCTCATAGAAAATTTGAATCTCGCGCCTTTTTCTACTGACAAGATTTGCTTGACCATCTATATTTATTTTACTATCCCAAACTTATGTTAATAAAGTTTGTGTTTCTTTTCAGAATTCAACACCGATGCGCCACAAGTGTACTCATTTCGTCAACGTCCCTCACTACGGAGCCAAGTTCTTCGAATTCGCCGTATCACTGCTCAGTGATAAATTAAAGGACCGGGTTATGGTATTATTCTTTTATCATAATTTATCGTTCTAAACATTTTAATTAACTTCATTTTAATTACGTATGTTTTCAATTTTGAATATCCCTGGCTGTTTTTAACCAATCATAGTTGCCAAAGAAAGTTGTTGCCAACATAACAACATGCAGCTAGCTTCATGGTATAGAAGTTTAGCGACCACAGAATATAAAATTTTAATGAAATGCAGTATGACCGAAGTATGACAGGTATTAAACTCACACTCACTTTGTCAGTAGAAAAAGGCGGAAAATTTTAAAAATGTAGGCGCGAAGAGTTGACTTGCCATAGCAAATTTGAATGTCGCGCCTTTTTCTACTGACAAAATGGGTGTGTCTGAGTATACTTTTCGATTGATGAAAATGGAAGCGTAATGTTTTTCTAATGTGTATTTATAAAAATTATGTAACTTAAGCCCTTGCTACACGGTCGCCGACAAGCCTTCTAACCGTCTGATCTTGGTCTGTCTTTGGTCAGTTTTGGTCAAATTTTGTTGGAAACAACTGTCTACACGGTCCGGGACGGACCAAGGCCACGCGGTCTGAAGGCTTGTTGGCGACCGTGTAGCAAGGGCTTAACTCTGAGGCCTAAACTGTGTACCTAGATTTTAACGTATGAAGTTTAGTTTGTTTTAGTTACGAAAATTGAAAAATTTGTTTAATATTTACTTTAAACTTGCTTTAAACACTTCACACATATTCGCCAAGCGTAGTCTGGATGCACTAACTAAGAAATATTTTTTAGGATGCTAGAGTTAGACCAAGCTAAGTTATCAGGGTTTTTGATAGCCTAGACTGTGCAACTGTTATTTAAACGTCATAATTTCATAGAAGATTGACATTTAAAACAACACTTGCACAATCTGGGGCTATCAAAATCGCTGCCAACTTTAGCTTGGTCTAACTCTAGTATAGCTAGTTAGGACATCTGAAAAGTTAGGTGTGTGAAGCGCTGTACTGACAATATCGGCTTAATAATATAAATCTGTTCTTTTTCAGTTTCACCGCAACACCCAAGACCTGAACAAGCACGTAGATCCCGCTATTTTACCCAAAGAATATGGCGGCACGGTTCCTCTGCGCGACATGATCGAAGAGTTGAAACGCAAACTTCTTAAACACAGGGAAGAATTACTTGCACTGGACGAAATGTGTGTCGATGTAAACGCTCTCGAGAAGAATGATATTACTCAAGATGTTCATTCAACAGCTGGATCATTCAGAAAACTTGAATTGGATTAGGATATCTTATACCTAAGCTAGCCATACACGTACGGATTTGCCCGCCGGATCTACCTGAAAGATGTGTCTGACGGGCACATCCCGATCCGTTGGTTTTTAGCACGGACAGCGGACAGACATCCGGCGGACAAATCTGTGTCTATTTCTCGCCACACATTGACGTATGTGCCCGTCAGACACATCTTTCAGGCAGATCCGGCGGGCAAATCCGTACGTGTATGGCTAGCTAGAGTCGCACCAAGAAAAGTCTGCAGCGAATTTGATAGCCCATGCAGTGTAAGTGTTATTTATACGTCATAATTTCATAGAAGTTTGACGTTTAAAATGACACTTGCACTGCGTGGGCTATCAAAATCGCTGCAGACTTTTCACGGTCTGACTCTATTGTCTCTGGAATTTCGGCTTAGTTTTTATTTCATTATTATAATTTGTGACATTCTACTCTATTGTTGTTATGGATTTAATTTTTAAGTATGTTATAGTAACATGAGCTGGCAAATAATTCTAAGCTTTCCAATAGTTTTACAGACTTCATATTATTTACATAGATCTCAATGGCTTCCCCTTCTAATTAAGGAACGGGTTATATGCAATTATTTCAGATTTAAATAAGTTTTACAACACATTTACTTGTATCGGTTGTAAAATCCATAGCGTCATCAGTGGGGAGACACTCCTGACTTCGGGTAAACTCGGCTCCGTTCGGCTCAGCATTGCTTCGAGCAATTATTAGGGTTGGCTTGGCACCACTTGACGTCCTTTTGCGTGCACGACTACAGATAAGATATTCACTTGAATTTTGACAACCCTAAATAGCCGAAAGGGATAGTGCCTAGTACATTAGAAAGGGATAGCATGATTCGACCCTGAATCGCTGTCAAACTTCGGTTTTGTAGCAAGTGTCCTTTCTGTACGGTAGTACTACTATGTATTCTGTGGCGTCATATTTAAAAAAAAAACTTATATCGACACTTGACTTTTCCATACACGACCATAGCCAATTTATCTGTAGAATAGGCGCAATATTCTAATTTTATTGGGGTGACCGAAACTTCGTACCTACAACTTTTCAAATTTGCCGCCTTTTTTACTTATGAAACTGGTTTTCCAGACTATAGTGATACTTATATACTTATAAGAGGAATAATTGCATTAACCCAGTACTAATTAAGTAACTATAATAGTGACCTAGTGGCAGCCGTCGGTGGTGTCACGTTACCATTCTTACCTTGCTGGGTTTGTAAATCTCTCATAATAACTGATTGATCATGTATGTGACCGATAGAGTGGAATTTTTGTAATTGTATAGACAACCGATTGGTATTTGTCGAGCTTGAATTATTGCGGGATTATAATGTAGACCCCAATACTTGAATTTACAGCTGTACTCTATGCTTAAATGACTTTGTTGAAGTTTTAGTTTATTTATGCATGATAAGGGGTCATCCATTAATTACGTCACACGAATTTCTAGGTTTTTTTACCCCTTCCTTGTCACACTTGGTCACATTTGGCAAACCCCTCCCCCCTGGTGTGACGTCACATTTCTTCAACGAAATCGCCAAATATTTATTTAATATTTTATCAAAATATTTTTGACAAAAGAAATATTAGTAATTTTATAACCCAAAACTGATTAAGAAATAAAATTAAACGAATAAAAACGATTATCGTTTCAAAACCTTGTTATTTAAATGTTAATTAGCGTATAAAATAATTTAAATAAATTTTCGGTTACTGATGAAGTTAAAGTGACATCACAAAGTTTATGACTCCCTCTTCCCCCTTGTCACAACATGTCACATTTTCTTGACTCCCTCCCTCCCCCTAAATGTGTGATGTAATTAATGGATGACCCCTAAGTAAAATACTGTTATATTATTGCTTAAGAATTAAAATGACTTCTTAATTACTTCAGTTTCATTTCTCCTTTTAAAATAATATGATTGATATGTATTGATATGATACATATAAAATTTTATACTTTTTTGGATATTAAGTACAAAATTTTAAGTAGGTAAATAATTGTGCAGCACCGACCGTTTGACTTTGTTGTGAAAGTTACGATATTCCAAATCAAAATTGAGGGACCTATAGCACAATATAATATAGGTATCTTGCAAGCTTGCTTCTTCAAGCAAATCTTGTCAGTAGAAAAAGGCGCGAAAGTCAAATTTTCTATGAGACTATATCCCTTCGCTCCTACATTTTTCAAATTTGCCGCCTTTTTCTACTGACAAGATCTGCTTGACCAGCTATAATTATTTTTTACTTAATAAATTGAGTTTAAAAAAACATTTAAATACCATAGAAGAAACGTACTCCTCAATTTTTTTCAGAATATCAATCCCGGTTACAAATGGACCAAACCAGGCAAACCATATATTTCCATTTTTGAAGTCGGGCAAAAAATGGTTTTAAAAAGAAATATTACAGCGTATATTTTTAGCCAACATAACAATATAATTTATCCATACATAGACAATGAGCTAATCATAGACACGTCTTTTGAGCATAGACAGTAGAACGACCTTGAAAATGCGAACACGATCGTAGCTAACTTCGCTGTAGTTTTTCCCGCAGTTTGGCGTCCACACGGACTGATATAAAAAATATTATACAAATTTTCTATGAATTTAGATCAATAGGACATTACAATCCCAGTGTGTTTTGTTCTTCAGTGATGTTCTAATGGACGGAATATGTTTGTTCTGTGATTGTTTTGTTTGATAGCTAGTGCCGTGGCGGTTTTGTAAACACGGGAAACGGGACCCACGTCTATGACTTATCGTACGTATTTTAGCCATTATCGGTAGCAAATCATTGTTTCTTTACAAGCATTCCTCAAAATCAAGTATATTTTGTTGATATTTTGTCTACTTCACACAGATTAACCTCGAAATGGTTGCGATGTTTGCTTAGTATGAAAAAAAAATGTTGATATGCCATAATTTGATTGTGGTGTTGTTACGACTGAATGGTGTACAAACGTAGTTTATGCTCCACAAAACAGTGATTTGCTTGAAATATACTGTTATTTAAATGTAATGTGTGTTTTCGGACTGTTTCTGGTTACTACGTATTTCATGTTTTCGTATGAGCGTGCAAGGTGTAAGCGTTTTAGAGATATGTGCCCAATTTGATTGTTTGGCAATAGGTAAGTTGTGCACAGTGCACGGATGTTATGATTTAGGTTAACAGTATTGAATAAATCAACATTTTTTTTAATGAATCAATATGTACACTAAGGTATATTGGCTAAAAGCTAAAAAGATAGACTGAAGCTGATATGAAGATACTAGAAATATGGCAACTAATCTATAGTAAAATATGGCTCTAGAAAATAGACAACATTCTTCTAGTCTTATCTATTTGCTATTATAAATTGATGTATCATCAGTTTGAAAATAAATACAACTAACACACTTTATGTTAAAGGCTGCATTTTTAGGGTTCCGTACCCAAAGGGTAAAACGGCACCCTATTACTAAGACTTCGCTGTCCGTCCGTCCGTCCGTCCGTCCGTCTGTCACCAGGCTGTATCTCACGAACCGTGATAGCTAGACAGTTGAAATTTTCACAGATGATGTATTTCTGTTGCCGCTATAACAACAAATACTAAAAACAGAATAAAATAAAGATTTAAATGGGGCTCCCATACAACAAACGTGATTTTTGACCAAAGTTAAGCAACGTCGGGAGTGGTCAGTATTTGGATGGGTGACCGTTTTTTTTGCTTTTTTTTTGTTTTTTTTTTTTTTGCATTATGGTACGGAACCCTTCGTGCGCGAGTCCGACTCGCACTTGCCCGGTTTTTACTAAAATACCTATAGATATGTTAAGTATTAACATTATGATATTTTGTAGTTATGTTATATGGGATTTATATTTCTTTAATGATGCTCTCTTGACATTATGCTGACATAGGGTCATTCCAGTGAAAATGACACCCCAGGTGAAAAATTCATGAAATCAATATCTAGACTTCTAGAGGAAAGTGCATGAATCATATTTATTTATTTTAAACTTTATTGCACAGTAAAAAATATACAGTGACAAAAGGCGGACTTAATGCTACACGGCATTCTCTACCATATAATCATATTTATAGGAATTAATAAGTTTGATTCAAATTTTAATAGTTTTTGCATTTTAATAATTTTTAAACGTGCCTATAGTAGTGGATTTGATCATGCCGTCACAAGGTGTCTCACCCATCACAAGCTATGAGAAGCATTTTTATGTTTTTTTTACAAATTGCATAAGTTTCTTTGCATAAATTATACATGTACCTAATTCAGACAATCTCAGAAACAATATATAAAAAAGCTGTTTAGTAAAAGTTGCATAGTTCTTTACAATTTGCGTAGTGTCTCAGGAACCTCGCAGAAGAGGGGCCATTTGATGTCCCACCCGTCACAGAAGCATGAAGCATAAGGACCCTTCTCCGATGGAAAACCGCATATATTCGCATTTTAAGTGTGAATGCTTAAAGCACGAGAATACAAATTAGACCATTGGAGGGTGGATATCATAAATCATACAACTTGTAAAGACAAGGGAAAGTATTTGTTATTAAGATCATTAAGAGTTGTTTGCTGGTAAAACAAAAGAATTAAAAATGTTATTCTCTTTTATAATAGACTTCTATTTACAATTAATTAATACCTAATCCTTATCAAGGGCCAGTATTATAAGGAAAGGAGAGCATAATAACTATTGTAGCCCTGTAACTGATGGTTTATGTTGGATTTATGCAGTGGCGTAGGCGTGGGCGAAGTGGGCCGTCGCCCATGGCCTCGCGCCCCAAGGGGGGCTACGCGCGAGGCCCCTTCTGGCACACTGAAATAAAAGGGCCTCGCAGATGCGATTTCGCCCACGGCTAGAGTAGTTCATGCTACGCCACTGTATTTATGGAAAAGCCTGCCAACACTACAATGTGGTTATTGCAAGGAATTGGGACACTTGGTATTAAAATATAATAAAAATGGGGGGAGGAGGGGTATGTTATTTAACAATTTCGAAGCTGATGAAGTCAGGGCAGTCTTGTGGTAGTTAGTATACGTATTTAATTTCCTCAGTCTCTTGAAGGCGCAGAATAGTAATTTTATATAATGTTGTCATTTCCTTGCTATAAATAGTAAACTGGGTCAAGATTCTATTGATTTCACATTATTGCCTACTTTATTTCGGTTTTGATACATAATTTAAAAATATTTGTGAATAACTCAAAATAAATGCCCTTACCAGGATTCGAACCCGGGACCTCTTGCTTCATAGGCAAAGTCACTACCTACTAGGCCGTCATAAAATCCATTTTGTAAATAAGTTGATGATTTAGCCAAATGTATCATTAAATATTTACATGCCTTCTGTGCAATAACGCCAATAACTGTAAAATGCGTTAATTTTACCTAAATAATAGCCCCCTGTACCCGCTAGGGTACAGTTAGAACAAAGAACAAAAATGAATATTAGGAGAAGAAATAATCCATACATTTTTCGTTTCTTCCATTCCGTTACCGTCATATAAAGTGTATGGGAACTGGTAACGGAATGGAAATAAAAATCATATGAGACTTTTTTATTCTATTTAGGTCGAAAGAACGCGTTAGATAGAAAGAATGAGTAGCCGGGCTAGCGCATGAGTGGCGCGACAGTATCTTGCGGCGAGATAGCCTACCCATCCATCTTTAATTAACATACTTAGAAAAAGACTGGTAGTCTATCTCGCCGCGAGATACTGTCGCGCCAATCATGTGCTAGGCCTACTGAAATAATAACATCAAAAAACCCAAATTAAAAAAAACTTTAAATAAAAAAATTACAGTTGCCATTTCCCTTACACTAAATTTATATTTTCGAGTTACTTTATGGGTTCATGACTTTGAGTAAGCACACCATTTTCTCAAGTATAACATTGCTACTTATTTCCACGCTCGTCGCCTTGTATTATTGTTTTAAATATGTTATGTTACAAGACGCATAACATAACTATTTAAATAATGTTTAAACAGCATGGTCAGGGTCGAATGCGACAATGAGGTTTACAGTAATGTGTATATATTAACATCTATTTAATTTATTAAGGTCCTTTACTGACTATGATACTGATGATAAATTACTCTCAAGTGACTGTGGAATTCAATATGTTTATATGGTTCCACCAATTATTCACCCTTTTAAAATAAATTGTTTAGTTTAACACCGAGAAAATTAAAGAAGCCAGAAAGTCATGTCTTATACTCGTATGTCTTACAACATTTTTAAGTACAAGTCGTTTTTTTTTAGACTCATTGAAATCACCAAAAAGTTGTGGGCACTAAAAACACAGTATATGGACAGACAGTAACCTATCTCACACTGTTTAAGTATTCTCACGGTGTCATTTGCGCCCTTTATTGTGTAACATAATTGTACAAACAGCAACACTCTCACTGTCCATCGGTGGATCTTATTACAAAAGGCATAAAGGTCCCCGATGGACAGTTAACAGTGTGGGCGCTGGTACAGTTTGGGCTTGTGCACAAATCACGCGAGGTTCCACACGGGGAGGGGGGGTCACGATAGATCACGTTGGGGGAGGGGGGTATAAGGAAACCTCACGTGTATTTTTCTACAGTGAACGAAACTATAGTTCGTTTTTTTTAGCATTAGAAATAAGGTAAACAATCTTGATGTGTCTTTTAATTGAAAAGTACATTTTAATAAAAACTTTTTACAAAAAAAAGCAAACCGACTTCAAAAAGGATGAAATAAAATATTATCCTTTTTGAAGTCTATGCGTTACCAACTGATATGTTTGAAGTCGGTGCCAAGCCAAATTTTGAAGCATACCATGATTTTGGTGCGATTCGATAAGGATGTACCTACGTTGGATTGCCTTACACGACGACAATAAACGTACTTTCTGTAGGTACAGTCGACGTTAAAAATATGTTTACACTTTTCGCCTTATTACAAAGGAGTAAGGTGCAAAAGTGTAAATATATCTTTGACGTCAATTGTATCTAAAGCCCCCTCCAGACTATGCGCGTGAATCGCGGGCGAAGCCGCGAACGCGAGTGTGGAGTCGATTTCGCAGGTCTGCGTTCAGGACTCCACACTCGCGTTCGCGGCTTTGCGCCGCGATTCGCGCACGAGTGTGGAGGAGGCTTAAGAACACACCTCAGAACACACGATCAAACCTTCTTGGCGCAGTCTGTACCATGTTTGTCGGCACATTAGTGGAAATCCAATGCATTTTTTTTCGTCGTATTTTTTAAAGAGCATTTCTTACTAATGCTCGAACAGTCTATAGCACGCAAGTGTGAGATTGGGACTGAGTAATTTCCCGTCCCTTATCCAGAGGACTACATTTCAAAATATAAAACAATTTAAGAAATTTACTTTCTTGCCAGATTTCACCTAAAGCGGTTCAGTTGTTTAGCCTTGAAAAGGCGACAAAGAGGCAGACAAAATTACTTACACATTTGTAATAGTTATTAGTGCAGTTTTAATGGGATTTATAGCCATAAAGCTGATTATTTTGACTGGTATTGTTACTACTTGGCTTGGCACCGACTTCAAACATATCAGTTGGTAACGCATAGACTTCAAAAAGGATAATATTTTATTTCATCCTTTTTGAAGTCGGTTTGCTTTTTTTTGTAAAAAGTTTTTATTTTTCCATTTTTAGTTTTAACGCATTGCTAAGAGCGCGACGCATGAATGAAAAACAAGATCATGTTTAACACTAAATTCGTGTACCTATTACTTTAATAAATATGTATGTAATCAGGAATTTTCTCGAGTCCGTCTGGGAAATTATAATTCCTGTCACTACTACACTAAATCCATCCTCCGCCCCGCCACTGGCCCAATCCCTCAACGCCCCGATCACTCAACCTCACAGCGCATCAACCCCTGATCCAGGAACCCCTCGACCCTGAACCAGGAACCCTTCAACCGCCATTCCCCGACCCGTTAATCTCTGACCCCCTAACTCCTAACCCTAACCCCCGATCAGTAGCCTTACCAGCTTACCACGAGTTTGACATTGATATATTCGCTAGCATGTGTGTAACTTACTTCCTATGCATCTCGCTCGTACTAACCTTAGTGTGAGCGAGATGCATAAAAAGTTACATTTAGATGCATAAGACGTTAGCGAATATGTCAATGTCAAACTCGTGGTAAGGCTACAGTTGCAGTACATCAAATTGGTGGTTTTCGGAAGCAAATGCTCGAGTTACTTTAGAAAACCCCGAAATCACTTAACACGTGCCTTTAAAAATTGAGGAGTTCCCTCAATTCCTCATGGATTCCATCATCAGACCAGAACCAAAAATAATACGGAAACGCCTTGGAGGTAACTTCTTCCAAACAAAAAAAGAATTACTCAAATCGGATCACAGGTGCCGGAGTAATAGGTGAACATACTTACATTTAAAGAAATCATCATCATTATCATCAAAATAATCATCATCATCAGGTCTACTTCATCAAATTAGTGGTTTTCGGGAGAAAATGCTCGAGTTGCTTAAGAAAACGCCCAAAACACCATGCATGTGCCTTTAAAAATTGAGGAGTTCCCTCAATTCCTCATGGATTCCATCATCAGAACAGAACCAAATTAAAATGGGACCAACTCGGAGGTAGCTCCTTTCAAACAAAAAAAGAATTACTCAAATCGGACTACGGATGTCGGAGTAATCGGTGAACGTACATAGAAAAAAAAAAAAAAAAAAAATAGCCACAACCGAATACAGAACCTCCTCCTTCTATGAAATTGAAGTCGGTTAAAAATAAGTTACGGCAAATATGTAACAGTTATGAATCTAATACGATCATTTATATTCTTTTGCTTTCATAAGTAAAAGTTACTGATTTTTTAAAAGTGTTTTTCAATTAAAAGACATGTCAAGATCGCTTACCTTCTTTCAAATTCTTTCTAATGCTAAAAAAAACGAACTATACGAAAAAAAAACCTACCACTTGAGTAGATACTTTTTCTCGGTTTCGTTAAACATAAATCTTCACTCTCCACTTCAAAATAGCGAGTCTATTTAACGAAAATAGAAAAATAAACTAGATTTTCTATATACAATACTATTTATCTTAAAATTAGGTCGAACGAAAAATTAAAAAAATATACGGGGTTGTGCGGGGGGTGGGGGGGTAGTCAAAAACCTCACCAAATATCACCAAGGGGGAGGGGGGGTCAAAAAGTAGCCGAAAACACCTCGCGTGCTCTATATATTTTTTCGTGGGTAAAACTCGAGGGATAAGATTAATAATAGATTATTTGTTTCCAGATTGGCAGTATGGCGGAAATAGTGTACCCGCAAGGCTGCAGGCCTATCACCGATGACCTAGGACCCGATGAGCTAGTGCGGAGACTTAAGGTAGGTATCCTGTTTACATACAATCTTCCCGTTCTACCCTTTGTCCCATTTTTTTATGATATTATGTTAGAAACGAGAAGACGAATCGCCTGATCCTGCAACACCAGAGCGGTTGCAAGTACGTTGCCGGTTTAAGATAGGAATACGCTCTTTTCTTAAAGGTTGAAAGTCGTCCCGGAAATACCGCGGGCGACAATTCATTCCACAGTTTAGCTTAGTTGCAGGGTTCCATCCGAAAAAAGCCCACCTTTGTTAACGTAATCCCGATTCACTGGCACAGGCACCAGTTTTTATGAAAATGACTGCCATCTCATCCCAAATGAGGAAACTAAGGCTTAGTTGGGACCAGTCCAGTTTCCCGATGTTTTCCTTAACAGAAGAGCACATGATATTTGTACGAGTCGGGGTTCGAACCCTTAATCTTTAATTTAGAAGCCTCACCGCGAGCCGTGGCAAAAACCCACACGTTATGAAGGTTTACGACGTCAGTTTGTAAACATGACCACTGTTATATTGAAACGAGAGTGAAATTAAAGAATGCTTAAGGTGGACTATTTTTACCGCGTGACCCACATACTGTTATACTAATGTATCGTTTATTCTCACCTTTCTTTAACTAGAAGAATTTTAATGGTCATGACTTATGACACTTCGTAGTTGCAGTTTTGAATGATTCACGATTAGTTTCACTAGACTTATATCGACTCCCCGACTCATATTAGTGCAAGATGCATGTTACTGCGTCGAAATATCGGGAGCTCGAAAACAATACAAAAGGTAATCACGGTTCATGTCCCGGTCGATATAAGTCTATAGTGACTTCGTAGTTGAATTGTAGTGTCTCGTAGTGGTAACTCTTAAATCTCGTAATGGTTATTTTGCTCATTTGATTATAGTTTTTTTTTACTGAGCTAGAGTTAAGATGTAGATGTAGTGTAGGGACGCCCGGCCGGAAGCAGGTGGGCTGTCGATCACGTCACACGTGTCGCGTTCATTCAGCCCAATTCCCGGGAGTTGGAGCTGCAGGTTACTGTCCCGGCGGCATTCCCACACCATTCTCCTCGAATCTTCTTGTTTTCCTGCAGAAAAGAAGGACATCTTTAAGTTCGACGTCCTTTAGTTCGTTTTCTTCCAGTGTGTCTTTACCGAATGTATTATATCGCGAGCAAAAATGCTTTCATTTGTCCGGCTAACCAAATGTTCTGTATCGAATACCGAATGGTCGCATTTCTCAAAATATTGTCGTAAAATTTTGTGAGCCAGTTTTTGGTAATTTTTAAATCTGTCGGATCCATGGGGTTTCTTAAATTCATTTTTCCGACTAGGTAACAATGTTGAGTACTCTATGTGCCAGTGTTACTGTACGAAAGTATGGTATATACTATAGGTTGTAGTCACTCAAATGATTCAGACGTTTAGCTACTGAACTGATTATTTAATTATCGCTAACATGTGCCATACGACACATTAATTATGCATGAACAATGCGCTAGCATAATCAATCGATTGCAAGTACAAATTTCACTTATCAAATCATGTCGATAAGTTTCTTAATAAATGCTCCATAACACACAGTCCGTGAAGAAATTAAATTAAGATATTGTATTATAATTGACCGAGCGTTAGCGAAGGTCTCCATTTCAGCTTGAGCAAAAAGGCTTATGTCCGAATGTTCTCTACAAGTCGTAATTCTCAACCGATTCTAGTGAAATCTTGTGAGCTCTGCGAGGTTCGGCAGTTAGAATTATTCTGTCGTTTCGTTTTTTGGAATATATTCGAAATGGCGAAAATTGGCATAAAGAGGTATAAGACTCAACGAAGTATTTTTCATTTTTTACATTTTGTAAGCTTATCGCGATGTCTACTCGTACAGATTACTGGGCCACTAGATAGTTATTTAGTTAGACGACTTTGTTAAAAAATGTAGACATTATAAGCGAGCATTCCACTATTTTTAAGGAAAAAAATGGAATCCTTATACTCCTTATAGGATCGCATATCTATCTGCCTGTCACAGTCAATTAGCTAGAAACTATTAGACCGACATAGTTGAAATTTAGTACACATTAGAGTAATAGGGCACTTTTCAAACTGAGCTTTTAGAGCACCAGTTTACATTTTTATTTTTTGTCTACAGGCGTTGGCACACACCCTCCAAGGTCTAGGCCAGGATGAGGGCATGTACCAGCAGTACATCCCTCTAGCGATCCACCTCGCCGATGACTTCTTCCTCACCAACCCCTCTCGCGACGTCCAGCTGCTCATAGCATGTTGTATCGCGGATGTACTGCGCGTGTACGCGCCTGAAGCGCCGTATAAAGACCAGGAGCAGGTATGTTATATAACATCCCACATAGAACTGAACTTAAAGCATCTGGCGCTCTTTGCTGGCGAGCTCCTCACCAACCCTTGTCGCGACGTCCAGCTGCTCATAGCGTGTTGTATCGCGGATGTATTGCGTGTGTACGCACCTGAAGCGCCGTATAAAGACCAGGAACAGGTATGTTATATAACATCCTACAGATAACTGAACTTAAAGCATCTAGCGCTCTTTGCTGGCGAGCTCCTCGCCAACCCTTCTCGCCAAGAGTGCGATAAAATAGAAGATGTTCACCATGTGTTGATGAAATGTGTCCGTAATGAGGCGCTGAGGAATGACATGACATTTATTAAATCTACCAACATAGGTAGTTGCAACATCGTCCTGGCATCGCCACTATCAGACGAGGCCAGGTTGATGTGCAAACTATACTTATATGTGATGTAGTGGTGTAGGTAATACTTCACTACTACATCATTATTACTATTAGATCTCATTACGGGGGTGACATTGTCACTGCGTGACAAAACCCCTTAAAAAAAAGTGATTAAAAAAAAACCCTTCTCGCGACGTCCAGCTGCTCATAGCATGTTGTATCGCGGATGTACTGCGTGTGTACGCGCCTGAAGCGCCGTATAAAGACCAGGAGCAGGTATGTTATATAACATCCCACGGATAACTGAACTTAAAGCATCTGGCGCTTTTTGCTGGCGAGCTCCCACCAACCCTTCTTGCGACGTCCAGCTGCTCATTGCATGTTGTATCGCGGATGTACTCCGCGTGTACGCGCCTGAAGCGCCGTATAAAGACCAGGAGCAGGTATGTTATATAACATCCCACATAGAACTGAACTTAAAGCATCTGGCGCTCTTTGCTGGCGAGCTCCTCACCAACCCTTGTCGCGACGTCCAGCTGCTCATAGCATGTTGTATCGCGGATGTACTGCGCGTGTACGCGCCTGAAACGCCATTTAAAGACCAGGTATGTTGTATTCATAGTAGACTAACCTGTTGAGCATCCAACTACCCATTGCAAGCCTTGAGACTTTGCTTGTATGCCTATGAATATTGTAAGATAATGCCATTGTCTACTTCTGGTATCGCTATATATACATTCCGCGTCTTTATGTTGTCTGTATTTTAGCGATAAAGTCAAAAGCTACTGCACGGATTTTCCTGCACTTTTAGTAGTAGTAGTAGTAGTAGTAAACTCTTTATTGTACAAAAATACATATTAAAAATAACATACAATTAGTAAGAAGTACAAAGGCGAACTTATCCCTTTGAGGGATCTCTTCCAGTTAACCTTTGACGTTAACTTTTCACTTACCTATCAATAGAGTGATTCTTGAGGAAGGTTTGAAGTCTATTTCAATAGAACTTGCTAACTATGTAAACAAACAACTTAACTTTGTTGTATCACTGTTTCTCTTTGAATTTTCACACAACCTCATCAAATACCATTGAAACCATACACATATACACTATTGAAACGGTCCGTTCCGTAAAATACACAAATATATAACTGTGTCTTGGATATTTCATTAAAAGTTTAAAATGGGTTCATAAGTTAGGTTATTAGGACCTGTTGGAATTACGGTTTTGTTTCTTTTAAATTCTACAATTGTCTATGATGGGTAGTGTTGTGACTAAAGTTTGTGATATAAACCCGCTGCACACTACCCAACCCACGCTCTGTACCTACCGCCGCGGTTATAAAATACATCAATACATCATTCTTAAGTACTAATTTGTCTTCTGATCGTGATTAAACAAATTAAAAATAAGTAACTACTTGTTTTTTACTTTTGGTATTTTATTATTCGATATGGTTTGACATTAGTAAAGTAGTAAGTAGGAGTCTTGCCCATCACTAGTAAATTCATCATTCAGAGACAATTTCAATATGGCGGTTTGTTTACATAGTTAGCAAGTTCTATTGAAATAGACTTTAGGTGTATAATTTGTTAACCCGCGCGAAGCCGGGGCGGGTCGTTAGTCGTAGCTAAATTTTGAATGGTCAAAGCGGACTTTTTCGCTACAAAACTGATATTTGCAACGGCCTCTGTAAAATGTAGAAATGACGTTAAAACTGATCTTTATCCACAGGTGAAGACAATATTCCTGTTCCTGATCAACCAGCTGCAAGGCCTCCGGGACCCAAAGGACCCGGCCTTCAAACGCTACTTCTACCTGCTCGAGAACCTTGCCTACGTCAAGTCGTTCAACATGTGCTTCGAGCTGGAAGACTGCCAGGAGATCTTCTGCGCTCTGTTCTCGCTCATGTTCAAGATTGTCAAGTAAGTAGACCGATAGCTAGATCTTTATCTCTCGAGAACCTGGCCTATGTGAAGTCGTTCAACTTGTGCTTCGAGCTGGAAGACTGCCAGGAGATCTTCTGTGCTCTGTTCTCGCTCATGTTCAAGATTGTCAAGTGAGTAGTCTGATATCTGTGTTTTAAATGTCGACACATTGTGAGCGTCAGAATAGAAGTGTGTGTGCAAATGTTTTGTCATACCTTATATGTGTACAGTTGTACAGTCAGCAGCAGAATTTGCTAAGCGGGCGAGATGTTCAAAATTACCTTGACGCGCTCTTATTCACTTAACAATAAAGTCGCGTCAAGATCATTGTGAACACCTCGTCCGCATAGCAACTATTGCTGCTGAGTGTACACATTCGCCATAATTTGTGAAGTAGGTACATCAATGTCTGATGTTACTTCAGATAACTTTTATATTTTACAAGGCTGACTTCAAAATGGTAGTTAGTTGTCGTTGTAAAGCGTCGGTAAACACTTTTTGGCACCTTTAAGTCTCTAAGGTCTTTTCGTCTCTGGAAAACCTTAACGAAACTTAAAACTATCACCTTTATTTTCCCAGCACGGAGCACTCGTCTAAAGTGAAATCCTTCATGCTGGACGTGCTGTGCCCGCTCATCACCGAGTCGGACGTGGTCTCCAACGAGCTGCTGAACGTGATCCTCATGAACCTGGTGGAGCCCAACAAGCGTGAGAGGAAGCACGCGTACGCGCTCGCCAAGGAGCTCATCAGCAAGACCAGCGAGACCCTAGAACCTTACATACAGGCGGTGAGTTTCTTATAACTAAAGTTTCGTCTATGGTTGACACGTTATCGGTAAGTTACTATTAGTCTATCTCTAAACTTTATAGTAGTACCTCTCCAACTTCCTCAAGTCACCAAAAGCAAGACTTGCCTCAGAGTTTCCCTTAGAGGCCATTTTGCTAAGATGCCATGCCAGGTAAAATGTTCTACTTAAACCAAGTTCTTGTAACTTCGAATCTCATATTATGGAATACTGAAAAACTGATTTCGTCACGCTTTATAGTCATTATAAAAAAAAAAATGTCTTGGTAAAACATAAATATTGTAATGTCCTTTGAGTTTTTAGAGATATAAACCACCTTAAAAATTGCCAAAGTAAATAATGCTATTAATATTCCAAAATATATAGATTAAAAATTCAATTTGCTTAAATTACTCTATCATTTACAGTTCTTCAACCACGTCCTAATCCTCGGTAAAGAAGAGAAAACCCTCCTCATCTTCTCCAAAGTATACGAGCTTATCTACGAACTGAACCAATGCTGCCCATCCATCCTCATCGCCGTGCTACCCCAGCTCGAGTGCAAGCTCAAATCCGCCCAGTTCCAGGAGAGACTCAGCGCTGTAGCGCTACTTGCTAGAATGTTCTCCGAACCCGGATCAGGACTTGCCAAACAGTACCCAGCCTTATGGCGAGCTTTCCTAGGACGCTTTAATGATATAGCTGTCCCGATTCGAATCAAATGTGTCCAGTACTGCATGCACTTCTTAGTGCACCATCCGGACTTGAGAAAAGATATAACAGAGACATTGAAAATGAGACAGCATGATGCTCACGAACAGGTTAGGTATGAAGTCGTTATGGCTATAATAGCGACCGCTCAGAGGGATTTCCAAGCGGTAGCTGAATCAGAAGACCTACTACATTTTGTTAGAGAAAGAACGTTGGATAAAAAATTCAAAATCCGCAAAGAAGCTATGTCCGGGTTAGCTATGATTTACAGAAAATTCTTGACTGAGGAAAGCGTGCCGCCTGCTACAGAGAAAGCAGTACAATGGATTAAGGATAAAATCCTCCACGGATATTACATGACTGCTCTAGAAGACAGATTGCTCGTTGAAAGACTGTTAAACACTTCTCTCGTTCCTTACACTCTGCCTCCTCAAGTTAGAATGAAGAAGCTATACTACCTTATGTCAAATGTCGACGCTAACGCAACTAAAGCATTTATAGAACTTCAAAAGCATCAGTTGGCGGTGCGTCGCACGGTCGCCGAATGGGTAGAGCTGCACAGAAAACCACCAACACCAGCGGTGCAGAAGGAATTGATCGCTAAAGTGTTACACATAAGCTCCAAATTCCTGCCGGAGTCGGTTAAGGCGCAGGAGTTCTTAAATAAGTTCTCAGCTCATATGAAACAGGCGCCAGAGTTGCTGCAGGGAATGGAGATGATATTGAATCCTAATGTTAGCTGCGAAGTGTGCGTTCGTACTACGGTAAGTTTGTGTATTTCCTTTTGTTAAAAAAATGCTAATCTTATTTCATTTGGGTAAGACTATTAGTACCTACTCGACACTAAATTTTAGTAATTAGTACCTGAACTTAGAGGATATAACCAAACGGATTAGCCATTAACAGGCGTTCCCCTCTGTCGAAAATAGACGGCCAATGGTCATACGCATTGTATCGACTGACGTTTATCTGACATGTCTATTTTTTTACGTTACGTATACATTTGACGTGCCCCTCCCCCGCAAAAATTGGCAGACTGTTTTGTACCCAAAATTACAGACAAAGCGTCTCCGTTTGGTTATATCCTCTAAGTACCTGACTGACGAAGTGACGAATTTTACTACGGCACGACATAGGGGCTGTCCATAAATTACGTCATCGATTTTTGACAACCCCCCCCCCCTTAAAATCATCCAAAAAATCATGCTTCTAATGACCCCGTTTACGTCATGCTACCATCATCCGATGTCCAGACCCCCCCCCCCCCTAATTTGAAATGACGCAATTTATGAATAGCCCCATAGTGAAAATATCATGGGTCGCCATGTTTATACTATTTGGCTGCTGCCACATTTTGCTTTAATGAGAGAGTGAGACGCACTGACACTGGACAAAGAAATTTGACAGGTGGAATACCACCCTCAGACCTAGTGGGTCTGGGCGGCGCCACAGGAGCGCATAAAACAAAATCTTGAGGGATTTTTATTCTTTGATACCGGTACCAATGTTTTAGGTACATAGTTTAATTTTGTCGGAAAGGGCTTGTGCACAAATCACGCGATGTTCGATAGGGGGAGGGGGGGTCACGGAAAAATCACGATAGATCACGTTGGCGGAGGGGGGTATAAGGAAACCTCACATGTATTTTTCTACAGTGAACGAAACTAAGAAAAGAAAAACCTATCACATGAGTAGATACTTTTTCTCGGTTTCCTTAAACATAAATCTTCACTCTGCACTTCAAAATAGCGAGTCTATTTAACGAAAATAGAAAAATAAACAAGATTTTCTATTTACAATACTAATTATCTTAAAAATAGGTCGAATGAAAAAAATCAAAACAATTCATGTGAGGTTGTGTGGGGGGAGGGGGGTAGCCAAAAACCTCACCAAATATCACCAAGGGGGAGGGAGATCACAAAGTAGCCGAAAACACCTCGCGTGATTTGTGCACAACCCCAAACTATTTACAATAAACATTTTTATTTGACAGTCGAACGTGCTAAAGAAGCTCGGCCAGCCCGTGATGACAAACCTGTACTACAACACAGTGAAGATGCTCCTCGAGCGCGTTAGCTCCGTAATGATAGACCACGAGGCCCTGCTCATCCTCGTCGGCTACGTAGAGGGCGCCTGTAGGGGCTCTGACGACTCCATCGCTGAGGAGTGCGGTATGTATCCAATCATCCGCTAGATGTCGTTGAGACGGCCGCGTTGTTTTCTACATCGCGCTAACGATGTGTCAACGTGGAATGCATAAGTATCTAGGGCTATTAAGAACTTAAGCTACCTGTACTACAACACTGAAGATGCGACTCCATCGCTGAGGAGTGCGGTGTTTGTTTACTCTATCCGCTAGATGTCGTTGAGACGGCCGCGTTGTTTTCTACATCGCGCTAATAGTCCGGTGGCCGGCTGCATGAAACAAACCTCATCAAAAAATAGAATATACCTACCCTGTAGAGGTACCTGACATTTAGTAGCTTCCAACGCACTTGGTCGGCCTAGGCTTAACCTGGCAGATTTTGTACAAATGGCAAAAACGTTGGACAAAAATTCATCAAAAAAAACCTCATCGAAAAATAGAGTGAAACTTGTATGGTATTATACCTGACCTTGAGGACAGTAAAAAAAAAGTGGTCGGCCTCACCTTAGCCTGGCAGTTTTTGCAGTCCGACCAGATTTATTGGGTCACGTGAGAGCTACAATTTACCTCATCGAAAAATAGAATGAAACAAACGGATTATAATAGCTAAAATAAGCCTGTTGACGTATGTCTTGGTCGGCCTCACCTTAACCTGGCAGTTTTTGCAGTCCGACCAAATTTATAAAAAAATCATCAAAAATTTTTTATCGAAAAATCGTATGAAACAGGCCGCGTAGCCAAGATGCCAATCGCTTACGCTCCGCAGCGATCGAAACGCAACTGCCACTGTCGCGCTAATATGGAAGAGTGATAGAGAGACATAATGCTTTTCGTTTTCGAAGCGATAGCGATTGTAACCTTGGCTAGGCCGGCTGGTATGGTACGATGGCTGCCTTTGAGGACAGTAAAAAAAAAGTGGTCAACCAAATCCTGTGCTGGCAGGTTCCTGTGTCCGACCAATTTTGTGGTACCACGTGAGAGCTACAATTTTACCTCATCGAAAAATAGAATGAAACAAACGGATTATAATAGAATAAGCCTGTTGACGTATGTCTTGGTCCGCCTCACCTTAACCTGGCAGTTTTTGCAGTCCGACCAGATTTATTGGGTCACGTGAGAGCTACAATTTACCTCATCGAAAAATAGAATGAAACAAACGGATTATAATAGCTAAAATAAGCCTGTTGACGTATGTCTTGGTTGGCCTCACCTTAACCTGGCAGTTTTTGCAGTCCGACCAAATTTATAAAAAAATCATCAAAATTTTTTTATCGAAAAATCGTATGAAACTGGTATGGTACGATGGCTGCCTTTGAGGACAGTAAAAAAAAAGTGGTCGGCCAAATCCTGTGTTGGCAGGTTCCTGTGTCCGACCAATTTTGTGGTACCACGTGAGAGCTACAATTTTACCTCATCGAAAAATAGAATGAAACAAACGGATTATAATAGCTAAAATAAGCCTGTTGATGTATGTCTTGGTCGGCCTCACCTTAACCTGGCAGTTTTTGCAGTCCGACCAAATTTTATAAAAAAACATCAAACATTTTTTATCGAAAAATCGTATGAAACTTGTATGGTACGATAGCTGCCTTTGAGGACAGTAAAAAAAAAGTGGTTGGCCAAATCCTGTGTTGGCAGGTTCCTGTGTCCGACCAATTTTGTGGTACCACGTGAGAGCTACAATTTACCTAATCGAAAAATAGAATGAAACAAACGGATTATAATAGCTAAAATAAGCCTGTTGACGTATGTCTTGGTCGGCCTCACCTCAACCTGGCAGTTTTTGCAGTCCGACCAAATTTATAAAAATATCATCAACATTTTTTTATAGAAAAATCGTATGAAACCTTTATGGTACGATAGCTGCCTTTGAGGACAGTAAAAAAAAAGTGGTCGGCCAAATCCTGTGTTGGCAGGTTCCTGTGTCCGTCCAATTTTGTGGTACCACGTGAGAGCTACAATTTACCTCATCGAAAAATAGAATGAAACAAACGGATTATAATAGCTAAAATAAGCCTGTTGACGTATGTCTTGGTCGGCCTCACCTTAACCTGGCAGTTTTTGCAGTCCGACCAAATTTATAAAAAAATCATCAAAAATTTTTTTATCGAAAAATCGTATGAAACTTGTATGGTACGATAGCTGCCTTTGAGGACAGTAAAAAAAAAGTGGTCGGCCAAATCCTGTGTTGGCAGGTTCCTGTGTCCGACCAATTTTGTGGTACCACGTGAGAGCTACAAATTACCTAATCGAAAAATAGAATGAAACAAACGGATTATAATAGCTAAAATAAGCCTGTTGACGTATGTCTTGGTCAGCCTCACCTTAACCTGGCAGTTTTTGCAGTCCGACCAAATTTGTACAAAAATCATCAAAAATTTTTTATCGCAAAATCGTATGAAACTTGTATGGTACAATAGCTGCCTTTGAGGACAGTAAAAAAAAAGTGGTCGGCCAAATCCTGTGTTGGCAGGTTCCTGTGTCCGACCAATTTTGTGGTACCACGTGAGAGCTACAATTTACCTCATCGAAAAATAGAATGAAACAAACGGATTATAATAGCTAAAATAAGCCTGTTGACGTATGTCTTGGTCGGCCTCACCTTAGCCAGGCAGTTTTTGCAGTCCGACCACATTTGTAAAGAATAATAATTTCTATATTGAAAATATGGTTCTTCGCAGCTTGAACTTAACTTAATAATGCTAACTGAAAAAAGTCATAAGTAAATGAGTCCATGGAGGTCTTAGAAGGCTTTAAAAAAAAAGAAATCATTCAGTTCAAATTTTATTCATAAATCTATCTAATATCTAAATAACGTTTTCTAACTACTGACGTGGTTTCAGAGTAACACTTACGTTGAGATGATGTCTCACAGATGTCAAAAATAAAAAGGTTTTCATCGATTTTTGACAAGTTTTGAATCGTATATCCTACTTTTCCACTACAGATAGAATGAGGAGGCATAACTGACATTTTATCACGCCAGGTGGCGCCTCCATAGTGGAGTTGCTGTCACTGTCAAATCACATACATTGTTTCCAATAAATTGTAAACATTCTCCTTTTTTAACCGACTTCCAAATCCCAAAGGAGGAGGTTATCAATTCGGTTGTATGTTTTTTTTTCTCCACAATACTGCAATAGTGTGCGACAAATTGTGGAAATATACCTATAGGATCTCCCTTTTTTCCCAAGGACCCGATATGCATAAATCGGTGAGAAAAAGCTTTGAGTACCAAAAACTAAGGCAAATGACAAAGACCGTTTGTGTAGGCTGCATTTTAAGGAAGATAAATATTTTGGAAAGAGTAAATACACAGGTAAGCTAAGTTTTAACGAAGTAGTACATAATTTAGGGCATAATGGCTTGGCCACATATGCTGTATTCCATACGCATCATGACTTTGTGTACCTATCTGATGGGCGGGCGTATATGAAACGCCTTCTTGTACATGCAGGTGATCCAGGTATACACCAAAGCTTAGTTTTCAATCGAACACTTGTAATATAAGAGGAAAAACTGCACGTGAGCCTTCCAAAATTTTTATAAACGGTAAAATACACAAGATAACCTCACATATATTAAGTGATTATCTTTGCATCAAATCAGCCTTTTTTCCATCAACTGTAGCATTTCTCCTTCGAAGCTCGGTTTGTAGAAAAGAAATTCCCACCTTTTACCAGTGGTAACTACTGGGAATAAAAATTCCCAGTAGGTACCACCAAACCGAGTTGGTGGTAACTACTAGGAATTTTTTTTCCCAGTAGTTACCAGTGGTAAAAGGTGGGAAAATAATTCCCAGTAGTTACCACTGATAAGAACTTGGTGGTAACTAGTGGGAATAACCCTTTTATTGTTAATAATTACTGTTAATCATAATCATCTTCGGAGTCGAAGTCTGACGAACTTTCCCCAGACTCCGACTTATCTATTGTTATTTCTTGGACTCGCAAAGGCGTTATGTGTCCTTCAAACCATTTGATCTTATACATTTCATCTCTTAATGTCCAGCCACAATGTGTTGCAACAAATTTGATGCAAGTGGATTCTGCCGCACACTGCCACATTGAATTTATGAAAGCCGTCCGTAACAAGCCATACGTCAACAGGTTTATTTTAGCTATTATAATCCGTTTTTTTCATCCTATTTTCGATGAGGTAAATTGTAGCTGTCACGTGGTACCACAAATTTGGTCGGACTGCAAAAACTGCCAGGCTACGGTGAGGCCGACCAAGCCATACGTCAACAGGTTTATTTTAGGTATTATAATCCGTTTGTTTCATTATATTTTTCGATTAGGTAAATTGTAGCTCTCACGTGGTAGCACAAAATTGGTCGGACACAGGAACCTGCCAACACAGAATTTGGCCGACCACTTTTTTTTACTGTCCTCAAAGGCAGCTATCGTACCATACAAGTTTCATACGATTTTTCGATAAAAAAATTTTTGATGATTTTTTTATAAATTTGGTCGGACTGCAAAACCTGCCAGGTTAAGGTGAGGCCGACCAAGACATACGTCAACAGGCTTATTTTAGCTATTATAATCTGTTTGTTTCATTCTATTTTTCGATGAGGTAAATTGTAGCTCTCACGTGGTACCACAAAATTGGACGGACACAGGAACCTGCCAACACAGGATTTGGCCGACCACTTTTTTTTTACTGTCCTCAAAGGCAGCTATCGTACCATAAAGGTTTCATACGATTTTTCTATAAAAAAATGTTGATGATATTTTTATAAATTTGGTCGGACTGCAAAAACTGCCAGGTTAAGGTGAGGCCGACCAAGACATACGTCAACAGGCTTATTTTAGCTATTATAATCCGTTTGTTTCATTCTATTTTTCGATGAGGTAAATTGTAGCTCTCACGTGACCCAATAAATCTGGTCGGACTGCAAAAACTGCCAGGCTAAGGTGAGGCCGACCAATTTTTTTTTACTGTCCTCAACGTCAGGTATCCTACCATACAAGTTTCATTCTATTTTTCGATGAGGTTTTTTTTGATGAATTTTTGTCCAACGTTTTTGCCATTTGTACAAAATCTGCCAGGTTAAGCCTAGGCCGACCAAGTGCGTTGGAAGCTACTAAATGTCAGGTACCTCTACAGGGTAGGTATATTCTATTTTTTGATGAGGTTTGTTTCATGCAGCCGGCCACCGGACTATAACGATGTGTCAACGTGGAATGCATAAGTATAAGAACTTATAGAACTAATAATAACATACATAGTGTTAGAAGATGCTAATAGAACTATTTACCATATCATCATATTTATGCCACCAGCCGGCGTATTATGGATGGTTTTATCCACGTGATAAAATAACTCACTTTTTAACACCGCGGGATAGAAAGTGAGGGACACCGTTTTATCACGCTGTCACGTAGACGAGAGCAACCGTCATATCATATACGTACAGAACGTGGTTTAGAAACTTACTTATAATCTCAAATTAATAGAAAAGGCATCTTTTATAATTATGTTATGTTGGATTTGATGCTACAATAATGCAAGAATTTACTTTTTCCCACAAGGATTGTCACTTTATGGCTAGCCCAATAAATCTGAAGATGGTTACATTATTTACTGATCACATGCATTATTTCTCAGGCACAACACAAAAAGTGGCAGCGGAGCGCGGCCTGAAGCTCCTGGTGATGCTCTCCTTCGTGTTTCCGGCGCATTTCTTACACTCGGACGTGTTGGAACGACTCACAGCTCTATTGGAACACGAGGATGAAACTGTGGCGCCGCATATACTGGCCGCGCTCACGTTCCTTGGGAAATACCGCCCGCTGAGTAAGTAGCTTACCGAATCGTCCGCTAGATGGCGCCAAAGAGAATAGAGTGCATAGAGGCGGATTGTCAAAGTAAATTATGTAGTGTAGCCACTGTAAATTTACTGCCATCTTTCGACAGAAGATTAAAACTGTTAGAACGCCATTTGACTTTGATCCTTATTCTTTCACTGATATGTGTTAACTTGTTAAATATTAATATTAACGCCATCTACTCGACACTAGGCCAAAGGTACGGCGCAATCTTTTCGAGAGATGGCGCCATAACCTTCAGCCTACTCTCGAGTAGATGGTGTTAATATTAATATTTACCAAGTTAACACATATCAGTGAAAGAATAATGATCAAAGTCAAATGGCGTTCTAACAGTTTTAATCTTCTGTCGAAAGATGGCAGTAAATGTACTGTAGCTACATAATTTACCATGACAGTAACTCTCTATTTCAAATTCTCTTTGATGGAGTTATAAATCCGATAAAATAGTTTTATTCTTTACACTCTTACTATAATCAACAATAAATGATCCCATAACTATACCATACGGACATGAGTTATAATTGTATTTGTTAACAGGCGAGGCGTGTCCATCTCTGTTCCCGCGACTGATCTCGCTGTGCAAGGCGTACGCCGAAGTGGGCACGCCCAAACAGGCCAAGAATGCTGTCAGGTAATTTAGTACTTAATCTTAACATCTGACGAACCACGCTCCAGACCTATAGGAGAAAACTTTCTTATAGGGACCGTGCGCGTTGGAGGGTCTGCCATCTTGTGGTCTGAATCGGAAACATATGTGCAAATGTACATTGCCAAAGCAAGTGCTACCATCAACCATTCTCGTCGGTACGTTTCCTTGTGTATAGTAACTAGGTTCTGCCATCTTGTGGGGTACATCGGAAGCATAAACGACACATTTACGCCTCGTGCCAAAAATCTGACGGCTCCTATGCTGCCCCCTATACTTCATGCACGCCCAATAGAAGAACAGTCGCAAAAGTGTCCAGCTGTCAGCTATAAGTAACAGTTCCAAATCACTCCAGGGGGCGCTGGAGTAGCTATAGGGCATGAAATGAACTTAGCCGTTATTGACGGAGTGAAGTTCGCTGTTGAAAATTTTTATCAAATATTCTAGGTATTATATTAACCCTCTCGTGCTTGAGAGGAGGCCTGTGCCCAGTAGTGGGACGTATATAGGCTAAATTATTTTTTCTTCTTCCTCGCGTTATCCCGGCATTTTGCCACGGCTCATGGGAGCCTGGGGTCCGCTTGACAACTAATCCCAAGAATTGACGTAGGCACTAGTTTTTACGAAAGCGACTGCCATCTGACTTTCCAACCCAGAGGGGAAACTAGGCCTTATTGGGATTAGTCCGGCTTCCTCACGATGTTTTACTTCACCGAAAAGCAACTGGTGAATATCAAATGATATTTCGTACATAAGTTCCGAAAAACTCATTGGTACGAGCCGGGGTTTGAACCCGCGACCTCCGGATTGAAAGTCGCACACTCTTACCGCTAGGCCAGCAGCGCTTTTTTTGGCTAAATTATTTTTAATTTTATTTTATTCTAGGTATTCTGGCGCCACCGATTTAAGGATTTTTGACGGACACCTTTTCATACAATTACGCCATGACACTTTTTAACAACGTCCATTTTTTCGCAGATGTCTATTCGTCAACGTACCTGAGCAGCGCTCCGCCATCTTCACGGAAATCCTGGAGACGCTCAAAGGCACGCTAACTCCTCACTCGGAGCATTACCGCACGGCCATAGTGACGCTCGGCCACATCGCCCACAACCTGCCAGAGAGCTTCCCTCTGCACATTAAGAACATCGTCTCCAGAAAGGTCAGTCCTATTCTATGTTTTTGAGCTCTTTATGGGCATTTTCACTAAACTGTGTAAAATTTTATTAATGGTCGGTTAGCAATCGTCACAAAACTGACGTGAATGTGAGTTAATATGTCTTCAAAACGCGAAAGTTTTAAATATTATTATTTATACTTATTCCGAGGCTAAAACGCATTATATTTCTCTAGATCGTGAAGGAGCTCCTAGTCCGTGAAGGCGGCGGCGGGCCTCACGCGCCCGACGAGGAGTGGTGCGCCGAGGAGGAGCTCCCCGAGGAGACGCGCTGCAAGCTCGAGGGGCTCAAGTGCATGGCGCGGTGGCTGCTCGGGCTCAAGCGGGACGAGCTCTCGGCGCAGAAGACCTTCCGCATGCTCAACGCGTTTATAGTGCACAAGGGGGACCTGCTGCAGGTATATATCACTACACTGGAGGAGTGGTGCGCCGAGGAGGAGCTCCCCGAGGAGACGCGCTGCAAGCTCGAGGGGCTCAAGTGCATGGCGCGGTGGCTGCTCGGGCTCAAGCGGGACGAGCTCTCGGCGCAGAAGACCTTCCGCATGCTCAACGCGTTTATAGTGCACAAGGGGGACCTGCTGCAGGTATATATCACTACACTGGAGGAGTGGTGCGCCGAGGAGGAGCTCCCCGAGGAGACGCGCTGCAAGCTCGAGGGGCTCAAGTGCATGGCGCGGTGGCTGCTCGGGCTCAAGCGGGACGAGCTCTCGGCGCAGAAGACCTTCCGCATGCTCAACGCGTTTATAGTGCACAAGGGGGACCTGCTGCAGGTATATATCACTACACTGGAGGAGTGGTGCGCCGAGGAGGAGCTCCCCGAGGAGACGCGCTGCAAGCTCGAGGGGCTCAAGTGCATGGCGCGGTGGCTGCTCGGGCTCAAGCGGGACGAGCTCTCGGCGCAGAAGACCTTCCGCATGCTCAACGCGTTTATAGTGCACAAGGGGGACCTGCTGCAGGTATATATCACTACACTGGAGGAGTGGTGCGCCGAGGAGGAGCTCCCCGAGGAGACGCGCTGCAAGCTCGAGGGGCTCAAGTGCATGGCGCGGTGGCTGCTCGGGCTCAAGCGGGACGAGCTCTCGGCGCAGAAGACCTTCCGCATGCTCAACGCGTTTATAGTGCACAAGGGGGACCTGCTGCAGGTATATATCACTACACTGGAGGAGTGGTGCGCCGAGGAGGAGCTCCCCGAGGAGACGCGCTGCAAGCTCGAGGGGCTCAAGTGCATGGCGCGGTGGCTGCTCGGGCTCAAGCGGGACGAGCTCTCGGCGCAGAAGACCTTCCGCATGCTCAACGCGTTTATAGTGCACAAGGGGGACCTGCTGCAGGTATATATCACTACACTGGAGGAGTGGTGCGCCGAGGAGGAGCTCCCCGAGGAGACGCGCTGCAAGCTCGAGGGGCTCAAGTGCATGGCGCGGTGGCTGCTCGGGCTCAAGCGGGACGAGCTCTCGGCGCAGAAGACCTTCCGCATGCTCAACGCGTTTATAGTGCACAAGGGGGACCTGCTGCAGGTATATATCACTACACTGGAGGAGTGGTGCGCCGAGGAGGAGCTCCCCGAGGAGACGCGCTGCAAGCTCGAGGGGCTCAAGTGCATGGCGCGGTGGCTGCTCGGGCTCAAGCGGGACGAGCTCTCGGCGCAGAAGACCTTCCGCATGCTCAACGCGTTTATAGTGCACAAGGGGGACCTGCTGCAGGTATATATCACTACACTGGAGGAGTGGTGCGCCGAGGAGGAGCTCCCCGAGGAGACGCGCTGCAAGCTCGAGGGGCTCAAGTGCATGGCGCGGTGGCTGCTCGGGCTCAAGCGGGACGAGCTCTCGGCGCAGAAGACCTTCCGCATGCTCAACGCGTTTATAGTGCACAAGGGGGACCTGCTGCAGGTATATATCACTACACTGGAGGAGTGGTGCGCCGAGGAGGAGCTCCCCGAGGAGACGCGCTGCAAGCTCGAGGGGCTCAAGTGCATGGCGCGGTGGCTGCTCGGGCTCAAGCGGGACGAGCTCTCGGCGCAGAAGACCTTCCGCATGCTCAACGCGTTTATAGTGCACAAGGGGGACCTGCTGCAGGTATATATCATTACACTGGAGGAGTGGTGCGCCGAGGAGGAGCTCCCCGAGGAGACGCGCTGCAAGCTCGAGGGGCTCAAGTGCATGGCGCGGTGGCTGCTCGGGCTCAAGCGGGACGAGCTCTCGGCGCAGAAGACCTTCCGCATGCTCAACGCGTTTATAGTGCACAAGGGGGACCTGCTGCAGGTATATATCACTACACTGGAGGAGTGGTGCGCCGAGGAGGAGCTCCCCGAGGAGACGCGCTGCAAGCTCGAGGGGCTCAAGTGCATGGCGCGGTGGCTGCTCGGGCTCAAGCGGGACGAGCTCTCGGCGCAGAAGACCTTCCGCATGCTCAACGCGTTTATAGTGCACAAGGGGGACCTGCTGCAGGTATATATCACTACACTGGAGGAGTGGTGCGCCGAGGAGGAGCTCCCCGAGGAGACGCGCTGCAAGCTCGAGGGGCTCAAGTGCATGGCGCGGTGGCTGCTCGGGCTCAAGCGGGACGAGCTCTCGGCGCAGAAGACCTTCCGCATGCTCAACGCGTTTATAGTGCACAAGGGGGACCTGCTGCAGGTATATATCACTACACTGGAGGAGTGGTGCGCCGAGGAGGAGCTCCCCGAGGAGACGCGCTGCAAGCTCGAGGGGCTCAAGTGCATGGCGCGGTGGCTGCTCGGGCTCAAGCGGGACGAGCTCTCGGCGCAGAAGACCTTCCGCATGCTCAACGCGTTTATAGTGCACAAGGGGGACCTGCTGCAGGTATATATCACTACACTGGAGGAGTGGTGCGCCGAGGAGGAGCTCCCCGAGGAGACGCGCTGCAAGCTCGAGGGGCTCAAGTGCATGGCGCGGTGGCTGCTCGGGCTCAAGCGGGACGAGCTCTCGGCGCAGAAGACCTTCCGCATGCTCAACGCGTTTATAGTGCACAAGGGGGACCTGCTGCAGGTATATATCACTACACTGGAGGAGTGGTGCGCCGAGGAGGAGCTCCCCGAGGAGACGCGCTGCAAGCTCGAGGGGCTCAAGTGCATGGCGCGGTGGCTGCTCGGGCTCAAGCGGGACGAGCTCTCGGCGCAGAAGACCTTCCGCATGCTCAACGCGTTTATAGTGCACAAGGGGGACCTGCTGCAGGTATATATCACTACACTGGAGGAGTGGTGCGCCGAGGAGGAGCTCCCCGAGGAGACGCGCTGCAAGCTCGAGGGGCTCAAGTGCATGGCGCGGTGGCTGCTCGGGCTCAAGCGGGACGAGCTCTCGGCGCAGAAGACCTTCCGCATGCTCAACGCGTTTATAGTGCACAAGGGGGACCTGCTGCAGGTATATATCACTACACTAGAGGAGTGGTGCGCCGAGGAGGAGCTCCCCGAGGAGACGCGCTGCAAGCTCGAGGGGCTCAAGTGCATGGCGCGGTGGCTGCTCGGGCTCAAGCGGGACGAGCTCTCGGCGCAGAAGACCTTCCGCATGCTCAACGCGTTTATAGTGCACAAGGGGGACCTGCTGCAGGTATATATCACTACACTGGAGGAGTGGTGCGCCGAGGAGGAGCTCCCCGAGGAGACGCGCTGCAAGCTCGAGGGGCTCAAGTGCATGGCGCGGTGGCTGCTCGGGCTCAAGCGGGACGAGCTCTCGGCGCAGAAGACCTTCCGCATGCTCAACGCGTTTATAGTGCACAAGGGGGACCTGCTGCAGGTATATATCACTACACTGGAGGAGTGGTGCGCCGAGGAGGAGCTCCCCGAGGAGACGCGCTGCAAGCTCGAGGGGCTCAAGTGCATGGCGCGGTGGCTGCTCGGGCTCAAGCGGGACGAGCTCTCGGCGCAGAAGACCTTCCGCATGCTCAACGCGTTTATAGTGCACAAGGGGGACCTGCTGCAGGTATATATCACTACACTGGAGGAGTGGTGCGCCGAGGAGGAGCTCCCCGAGGAGACGCGCTGCAAGCTCGAGGGGCTCAAGTGCATGGCGCGGTGGCTGCTCGGGCTCAAGCGGGACGAGCTCTCGGCGCAGAAGACCTTCCGCATGCTCAACGCGTTTATAGTGCACAAGGGGGACCTGCTGCAGGTATATATCACTACACTGGAGGAGTGGTGCGCCGAGGAGGAGCTCCCCGAGGAGACGCGCTGCAAGCTCGAGGGGCTCAAGTGCATGGCGCGGTGGCTGCTCGGGCTCAAGCGGGACGAGCTCTCGGCGCAGAAGACCTTCCGCATGCTCAACGCGTTTATAGTGCACAAGGGGGACCTGCTGCAGGTATATATCACTACACTGGAGGAGTGGTGCGCCGAGGAGGAGCTCCCCGAGGAGACGCGCTGCAAGCTCGAGGGGCTCAAGTGCATGGCGCGGTGGCTGCTCGGGCTCAAGCGGGACGAGCTCTCGGCGCAGAAGACCTTCCGCATGCTCAACGCGTTTATAGTGCACAAGGGGGACCTGCTGCAGGTATATATCACTACACTGGAGGAGTGGTGCGCCGAGGAGGAGCTCCCCGAGGAGACGCGCTGCAAGCTCGAGGGGCTCAAGTGCATGGCGCGGTGGCTGCTCGGGCTCAAGCGGGACGAGCTCTCGGCGCAGAAGACCTTCCGCATGCTCAACGCGTTTATAGTGCACAAGGGGGACCTGCTGCAGGTATATATCACTACACTGGAGGAGTGGTGCGCCGAGGAGGAGCTCCCCGAGGAGACGCGCTGCAAGCTCGAGGGGCTCAAGTGCATGGCGCGGTGGCTGCTCGGGCTCAAGCGGGACGAGCTCTCGGCGCAGAAGACCTTCCGCATGCTCAACGCGTTTATAGTGCACAAGGGGGACCTGCTGCAGGTATATATCACTACACTGGAGGAGTGGTGCGCCGAGGAGGAGCTCCCCGAGGAGACGCGCTGCAAGCTCGAGGGGCTCAAGTGCATGGCGCGGTGGCTGCTCGGGCTCAAGCGGGACGAGCTCTCGGCGCAGAAGACCTTCCGCATGCTCAACGCGTTTATAGTGCACAAGGGGGACCTGCTGCAGGTATATATCACTACACTGGAGGAGTGGTGCGCCGAGGAGGAGCTCCCCGAGGAGACGCGCTGCAAGCTCGAGGGGCTCAAGTGCATGGCGCGGTGGCTGCTCGGGCTCAAGCGGGACGAGCTCTCGGCGCAGAAGACCTTCCGCATGCTCAACGCGTTTATAGTGCACAAGGGGGACCTGCTGCAGGTATATATCACTACACTGGAGGAGTGGTGCGCCGAGGAGGAGCTCCCCGAGGAGACGCGCTGCAAGCTCGAGGGGCTCAAGTGCATGGCGCGGTGGCTGCTCGGGCTCAAGCGGGACGAGCTCTCGGCGCAGAAGACCTTCCGCATGCTCAACGCGTTTATAGTTCACAAGGGCGATTTACTGCAGGTATATATATCGTCGTTGCGCTTACCAAATCTTATATGTGCGAGATCTTAATCAAATGAATTAACACCTTATGTATTTTGTTGCTAGGTAACTATTTGTCAATCAAAAATCGAACACATATCAGCTTTGAAAAGCGCAACGACGATATATGTCTTTTTAGTCTTTCAAGCAAAGTATACATCAGTGGCAATGTACAGCAAAGTGAAGTAGGGCAACACTCAAAGAGCAGTATTGCGCTAAGAACATTGTACATTGTAGGCACCTTGATTTTGCTTAAGTTCACGTAAATGCGAAATAAACCCTATTTGTACAGTTCTAATGTCCTATTGATGTCCACAGCAAAACCAGCTGTCTAAAGCGGAGATGGCGTGGCTGCGGCTCGGCGCGGGCGCCGCCATGCTCAAGATCTGCGAGCAGAAGGGCGTCGGCGACCAGTACACCGCCGAACAGTTCTACAACCTCAGCCATCTCATGATCGTGAGTCTATCATACCGCCTCACTGTACAACACTATACAAAACCAGCTGTCGAAGGCGGAGATGGCGTGGCTGCGGCTCGGCGCGGGCGCCGCCATGCTCAAGATCTGCGAGCAGAAGGGCGTCGGCGACCAGTACACCGCCGAACAGTTCTACAACCTCAGCCATCTCATGATCGTGAGTCTATCATACCGCCTCACTGTACAACACTATACAAAACCAGCTGTCGAAGGCGGAGATGGCGTGGCTGCGGCTCGGCGCGGGCGCCGCCATGCTCAAGATCTGCGAGCAGAAGGGCGTCGGCGACCAGTACACCGCCGAACAGTTCTACAACCTCAGCCATCTCATGATCGTGAGTATACCAAACCGCCTTACTGTACAACACTATACCAAACCCGCTGTCCAAGGGCGAGCCGTCTTATGATCGTCGTAAGTCTGTCAACTATAACGCCTTAAGTTTCAGTTTAGACGAAGACTATTTTCAGCCGCCTAAATTACGGCGCCTAAAAAAGGCACCGTATAAACACTTTCGGTGCCATTTTTTCGCGGCATGCCAGCGCTGGCACGGAACACGAGTCTATTTTTTGGCGCCAGTGACTTCCGCCCGCGTCTCTCGCTGCCCCCGCGCCTATTTTTCGGACTCGTGTAAACACGTCGCTTCCAGTCGCTAGCACGCCTCTTGCTGTTGCTTTGCTTTTTCAACTTCAGAGCTTCTGAATTCATTTTAAATGATAGAGATTCTGAGATAGACTACAGATATCCTGATATCCTGAGATCCTGGATAGGAGATCTAGGAGATGCGCAAAAACTAGAACCGTCGGCTGTGGCGGCGTGCTAATGACTGGTACAGAAAAGGCACCGTGTAAACGACTAGTGTCGGTTTGCTGGTCACTGGCGGCGAGATTTAGGCGGCGTCATTGTCTAAAGTTTAGAAGATGTGCGGTCTGAAGATGTGCCGTAGGTAGACATTTAGGCGTCTCAAAATAGTCTCCGTCTAAAGTCTAAATCAACCAACTGTATAATAAAGTTGTATCTCCAGCGCATGACGTTTTAAAGTCACGTGTTGTTGTTTGTTTTGATTATGAAAAATTGTGCCTTTTTGTTTTTATATACTTTTGGTCCATCTAATATTGATATTTAGTCTTGTTATAGATGGAATAGTCTCTAGAAATGGCTTAAATATTGTAATTCTAAAGCGAACTTATATTTCAGGATCCGGTACCACAAGTCAGAGAAGCATTTGCAGCCAAACTACACAAAGGACTTTCAAAGGTTTTTATAACATTACTCATATTTCTTGCACATTGTCTTTTTACAAACTCGTTTAAGTTCAGTGGACTGTGAGGAGTTTATTCAACTATACGTAGTCCTAATAGTAGTAAATGTCAATATATAAAGCTTGCTATTGTTGGCTAAATACCTTGTAACGTAGACATTTTCTTAAATTTTAAATTAATATTTTTAGGTTGAATTCCTTTTCTTATTTCGACGATTTTAACAATATCCCAAACTAACTCGATTGGTTGCACTTATTTGCATAATCTGTTGCATTCAAATGCACCTCTTTATGCTTATCTGTTGTCGGGGTTGTCATACGAGTAAAAATAATTAAAACTTGAGATATTTAGGTTGTCACTCCAGGAAAACTTTGTATGATTTAGATATGTTTTTTTAGGTAAGAGAGAATTTAGATGTTAAATAAAACATAGGAATTACAGACTCCAAAAAGGGGGCTCTGAAATGAAACTTTATTAGATTTATTGGTAAAATATATTTCTTAGGCTCAGGAGTGAATTGTTAAATAAATCAGTCAGAATTTTCGTAGGATTTGTGTCTTCAAGGGATTGGCACCCTACTTTTGTTTTGGCCTTTTGTACTCAACATATGAGGAGGTCATTTTGAGATGACATGCACTTTTGATGTGTGGACCCCTCCGGGGACGCACGCTCGCATGAATACTATTTGTGGTGAGACCACACATTCGCCATGTTGGTCGAAATGCTGGAAGCAGCTCGAGTCCTTCGGTGTGCTCCACTGAGTAAGTACAAATGGAATTTAGGTGTGATCAACTCCACAATGGCGCGAAACGTTGTGGGTTCGTCCTTAACCAGGTTTTTGGTTCTTTACAGAGTTGACTCCTGCTCGAGGGTTGGGAGTGCTCCGCCAGAAGTCCTAACAGCTTCCAGTGCGGTGAGCTAAATTTCCAATTGTTTCATATTTTCTTTAGCGGCCATTAAGGCGTCGGCTAATGTATCCATTTCTCGGTTTACAGGAGCCGGGAGCTTGTAAATTTTTTGGAAGAGCTTGTGAACTTTCTTTTGAAGAGCTTGTGAATTTTTTTGGAAGAGCTTTCGAATTCTTTTGAAGAGCTTTCAATTTGAAGAAGTTGTAAAATGAGGCTGTGGGATCTGTACCACGCCATCTGCAGCGGCCGGCTCCAACCAGGTTAGCGGCCAGCTTCCCGGGGAAAGGCGAGTTCGCTCCCCGCTGCTGCAGTTCCAGCAGCAGTTTTTGAGGTCGGTCTGTTGCATAACTTTTGAGTGGCATTCACCACCAACTACAAATTTAAAATGGTTAATTATAATTTAATTTTATTCAGTTTGAAGTTTTGAAAGTTCTGGTGCATAAAACTTAGGTATTTCGAAATTTAGTTTTTAATTAAGGGGTGTAAACCCTTATTACTAGAACCTGTGAAGCGACCCAGCTTTACCACTGAGCATTTTACAGTAACTGATTAGGTTAATAAAGTTAATTAGTTATAAATTTTGTTTAATTGTTTCTCCTCCTAGCTTTCCTACAGCAAGACACCATTTAGTCTATTTAATTTAATTTTGATTTAATTTTGTTTTGTTAACATGGCTGTTTCCATTTTCCACAAGCCGGAGCTTTTCATTTATTATTTTACCCCCTTTCAAAACAGCCGTGTTACAATGGCGCCCAAGGATTTTCATGTTTCTAAATAATTACTTGCTGGAGGAAAAGCCTAGACTTATTTTTATGCACCAGAAAATCATTTTGTTTAACTCACCTTTTGTAGAGTATTTTGTTACATTGCAAAGATGTTTTAGGTATTGCATACCATATTTTGGGCATTTGCCTACATTTCTGTTGAATTTTGTGCACATTTACATGAATTATTTCTGAAAAAGATTGAACTTTGTATGACACATTTTGAGGTTATAAAATTTTGCTGACTTGACAGATGTCAAAGCACATGTTGCATTTTTAGTCAATTTGGATACTATTTTGAAGTTTTGACACTAGTATTTCGTTTGGTTTCACATTTAACATTTTAATTTCAATTAAAAATAAAAATGTTGTATTTTATAACATAAAAAAAGAGAACACAATTTTGCCACTTGGGATCACATGTAATATTTGTATTTAGTTTAGAATTTCATATTTTAAGAGAAAGATTTGTGAATTTTAATAGAAACTTGTCACTTTATTATTTTTATATGTTTGCTGGAACTGCATTTTTTTCAATAGTTTGTATATAAATTTTGTAACTTTTTACACGGAGATTTGTTTTGTATGGTTAAGCCTAAAGGCATAGTAATTTCACCACATACCAAGTATTGTTAAGGAAAACAATAGTTAACACAATTAACATAATTTAATTTCATTTTATTACACAGCACATTTGTTGTAAACATGAAGCACCAGAAATTTCAATGCAGTAGCATATCTAGTATATTAAAGTTGAAACGCAACACTCAATTTCACAGCTTATTGATAATAATTTATTTAGGAAGGTCAATGCCAATCAGGAGCTCATCCTAGGTCCAAGCAGCTGTGGAAGCAGTGTCGGCAATTTTGTTTTTCAGAGCTCTCCGCATAGCCGCAGGGGAACCAGTTTATTATGGAAGTATGGTCTGGCAGTAGTGTCCGGCAAGCTTCTTGTGGTGTTTCATAGTGATTTAAACTTCTGGAAGATTGAAGATATTCTTCTTTGGCGTGCTAGCGTATTCAGTTCCAGAACAATTGACATCATTTAATTTTCAAAATTAGCAATTTCTGTGATCCGGCTGTCCAGTTGTGGAAATGGCTTAATGCTTTTTGTTTTTGTAGTGGTAATATATCCAAAGTCAGCACGGTTTTGATGTAATCTGTAACAATTTCACTTAAATTTTGAGGTATGCAATACATTTTTGGTTAGTTTATTTTATATGGCTTTGCAATGACATTTAGCGTTTATTTTGAAGGGAGAGGGATAATCGTGTGAAATAAGATGACTCCTGATCTCATAATTTAGTGTTTTACCTGTATTTTTGGTAGTTTTCGATTAACTCGAGTTTTGAGTCGCTGAAATCGACATTTATTTAGCGGTTTCGAGTTTTTAATGGTATTCCACACAACTTACGACTTGTGTTTCATATTAAATGGTAATTTTCCAAATTAGAATGGTATTCACAACCAAAGTTTTACTTTTGTGATTTATTTTAATGTGCAAAGTAATTTTTTTAAAGCATAAAATTGTTTTCTTTAAACACAAGAGACGTCACTAGGGTGCGTTCGGAAACGCGTAATTTTTAGTAATGTTTTCTTTATTTCGTAACGAGTTCGGCGTTTAAAAAAACGCTCGTTTTTTTTTTTAAATGTGATTTTGTAATTTGTTTGAATATTGATATTTATTTAGTTAAATACAATATAGTTATTTTGGTTTAGAACGTTACGAGATTTGGTTTTAGTCAGGTTGTAGTACTCAAATTTAATGAGATAAATTAATTTGAAGTAGTTTTTTTAATTCGGCCAAGATTTTAGTTTAAAATTTCGTTTTGAGATTTGGCGGGAATTTCGAATAAGGCTCGTGGCATGTTTTGGATTTTGACACAAGTTTTTGGTAGGTTTTCAATGAGGTGGTATTTTCCAAGGCCTCGCCTACACAATAACGTTTAGTTTCACGGTTGTCTCGTTTGGAGTGTTGGGTATGATGGTAAAATATCCAATCACGACTTTATGCACGGTACGTGGTGAACAGCACTGACTGTATTCACTACTAATTTTGTTTGGGGATGGAAGAACGGGATTTGAAATGCGTGAAGTATGGTAGGGGCGACAGATGAGATATGAAAGGTATGGTAAAGTGTGTGAAGTATATTTGGGGCGAAACAACTTGCTCACTTTTTAAGGTCAGAGCGAGTCCTTAACATGGCAAATTTGGATTTCGGTAGTAGGTTTCGAGTGCTTACCACACTCGAGCACGGTTTTGTGCAATTTTGCGTATTTGTGGCTACGCTTTTGGTCGGTATGGGGTTCATACCCAGCAGTTACCATTTTTGAGGGGCTGTTTTAAATTGGGTTCTTGCTTTTTTGGACATATCGACCGCGGTACCCCTTTTGGTTTGGTACCTCTTTTTATCGTGTTGACGATCCAATGTGCCATTTTTGAAGGCGTTGGAACGGCACACGGTGTCTCCGCCACCTTTTTACGCCTGCTACCGCAATGCAAGTCAGCCAAATGGTTGAAGTTTTTTAGGTTTAGTGTGGTTTGAGAGTTTTGGGGAGTTATCCTTGGACGCACGATCCCTCGTCTTGTACCAGTCGTCGTGCCGCCAAGGACGACAAACCACTCACCTGCTGTTATGTACCTCGTTTTGTTTAAGTATACCATATTTTCATATTTTTTGGTATGGGTTTTTTTTGATTCCGGAGAGTTGGGGGGGACAGGTGTACCTCACCAACTCAAAGGGCCGTTTTGGATTTTTTAGGGTTCTTTGATGATTGTTGTCTACCTGAAGGGTTGGGACAAACCTTAGTGTCCTCAACCGGTAGGGTTGCAACGAAGGTTTTAGTTGAAGGCTTATAGTTAGTGGACTATAGGTCTCATTTCGCCCGGTCTAGCTGAGTTTTTTGAGGAATGCTGAACATCGGTCCTGGCGGTTGGTTTTGGCTTTCTCAGCACAACAAGCTTTTATCGCGTTGTACTGGGAAGGCCAACAGTTTGTTTACGGGTTGGAAGGATAGACGGAGGTTTTTTTCTATGTGCAGCGCAGTTGGCCGCATAGTTTTTTTTCACCTTCCGTGGTGTTGACGTGGGTTCGAGATGTTGTTTAGATTTTTTTGTTCGGTCAGAACAGCAGTTTGTTTAGATTGATTAACGTTGGTATGATTTCACTTTTAGATTTTGGGTAGTTTGTTTGAGCATTTTTGGTAAGTTTGAATCTCGAAGTTGCGTCAGACCGTTTGTTGAGATTCTAGGTTTTCTAGATCAGTTTTTTGTGTAGATTAGTTTTCTGGCCCTCATTTTGTTTTAGTGGTGCACGTCGCTGAGGACAGCGAGCGGTTCACCTACGTTGAACCTTAAAATCGGGGAGGGGGGTATTGTAACGTAGACATTTTCTTAAATTTTAAATTAATATTTTTAGGTTGAATTCCTTTTCTTATTTCGACGATTTTAACAATATCCCAAACTAACTCGATTGGTTGCACTTATTTGCATAATCTGTTGCATTCAAATGCACCTCTTTATGCTTATCTGTTGTCGGGGTTGTCATACGAGTAAAAATAATTAAAACTTGAGATATTTAGGTTGTCACTCCAGGAAAACTTTGTATGATTTAGATATGTTTTTTTAGGTAAGAGAGAATTTAGATGTTAAATAAAACATAGGAATTACAGACTCCAAAAAGGGGGCTCTGAAATGAAACTTTATTAGATTTATTGGTAAAATATATTTCTTAGGCTCAGGAGTGAATTGTTAAATAAATCAGTCAGAATTTTCGTAGGATTTGTGTCTTCAAGGGATTGGCACCCTACTTTTGTTTTGGCCTTTTGTACTCAACATATGAGGAGGTCATTTTGAGATGACATGCACTTTTGATGTGTGGACCCCTCCGGGGACGCACGCTCGCATGAATACTATTTGTGGTGAGACCACACATTCGCCATGTTGGTCGAAATGCTGGAAGCAGCTCGAGTCCTTCGGTGTGCTCCACTGAGTAAGTACAAATGGAATTTAGGTGTGATCAACTCCACAATGGCGCGAAACGTTGTGGGTTCGTCCTTAACCAGGTTTTTGGTTCTTTACAGAGTTGACTCCTGCTCGAGGGTTGGGAGTGCTCCGCCAGAAGTCCTAACAGCTTCCAGTGCGGTGAGCTAAATTTCCAATTGTTTCATATTTTCTTTAGCGGCCATTAAGGCGTCGGCTAATGTATCCATTTCTCGGTTTACAGGAGCCGGGAGCTTGTAAATTTTTTGGAAGAGCTTGTGAACTTTCTTTTGAAGAGCTTGTGAATTTTTTTGGAAGAGCTTTCGAATTCTTTTGAAGAGCTTTCAATTTGAAGAAGTTGTAAAATGAGGCTGTGGGATCTGTACCACGCCATCTGCAGCGGCCGGCTCCAACCAGGTTAGCGGCCAGCTTCCCGGGGAAAGGCGAGTTCGCTCCCCGCTGCTGCAGTTCCAGCAGCAGTTTTTGAGGTCGGTCTGTTGCATAACTTTTGAGTGGCATTCACCACCAACTACAAATTTAAAATGGTTAATTATAATTTAATTTTATTCAGTTTGAAGTTTTGAAAGTTCTGGTGCATAAAACTTAGGTATTTCGAAATTTAGTTTTTAATTAAGGGGTGTAAACCCTTATTACTAGAACCTGTGAAGCGACCCAGCTTTACCACTGAGCATTTTACAGTAACTGATTAGGTTAATAAAGTTAATTAGTTATAAATTTTGTTTAATTGTTTCTCCTCCTAGCTTTCCTACAGCAAGACACCATTTAGTCTATTTAATTTAATTTTGATTTAATTTTGTTTTGTTAACATGGCTGTTTCCATTTTCCACAAGCCGGAGCTTTTCATTTATTATTTTACCCCCTTTCAAAACAGCCGTGTTACAACCTGTAGGATGGATTTTTTGTTAGATCCCTACAAAATGCTCTAAATATTACCACAGGAGCCACGTAGTACATAGACATAGAAAAAAAAAATTTAACACCACATTGATAAATGTTTACAGGCAATGCTACAAAACATTACAAGCCTTAGAATTAAACTTAAATAGGCACAAATTAATATGTTTACATGTAGATATAAAAACTTTTAAAAATATGATGATAAAAAGGACCGAACCTCGGCATGTGTTGCAGCAGTACTCATTTAAAATAGTGGTTTCAACCACAGAGTTGACAGATAGAGTTAGGGTCTTTATGACAGGCCGAATTTGCACGGACATGCTTACTTATCGGGTTCGAGCCACCTACAGCTAGTTATGTCAGGCGTGGCTCACTCCGCGGTTTTGTCGCGTCGCTACAAGTACATGCGGCCCACACCAATTTTGGCGTCTAGCCATAGTAGTTGCCGCGCACCGCTATAGAACGAACGCCTGCTCTCGCTTGCGCCATTTTGCGATCATATCTGTCGTAATAGTCGCGTTTCGTTAGAGAGTGAACCTTCCGTACCTAGTACTATTATTTATTTTGTAGTTATGTGTGTCACGTATAAACACAAAGATATCGGCGGGTTATAAAATCACAGTTGTGTCACAGGGCGGACACGCCATACATCAAAAATCATTTGCGTTTACATGTGTGCGCGGCACGTCTGTACACGCGACATTGTGTATGTGTAGGTATGTGTGGGTAAGTCGTTTTACTGAGAGGACGCCAGAAGTCCGCCAGATTCATGTCACGGCCAGTCGCGGGGCGAGGTAATTCGAGTCGGGGCGGGGCGGTGCGTGGCTGTTCTGTATGATAATACTATTACTTATTCTGTGGTTGTGTCTTTGCCTGTTTTTCGAGCGTTAATGTGTTTGTTGTCCAGGGTATCCCGAACAAGTGCCTGCCGCTGGACTTCATGGGCATGTACGCGCTGGGCGGTCGCGAGCCGGAGCGGCGCCTGCGCGGGCTCGTGCGCCAGTACATGCTGGCCGACGTGGTGCGCCGCCGCGAGTACATCCGGAACATCACCGTCGGCACCAAGGGTCAGTCGTACACACACATTACACCTAGAGTAGTGACCGGGTTGGTCTTGTAGTTGGTAGCTTCCAATCTTAATAATGTGTCTCACGGAAGTTTTGTTATTAAAAATCTGTTATTAATGCTATAATAAATGTATGTTTTAGTGGAACGAGCGGTGTCTCAGCTGCCACACATCCTGCCGGACTACATGCTGGTGTTCGCGGTGCCGGTCCTCACGCACGACCCGTACTTCGAGGCGTACGACAACGTGGCACAACTTAAGGTATACTACATTAAATGTATCAGTGGAACGAGCGGTGTCTCAGCTGCCACACATCCTGCCGGACTACATGCTGGTGTTCGCGGTGCCGGTCCTCACGCACGACCCGTACTTCGAGGCGTACGACAACGTGGCACAACTTAAGGTATACTACATTAAATGTATCAGTGGAACGAGCGGTGTCTCAGCTGCCACACATCCTGCCGGACTACATGCTGGTGTTCGCGGTGCCGGTCCTCACGCACGACCCGTACTTCGAGGCGTACGACAACGTGGCACAACTTAAGGTATACTACATTAAATGTATCAGTGGAACGAGCGGTGTCTCAGCTGCCACACATCCTGCCGGACTACATGCTGGTGTTCGCGGTGCCGGTCCTCACGCACGACCCGTACTTCGAGGCGTACGACAACGTGGCACAACTTAAGGTATACTACATTAAATGTATCAGTGGAACGAGCGGTGTCTCAGCTGCCACACATCCTGCCGGACTACATGCTGGTGTTCGCGGTGCCGGTCCTCACGCACGACCCGTACTTCGAGGCGTACGACAACGTGGCACAACTTAAGGTATACTACATTAAATGTATCAGTGGAACGAGCGGTGTCTCAGCTGCCACACATCCTGCCGGACTACATGCTGGTGTTCGCGGTGCCGGTCCTCACGCACGACCCGTACTTCGAGGCGTACGACAACGTGGCACAACTTAAGGTATACTACATTAAATGTATCAGTGGAACGAGCGGTGTCTCAGCTGCCACACATCCTGCCACACTACATGCTGGTGTTCGCGGTGCCGGTCCTCACGCACGACCCGTACTTCGAGGCGTACGACAACGTGGCACAACTTAAGGTATACTACATTAAATGTAAGAGTAGAACGAGCGGTGTCTCAGCTGCCACACATCCTGCCGGACTACATGCTGGTGTTCGCGGTGCCGGTCCTCACGCACGACCCGTACTTCGAGGCGTACGACAACGTGGCACAACTTAAGGTATACTACATTAAATGTATCAGTGGAACGAGCGGTGTCTCAGCTGCCACACATCCTGCCGGACTACATGCTGGTGTTCGCGGTGCCGGTCGTCACGCACGACCCTTACTTCGAGGCGTACGACAACGTGGCACAACTTAAGGTATACTACATTAAATGTATCAGTGGAACGAGCGGTGTCTCAGCTGCCACACATCCTGCCGGACTACATGCTGGTGTTCGCGGTGCCGGTCCTCACGCACGACCCGTACTTCGAAGCGTACGACAACGTGGCACTACTTAAGGTATACTACATCTACATCTAAAGTATTACTTAAGAACCCTGCCGGCCTAGCCAAGGTGATAATCGCTTGCGCTTCGCCATCGAATCGCGTGTCTCTGTATCACTCTTCCATATTAGTGTGACAGTGACAGTTGCGTTTCGTTCGCTACGGAGTGTTAGCGATTGGCATGTTGTCTACGGGGCCAGAATGTCTTACGCTTCGACCACAAAAAAAAAAAAACAAGCGATATCACTCGACACCGTCAGTCAGCGTCAAAAATACAGCGATGTTTTCGACTTTTCGTGGCTTTCGAGTTAATCCGGGCATAGGACCAGTCTTTATTTAAAGCAAACTATGGGATAAGGAGCGTAAATCAACTGTAGCATGACAACACAGCACATTAAGACGCAAGGTAGAAAACCTACCTACATTACCTACTTACATTGAAACATTCATAATCAGCATACTCGTACTGGATTTTTTATAGAGAGATCCATTTATAATATCGTTTATTATATATTTTAAATTGTTTGATAGGTGATGAAGCAGTGCATCTGGTTCGTGTTGGAGCCGTTGATCACCCGCAACGACTTCTACTGCTACGGCTTCTACAAGAGCCTCGTCGAGCGCATGAAGAACCACAAGGACGCCCTGCACGAATCTGACGACAACTACAATTATGTAAGTTTTTATATAAACTCGCAAGTTATTGACGACCGGCCTGACCTAGTGGGTAGTCTTCTTCTGCTACAGCTTCTACAAGAGCCTCGTCGAGCGCATGAAGAACCACAAGGACGCCCTGCACGAATCTGACGACAACTACAATTATGTAAGATTTTATATAGGCCCCGTGCATGAACTATAGGGGGCAGCATAGGAACCGTCATATTTTTGGCGCGAGACGTAAATATGTCGTTTATGCTTCCGATGTAGTCCATAAGATGGCAGAACCTACATGCACAAGGAAACGTACCAACGAGAACGGTAGATGGTAGCACTTGCTTTGGCAATGTACATGTGCACATATGTTTCCGATTCAGGCCACAAGATGGCAGACCCTCCAACGCGCACGGTCCCTATAAACTCGCAAGTTATTGACGACCGGTCTGGTCGGTTTGATCTATCCATGAAGCCGATGGTCCCGGGTTCGAATCCCGGTAAGGGTATTTATTTGTGTGGTGACACAGATATTTGTTCCTGAGTCATGGTTGTTTTCTATGTACATATTTAAGTGTTTATAAATATGTACATATTATATAATTATATCGTTGTCTAAGTACCCACAACACAAGCCTTATTGAGCGTACTGTGGCACTTAGTCAATTTGTGTTATAATGTCCTACAGTATTTATTTATTATTAATATATTAACTGTGTGTATTTCAGAAAATGTGGGCGATCTGCGACCTGGCCATGTCGGTGATCTGGGCGCGCTCGGCCAGCTTCGAGATGCGCGACTTCCCCTCCGACGCGCGCATCCCCACCATGTACTTCGCGCCGCAGAACGAGTTCTTCGTCAACACCCGGGTGTTCCTGCCGCCCGAGCTGCAGGTACGTGGCTCAGGGTGCTATTCCATCTGTCCAATAGGCTAGATCAGGGCTCTCCAAACCCCGGCCCGCGGGCCAAATCCGGCCCGCGAAGCGTTCCAATCCGGCCCGCCGACAGCGGTCCAATCCGGCCCGCGAGAGCCAGGCTCCAGGTGTTCAGCCCTAACAGCAGCAACCACATACACCCCACCCCTCCCCACGGCGCCGGCGGTGGCCCGCGCTAAAGCGCTGAAACGCAATATGGCCCTCACTTAAAAAAGTTTGGAGACCCCTGGGCTAGATGACAAATTTTCATTTATGGTATATTCAATCAGGTTTGTTTTTAGGATCAAATGTCTATATGGGACCCATTGCATTAAAGCAATACAAAAGTCAGAAATGATAGTCAAAGTACGACAGTCGTATTTCACTCGCGGAACGCCCCGAACAAAACGATAAGTGACCGTGACGTCAAGGTCACTGAGAGTCCATCTTGAAGTATGAACTGTATGAACAAATAGAAACAAAGAAAATTGCGCTTTTTCGGCGAAATATTGCGTTTATGGATATAGTTGCTATACAATCTTTTTTTGGATAAAATGTGAGGAATCGAATGGTATCCTTACTTATTTCGTTTTTGGAAGTTAAAAAAAAAACTTAAATTTTGAAATAGAAATAGAAATGGAAATAGAAATAGAAATATCGTTTATTTGCCAGAAATGTGGTACATAAATTAGGTGGTAACATTCATCTTAAATCGAACATTACATCTCGCCGAGAGTGTAGGCATGCAAATATTACTTACAATCTAGCATTTTAAGATTATCTATATACATATTTACAATTACAACAATATGCTACAATTGCCAACACAAAATATAAATAAATTCAATGTTAAGAAATAATTTTCGAATGTCAAATAGTTCTATTACAAGTTAAAATAAATAAATTACAAGATCAGTACGTATAAATTATGATACATTATTAGAATTTACAACTATTCAGTGTCACATACATGTCAATTAATACCAAACTAAGTTAATTATTAAAAAAATCGTTTAAGTTATAAAAACATTTATCCATCAGCCAATGTCGAAGTTTACGTAAAAACAGATTTTTAGGTAACAGTCTTAACTCTAAAGGGATATTGTTATATACTTTCCCTGACATCATGAAACAGTTTTTGTTATACAGGGCTGAATTAACAAACTGCTGTTTCACTCGACATACATCTCTATCCCTGAGTCTTGGATTTTGGGATCGTTTTTCAAACAGCTCAGGATTGCTTAATACGAATTTCGCTTGCTCGTAAATATAAATACAAGGCAAGGTCAGGGCATTAAACTTTTTAAAAAGAGGTCTACAAGACGCTAATGACCCGACACCTCGAATAGCACGTATACATTTTTTTTGCGTTAGAAACACCTGATCGACATCTGTAGAGTTTCCCCAAATAATAATACCGTATCGAAGAACAGATGCGACATAACCATGGTAGGCTGTTAGAGCAGTGGATTCGTCTGCTACCCTCCTCAATCTTTTTAGAGCAAATACAAATCGACTCAGCCTGTTGCAGATAGATGCTACTTGTTGCTTCCAATTTAAATACCTATCAATAGTGATCCCCAAAAAATGTACCTGGTCGCAGCCGTTTATAAGTTGACCTTTACAGTCTATTTTTAGTGAGGCTCGTTGCGTTTTATAATTTGAAAATTGCACCCAGTTTGTCTTATTTACATTCATTGTTAAATTATTATTAATTAACCAGTTATCGATGTCATAAACAGCATTGTTTATCAAATTTTCAAATGTATTAGTCATGTCTAAGTCTGGTATAATGATTGATAGGTCATCTGCATACATAACAACTTGATGTGTTGTTGCGTGAGGAATATCGTTAACGTAGAGAACGAAAAGTAGCGGTCCTAGAACGCTACCTTGGGGCACGCCTCTCATAGTAGTTTGAAACGACGACCTGTATTGAGTTAATTCATTGTTACAATTTAGTCTACTTATTTCGACACATTGCCTACGATTAGATAAATATGACTTGATCCATTCAGAAGCGTTTCCACGAATACCATAATGTTCACACTTTTTTAATAATATTGAATGGTCCACAAGGTCGAACGCCTTAGACATGTCAAAGAATACTGCTACTACTGACTTTTTCTTGTCGATAATGCCTGTAACGCTACTAACTAAAGAATAAGCGGCATGAGTTGTCGACTTACCCTTTACAAATCCGTTTTGTTCCTTCGCTAGTATATTATGTTTTTCTACAAACTTTACGATCCTATCTCGCATAACCCTCTCAAATACTTTAGAAAGAATAGGGACTAAAGTTATGGGCCGATAGTTATCGAGTAGTTTCTTATCTGCTTTTTTGAATAAAGGTTTAACCACAGATTTTTTCAGTTCTTCTGGAAATATACCATGCACAAGAGATTGGTTAATGAGATGAGTCAATATGGACTTTATTTCATACACAACATACTTTAAGACATGAGTAGATATGGCATCAATACCAACCGACGCCGTATTACGCAAGGTTTTAATGATGCTTACTATTTCGTCTTCTGTGCAGGGATTTAGAAATAAACTATTACTTACACCACCCTTATCTATTAAGGCGTGTCTGTTGGTCGAGGCAGAAGTGTTGTTGGTTACATTAATAAAGTAGTTATTAAAGGCCTCCGTTATTCCCTGTGCATCATTAATGCTTACTGCGCCTGTTTGTATATCTTCTATACATTCAACTACCTTTGTAATATCGTTTTTGTCTTTAATTACATCCCAGGCAGCTTTGCCTTTGTTATTTGCAGTTAGGACATATCTTTTATTAACATTTTTATCTACACACATATCATAAACTCTCTATGATGACTTCAAAATCCGTAAATAATGGCCCACATTACGATAAACTGTTTTGTTACAGCAAATTTCTTATCTGTGAAAATGTGGTAATAGCTTCATTACTATATCAAAATCGATTTGGTAATGAAATTCAAATTTCGAACATCTCTGAAAAAAAAAGCAATTTGATTTGACCCCTATTCTAATATCAGTCGAGATGACGTTTTATTCGAAATCAAATGTCAATTGCATACAATATTGACAAATCTCGCTTGTAAGTTGGTATCGGACGATATGGTAATCGACCCCGACTCTAGTTTGTCTCTGAATTAAAAAAAAAACTACGGATGCGTGACATGCGTGAAAAAAGTTTTCATTTGCCGCCATTTGACGTACAGTTTATCTTTTAATTAGTTTGTAGTAAAAAATAATTTGTTTTGTTGTTTTTAAAGTAACTATAACAAAAGTTTCGTGTAAAATGTGCGATAATAGTACATTATTGTCGAGGCTCGGAAGTAGCTACTTGCAGGCTGAGGATTCGTATTAAACGGACGACCTTGGGAGTCCGTTTAATTGAATCCGAAGCCAGCAAGTAGCCTTCCAGCCGAGTCATATATAGTGCTTTTCTCAAAAATGGTGCAAGAAATATAAATATAATAAAAATATTTTACAAAAGCAACGTTCTTACGTAAATATTTTCACAGAAAAAAGTAGAAACAATTAGCTTTGCCGCCTGTTTATTTTTTTTATTAAAAAGTAGAAGTGTATTTTTCTGCCGAAAATACGCCAAGCTATTTGAGACAGCTAAATAGTTGCGGTACCAACATTATAATTATAAGTATGTACTATCATCTGTTTGGCTGTTTATTGGGCCTGTGCCTTCATTTGATATGGCCATTTCAACTTTTAAAAAGTTTGGAACACGACAAATAATGGAATTTGTATGCAACATTGCAGTCCCAAAATCGAGACTGCAATGTTTTTAACTTTTTAATTTTTGACTGACCATAAACTACGCGCTTCGCGACCAACTTTTTAAACGGCAAAGTCGACTTTGCCGTCCATTTTTGAGAAAAGATATTTCGGAGACGCCATCTCATATCCGCGAGTTCCGCCAGAGAGGAAAGTGCCCCAATGTCGGTTGTAATATAAGGTTAGTGAATATATCATAGAAAGTTTATAATATGTGTGTAGATAAAGCAGTGTATGTAACTGTACATAATGAGGCATTAAAACACTCGTGTGATACTATTATGAAACTCATTTCATTCGTTTCATAAACCCACACTCGTATTTTAATGCCTTTCATTATGTAGCAGTCACATAAACTACTATTTTGCGATTGTGCTATGCATCTCTTTAGCAGTTTTGTGTATCGCTTGTATTGTGTCTTGTTATGTAGCTCGTCCTCGTCCTTAAAAAAGCATCGAGATTTCAGAAGTCTTTTTGTTTTACATGACTTCTTTATACCTGTACTAAGCCACCTAGGTTTCGAATTGTTTGACTGTATTTTAATCCTTTTATTTGGAAAACATAATTCATAAAACCTGCAGAATTCATTATGAAATACGGAAAAGGCTGTACTAAAGTCTGATTCGTTAAACACTTCATGCCAACTTAAACTATTTAAACATTCTTTAAATTTATTTATATTTTCTTGATTGTAGTCCTTAGTGTATATATACCAATAATCAATATCCAGTTTTTTGTAATCGCTTAAAAACTCTAAAGTTTGACAAGTATCATGATCAGAAAGGTGCAAAGTATGTACCCTCCCTACTACCTTTTCTACATTACTAGCAAATAAACCAAGACAAGCGTTTTGTCTGGTAGGAACCTTGATATTTACTTGCAACTTGAAAGTATGCAGCAGATTTATAAAATTTACAGTAGCATAATTTTCCTTTAGAATATTTATGTTCAGGTCTCCAGTGAGTATTATATTCTTTTTCGATGATAATTTAAGTAGCAATGTTTCTAGCTTATCATAGAAAATTCCTAGATTATTAGCTGTATTACCAGGAATGCGGTAAATGCAAATGATTACTGTTTTCAAACTAGGTATTTCTATCCCGCAGCATTCAAACATTTTTTCTTGGCAGAGTTCCTTACAGAATAAAATTGGCTTAGAATCAATATTTCTACGGGTAAGGATACATACGCCACCGCGCTTTTTATTGCTTCTTGAAAAAGACGAAGCCAATTTATATCCTTTGAGGAATATGTTTCCCTCACAGCCTCTTTTGACAAAAGTTTCTGAGAAACATAAAACGTCCAGGGCCACTCCCTGGTCAGAAAAATCATTTATGCAAGTTTCAATAAGACTAAGTTTGTTATTAAGGCCCTGTATATTCTGATGGAATATAGTGACATTTCTTTTAATATTTCTAGTGCTAATAATTCCCAAATTATCTATTTGATCTGGTGATTGTTTATTTAATGTTATTTGTGGTATATCTATTTGTTCATCAACGAAAAAATTCTTTGGTTTCATTTAGTGTCATTCTTTGGAAATAATATGGTATCGTTCCCTTTTTTATGAAAGTTGTTGCGCTTTCACTGTCAATAGTGTTGGTTTTTAAGGGTTGCTTTGAGCGTAATTGGTTTTTTGCCTTATTTGTAAAATTTAGGAATTGTGATTTGTACTCTGCATAATCTATAGTGATGTTTATTGCCTTGCATATGTTCGTTAGATAACCGCTTCTAGATGTGTAGTATCGATTACATTCTACCAGCTTACAATTGTGGAAATTTTGGGAAATGAATCTAATATTTTTATTGAGTCGTGCTACGTCTAGAAACTTACTTTCAGACACCGAAAGTACAAAAACATATTTTAAATGTGACAATTTAGCTAATGCTGTACTTAAGTTAATATTAAATCTAAATGGATTAGTATCGTGACTTCCAACTCCCAATATTACCACGTCCTCTATTGTTGCTGATTCCTTGATCTGGTCGCAGTTCTTGAGGACCACACCAGAGTCGCCGTTGGGCATAATTAGAGCGCTTGGTTGGTACGAGGGGCGTTCAAAATATTCTCGGTATTGATATCTTACAACCTCTTCTTAAATTTCTTTCGTTACTGGCCGCTAAGGTTTATTCATTGACATTAAAAAAAAATATAATTGGAACCGAGATGTTCTTTTGTTTTTCTGCAATTGCTGAACAAACATGAACATCATGTGCGAATTGACAATGTTAACTAAATTAGAACATCAATGCGTCATAAGATTCTCGACAAAACAGGGTAAAAATCAAAAAACCATAAAAGAGGAAATGGATTGTGTTTACCGTGAGTCTGCTCCTTCTCTATCTACCATTCAAAAGTGGTCAAGCGAATTTAAACGTGGAAGGGAGAGTATTGAAGATGACCCTAGACCTGGTCGGCCTGTAGTAGCTACTTCACAAGAAAATATTGATAAAGTGGAAAAACTTATATTGGAAGATGGTCGAGTGAAGGTAAAATCTATAGCTCAAGTAACCAATCTTTCTATTGGTATCGTACATGATATTATCCATGACCATCTTAATATGTCAAAAGTAAGTGCAAGATGGGTTCCGCGAATGCTGACTCGGCTTCAAAAAGACATGCGTGTAGCGTGTTGTTCCGATGTTATTGACCTGTGCGGTGAAAATCCTAATGAGGTGCTGCAAAGAATAGTTACTGGAGATGAAACCTGGGTTCATCATTATGACCCAGAGAGTAAACAAGAGTCCATGCAGTGGCACATTAAGGGTTCAGCTCATCCCAAAAAGTTCAAGGTCGTCCCTTCAGCTGGCAAGGTCATGGCCACGATATTTTGGGATTGTGAAGGAATATTACTAATCGATTATAAAGAAAAAGGTGTAAATATCACACGACAGTACTACGCTAACATTCTACGTCAATTAAAGGATGCAATCAAAGAAAAGAGGCGAGGAAAGTTAACCAAAGGTGTTCTGCTTCTGTGTGACAACGCCCCCGTCCATACTGCTCATATTGCCAAGGCAGCTATTGTTGAATGTGGGTTTGAAACTGTTACTCACCCACCGTATAGTCCGGACTTAGCCCCCAGCGACTTCTTTTTGTTCCCCAATCTTAAAAAGGATCTGCGTGGAATTTTTTTTTCTGACGATGAAGAGCGCTATTACATTTCGGCGTTGAGCGAGTTTAGGTATTTTACGCGCTGCGGCAGGCCGTGCGAGCTCAGTACGCCGATCCCTTCTACCACACTCGCACTACAATGATGGATTAAACATTCTTGATCCTTCGCGAAGCATATTGAAATCAACCATAACAACACTAACTGTACTTAACTTTTAAAGTTCTAAAACTGTTATTTGGTAAGAACGAAAATACTAAATGCAGTGCAAATGTACATAGGGGCTGTTCATAAATTACGTCATCTATTTTTGACGATTTTTGACCCCCCCCACCCCTCAAATCATCCAAAAATCAAGCTTCGGATGAATCTGTTTCCTCCTACGTCATGTTACCATCATCCGATGTCCAGACCCCCCCACTCCTCCCATTTGAAACGACGTAATTTATGAATAGCCCCATACTTGTACTTATGAAGGTATATTACTCGAAAGAAATTATAGGTACCTACTCGCTTATTTACATGTTTCGTCATTGCATTTGGTACCTATAGGTTGTAAAGTTTGTATCAACGAGGGTTTAAAAACGAACTGGTACTGAGGATCTGATGATGATTAAGGTGGTCACGGATACCAATCAACCATGTAGTAACATGATTAGGCTCGTTTGATTCGTCTCAACAAGATCTTTGACACTGAAGATACACAGGGTCTGATGATGGAGCTTGAAGGTGGCCACGGGTACCAGTCTATCATGTAACTAAACAACTTCGTGTTTGGGCTCGTTTGATTCGTCTCAACAAGATCTTTGACACAAGACAGTACTCAGGGTCTGATGATGGAGCTGGAAGGTACCATTACCAATCAACCATGCAACTAAACCACATCGTGTTTAGGATCGTTTGATTCGTCTCAACAAGATCTTTGACACTAGGTGATACTCAGAGTCTGATGTTGGAGCCGGAAGGTGGTCACCGGTACCAATCAACCATGCAACTAAACCATTTCGTGTTTAGGCACGTTTTATTCATCTCAACAAGATCTTTGACACAAGGTAGTACTCAGGGTCTGATGATGGAGCGCGAAGGTGGCGACGGGTACCTGTCTGTCATCATCAGCTCCATCATCAGACCCTGAGTAGTATCTTGTGTCAAACATCTTATTGCGACGAATCAAACGAGACCAAACACGAAGTGGTTCAGTTACATGGTAGACTGGTACCCGTGGCCACAGTCCAGCTCCATCATCAGACCCTGAGTACTAACTTGTGTCAAAGATCTTGTTGCGACGAATCGAACGAAGCCAAACACGAAGTGGTTTAGTTGCATGGTTGATTGGTACCGGTGACCACCTTCCGGATCCATCATCAGACCCTCAGTACTACCTTGTGTCAAAGATCTTGTTGCGACAAATCAAACGAGCCCAAACACGAAGTGGTTCAGTTACATGGTAGACTGGTACCCGTGGCCACAGTCCAGCTCCATCATCAGACCCTGAGTACTAACTTGTGTCAAAGATCTTGTTGCGACGAATCGAACGAAGCCAAACACGAAGTGGTTTAGTTGCATGGTTGATTGGTACCGGTCACCACCTTCCGGATCCATCATCAGACCCTCAGTACTACCTTGTGTCAAAGATCTTGTTGCGACAAATCAAACGAGCCCAAACACGAAGTGGTTCAGTTACACGGTAGACTGGTACCCGTGGCCACCTTCCAGCTCCATCATCAGATCCTGAGTACTATCTTGTGTCCAAGGTCTTGTTGAGACGAATCAAACGAGCCTAAACACGAAGTGGTTTAGTTGCATGGTTGATTGGTACCGGTGACCACCTTCCGGCTCCAACATCAGACCCTGAGTACTATCTTGTGTCAAAGATCTTGTAGAAACGAATAAAACGAGCCTAAACACGAAGTGGTTTAGTGGCATGGTTGATTGGTACCGGTGACCACCTGCCGGCTCCATCATCAGACTCTGAGTACTATCTTGTGTCAAAGATCTTGTTGAGACGAATCAAACGAGCCTAAACACGAAGTGGTTTAGTTGCATGGTTGATTGGTACCGGTGACCACCTTCCGGCTCCATCATCAGACCCTGAGTATTATCTTGTGCCAAAGATCTTGTTGAGATGAATCAAACGAGCCCAAACACGAAGTGGTTTAGTTGCATGGTTGATTGGTACCGGTGACCACCTTCCGGCTCCATCATCAGACCCTGAGTACTATCTTAAGTCAAAGATCTTGTTGAGACGAATAAAACGAGCCTAAACACGAAGTGGTTTAGTTGCATTGTTGATTGGTACTGGTGACCACCTTCCGGCTCCATCATCAGACCCTGAGTACTATCTTGAGTCAAATAAATACATATAGAATGTCAGGTCGTTTCAAATATTTTTAATCCTGTCCGGTAGTTTATTAAACTGTACCATTATAAATTATAATACTATAAAAACGGTGCTAGGATCAAAGTCTCTCGTTGCGGTTTACACGCACACAGTATAGCGTTTTACACGGCGCCCGCCGCACACAATGATAAAAAACCTCGTCGTCGCCGTTGAAAATGTGCGGAGCCGACCGACACACGTCCTGCCTCTACAAGCTTTGCCGCGGCACTGAGCTGGCGCAGCGCGCGTCATCGGTAATATAGAGTAGTTTTCAAAAAATTGCCAAAAAAATATAGTAGAATTTCATAAACACTAATGTATACCAACAGTATAAGCAAACGTTGCAGATTGCTTGAGTATGAAAATGACTTCGATATTAAGTAGATTTTCGTAGGAATTGACACTTGTTTCGGAGAGAAAATCGAGTTCGTTTTACTTTGATTTTCTCTTTCTCAAAGGTATGTAGGAAAAATATAGTTTGATATGCCTAAAGTACAGGGTATTAGTAATACAAAATAGCCAGGTTTAGCAGAGTAAAATTCTCAACATTTCCAAATAAGAGCTCGCCATTCAGTGCTTCACGGGGTTTTTCGGAAACGACCATCAGAAAAAAAATCATTACTAATTTAATAAGTCCTTTTTCTAATATTTACAACGATATTTATAAAGATAAGAAGACGCTTTTACTGGAACAAGTACTCATTGTTTCTAATAATGAGCGCAAAGTCCTGAATTTCGTCGACTAGTATCATCAATTTTGCATTATTTCGACTTTTCTTGTAAGAGCGCTCTGAAGCATTGAAGGCTGCAGTGGAGGAGCATTTTTACACCAAAGATAAAAAATATTTTTATGAGGGATTAAAAAAAAAAATTGATCGATCTTTTAAGGGGATTAACATAGGGGGGGAGTATATTGAAAAATAAAAATATCAAACTTTTCGTACTTGTTTGTTTTCATTCTCATACCGAGAATATTTTGAACACCCCTCGTAGTTGTCGTTCCAATTTCCTGTCCTGGTGTTTAGTAGAGCTGCAGATAAGCCAAGAACTTGTTCGTCACCGAGAATATATATTCGGTGCTTGTTTTCTATATTTTTTTCTTCTTGCGGTGAAATTAAGTCTAGTTTAGGACCGTGTGAATCTTCAGTGGGTACTATTTGTGGGGATTCTAGTTTCAGTGATAAGAACTCTATGTGTTTTTTCAGCTTAATGATCTCAATATCTGCGATTTTCAGCTGGTTCTCCAATTCTGTTATCCTTATTTGTAAATTACGCACTTTTTCCGAATGCTTACGAGTATCTGTGTCAATATGCTGAGGGGCTACTGGCGACGATGATATTGAGCTTCCCTTTGAGGCTAATGAGAGCCGTTTTCTTTTTGTGTAGCTAGTATTTTCCTTATTATCTGGTGACGATGTGAGGCAAAGTGTTTGCAATAATTTATTTTCCTTCGTCAATTTCTCTATTTGTCTTCGGAGTTCACTATTTTCCAAAATCTGATTATCCAACTCATTCTGTGTACTATTTAATGAAGCAGTGATATGCGATATTTTTTCTTGCATTTCCTTCAATGAGTCGCTGTCAATTAATGATCTATCCAGACTTTTTGATAAAAAATTCGGTGACACAATTGACGTATCTGAACCATCCTTTTCACTTTCCAAATGAGAATGAGAATCTATCAGTGGGCTACACGGTGTGCTCTCTAGGGTAGAATGTAAATCCCCCATACTATAAAGAGTCGTGTTTATTGTACTGTCCGTGGTGGGAGAATTACGTGAGGTATGTAATAAGTCTGTAGTAGGTATATTTTCTGTAGTAGGCAAAAAGTTCGTGGTATGCAAAACTTGCGAATTCGATAAATCGTTCAAAGTAGGTATAGTGTTACTAGAGGGAATGGTTTCACTATCCAGCAGGTCCAGAAGCGGGGAAGCCGTTTTCGGGGTTAAGTTTTCTGTCTCGCTCCGTTCTGAAGTAGCCGGCTGGTTTGCCGGTTTAGGTGCCAGTTTAGTATAATTTTTACGAGCATTGTCCCTTTTCCTGAGTGTTATATTTGATTGTACAGGTGATGTTTTTTTTGTTGGCTGACATGATTTGCATTTCCACTTATTACGGGATTCTGTGGTCATAAGGCGATATAGCTTCTCTGAGAGCCCTGCGCAATCGAACTCATACCGGTTTTGGCAGATTGAGCAGAGTGATGTGCATTTAATGTCTACTGTTTTTTTACATTTGAAGCATAGTACATGTTCTGCCGCCTTACGGCCGCTGTGTGTTGGTTTTATATTCAATTTTTCAGACATATTTCTTACTTATACAGTTTTCTTACAGTAATAAAAATATTTAAATCATTCAAGTTCCCGCAGTTAGCAGCTATCGCCCGTATAGCAATAGTAATAGGGTAACTAATCGTATGCTAGTGGGTGTCCCCGCACTGTCTAGGTGTTGTTTGTTAATTGTCGTAGTATAAGTAGTATTTCTATATATCAACAGATGGCGCTTGTTGTTGATACTGTTTCAGTTATGTATAAATACGCTCGAATGACTATGGCAGTGTAGCAACACTGAGTTGTTTGCTTCAGGTTGGTACCAGTGAACACCTGTCACTGTCAATGCAACGTCCAATAGTGTTGAGTGAACAGCTGTTGTACCGTTATCTTATTTGGAGAACAATCAGTAATTTTTCCGTTTTATATTCAAAATATGTGTTTACTCAAAGTTCAAGGACAAAATAACTTCTCACCTTAAGTATATCGTTCAGTGCGTGCCTCAAAATCACTGTTGGAATGTTGTTACTGGTGGTATGTATCTTGCTTATGTTCTTTGGTGCACTTTCACTCGTTTTAAGCGTGTTTATGTAATATTCCGCAATTAAAATTATACGACGATCTCTCCATAGTTGTTTACTTGGCTAGGGTTGCCAGGTCGATGAAACTTTCAGGTGCTATATTTTTGTATTATTTCCATATATTATTTTAATATCCACATTATTGTGATAAATTGCTCATTTGCTATCTATTTTACTAGATTTTGTTATAAAATTCAACATGTGTCATCATCCCTATTAAGTCTCACTCTCTCATTAAGCAAAATGTGAAAAATACTCCCTTACGATATCGAATCATGCGTACGGCGATAGGTTTCATTCTGCTGGACTTTTCTGAGGATCCTAAGACCTATTTTCGATTGACCAAATATTAATCTTTTGAACGCCAAACGGCGCATCCATTTGCCGTGCCACTGACGCCACGGGGGTAAAATTTAGTTTTGTGAAAAATGCCAACCTAAAAGTGGGGTGTTTTTCAGTAGATTTTCATCAAAAAACGATCGACGTCAAATGCCGTCTTTGGCGTCGTTGTCACGATTTTGCGTTTACGTCAATTGCTGTCTGTGGCGTTCAAAAGGTTAATATAGTAAGATACACCTTTATAAATCAGAGTTGGCTATCCCGCAATGATATTTAATTTCATTATAAAGCATAGGGCTAAATTTTGTTTGATTTCTGCCGCCATCCTATGCCAATGGGCTACTTTCCTACTAGTGAAATCAGCTTCTTTTTTAGAACTGTCAAAACGATTTGCTAATATGAAATTTATATGAAAACGCGACGTCACAGTCAACTCACCTACTTTTTATACTTCCATCCGATTTATTAAATAGAAATTGTGTTTAAAAATAACTGCTATCTATGTTTTTCTAATAATGATCTGGTGCTTTATTTCGTGCACGGTGTGAAATAATTTATTTTAAGTAGAGGAAAGTACCCAATTAAGCTTATGATATGACGTATCGATTTACAGTTCCAGCCCAAGAAGCCGATGACGGCAGAGGCGGCGCCGCGCGGCAAGAAGCGCTCGCGGCCCGCCACCGACAACATAGACACCAACGACGTCGAGGTAACACACTATCACATATTTGTTCTTTTTTTTTTCCTAGCCTATTTTGGTGTCCCACTGCTGGGCAAAGGCCTCCCCTCGTTTTCTCCACTCGACCCTGTCATCGGTATTTTCCCACCATTTGGGGTAGAATCCGTCCAAGTCGTCCCGCCATCTCCTTTGCTCTTATAATATTTAAAACTTTCGCGTATTGACTCATATTTATAGACGGTGTCTATCGCGAATTTATTTTATTACCTTTATTTACCGACGTTTCGTCACAGGTTTCACTGTACAATTAACATTATGTGTAGGTGGTTTGAAAATGTGATGTCTACCCCAAACTTTTTCATACACTTTTCGTCGGGTAGTACAAATCTTTGTTTTGACATTTTGCTGGGACATCAGTTAGCCGCGACCACGATCAGTGAAACCTGTGTCGAAACGTGGGTAAATAAAGGTAATAATAGTTATTTGTTTTACAAGGGGGCAAAGTTGTTGTTTAACCGCTCGTGCTAATATTGATACCCGAGCATGCGAAAGATTCCAAAATTGAACCACGAGCGTAGCGAGTGGTTTGAAAAATAGATCTTGAGCGTGGCGAGGGTTTCAAAGCACGAGGATTAAACAAAATTTGCGCCCGTGTGAAACACAAAATTCTTCACCGCACCAACCCGAAGCAAATATTAAATGTAAAATATCAAACAAAATCAAACCAAATCAAATTCAAATGAATGTTATTAAATATTTATCATCCAAAATCATCATTTAAAAGTCAATTCTACCAGCAAACATAAGAAAACAACTAAAAATTTGCATTTGATTACTTTGCCTCACATGTGAATTACTGATAGCAAAGTGCAACTTTGCTATCCGTTTTTGAAGTGCAAAGTAAGCCTTTCCGAGCTGGTGTGGTGAAAAATAAATTCGTTATAGACCCGTCTATAAATTTGAGTTAATATTTGTTCTTGCTAAGGGTTTTATTCCACCTTGTCCGAGATCTTGGTCCAATGTCCATTGCATCTCACTCTCTCATTGAGCAAAATGTGAGACGCAAATACAAATTGTACCAAGATATTGGACAAATAGAATACCATTCACCTATGAAATGTCAGCCGCATGTACGAGGGAAACGAGGCAGTTTAGTAACACGAGGCTGGCTATTCCCTATTGCGAGCTTCTAGTGCTATTCTCCAAATACGAACTATATTTATTAGGAATAGGGGGTTGGGAAATTGATGCATCAAGGCGGTTCGTTTACAAGTTTACAAAGGGCCTACCGGGAAACGCGAAATTTAAATTTCGATTTTCTTGTTTCGCGGTAGACCCTCAGATTGTGAACCCTATTAGATAATTTCCGTGGAACAAATAAGGCCCTGTACCGTGTACCGTGAACCGTTTGTTGCAAGCTGCCCCGCCCGCGCGCCGGCAGCCCGCAGGCGCGCGCGCCGCCCGGGGTCATTGACCTCAAGGTAACCCGAGCCCTGCCGTGCCCTGCGACTGTACTCTGTGTTGCATACTCTAAAGCTCGGTTTTCCTAGGATAGCGGTGCCGTCATATAGCGGCCGTCTCCATACTATAGTTCGTTTTTTTTAGCATTAGTGTCTTTTAATTTAAAAACGCTTTTTAAAAATCAGTAACTATTACTTATGAAAGCAGAAGAATATAAATGATCGTATTAGATTCATAAACGTTACATATTTACTGTGACTTATCTTTAAAACGTGTTTTTTCAATTAAAAGACACATCAAGATTGTTTACCTTTTTTCTAACGCTAAAAAAACGAACTATAAATAATACGGCTAAATATGGATGTCGTAGTATTTATATGGAGACGGCCGCTATATGGCGGCACCGCTATCCTAGGAAACCAGAGCATAAGGGCTCATTTAGACAATGCGAGAACTCGCATGCGAGTTTCATTACATTGCGGTTTTTGATTCGTCGGTTGAATTGGACGTAACCAACAGTCCACAATGTAACTAAAATCGCACGCGAGTTCGCGCGCCGTCTAAATCAGCCCTAATGATTGCCTGCCATGACATATTTCAGATTTTTGCTTCTTGCAATGTAGTGAATCTGCTTTTAATAGATTAATTATTTTATTTTTACTTTTATGACTTGTTAATTATTTTTTTACATCTACAATATTCGCTAGCGCGTGCGTAACTTACTTTCGATGCATCGTCTGGCTTGTACGCCATATTAGTGCAAGCGAAAAGTCGGTTTACGGACGATAATTTTGCGTGATAACTGTGAGGGGGCAGGTAGAGGAGCCTCACGGGGATGATGGGAATGAAAAGGCAGGATCCAGAGCGATGAGGGGTATTTATTATTTAAATAAAAAGGCACCTGTAACAATACAGGTTACGTGTTAACAGATAGGTATGTATAAAAACACTTTCGTAATTCAGAAGGTTAGAAATCAAATAACTTACAATATGTGCCTTGGTGATGATGTAGATATATATATCTGGAAGGTGTGCAGGGCCACAAAACGAGCACTATACTGAACTGCACGCACTTATGAATTATTACGTTTACTAATAAAAATCACACTTAAACGGTCGTGTTTAGAAACTTGGGAAGTACAGTCTGTTAGATTAAATGATGTTTATCGATCAGAGTATGTGATCGAACTGAAAATAAAAATCATTGAATGGAATTTGGAATAGGATTTGAATTTCAAAAGGGAATTTAGAATTTGTATGGTGCCAGAAATAGTATGAAGGTCGATAGTGTAACGCTTCGTTACACGCACCGTTACAATAACGTCATAAGAAAACATTAACATTACATTACGTAACGTTACTATGGAGATTTGTCCACAACGTTACCATGGAGATCTGTCCACAACGTGACACTTTTTCGTGCATGCTACCGGTGTTCATCGATTTATAAGACGTTATCACGTCAAAAAGTTACGCAGACGTTAGCGAATATGTCAATATCAAACTCGTGGTAAGGCTACTGATGTCGATAAAAGAAAATCTTATATCTTGTTGTGCCTTTTTTGTAGTGTTTTAGTATTGTTTTGTATGGACAAAGGTTCTTGGTCCAAATAATTCACCATACAAAACGATGTTATATTATATAGATATGGAAACCAAAAAACATTTAAGCATGGATTTGTAAATATGAATTTCACGTAGAGTTTATTGTAAGTTTTGTTTCTTGCATGTAATATTACTCGTGTCGATGTTTCTCGTGAAAAACTCACAAATGAAATCAAATCAATCATATACACGGCGGCAAAAAAATAACTGCATTCCTGTTGCCAGGAAGATTTTGGGATTACACTGAGCAACTTTTACTATGGGACCAACCTCGAAATCGCGAAAACAAAATTTACCCTCCCATATAAAATGGACCAGTCAAAATGTATGAAACAGCCGATTTTTTTTTTCGCGAATTCGGGGTTGGCCACATAGTGAAAGTTTCTCAGTGTAATCCCAAAACCTCGCTGGCAACGGGAATACACTTATTTTTTAGCCACCGTGTATTTTAGATAATATCATTATATTCCGAGCATAATTTGTAGGTACTCTTTTCGTACTTAATATTTTATAAAAACAATATTCAACGTCAAAATTTTATCATATTATACTTTCAGCCAGGGGCAGATTCAATTACCTACAATTTATGTTGTTTTTATTGAAGCCCTACAGTAATACTAATCTCGGTACCCACATTCTCATCGTAACATGTCCTTTCCAGCCATCGGAGGCGTCCGACACCCAGATCCAGCTGCCCGGCCTCGAGCACCCGCCCGAGACCGACGTGGACGAGCCGCCCGGCAAGCGACCCAACTCCGAGTGAACCACTTTCAACAAGATATTATACACGGACGGATAGAGGCATACTCATTTTGTACATTGACGGGGTAATGAGGCATTAAAAATGGTACTAGTTAAGCGGTGTTGGTGTTACGAATTCCAGCCAATTGTGCAGTCTAACGCAACTAGTTGCGACCAATACCGCGCAATGCGAACTCATCAACCAATCGCGCGCGTGATGCGAACTCATCAACCAATCGCGTTGTAGCGGTTTCACACCGCTGTACTGGCCCCTGACGTGCCTCATTATTATTGCCCGTTTAGCCAGTCCCTAGATATCTATGTCGATGATTTTGTACTTTTGGGGCATTCCATGAAATTGTCTACTGTTCGTCCCGTACAAACGCGAATTTTCTGAAGATTTACAGAAGAGTTTCCTTTTCTATGACAAATGGTCGAAAATATGCACAGAATAATAATCGCCTGCTTTAAATGCCGAAAAATAAGTCGCAACACAGGAAATAAAATGCGTTTGTACGGGACAGTCCGTGGAATGCTACTTTTACCCTTTGAACGACACGGTCGCCAAGTTTCCGACCAACCTGGCTGGTTTACCACCAAATTCCTTTGTGAACTAACCACCGACCAAGGCCAAGGCCACCCTTAAAAGCCGAACTACCGACCAAGGCCAAGGTGACCTTAACCCTTAAGCTTGGTTGGCTCTACATCATACTCTAAAATGTCACCCGTATGCGAGTGAGCCAATATAAATCTTACCTGAAAGTATATTACATTAGCAGCGTATAACACTTACACAATGTCATAGCGTTCTTGGCGCTGTGGGCTATGGGTACTACTCGTGACGATTTTTTGGCGTTCTTGGCATCAAAAGGGGACAATACTGGACAAAACTGGACTTGAGTAGCGTTGAAATTTTAAATGTGTACCATTTTTTCGATAAACTGTAAAATTTTGGGTGTTTTCTATGCAAAATCACTGGTATTGTATTATTTTAATAACAGAACAGTATTTTCAGTTTTTCATACTACAACAGGTATACTTGTTTTGTGATGCTCGATAAAAATATTCATAGAAATGTGTCTCAAAACTGTCTGATTGATAAATTAAACTAAATAAAATATTCGTGATTTTGCGTACTTAATACCCGAAATTTCTAATATAAAGTAGCAAATTGTTTTTTTTTCTGAATATAAGTTATATTTACGTTTTATGCCTAAACATATTGCGTTCAACATTGACCGATCACTCCAATGTTTGATTAAAGGCATGTATTAAACTAAAACGCGTATCCATAGGTGAAAGAAAATCTTGAAAAATGCCAGTGTATGTATTGTACAGTCCAGTGTAAAAATATGGGTGCACAGATCAAGAATATGTCCATATGCTCTTGTGTCAGCGGATTAAGACATATTATATGCACCCATATGCATTTGAGTATGTTATATGCACCCATATTTTGACATTTGACTGTACAAAATATTGAACCTGCCTACTGCCCAAATGCTTTTGATGTAGAAAAACTAATTCTACATAAATCAGAGCAATCATTTTAGTTTTTACAGCTGTGAATTATTCCCTCTTACTATTTGTTATTGTACCAGCGCCCACACTGTTAACAACTGACAGTTTGTACACCTTATTACATGGCATAAGACTGTGTCAAGGACAAACAATAATAGCTCTTTCGCTGCTACTCCTACTGAAAGATACATAAGACTATCCTGTTCGGTCACTTCCCCCCGCCTTTCATGCCAGATCCAGTTATATACTAGATTCATGCAATATAATAATATATTCATGATGTCCAATTTAAAACACTGCCAGGTGGTTTTCTTTTATAATACCTATTCTAGCGATTTCTTTTGTCGTGTTATAAGATCAAGGTTATGTCCAGTATTTTGGACGTTGTCGAATAAAACGCGATTAACACTACTATCCTGAATTGATACTGTGAAAAAGAAAGGATGATTTCGGCTTCTAACCTCGTAAGTCCCTTCGTGCTGGTACAAGTACAAATTAATATCGAGTTTTACTCTTATGAAAACTAGTGGCTCTGTGAGCTGTAGATCTTGCGTTAAGCCCAAAAAATGTAAGGTGAGGTGAGGTAAGACTAACATAGTTTTTAGTTAGCAAGAGGCAAGACAAACAGTATGAGGATTCCATACAAGTGATAGTCTTACCCCACCTCACCTTAACAATTTTAAATAAAATAAAACGATTGAAACTGATTATATCGCGTATATTGAATTCATACCACATCCCCCCGTACCCACCCGTTACCCACGATGTAAAGGGTTCGAAACGTCGGGATGTAGTATGAATTCAATATACGCGATATAATCCGTTTCAATAGTTTTACTTCATGAATAACTATCGCGGTAACCGAAGACAATTTGAAATACTTCGTTGAGCCATTATCACAGTGAACTAAAATGGTCAGGTGGCATAGACCATATTGGCGCGTAAGTCCTCTAAAATCCGCCATTTTGAACTTTTACCAAAAAACTAAATTCTATCTAACTACCAAACCTGCTCGCAAAATTTCACGAGAATCGGTTCAAAAATGCGACCGACAGAGGAGAACATCCGGACCTTCGATAGCATTTCTACCCAAGCTGAAATGGAGACCTTCGCTAACGCTCGGTCAATAAAAGAAAGTTCCAAATTCAAAAGCGCTTAAGTTTACGAGGTTAAATTTACCGTCTCGTCAGTATTCTGTATACGGGTAAATATAAATAAATCTAAAATTACCCCAAATGCCTATAGGGACCGTGCGCGTTGGAGGGTCTGCCATCTTGTGGCCTGAATCGGAAACATTATGTGCACATAGTGTACATTGCCAAAGCAAGTGCTACCATCTACCGTTCTTGTCGGTACGTTTCCTTGTGCATAGTAGATTCTGCCATCTTGTGGGCTACATCGGAAGCATAAACGACACATTTACGCCTCGCGCCAAAAATCTGACGGCTCCTATGCTGCCCCCTATAGTTCATGCACGGGGCCTATAGGAGCCATACTTATTTGCTCCATACCGATTAAGAGTGACTTTATATTGGAATGATATGTCAACATGTCTCAAATTGAGAGACGGATTCACAGAAACTTGGCATTTATATTATACGGAATAAAGCCGAGTTTCGACTGTCGAAAAATTGGATTTGTCCGAATAATTTATTTGATAGGTATTTAAAATGGTGTGTAATGAGCTTCTCATTCTTAAGAGATGAATAAATACATGTAATTTGTGTAAAGAATGACGAAAGACCAGGCAAGAATGGTACTATAGTTATTTTAATAGTCATTGGAAATTATACTTCTTATTATTCGGTTTATGTTATGTGACTGCAGCATTTATTTAGTTTGCTTTTTCTAAAAGTCATAGTAATAAAATTTGGGTTCCGATATAGCATTAATAACTGTAATTTCACAAACCATCAGTGTTACGTTTTAAAAACGCAAACTTTATGATGTTATGGACAATCATCAGAATCAGATATTTTCAACTACCTAAGCCCCTTAATGACTGCCAATCCTATTTAATGGGCCAAAATAATCGAAGTTTTTAGTAAATCTTGAACTGATTACTTAAATGTTAAGATGAATTTTGTCTATTTTCGGGATTATTCTATTTTAACTTTAACGTGTTCTAAGTTAAGGACATTACCGACATGTTATGTCATTATTATAACAGTATAATTTTGTTCTTTCTGAAGGACGTTCTTTTACATTTTTCATCACCATGTCCTAAGTTGACATTCGAAGGAGTGATATATGGATTAAGTCGAGTCTGTAATATAGAATTATAATCATAAGTTTTTAGACTTTAATACGTAAATATGTTTGCCCGTTGTTTTTAGTTTGTATTTACGGCTGATAGTTATCTGTTCATTTTCGTTACGAATTGACAAAATCTTAAATTTAAACAATTATGTTTTTACTATTCTGACTTAAGAGCCCATCAACGTGCACACTAGCGCCACTGCTAAATAATCGTGATTATTTAAATTTAACGAAAGATATTTAAAAAGGGGGGCCGCTACGTACTGTATTGTGTATACAATACACAATACATATGCAATACAATATGTGTGTTTTTAAGTACCTTTTGAATACATCAAACTAGTTTTTATGTTGCTGGATTCGTCGATCTATGAACTTAAAACAAAAACGGCCGTTTTAACTTTGGACGCATGGATTGACAAATCCAGCAACATAAAAACTAGTTTGATGTATTCAAAAGGTACTTAAATACACAATACAGTACGTAGCGGCCCCCTTTTTTAAATACCTGTCGTTAATTTTAAATAATCACGATTATTTAGCAGTGGCGCTAGTGTGCACGTTGATGGACTCTTAATTGTATCAATTATAAATCAGTTCGGACACTTCATGGACATCGCAGCTAGTTTAACTTATGAATTTTAAGTCTTACATTTTCTTCGTGATAATCTTACAAAATGTCCTTTTTGAAGAACTAGTAATCTTTTCGCCGCCGCGTCAATTAAGTAATAGTGTCATTAAGCCATGTCAAAAGTTGCACGTAAACAAACCTGACCAAAACCACGACTTGACATGAAGTCGTGGCGTGTGGGGTACGAAATGTACTGAACTGACTTTATATCGAGCCAATGGCGGCGAAAAGGTTAATTTCCTGGCTTCTGCTATAAAGATGTGTGTAATTTCTCGAAATCGTTTCACTTATTAATAAGTTTAATTTTAATATTTTTTAAAAGATTAACTCGGAAATATTCGTATGGAGATGAGTAATGTGTTGTAGTTAGGGACAGAATATTACAGTTCCTATCTAGTTAGGCTGTGTAGGTTTGTGGCATTTTTAAAGGGGCGAAAAGATTTATGTCAGAGCGAAAAGGACTAGAGTCAGTTTTTCAATGATCACAATGAATGTACCTGGGGCCGATTGCATAACAAACTACAACTAATATTACAAGCGGAACTCCTTTTCTAATTTCACTTATTAAATAAGGAGTTCCGCTTGTAATATTAGTTGTAGTTTGTTATGCAATCGGCCCCTGGACTCTAATCGTTTAGGGGACTAGGGTGCCTAGCCAAGATGCCAATCGTTCGCTCCGTAGCGAACGAAACGGTAATCTCTCTCACACTAGCCTATCGTTTGCTACGGAAAGAACAATTGGCATTATGGCTAGGCACCCTGAGATGAAAATAATATACATTTCGTTCTCTCTAGGCTCGTGGAAAAGAGATGAAAAGATAAGGGATACGCATCCCAGATTGAATTTAATGGTCAAAGCTACCCAACGAAAATTGTTCTTTATAAATTACGTACATGAAGTATTTTTGTAAATGTACGTTTGTTTGCTCGGTGTCCAAACTGTGTTTCGAGCCTGGCAATAGTGTATTGTTTTTAATTTAAATTTAAATTCACTTTTGTATCATTTAAGTGTACCAAAAATTGGATAACAACTGACGGCGGTGACGCGACGCGTGCGTCGAGACGATTCTCTGTAGTTATATATTAAATAATAAATATAACACTTTGTTTTTTTATTTAATTCCTCCATAAATAAATACAACATGGTATACATAAAAAAACAATATCACATATTATTACAATCTAAATCTCAACCAAATCTCCCATAATTGGCACTTAGTAAAAAGTTGATGACAGTTTAGCACCTTACTCCTTTGTAATAAGGCGAAAAATGTAAACTTATCTTTAACGTCGACTGTACCAGCGACACCAGCGCCACTAGCATGCAGCGGAACCACAGAATAATTAATAGTACTATCGTACAGAAAGGAAACTTCCTACAAAAACGAAGTTTGACAGCGGTTCAGGGTCGAATCATGCTGTCTCTTTCTAATATATGGCACTATCCCTTTCGGCTATTTAGGGTTGTCAAAAATCAAGTGATTATCTTATCTATGGTCGTGCACGCAAAAGGAAGTCAAGTGGTGCCAACCCTAATAATTGCTCGGAGCAATGCTGAGCCGAGTTTGACCGAAGTCAGGAGTTTCGCACCCCTGGCGGAACTATATTTTGACAGTAAGCCCCCATTCGCACGGGACCTTTTTCAACGCGCGTTAAAAAGCGTTTGAATGACAAATGGATAACCATGTATGTATTCACACGACAGCGGTGGCGCTTTTTATCAAGCGTTATTGGATTTTCCACTTTAAGCCTTGGTCGTTAAATCGAATTTGGAGTGCGGACAGATTCAAACGCTTTTTTAACGCGCGTTGAAAAAGCTCCCGTGCGAATGAGGGGTAATGGGATTGTGTGTGCGAATAAGTTAGCAAGTCTCGCCTTGGTTTCGCCGTCATGCAAATATGTATGTTGAAAAAGCCTCGTGGCTGGAGCCATGGAGTGTAATAAGACTAAGTTACACAACATGATTTGAGTTCACATCTCGACCCGACCATATGTTTTGTTTTTTATTTATTTTATTTCATATTTTTGATAATTGTGTGGTGACGTCTTCAGCCATCCGCACAGTTCGGCCGAGGTGTGAGGCTGCAAAAGAACTAACGCACGTGGCGTCCCATAGGAGGTAACCGTAATAATTTACAACAATTATTTAACTTCTTTACTAAAAGATATTTTGTTTTACGGGGGTTTTCAGAAAAAATAGTACCATTTACTTTTTTTCGAATAACCAACTTTCGAACAACCAAAAAAGTGTCCCCAGTTTATCATACAAATTTTGGGTGTTAGTTTTGTAACGGTTCATATAAAATGTATGTGAAAATGCGTTAAAAAACTGACTTTTTTTGGGACTTTTTTCTTTTTAAATCGATAGTCCTCGTGATTCTGAGTAGAAATAACCCAAAAGTTAATGGGTTTTCGCAAAAAAGTAAATGGTACACTTTTAAGTGAAAATGCCCTTACGCGTCAATCTCCAGTACTGGTGGAATGGTATACTGCTGTTAAATTTCTAAATTGTCTACGGCAGCGGTTCTCAATCTTTTTTTTGACGGAACCCTTTTGGAAAGCGAAATACTTGATGGAACCCTACAATAAAACAATAGTCACTCACAAGTAGGTATCGGCCAAAGAGTATAATAATATATGGTATCGGCGGTGGCGGCATAGTAAAATTTTTCGAGGCGACTAATAAAGCATAGTGTTCTAAATTCGTGCGGAACCCCTGCAGGGGTGTCGCGGAACCCTAGGGTTCCGCGGAACACACTTAGAGTATGGCTGGTCTACGGGATGTAAACTTGAGCTCACGTCGTTTTTAATAAAACCTGTATCTATAGATATGTCACATCTCTATTCTCTTTCAGTTTTTTTTATACATGTACGGGTTCAGGCTTGGCCCAATACTCCCTAATCTCCTGCAGACTCTTCCCCCTCGTCTCGGGCACCCAGAGGGCCGTGTACACCACCCCCCACGCCGTCACGGCCGCGAACACGTAGAACACCACGTGCACACCGAACGCGGTCGCTATGGGCGTGTAGAACAGCACGGTCATTGAGCTGCAGAAGAATGAGAACGCCATGGACGCGCCGGCCATGCGGGCTCGCATCTGTGGACGAAATGTTTGGATAAGAATAGTTGCTGGGGAAAAAATAACACAAGAGGGTCTTTAAGTGAATATTCTCATTCGCCTTCGCAACTTCGTCAGCGTGGCACACCGTGGTAAGGTTGCCTGAGCTCAACAAGGGTGCGGTGTGTGAGGGCAACGCGCATGTAATACCTCTGGAGTTCCAGGCGCCCATAGGCTACGGCGACTGTTTACCATATACGGGCCGTATGCTTCTTTGCCACCGACCTAGTATTAAAAAACCGTGGAATGACGATAATGATGATTGATGAAAACTACCCTACGTCCTTCCCCGAGGCTCAAACTATCTCCATAATAATAATAATAAGTCAGTCAGATGCAGAAGGCGGTGATCTTGGACACGGCGCGGATAGTCCGCCGGTTCCTCTCTCTGCGGCCCTGAACACCGGTAGCTTGGGCCCTGCCCCGCTGCTGGCGGCACCCTAGGTTAGGTTTTTTATAATGTGTTTATATGTTTTTTTTATGTGTTTTGTATTTTACTTTTATATTCATGTTATAAAGAGCCTAACTTATGAAGGAAAATAAATAAAGAAAAAATAATAAGTCTACCTTAGCTCACGAGATAACCACCATGTGGGATATGCTACCGTCAGCGAACGGTCTCATAGCGTAGAGTCTCGACCAACACCTAGAGAGACTCTCGCTGGGTGGTTGGATCAAGGGTCAGACGCAGAAGGCGGTAATTTTGGACACGGCGCGTATAGTACGTCGATTCCTCTCTCTGCGGCCCTGACCACCGGCAGCTTGGGCCCTGCCCGCTGCCGGCGACACGCTAGGTTAGGTTTATTATAATGTGTTTATATTTTTTTGTAATGTTTTGTAAGTGTTTATTGTACTTTTATACTCACGTTGTAAAAACCCTAACCTAAGACCCAAATTAAATAAAGAGAATAAGTCTACTAATTCGTAAGAGTGATGAGGTAACCGACAGACAGACAAGAATTACTTTCGCATTTATAATCTTAGTAGTGAGAGGTGTACCCACGAGAGGTAGGTATCCTAAAAAAGTCTTTATTTTACCACATTGTCGGCTTGATTGATATGTGAATAACCAAGTATAACTATGCCAAATTAAAGTTCTAGAGCTAACTACCATTGAGTAAACTGCGGACGGATAGACAGACAGACGAACATGGAGAAACTGAAACTATATTAAGTACTACGGAAACCTAAAAAATAAAAAGAGAACCTTAGGAAGGATTTACCTGGTACGTGAACACCTCAGCCATCACCACCATCGGTACGGGCGCTAACCCAGCGCCGTATGACAGTAGACACAAACACACAGATGCCACGGGAAGCCATCTTGGACCCGAGTGTGTGAGGAAGTAGGTTGCTGGGGCGGTCATTTCAATATTGTGTCTAATCGTGGTATAAAAGGCTGAAGGATTTACCTGGTACGTGAACACCTCAGCCATCACCACCATCGGCACGGGCGCTAACCCAGCGCCGTATGACAGTAGACACAGACACTCAGATACCACGGGAAGCCATCTTGGACCCGAGTGTGCGAGGAAGTAGGTTGCTGGGGCGGTCATTTCAATATTGTGTCTAATCGTGGTATAAAAGGCTGAAGGATTTACCTGGTACGTGAACACCTCAGCCATAACGACCATCGGTACGGGCGCTAACCCAGCCCCGTATGACAGTAGACACAAACACACAGATGCCACGGGAAGCCATCTTGGACCCGAGTGTGCGAGGTAGTAAGTTGCTGGGGCGGTCATTTCAATATTGTGTCTAATCGTGGTATAAAAGGCTGAAGGATTTACCTGGTACGTGAACACCTCAGCCATCACCACCATCGGTACGGGCGCTAACCCAGCGCCGTATGACAGTAGAGACAGACACACAGATACTTACCACGGGAAGCCATCTTGGACCCGAGGGTGTGAGGAAGTAGGGTGCTTGCTAGGGCATCATTACAATATTGTGTCTAATCGTGGTATAAAAGGCTGAAGGATTTACCTGGTACGTGAACACCTCAGCCATCACCACCATCGGTACGGGCGCTAACCCAGCGCCGTATGACAGTAGAGACAGACACACAGATACTTACCACGGGAAGCCATCTTGGACCCGAGGGTGTGAGGAAGTAGGGTGCTTGCTAGGGCATCATTACAATATTGTGTCTAATCGTGGTATAAAAGGCTGAAGGATTTACCTGGTACGTGAACACCTCAGCCATCACCACCATCGGCACGGGCGCTAACCCAGCGCCGTATGACAGTAGACACAGACACACAGATACTTACCACGGGAAGCCATCTTGGACCCGAGGGTGTGAGGAAGTAGGTTGCTAGGGCATCATTACAATATTGTGTCTAATCGTGGTATAAAAGGCTGAAGGATTTACCTGGTACGTGAACACCTCAGCCATCACCACCATCGGTACGGGCGCTAACCCAGCGCCGTATGACAGTAGACACAGACACACAGATACCACGGGAAGCCATCTTAGACCCGAGTGAGTTAGGAAGTTGGGTGCTAGGGCATCATTTCAATATGGTGTCTAATCGTGGTATAAAAGGCTAAAGGATTTACTTGGTACGTGAACACCTCAGCCATCACCACCATCGGTACGGGCGCTAACCCAGCGCCGTATGACAGTAGACACAGACACACAGATACCACGGGAAGCCATCTTAGACCCGAGTAAGTTAGGAAGTTGGGTGCTAGGGCATCATTTCAATATGGTGTCTAATCGTGGTATAAAAGGCTAAAGGATTTACTTGGTACGTGAACACCTCAGCCATCACCACCATCGGTACGGGCGCTAACCCAGCGCCGTATGACAGTAGACACAGACACACAGATGCCACGGGAAGCCATCTTGGACCCGAGTGTGCGAGGAAGTAGGTTGCTGGGGCGGTCATTTCAATATTGTGTCTACTCGTGGTATAAAAGGCTGAAGGATTTACCTGGTACGTGATCACCTCAGCCATAACGACCATCGGTACGGGCGCTAACCCAGCGCCGTATGACAGTAGACACAAACACACAGATGCCACGGGAAGCCATCTTGGACCCGAGTGTGCGAGGAAGTAGGTTGCTGGGGCGGTCATTTCAATATTGTGTCTAATCGTGGTATAAAAGGCTGAAGGATTTACCTGGTACGTGAACACCTCAGCCATCACCACCATCGGTACGGGCGCTAACCCAGCGCCGTATGACAGTAGACACAGACACACAGATGCCACGGGAAGCCATCTTGGACCCGAGTGTGCGAGGAAGTAGGTTGCTGGGGCGGTCATTTCAATATTGTGTCTAATCGTGGTATAAAAGGCTGAAGGATTTACCTGGTACGTGAACACCTCAGCCATCACCACCATCGGTACGGGTGCTAACCCAGCGCCGTATGACAGTAGACACAGACACACAGATGCCACGGGAAGCCATCTTGGACCCGAGTGTGCGAGGAAGTAGGTTGCTGGGGCGGTCATTTCAATATTGTGTCTACTCGTGGTATAAAAGGCTGAAGGATTTACCTGGTACGTGAACACCTCAGCCATAACGACCATCGGTACGGGCGCTAACCCAGCGCCGTATGACAGTAGACACAAACACACAGATGCCACGGGAAGCCATCTTGGACCCGAGTGTGCGAGGAAGTAGGTTGCTGGGGCGGTCATTTCAATATTGTGTCTAATCGTGGTATAAAAGGCTGAAGGATTTACCTGGTACGTGAACACCTCAGCCATCACCACCATCGGTACGGGCGCTAACCCAGCGCCGTATGACAGTAGACACAAACACACAGATGCCACGGGAAGCCATCTTGGACCCGAGTGTGCGAGGAAGTAAGTTGCTGGGGCGGTCATTTCAATATTGTGTCTAATCGTGGTATAAAAGGCTGAAGGATTTACCTGGTACGTGAACACCTCAGCCATCACCACCATCGGTACGGGCGCTAACCCAGCGCCGTATGACAGTAGACACAGACACACAGATACCACGGGAAGCCATCTTAGACCCGAGTGAGTTAGGAAGTTGGGTGCTAGGGCATCATTTCAATATTGTGTCTAATCGTGGTATAAAAGGCTGAAGGATTTACTTGGTACGTGAACACCTCAGCCATCACCACCATCGGTACGGGCGCTAACCCAGCGCCGTATGACAGTAGACACAGACACACAGATGCCACGGGAAGCCATCTTGGACCCGAGTGTGCGAGGAAGTAGGTTGCTGGGGCGGTCATTTCAATATTGTGTCTACTCGTGGTATAAAAGGCTGAAGGATTTACCTGGTACGTGAACACCTCAGCCATAACGACCATCGGTACGGGCGCTAACCCAGCGCCGTATGACAGTAGACACAAACACACAGATGCCACGGGAAGCCATCTTGGACCCGAGTGTGCGAGGAAGTTGGTTGCTGGGGCGGTCATTTCAATATTGTGTCTACTCGTGGTATAAAAGGCTGAAGGATTTACCTGGTACGTGAACACCTCAGCCATAACGACCATCGGTACGGGCGCTAACCCAGCGCCGTATGACAGTAGACACAAACACACAGATGCCACGGGAAGCCATCTTGGACCCGAGTGTGCGAGGAAGTAGGTTGCTGGGGCGGTCATTTCAATATTGTGTCTACTCGTGGTATAAAAGGCTGAAGGATTTACCTGGTACGTGAACACCTCAGCCATAACGACCATCGGTACGGGCGCTAACCCAGCGCCGTATGACAGTAGACACAAACACACAGATGCCACGGGAAGCCATCTTGGACCCGAGTGTGCGAGGAAGTAGGTTGCTGGGGCGGTCATTTCAATATTGTGTCTACTCGTGGTATAAAAGGCTGAAGGATTTACTTGGTACGTGAACACCTCAGCCATCACCACCATCGGTACGGGCGCTAACCCAGCGCCGTATGACAGTAGACACAGACACACAGATGCCACGGGAAGCCATCTTGGACCCGAGTGTGCGAGGAAGTAGGTTGCTGGGGCGGTCATTTCAATATTGTGTCTACTCGTGGTATAAAAGGCTGAAGGATTTACCTGGTACGTGAACACCTCAGCCATAACGACCATCGGTACGGGCGCTAACCCAGCGCCGTATGACAGTAGACACAAACACACAGATGCCACGGGAAGCCATCTTGGACCCGAGTGTGCGAGGAAGTAGGTTGCTGGGGCGGTCATTTCAATATTGTGTCTACTCGTGGTATAAAAGGCTGAAGGATTTACCTGGTACGTGAACACCTCAGCCATCACCACCATCGGTACGGGCGCTAACCCAGCGCCGTATGACAGTAGACACAAACACACAGATGCCACGGGAAGCCATCTTGGACCCGAGTGTGTGAGGAAGTAGGTTGCTAGGGCGATCATGCAGAGGGAAACCACGGCGCAGCTGCATGCCAGTGGGATCTGGGGATGAAAATTTTAATGTTAACCCCCTTATTCATAAACACACTACAAGCCTCAATTAGTTAATAATCGTTTGTCCTTATCTGTCATTTTGACTTATGGTATTTGTGAGAAAGGGATGAAACATAATTTAACTAAATTAGGCCCGTAAAGTTTTATGAATAAGGGGGTTTGTCGTTTGTCATCATATCAGCTGAAAGACTCACTGCTGCTTACGACTTCGAACGCCTCTTTGTACCGACGGGACTTTAGCTGAAGAAAATCCCTAAAAATCTTAATAACAGAATGGACGCTTTTTTCTACTTTATCATGGGCGTCCACAAGGTGTATTCCTATTTGTCCCTGCCTCATGTGTGGCAGGGACAAATGGGAATTTACCGTCTACGGTAACGACACTAACGACTAAGATGTATCATCAGGCAGGACCGTACGAGATAGTATGCAGTCGCTTTTAGCCTAAGCGCGCACCACGATTTTAGTTTTTGCGACACGATTTTAGAATCGCGCTGTAATATATCGCAGAAAATTCACTGCGCGCACTGCGATGAAAAAGTCGCGGTTTGTTCATTCTCAACATGGATTTCGTACCAGTCGTTTGTCATGAAACGTTGTCTTTAATATGTGATCGCTGTATGACTTTGAGTATTTATACCACAAAGGTGATCTCCTTCTATTTCCATAATTAAATGGTCAACATCTAGCGTCTTCAGCAGCAGGTTCCGACATGTTGACGCTTAGAGAGCGATATGCCGACTGAGGTCCGGGTGCGATTTTATTATCGCAGTGCGCGCGGGGCCATACAACTCCGTATGCCGCAATTCACTTTGCGACAATCGCGTCGCGAGCAGTCGCGGAAAAATGTGACAAATCACAATTTTAAAATCGCTGCGATTTTTTTGTCGCATATGCGCGCACTGCCATATAAACACATACGTTACATTTCTGCGACTATTTTATCGCGCGACAAAAAGTCGTGGTTCGCGCTTGGCCTTAAACAATCGTCGACGTAGGGTTAATCATGGACAATATCGACCACGATGGTGTAAAAGCAAATGCATACAATCTCATAATTTTTGTGACGATAAATTGTGTCGTTACCGTGGACTACAAAACATAGGAAAATAAGGTACAGGCACCAGTAATGGGATGGTATAGACAAATCTTCTAAACTAAAACAAGTATTTATCATCAGTTTTTAGGCACTGGCAACATTTTACCATAAACAAGAGCCATAGGCCATAGAGCTGCTTAAGTTTGATGTTTCATTGATTTTTGTTTGTTTTTAAATTAATGGCGCCATACTGCCCGTTGCCACAGTGGAGCAAAAATACATTTCATAAATCGGTAGACATTTTACACCTGTAGGTGTCGGAGAATATCAAAAATATTCAAAATTTTCTCTTAAATGTCCCATGATTAACGTTAACATAGGGCTAGTCTTTGTCTTTGAGACTTTCTAAATTAGGTACCTACATTCAAGAGGAAAAGGGGTCAGAAGACCCGTTTTCTTTGTTTGTTTCAATAGTGACTGTCTTACCTTTCTCCCAAACTTCTCGATAGAGACCGTGGTGAAGAACGAGCCCGCCAACTGCAGGAACCCCATGAGCAGCGTCAGCAGATTAGGGTCCCACGTGGAGCCGGCCCTGGCGAACACTTCCGACGCGTAGTTCATGAGGGCGAAGCACCCAGAGAGGGTCTGGAGCGCCATCAGCATGAGCGTGACTCGGAGAGCAGAGAAGGTGGCCCGGTCCCGTACTGGGAAAATAATGTAGGGTCAGAGCGGGAACAGTGACTCAGCTTCAACAGTGGCGCAGCCAAATAAAATTTACCTACACTACGGGATCAGATAAAAACCAAAGACATTGTTTTTACCTGACTAAAGGAATAATCTAATAATTGCAGATTAGCGTAGTTAAACAGTGTGTTTATCTACGTCTAGGTATATCACCGAGATTTTCATTAAGTACCTAATCTTCATACACACAGCAATATTGTTCTTGCCTTAGGATTATTAAACTCGTATTTATATCGAACTAAGGCTCATAGTCCTGTGAATACGAGTACTTATAATAATTTTACAACGGATGAAGGTACCTAATTATAATTCCGTATGATTACAGAGTATGAAATAACCGTTGGATTATGCTTTAAGTGTGTAGAAACTTGATATAATTACAGCATATGTACTCAATGAGTAAAACATTGAACTTTGAACATCATAAACGTATTCACGTGAATTTAATGTATTAGGTACCTTTATCATACTTTTTTTCAAAGATTGGTAGGTAGGTACTTATTCGATTTATATGACCGTTTGTCCATTGCCATCCTAGCCTAGCCTATCCTAGCACAGATAGGTCCAACGGTAGGTACTTACTTATACTGCACAGGGTGACCCTGGGCATCTCATCGAACCGCCTGTGCTCGTCTTTCAGTTTGTGCACTTCATCGAGGACGGACGTCTCTCCTCTGTTGAGGCTCCGTAACCACGCTATTGTTTGTGTTGCTTTCTGGAATAAATGCAGCATATACTTGAATTAAGAATCATCATCATCATCATCTCAGCCATAAGACGTCCTCTGCTGAACATAGGCCTCCCCCTTGGACCTCCATACGTACCGGCTGGAAGCGACCCGCATCCAGTGTCTTCCTTCCTTCTGACGTACATTTGTTACCTACGTGCGCCTGAACTAGGAAATAGGAATATAAACCTGTATCTCAGGCAAAGATAATATACAAATTTAAAGAACATTAAAATAAATTAGAATCATGAAAAAATCGGGCAGGTCGTGAAATTCCTAGGCATATCGTGAACCGTGAAAATCATTGTCTCGTTACCTGAGTCGACGAGCGCGGCTCCTATTTCTGGACAGTTTGCCCTTCGGGCATCTTTAGCAATCTAGCGAACCTACCCTCCCTATCTATCTTATACCTTTAAACGAGCAATTCTTGTATATATATATAATATATATTTATATATTTCGGGGATCTTTGAGACGGCTGTAACGATTTCGAGTAAATTTGCTATACCTATGGGGGTTTTGAGGGGCGAAAAATCGATCTAGCGAGGTCTTATCTCTCGGAAAACGCGCATTTCGGAGTGTTTATATATTTTCCGAGCAAAGCTCGGACTCCCAGATATTTGGTTTAATAATATGTGACTAATACCTATCGTCAAAACATTACACAGTAATTTTACTATCAGCTGCCGACATCTATAATATCTACACAGAGTAGATCGATCGCGTTGATTTTATTATTACGTTAATTGTTATTCTAGTCTACCTTATTTGCAAAAAAATGCATTTTGATAGGTGTACGGTTAGCAGGGCAAATTAAATAGTAACGTACCTAACGATTAGTAATTAAGAGGAAAGGGGACGCCGCCTGTTTTTCCATACAAACTTTTGTGCAGGTAATGTGCTACTTACCTGCGGTTTTACTTGACAATAGACAAAGGATTAGCCGTCAGGGCCAGTTACGAATCGACGGACTATACAGCTAGTTAGGCGACACCGCCTGGTTGTGAGTGTAGGACAACCATGTGCCGCAAGTTTTTACCTTCTCTCTACCCCGCTTCAGCAAGTAGTTAGGCGACTCCGGCATGAAGCAGAAGGCTAGCGCATGGACGATCGCCACGGTCAAGTAGACCGCCTGGTTGTGTGTGTACGGCAGCCATGTGCCCAGCCCGTATACGAAGATGACGCCTAGCTTCAACAAAAACAAATCAAAGTTAATTTCGTACGAAATAAAGTATCGAATAGCGGGCAAAGCGAAAAATACCAGGGTCCTATGACCCTCTCTCTCTCTATGGCTCTCTATAGAGGCCAAGCGATTTTCTAAGTAGATACGCTCTCTGCAGCGATTTTGATAGCACAGACTGTGCAAGTGTTATTTTAAACGTCATACCTAGTTTCATAGAAGTTTGACATTTAAAATAACACTTGCACAGTATGTGCTATCAAAATCGCTGCCAACTTAGATTGGTCTAACTCTACACATTTTATTAGTAGGTATTTACGCTTAAAGGATGACTCACGTCAGTCACGCTAGACCGGGCCGTGGCAGGGCCGGAGCTTCCGGAGCTTCGTTTTCTATGGAAAGCAGCACGTGATCACCGATCAGCCGTCATAGAAAAGTACGCCCGCCCGGGCACGGCCCGGTCTAGCGTGAGTCATCCTTAACTCGTTCGCATCTTTCCGGATTATTCCCCACTATAGTTACCACCAAGTTGTCACCAGTGCAACAACTAGAATTCTTTTGCCTGCTGTCCTCAGTGGTAATTAAATTTAATTCGAATCGAATGTGTGTGACTGTGAATGAGGCCCTTGAGTATATTTATTCAAGGTTGCCGGTTACTAAGATTCAATGAATCTCAATATAGTAGAGTGGGTCTAATGATAGAACCAAAATGATATTGCGAGTTTGCTACGGTTAACGGGACGCAATAAAGCCTCAGTTGTCCGTCTGTACGTCCGTTCGAAAAAAACAATTTACTTAATTTTTGAAGGCCAATTTTTTTGTAGACAGTCACAAGCAGTAAGATAGGTCTGTGTTGCTTACCAGAAATTCATAGCTAGGTATCTCTTTAACGTATACCTACCGGTACCACAAGAAAGCACTCAGGATCTCGCTAATTATCATCAGTAGAAATTTAAGGTCTTCAGAAAATACTTCATAGACGGACATAGTAAGAGACGCCAAGTTCATCGCCTGGAGTAACTAGCAATCTCCTAACATAGGTACCATTTTTTTCTTCTTAGTTCCAGAGAGTCTGGGGCCAGAAAGTACCTTGCAGACAGTCATAGTAAGAGAAGCTAAGGCTCCCCGCCAGGAGTCCTCAGCGATCTCCTTGACGTAGACGGGCACCACGACGAAGCACCCGGCAGCCGCTACACCGGCGATGGCGCGCGCGGCGATCAGTAATGGGGCGGAGAGGGTGGATAGTTTGATGGTCCATGATATCTGTGAATAAAATACCTCGGCTATTACTATGAAAAAATAAGGTTGGGCCTGAACCCTGGTTTAACCTTGTCGCCGCCACGTCAATGAAGTAATAGTGTCGCCAAGCCACAGATTGCACGTAAACAACCTGTATAACATATCAAGTCGTGGCGTGTGGAGCACGAAATGTACTGACTTTATATCAAGTCAATCGCGGCGAAAAGGTTAACGTGAAACGTATATATACCTACATGTGTCATCTTCATACTATAAGAAATACAATAATATTCGTAGAGAGAACTGAGAGGAGGAGAATTTTGGTATAAGAAGCGTAATCTCTAAAGAAACACGCTTCGAAATCACGCGATTAGTCTTGCAAGTTTATTTGTATGGCGCCTTATGTTCTTTGCTAAGTGGATAATATGTCAATATTTGTTTTTATAGGTACTACCTATACGCTTGTAACTCTTGTAAGAATGTGTTGCTGACGTCAGGGCCGTCTTTAACGACGCTGGGGCCCTGGGCACATACGAATTTGGGGCCCTTTTATAAAGTAAAGAAAGCGAATTTATTATGGGTAATCAAATATACTGTTACTGTCTGTCCTTCGGGGCCCCCTGACGACGGGGGCCCTGGGCACGCGCCCCGTGTGCCCTTATGGTAAAGACGGTACAGGTTGACGTCGACTCGACTGTAAGAGTAAAACACATCACTTTATGTGGTGAAGGAACTATATTCACTCCGTGCATGGCTGTGAGTGGCGCCGCTCTAATGGATGTGGGACATATCAATTGCGTATTTGAATGTAACTAGTATGCCATCTAGTTCAGCCGTCAAAACTGCTGCTACAATATTTTCTTGTTTATGGTTATAATCGTAATAGATAATAGATTTGTAGGTGGTTACTTGATATTGCGGAGGATAGGAGTTACGGGATATACGAGTAGCAGGCTCTTTCTGTAGTCTTTAAGGATGACTCACGTTAGACCGGGCCGTGTCCGGGCCGGAGCTTCCGGCGCATCGTTTTCTATGGAATGGATCACGTGATCGTCTGACATGTCATAGAAAAATAGGAACGCCGGAAGCTCCGGCTCGGACACGGTCCGGTCTAACGTGAGTCATCCTTTAAACAAGGACTTACACAAGATAGAAGAGACACTGTGATGATACAGATCTTCCTCCCGAAGCGGTCACTGGAGTAACTAAAGAACGGTATGCCGCAAATAGCCGCTAGTGGTAGTGCGGCCGCTAACCAAGAGATGTCGCTGTCAGTCACGCCGGCGGCCTTCAGGTGGAGACGGGTTGGTGATAGCCAGCCGATCTGAATGCCGTAGGTGAATGTAGGGATTGTTGCTGTGAACAAGTAATTATGTACAGTCAGCAACAGAAGTTGCTAAGCGGGCGAGGTGTTCAAAATTATCTTGACACGCTCTTATTCTCTTAACAATAAAGTCGTGTCAAGATCATTTTGAACACCTAGCCCGCTTAGGAACTTCTGCTGCTGACTGTACTTAGGGTCACTTGCACCATCCCACTAACCCGGGGTTAACCAGTTAAACCTGGAGTTACCATGGTTACCAGTACAATTTGACACTGGGTTAACGGTTTAACCGGTTAACCCCGGGTTTTGGCGCTTAAAGAAATTACAGGAGGGTGCTTTGTCAACAATTTTTTTGTGTTTTGGCCCGTGATCATATATTTCTGGTCATGCTTTATAAACGGGATTAAAATCAAATCAACATCATATTTCTTACACCTGAATACGCCTCTAGATTCGATTAAATGCAATACTCGTTTGCTTGCCATACCGCGTCTCGTTTTACGACACATGTTGCAATATGCAATATCGACTTCAACTGTTTATGTTATGAGCCAATGCTATTTTTATTAACCTGCTGTTTTCAAAGAAGCACCTTAAATGATGTATCTAATATCATAGAGAAAAGTAAGCTTAGAGTGTTCATTCCATACATTAGATAAGGGCATTTTCACTTAAAAGTTTACCATTTACTTTTTTCGAAAATCCACCAACTTTTGGGTTATTTCTACTCAGAATCTCGAGGGCTATCGATTTAAAACGAAAAAAATGTGTCCCAAAACAAATGTCAGTTTTGTAATGCATTTTCACATACATTTTGTATGGACCGTTACAAAACTGACACCCAAAATTTGTATGAAAACCTGGAGACTCTTTTTTTCTTTGTCTTATTCAATAGTACTCTGTACTAGTATAGTGATTTTGAGTCTAAATAACCCAAAAGTTTCTAGTTTTTCGAAAAAAAGGAAAAGGTACCATTTTTTCTGAAAAACCCCATACTTAAACACCCATTTATTATAATAATATACCTAATAAAATAAATTTTAAGTGATCTTTGCCAAAACTTATTTGTAAGATTCTGATTTAACGATTTGTTACGGTTTTGATATTGTTTTGATACGAGGTTGATGATCACTCAGGCTAATTGGTTAGGTACCTGTCAAAATCATAACAAATCATTAAATGAGAATCGCTTATTTCCATTAATCTAACAACGCACTACTCGCCGTCGGCCAAAGATTATGTCGGTCGGCACTCACTCGCCCGACTTTCAATCCGGAGGTCGCGGGTTCAAATCCTGGCTCGTATGATACCACTGAGTTTTTCGGAACTTATGTACGAAATATCATTTGATATTTACCACTAGCTTTTCGGTGAAGGAAAACATCGTGAGGAAACCTGCATACATCTGCGAAGAAATTCAAAGGTGTATGTGAAGTCCCCAATCCGCATTGGGCTAGCGTGGGGTCTATAGCCCAAGCCCTCGCGCGCATGTGAGGAGGCCTGTGCCCAGCAGTGGGACGTATATAGGCTGAATTATTATTATTATTATTATGTAGGCACGGTGTTCATCCTCACACCCTATACTCTGTATCTTTAGGTATTTAAATAAAAGTAAACAAATATTTTTTACATTTTCGGGTAGTTGTAACATTTATTGGTTAAGAGCCAACGGGAGTGGTCATTTCTCCATACAAACGTACTCCTCGTTTTCCTCCGTGGTTTTTGAAGCTAGAGCAATGATTTTTTCAACACAGATTAATATTGTCAATATCTGTGTCGGACGTTTTGCTTTTTTTGATATTTTTGTTTTTTAAGGCGCTAGAGCCCTTCAAAAATGGCCATAATGGCCTAATTGACTATGCCGTAATGAGAGGCGTGGCATTCAAAACTGATATCAATTAGCCAAAAAAGCAAAACGGTCCGACACAGATAATTTCATAATCATTTAGATTTCCAAATTTGGTTACGATTGGTTAAGTTTTGGAGGAGGAAACAGAGGAGTACGAAACCTCGATTTTTGAGATTTTTACGCAGGATTTTTCGCCTTGTCCTTATCGCACTACTTTTAGGTGCCGCTTCCGTTAGCGAGACGGGTATATTTACCTAAAATATTTAAAACTCAGCTCCTGTTTCGTCTTAACCAACCAAACAAAACCGCCTGGCTCTGTCACTGAACGACCTGACTTGTGCCTGACTTTAACCTACATTATTTGATCATGTAATGTTTTCATCTACCCTCAACTGGCTTAAGGAGCCATTTGAGGGAAGAGTTTGTTTACTTTTATTTAAATAGGGTTTACTCGGGTAATTCCGAAATTCGGATAATTTCCAATTTCAGATGAAAATCACCCAAAATTCCATCATAATAAAAGTCTCTTTTCGGAATTATCCGACAGTTTTCGACATTCGGAATTACCCGAATACACCTTACCTAACGATATAGACTATAGAACCCAAATGGTCACGCACTATGCGGTTTAAGAGGAAGTTCCTACTACGGACGCTCGCTCCGGCTGTGGAATAAGCTCCCGTCGAGGTTTTCTCGAGGGGTTACCGTATGGGATTGGGATCTTAAAAACAGTGAACAGGTTATGGGTCGGCAACGCTCATGTAACACCCCTGGAGATGCTGGCGTCCATAGGCTACGGTGACCGCTTACCATCAGGCGGGCCATATACTTGTTTGCCACCGACGTGGTATAAAAAAACGCGCATGTAACACCCCTGGAGTGGCAGGCGTTCATAGGCTACGGTGACCGCTTACCGTCAGGCTGCCCGTCTGCTTATAGACCACCGACGTGGTATTAAAAAAATGTAAGATCCGGAGCGAGGGTCGCCATCCCAATCTCTTAAACGCCGCTTCAAAGCTCCGTGTAATATCTATATCCACACAAAAAAGCCCTTAATTTTTTTGCGTACTATATACCTACTTTAATAATATTAAAACAAAAATATCGAAATTATAGCTGGTCAAGCAGATCTTGTCAGTAGAAATCCGCGGCAAATTTGAAAAATGTAGGCGCGAAGGGATATCATCTCATAGAAAATTTGAATTTCGCGCCTTTTTTTACTGACGAGATCTGCTTGACCAGCTATACCTATTATTATCGCTACGACTAAGACTAAACTGACTAACAACGACGCTCTCGTATAACCAATCGGTGCGAGTACAGCTGCTGTGAGAATACATATTTAATTAAGTAAGTTAATTTGACATTCATTAATATTTATCTAATACCTTTAAACGAGCAATTCTTGTTTATTTATTTAAGTATTTATATGTATATGAACCTATATATTTCGGCGATCTCGGAAACGGCTCTAACGATTTTGATGACATTTGCTATATAGGGGTTTTCGGGGGCGATAAATCGATCTAGCTAGATCTTATCTCTGGGAAAAAGCGCATTTTTGAGTTTTTGTATGTTTTCCGAGCAAAGGTCGGTCTCTCAGATATTATATATAGATACAAGGTATTTATTGCAGAATTTTGAGTCATATTGTTTATAATTATAATAAGTATTAGGTGTTCTATTGAACACCTAATACTTATTAAAAATATTTTTAATAAGTATTATATTTATTGTATTTATAAAAAAAAATTTTTATTATATTAAAACAAAAACTTTCTCTTACCTAACAGTGCTGTTAAAATTTGTCTCTTAGCACTACTTTCGACAGGCGGCCGCTTTCTTTCCATGGCTGTATGATTCATTGCCACTGCCACAGTTCACCATTGATGACGGACGATTTAAAAACAAACACTACACTCGATACTTTTAGAGGTTATGTTGCGTAAACATTACCATACGCACAATTACATTAATTTACCGTTTGATTACTAGAAATTAATGATAAATACAACTTTTTATCAAATTTAAAAGTAAAGTTAAGTTATCACAGCTTGGTTTTTAGTCGTAGTTTATTTTTAATACGAACGTAGAGTCATACAGACGGCGCGAATCGTACTGAAGTCGGAATATAGCGTTACAACTTACATGTATGTTTTATCTATGTCCACATACATACGTGCTCGAGTGGCATACATGTGTGTAGACTTTATGGTATAACTTCGCATGTTTTCAGATTTAATTAGACAACATTTTTGCTCAGATACCGTGGCATTGTCGTCTACTGATTTTATTGTAATTAGTAATTAGTTATGCCGAAACGGTTTGGGTTTATGTTAATATTGTTAATTGTCAAGCATCGGTATCTTCCTACAGTTAATTAAAAATAACTACTGAAGCTATTTTGTATGTACAATACATACATGTAATATGTAATATTCATGAGAATAGATAGAGTTGGGCGTAATGTGTGTTTATAGTTATTTTTTATTGAAATCATATTTTTTATAAATTTATACAGTACCTAAGTTTTTGTCTTTGTATTCGTATTGTTTAAAATGCAATTACCTATCCACCCACGTATCTATTCCAATTAAATAATTAAAAATGTCAGACAAAGATATAAAAAACTTTTAGGTAGAGTCGCGAATTAAGTAGGTATGTATAAGTTAATTTTTAAGAAGCAGAAATGTCCACTTTAAAATTTTGCTGAGGTAGGTATAACGTTTGAAGTAATGATACTATACGCCCCAAAAGTACGTAGGGTCAATGCACTAGTTTCTGTCCATGCTCTAGTTTTCGTCCACTTGACAGATTAGCAAATATTATATTTGATTTTGAATTTTCTACTTGCGAAATATAATTTTTATGTAATTAGATATATTGTTTTGACATTAAGGATTGCAAATATTGCAATACGTACAAATTTGTGTAGCGACGTAGGTTTATATTCAAATTTCGTCAAGTGGGCGAAAACAAACGCACCTACCCTATATCTATAGCATCTATCGGTATCCAATAGCTCTACAAAAAGACGTACTATGTCTCTACATATAAAACAGGCCGTATGTATAGTCAGATACTTTTAAACGCTACCTATTTAGAAATATAAATAAGTATATTCGGGTAAAGTCGAATATTTCGGAACTTCGACTAATTCCTATTCTTATTTTCATCATGTTAAGGGGCCCACTGATTAACAGTCCGCCGGACGGTATCGGCCTGTCAGTTAGAACAAAATGTTGACAGTTCCGAACAACTGGCAGGCCGATACCGTCCGGCGGACTGTTAATCAGTGGGCCCCTTCAGAGTCCATTTCTGGAATTACCCGACACTATAACTATTCGGATTAACTCTCTCTGTTTGGGAAATTTATATTAATATATATATATTTATAATGTTCCTACCTATCTTTAATCATATAATCCGCCGAAAGGTGTCGTGATTCGGAGGTTCCGGGGCAAACTGCCGAATCCGACACAAGAGCAGCCGATGCAACGGAGCCACGCCGTTTTGTCGTCTAAATAGTGTTTAGTTTTAAGTTTATAAAATACATATGTATGTTAGCCTGTAAGGTATTTGTAATATGGGCCTTGTTGCCTGAATTAAATTTCTAAATAAATAAATAATCATATTTATTTGCAGAAAAAGGGTTAGTTACAGGTCTTAAAGTTAGGTTAGTAATGATCCACCTTGATCAGCTATCTCATGACAGCATGCAAATTATTCTTAAAACTACATTCTACAACATTCATATAGGTATATTTATGTTAACCAAACCTAACCTACTTATTATTTTACGTCCACACGAATAAGATAGTACCTACCTCCTGCCTAGGTACCAATCAACAATTTTATTGCCAGTTAGTCTAAAACACTTCAACACAAACCAATAAACCGATCAAATAAATAACTTAAATAAGTTTTTGGCAAAAATTTCATTTTTGGTACAAGCTTTTATCGCTGACTACTTTTCTACGACAGACAACTAATACTCATCGAGACAATTCTAAAAACCCCTAACACAATTAGGTTGCATTGTTTCATCACGGAGTTCCTATGGCCACCTCCTGTCTCCATCATCAGATCAGTTCGACAGTACCATATTATTGTATTGTCATCAGAACTACATACAGCTGCCAATTTTCATGACGCTACGATCCTTGGAAGATGGTTAAAGTAGTTACCTTAGATTCCATTAGGTACATGTTAGTTACATTACATACAGGTCGAGAGTGCCTGAGGCCACCTCCTGTCTCCATCATCAGATCAGTTCGACAGTACCATATTATTGTATTGTCAACTACATACAGCTGCCAATTTTCATGACGCTACGATCCTTGGAACGTGGTTAAATTAGTTACCTTAGATTCCATTACATGTTAGTTACATACAGGTCGACCTAATAAAAGCTTGTTAAAAATAGTATCATAGCGTAAAATAAGATCTACACCACTCTTTGATAAATTTCAATCGAATCGAGTGGTCTTGGCCACACAATTCAATTGCTAATCTAGTCAAATTATGCAAAAATTGTATCATCTGGAATTCTGGACGAGGTATTACAGCACCAACTTTTTGATACCCCATCTTTCTGAATACATGCGGCAGATCAGCAAAGAACGGTATGAACCAATCAAATTAAAACAAAATAGGTAATCACAAATCTTCGTGTGATTCAGTTGGTCTGCGGTCTACTAACTACTCGTAAATAGCCATAATCATTTTATAGGAAACGTACACCGAGAACAATTGAACATTCTGGCAATACGTTTACCCGAAAATGACTCATGCACGGAATACGAGTATGATGTAATTGATGTAAAATATATGTACACACCAAAACTAGTTTTTTTTTCCGATGTGGCGCGCGCACAGCTCTTGTGAGCAAGGACCCCGCTAAGGATACGGGCGAGCCTTGCTCATATGCATATCTGTCGCCAGTATTCCCTTAGTCACCTTATACGACACCCACGGGACGAGATGGGGTGGTGCTATTCTTTTCTGATGCCGGCACCACACGACACTACCAAAACTAGATTACGAGGAATCAATTTTATTTTGAATGGCGGTTTTCCCGTAGGCATTAAAAATATCGCGAAGTACAAGTATGAGTCACAGGGATTAAATTAATCGCAACTCGCAATCATCATCTTCCTCGCGTTGTCCCGGCAACGAATCCCAAGAATGCGTAGGCACTAGTTTTTACGAAAGCGACTGCCATCTGACCTTCCAACCCAGTGGGTAAACTAGGCCTCATAGGGATTACTCCGGTTTCCTCACGATGTTTTCCTTCACCGAAAAGCGACTGGTAAATATCAAATGATATGTTTTACTTAAGTTTCGAAAACCTCATTGGTACGAGCCGGGTTTTCAACCCGCGACCTCCGGGCTGCTTACCGCTAGTCGCAACTCGCAATGAATAATGCAATTATTTTAGGTTAATTGTGTCCAATTTTAATAAATAATTATCTGAATCAGGTCAGAACTCAGAATGGCCGCGGACCAATTTATTTTTGTCTGTCTGTCTATCCATATGACACTGCCATTTTGTATAGAAACTTCGGCAAAAATGGCAAGATAAACGAAAAGAATTGAGTTCTGACTATTCAAGATGGATAAAATACCAAAAATATGTACACACTACCTACCTTAATATATGGACAGTAAGGTTGTGTATACATATTTTTAGCATTTTACCTTGATGAGGAGAATACGGACGCCTATACAAACCAGCTGCGCAATAGTTCACAATACTAGACGTTGCGTCACTTTAGCATACAGATATAGAGTCTGGCTACTGAAATATTACACAAATGTTTGGCGGGAAATACAAAAAATCTTGGGCTGGTCACACTTTGTGTAGTAGGAATTATAGTTTTGATACTAGAAAATATTTTTGATTTTCTGTGCACACGTAAGTTACCTAAGGATATAAGTTAAATATACGTTGACGTGCACTCAAAGTCAGCTCACATAATTTCTACCACTATGTAAAGTACAGTCAACGATAAACACATATGTTAACACTTTCTCACCATATATACCATTGTAACAAAGCGAAAAATGAAATGTAGTGTAAATAAGACCTAGCTCTATAATACCGTAATATTAATCCATCACCAAAAAAAATACATAAGTACTATGCCAATTATGCTAAATGCTAAGTATCAAATATTTATAGAGCACCAACCTCCTAATTTGTTTACATTTGTTTAGGAGTTGTAAACATTGTAGTTTTTCGTTATACAACGCTAGAATATGAATCTCGCTCGTACTGGCATATTATATAGTGCGAGCGAGATGTGTAGAAAGTAAGTTACGCACACGCTAGCGAATATGTCAGAGTCAAGCTCGTAATAATGACCTAAATAAAAACTCACTTTGTTCCTGGTTCAATCATACAATCCCTCGTTTTCTTGGCTTTCTGTGAAATAATTTGCGGTGGTACAGTCACCTGCAATAATATGTTACACAACGAAGGTCGCAAAAATATCTGACGCGATCTTATTTGTAGAGCCATAATTGCCAGGGGGGTGTCACTACGCAGTTTAGGTACATTTGGCCGGCGCACCTCCCGGGCAGGGCAGGCGTATGGCAGCGCAGGCCGCTCGCCTCGCACGATAGTCGTGTCACGTGGCGCTCGCGCAAAGAAGATTCACGGTTCGTGCGCGGTTATAAGTTTCAATTTTGTTGCAGGCAGCGAGTATAGGTATAATTGTATACCTAAATCTGACTTTTGTGAAGGAGTGAATTTTCTGTACGGTAGTACTATTCTCGGAGTAAATATCTATGGAGCGGCCATTAACAGGCGTTCCCCTCTGCAAAAAGTCCGCGGCCGCCGGTCAAGGAGGTTATATAAAACTAGTTGCCACACGTCATACGCCATTCAGCAAACGTCAGTCTAAGCGGAATGATAGGAGCCGAAAATGCCGAATTGCAGCGTTTTCTCGTTCAAAATGAGATCGAAAACGTCTAGTCTACAAAAAGAACACGTTTCTTATCATATGTAGGTACTATTACATCTAAATATTATCAAATAGTGCATTAACTTTGCAAATAACTAAAAAACATTGTCAATCTGACAGTGATACCAGTGATATGGTATTAGATCTAATTTAGGGTAATTCTAAAGAAGACTTCCTAAATATTATTTAGGTACGAGTAGAATTTCTAATAGGAAATATTATGCGAAACTCTGCGTAGGGGGCGCGACTACCACAATCCATCACAATCTGGGGGTCCGCCGCGGAACAAGAAATATTAAATTTCGTTATCTAACCTCTCTATCACTATTGCATATTTGAGCGATAAAGAGAAAAGAGAAAATTTACTAGCTAGCTTAGTGCTACACTCTGGCGGCAGAACATTGCAGTAATACGCCCTATTTTTGTTATATAATTTATGTAACACATTATTTTTATATAACACCTTAGTTTCATATCAAACTAATCTATTTAATCAAATAAATAGATCCATAAGAATAAAGAAAAGGGGGACGGGGGATCAAAAAGTAGTCGAAAACATCTCGCGTGATTTGTGCACAACCCCTAAATAACGTAAAATTACCGATAGACTATTTTTTGAAAATTATTTTTTCCTTTAGTTTCTACATATAGCTGGTCAAGCAGATCTTGTCAGTAGAAAAAGGCGGCAAATTTGAAAAATGTAGGCGGGAAGGGATATCGTCCCATAGAAAATTTGAATTTCGCGCCTTTTTTACTGACAAGATTTGCTTGACCAGCTATATATTTTTATTTAACATGTCAAATATTTTATTAATTTAAGATATTTACGGCTGTCACTTTCCATAAATAGGCACTTTTAATTTATTACTCTGGTATCACCGTACCAATATTAGTGATGGGACACCATAAAAACCAATATCGGTAAAATCGATATAAACATAATGAATAATATACAGATGGTCATGATGCCTAGCGAACACCAGCCATATCGTACAAAACTCAAGGAGTGATATTCCTAGGCAGATTATGATCTGCCTAGTGACCACCAGCCATATCGTGCTAACTTCAAGGTGTGATATTCCTAAGCAGATCATGAAACGCCGGCATGTCATGTTCTGACTAGTGATCACCCGCCATACCGTGCAAACCTCAACATTTAGGCATATCGAATAAGTAGGATGTTCTACATTTTAGCAAATGATAACCATTGAAATGGCTTGACAGCCTACTTATAGTACGTGTTTGGGTAGCGTATGATTTTAGTACCTACCTAGCACCTACGCATTCTGCTCCAAATGCCACATAGAATGCAGCACTAGCAGTGGCAAAAAATGCAAAAGGCAGATTATTAAATGGCGGAGTTTCATGATATGCCTAGGAATATCTCGTTATGCCCGATTTTACGATCTACCCTAGTAGCATTTTCGTTGGGGCCCACGGTGCCAACGGTAGGGAAAACGTTGGGATGAGGTTCGTTCCGTAGCCAACATTAATTTTGTATTGGCCCACCATCGCATTTACCAACATTCGCTGTGGCACAGATGCCCAACAATGGGCCTTTGTGTATTTTGGTACCGTTGGCTAAACAACGATAATATTCGTTGGCCCAATGATGACATATATCGCATTTACCAACATTGGCAGTGGCAGTGATGCCCAACAATGGGCCTTTGTGTATTTTGCTACCGTTCGCTAAACAACGATAACATTCGTTGGCCCAATGGTGACGAATACCGCATTTACCAACATTGGCTGTGGCACGGATGCCCAACAATGGGCCTTTGTGTATTTTGGTAACGTTGGCTAGTCAAGGAAATCATCAGATGGCCCAATGATGACAAATATCGCATTTACCAACATTGGCTGTGGCACTGATACCCAACAATGGGCCTTTGTTTATTTTGGTAACGTTGGCTAATCGACGATATCATCCGATGGCCCAATGACGACAAATATCGCATTTACCAACATTGGCTGTAGCATTGAGGCCTAACAATGGGCCTTTGTGTATTTTGCTACCGTTCGCTAAACAACGATAACATTCGTTGGCCCAATGGTGACGAATACCGCATTTACCAACATTGGCTGTGGCACTGATGCCCAACAATGGGCCTTTGTTTATTTTGGTAACGTTGGCTAATCAACGATATCATCCGATGGCCCAATGACGATAAATATCACATTTACCAACATTGGCTGTAGCATTGATGCCCAACAACGGGCCTTTGTTTATTTTGGTAACGTTGGCTAATCAACGATATCATCCGATGGCCCAATGACGACAAATATCGCATTTACCAACATTGACTGTAGCATTGATGCCCAACAATGGGCCTTTGTGTATTTTGCTACCGTTCGCTAAACAACGATAACATTCGTTGGCCCAATGGTGACGAATACCGCATTTACCAACATTGGCTGTGGCACTGATGCCCAACAATGGGCCTTTGTTTATTTTGGTAACGTTGGCTAATCAACGATATCATCTGATGGCCCAATGACGACAAATATCACATTTACCAACATTGGCTGTAGCATTGATGCCCAACAACGGGCCTTTGTTTATTTTGGTAACGTTGGCTAATCAACGATATCATCCGATGGCCCAATGACGACAAATATCGCATTTACCAACATTGACTGTAGCATTGATGCCCAACAATGGGCCTTTGTGTATTTTGGTAACGTTGGCTAATCAACGATATCATCCGATGGCCCAATGATGACAAATATCGCATTTACCAACACAGACTGTGGCACTGATGCCCAACAATGGGCCTTTGTTTATTTTGGTAACGTTGGCTAATCAACGATATCATACGATGGCCCAATGACGACAAATATCGCATTTACCAACATTGGCTGTAGCATTGAGGCCTAACAATGGGCCTTTGTGTATTTTGCTACCGTTCGCTAAACACCGATAACATTCGTTGGCCCAATGGTGACGAATACCGCATTTACCAACATTGGCTGTGGCACGGATGCCCAACAATGGGCCTTTGTGTATTTTGGTAACGTTGGCTAGTCAAAGATATCATCCGATGGCCCAATGATGACAAATATCGTATTTACCAACATTGGCTGTGGCCTGACGCCTAACAATGGGCCTTTGTGTATTTTGGTACCGGTGGCTAAACAACGATAACATTCGTTGGCCCAGTGAGCACAAATATCGCATTTACCAACATTGGCTGTGGTACTGATGCCCAACAATACCAGTTGAGTTTGCTTGTGGCGTCACTAGATGGCTTTACTGTCTCCAAACATCGAAGTTATAGTTATTTTCTCCATTATTCCGGATATAATCATAATATTTTTTTAAAGTAACTTATAAATCTAATAGCTATAACTATAAAATTTATACATAAATTTAAAAAATTGTATATTACCAACATTTTCTCAATTTAAATCTCAAAAAACATAAATCTCGCTTACGAAGTTTCGAAGTGCGGTTAGTATATATACAAATTAGAGTGTATAGTAAGTGTACTTGCTTCGGCAGTACATATACTAAAATTGGAACGATACAGAGAAGATTAACAACAACTGCTGCCTAGCCTAGGGCCTTCATGTGGATACAACCAATGCCTACCGTAGTGTAATTGTAATATTTATCAACAAAGGCCCAACGTCGTATTACACAACCACTTACTTAACGTAGGGTAACTGTAGGATTCGTAAACAAAAGCCCATTACATAATTAGACTGTAGGCACACTATAAATTACACAACTATTTACCTACGGTAGTATTGTAAGAATCCTACACAAGGCCCAACGTTAAAGTTACAATGTTGGCCCTTTGTGGGACAAGCTGTGTTGGGCCTTCAACCTGGTGCACGACTACCTACCGACCTACCTGACTTGCCGTTGGGTAATTGTTGAATTTGCAAACAGAAGCACAACGAAAAAATTGCCCTTTTTTATTTTTTTGCAGTTGGCCCTACAGCAAGCCATACGGCCAAATGTAACAATTAACCAACCATCAAACAAATGTGTATAGGCCCAACCACGGCCCAACCAAAACCACCACCGTTGAATAATTGTATTATTTATTTAAATAGGCCCAACGAAAAAATTACTCTAATGGCCCTCTGTTGGGAATCTTCGGGAGGGCCTTTGTCGAGGGCCCTCCAGCAAATCGTACGGCCAAATGTAACAATTAACCAACCATCAAACAAATGTGTATAGGCCCAACCACGGCCCAACCAAAACCACCACCGTTGAATAATTGTATGATTTATTTAAATAGGCCCAACGAAAAAATTACTCTTATGGGCCTCTGTTGGGAATCTTCGGGAGGGCCTTTGTCGAGGGCCCTCCAGCAAATCGTACGGCCAAATATAACGGTTGCCCAACTAATACGTAAACAAAGGCCCAACAAAATCCCTACAAGAAAATGCTATTAGGGTAACGCCGATATATATACTAATTATCCCCTACTCAATATCCCTTAAATGACATCCTATGGCCGCGTTCCATCTCTGTCATCAGATCTGCATGCTCGACAGTATATTGCATTGCTTTCAGAAGTAAACCAACATGTAAAATATTAACTAATGAACTGATAATAAAAAATCATTATATATCAGCTTGCAAGATTCGCCCTAAACAAATTGACAAACTATTAGAACAACATCTAAAAACAATACAAAAATTGAAAGTTAGTAAAATGCTGGTATAAAGACTTGATATTGTAATATTATTATAATTGATAAAAGCAGAAATTAAAATTCATTGTCAATAAAATATCGACAATATTATCGGCGCGTCCCTCGCACTATCTAGGTTTACTTAGAACTGACGTCATCTCGTTCACGGACAGGGTTGTCTGTGTTTGTTCTTGTACTTGTGTGAATATAGTTTTTGCTAGTGTTTGATAATTTTGTCGTGTGCGTGTGTAGCGACGCATGCTAAAAATGCATTAGTGTTAACATTATTTGTGTGCGTTACCTCGTCCCCCGCGCCAAAAACGACAGAATTTTTCAGATAGAAATTAGTGCGCGTCTCTACTCCATAGATATTTACTCCGAGGTACTATTAGTTATTCTGTGCTATTGCGGCCTTCGTTGTGTAACATATTATTTCAGGTGACTGTACCTATAGGTAACTAATAACTATATATTTAATGGATTTTTACATAAAGAAAAATCAACACACATTTTACGTATTTTCTATTTTAAGCCAAACAACTCGTAACTAGTTACAATTCTGCTGCAATCGTTGATTATAATCTACAAAACGTTGTATCTAACTAATACCAAAGACATATAATATATATGTAACTTCGTATAAGACGAATAAAGTCTAAGGAAAAAACATGCCTCGGAATTCAAGTAAAAGTCATTCTCGAATAGATGTCGCACACACCTTTAGCCTATCCTCGGCTAGATGGCGTGACGACGCCGTTTCATATTTAACAATTTTAACACATAGATATCAGTGAATGAACATGGATCAAAATGATATAAAAATAATAAAATCATTTATCCATATACATATATACATTTTTTGATAACTTTATACGTTTTCATATTGAGTTTTAGTCGTGTGTCGATAGATGGCAGTAAATTTACAGTGACTACAAAATTTACAATGACAGGACCCCTCTATACTATCTTTTCTTTTTGCTAATACCTAATACATATATTCTAAACTTAACGAAATAGCTGTAATACCTAGTAAACTAATCAACTGACAAAATAATCTAATAGAGCTAGTCTAAGTTTAGCGGGTAAGGGGTTCAACGTGATGTAAACATACCGAGATCTGCAGATCATTTTGAGCACCTCGCGCGCTTTGGGGCTATTCATAAATTACGTCATTTCAAATTAGGGGGGGGGAGTCTGGACATCGGATGATGGTAGCATGACGTAGGAGGAAACGGGGTCATTCGAAGCATGCTTTTTGGATGATTTTAAGGGGGGGGGTCAAAATTCGACAAAAATCGATGACGTAATTTATGGACAGCCCCTTTGCACTATTTTTTACTGACTGCAACAGTGCAACTACTTAGGTACTTGGTCCACTTGCACCATTCTACTGATCCGGAGCTAACCGGTTAAACCTGGAGTTACCATGGTTACCAGTAGAATTTGACACTAGGCGGTTAACGGTTTAACCGCTTAACCCGGGTTAGCAGGATGGTGTAAGTGGAACAACGCGACGACCAGAAGGCTGAGTATAGTAAATCATAATTTCGTAATTTCTCCCTCATAATCGTAAAACTTCTCTTTCACTGAATCATGATATGGTAGCCTCCCAGTGCCGTCAACCGGGGTGAATAGAGATGACTGGGGTGAATAGGGACAAAACTTAATATTAACCTGACAATTTCTTAAAAAAAGGCCCAAACAAATTGTATCATACGAAATTTAATATTATTTCCACTCGAATGATGCAAATTGTGTGGGTATATTTTAAGAAATTCAAGGTCAAGCAAATCTTGTCAGTAGAAAAAGGCGGCAAATTTGAAAAATGTAGGCGCGAAGGGATATCGTCTCATAGAAAAATTGAATTTCGCGCCTTTTTCTACTGACAAGATTTGCTTGACCATCTATAGTTACTAAAGAAGAGACACTTCCACATAGATTTTCGTACATTGACCTGCTTGTAGCTATCTCTATTGCACGCGCATAATTATATTTCTGTCAAACTCGCACAGTGACATGGACAACCGGCATCGTGGGCGGAATAGCAATATAATTTCAGCGGGTGCAAAAGAGATAGCAAGAGGCGGGGCAATGTACGAAAATGTATCTGGAAAGCGTCTCTGCTTTACTGTGGCCACAGAATAAATAATAGTACAGGTACAGAAGATTCACTCTCTAACAAAACGCGACTGACGATCAGTACGGTTACCATCAGTTTGTCACTGACATTTTAAACGCCGTTGAGAACGTAATTTACTTTCTATACATCTCGCTCGCACTCGCATATTAGTGCAAACGGGATGTATAGAAAGTAAATTACGTTCTCGACGGCGTTTATGTCAGTGACAAACTGATGGTAACCGTACTGGACAGATATGGCCGCTAGGTGGCGACAGCGCCACGCGCGGCTTATGGCTAGCCACCAAAATTGGTGTGGAACGGATGTACTTTTAGCTACCTGTTGCGACGAAATCGCGGAGTGAGCCACGCCTGCTGTGGCTAAACATTGAAAATAATTACCGTATGGGTTGTTTTTTATTGATTTTACATCTCAAATTATACAACTTTTCTTTCACTCGACTACAAACTGAAATTACATCTCTTTCACTACACATATTTCGGTAATTTTATTACCAAAGTCCACAACTACTTACTTTTCTAAACAAACAATAAATAATAACCTAAAAACCGGCCAAGTGCGAGTCGGACTCGCACACGAAGGGTTCCGTACCATTACGCAAAAAACGGCAAATAAATCATGTTTGTTGTATGGGAGTCCTAATATTTATTTTATTATGTTTTTAGTATTTGTTGTTATAGCGGCAACAGAAATACATCATCTGTGAAAATTTCAATTGTCTAATAGCTATCACGGTTCATGAGATACAGCCTGGTGACAGACAGACAGACAGACGGACAGTGGGGTCTTAGGTACGGAACCCTAAAAATTAACCTACAACCGCGTTACGTGAGGCGCTTCGCATCCCCGCTTCGCGCCATCTTTTCCATCCTTTCCGCCATCTTGAATTTTCCCGCCAATCCTAGCGTAGATCTCGTCTATAGTCTTCATCTTTGTCTCTGGCACGCAGATGACGATGTAGACGGTGCTGACGAGGCAAACGCCGGCGAATAGGAAGAAGACTGTGTGGAGACCCGCCAGTTCGGAGAGGGGGTGAAAGAAGCGAAGTTCGATCGAGACGAGAGCGCAGGCGAAGGCAATGACTAGGGATGTAACGGTGCCGCGGAGCTGGAAAATAATGGGAATTATGAGTTCAGTATTGACAATGAAAAACTATATTAACACGACCACAGACACATGAGAGTCTGAGACACATAATAGTCGATGTCTCTGATGTTTCTGATCCCGAAATTTAAGAAGTTTTGATAAATTATGACGTTTTGATAAAGCTTAAAAATTACACTGGAGTGTTGGTCGATATAAAAGTCTCAATCAGAAATTAGGCCCCATGCAGTGTCTTCTCATTACAGCCTTCAAATTTTGACATCAAGTTGCAGTCTACTTGCCTACTTACAGTTAGCCATCCGCCGCCGTCGATAGCGAAGCAGGCCGCGTAGCCAAGATGCCAATCGCTTACGCTCCGTAGCGATCGAAACGCAACTGTCACTGTCACACTAATACGGACGAGTGATAGAGAGACATAATGCTTTTCGTTGTCGAAGCGATAGCGATTGTAACCTTGGTTAGGCCGGCAGGTGCCCAGGTGGCCTAGCCAAGGTGACGATCGCTTGCGCTTCGCCATCGAATCGCTTTGTGTCTCTCTATCACTGTTCCATATTAGTGTGACGGTGACAGTTGCGTTTCGTTCGCTACGTATCGTTAGCGATTTGCATGTTGTCTACGGGGCCAGGAGACACATGGCCACGCCGGAGACGCAAACCTCAAGTTATTATGTACATTGTTATGTTGGAAGTCTTAGTAACTTACTTGGAAGGAGAACATCTCGGTCATGACGACAAATGGTACAGGTTGCAGCCCGGCCGCGTCGCAGTAGATGCAGAGACACAGCGCCGCCACGGGCAGCCAGCCGCCGCCGCCCATAGCAAACCAGGTGCCCAGGAGATACATGGCCACGCCGGAGACGCAAACCTCAAGTTATTAGGTACGTTGGAAGTCTTAATAACTTACTTGGAAGGAGAACATCTCGGTCATGACGACAAATGGTACAGGTTGCAGCCCGGCCGCGTCGCAGTAGATGCAGAGACACAGCGCCGCCACGGGCAGCCAGCCGCCGCCGCCCATAGCAAACCAGGTGCCCAGGAGATACATGGCCACGCCGGAGACGCAAACCTCAAGTTATTAGGTACGTTGGAAGTCTTAATAACTTACTTGGAAGGAGAACATCTCGGTCATGACGACAAATGGTACAGGTTGCAGCCCGGCCGCGTCGCAGTAGATGCAGAGACACAGCGCCGCCACGGGCAGCCAGCCGCCGCCGCCCATAGCGAACCAGGCGCCCAGGAGACACATGGCCACGCCGGACACGAAACATGTCACGCCCAAGAGCGGCTGAGGATAAAAATGTGCAGTGAAGTGTCATTCTATGGAACTTGCTAACTATGTAAACAAAGGTCACTTAGTAAATTCATCATTCTATGACAATTTCAATATGGCGGTTTGTTTACATAGTTAGCATGTTCCATAGAATGACACTTTAAGTTTTATCATTCATTTGTTATTTTCTTCTCGGGTTTGTGGCGTAGGTTTAGTAGGTTATTGAAACCGTTTTTGAATTCATAAGTGCAGTGCCTGCTCACTGTTAGGCAATGTACCTACACAGGACAATAAAAAAAAATTACAGAAATAAATTGGCGTCAATCTCATCTAGCGTCCACACACAATTTGATCACCAATTTTAGATTTATGGTGACAGTCGAGATGCCTCTTTGATTCTCGCATTTATCCGAGGACCCAATCATTCGAGAAGAAATGAGCAATTAAAAAATATGGTTGTCTGTAAAGTCGGTTTACGGACTATAATTTTGCGTGATAACGTCATAAGAAAACGTGGCCGTAACGTTACCATGGAGATCTGTCCACAACGTGACACTTTTTCGTGCATACTACCGGTGTTCATCGATCAAGTGTTGTTACCTTCCTTCCAGTCCTCTCCACCAAGGTGGAAGCAGTGACAGAGCCGAACAGCTGCACAGCGCCCAGCACCGCCGCCTGCTGGTTGGCTGTCAGCACCTGCAACGATAAGAAGAGTCTCCGTGTAAGCTTGCAGCTTGGGCAAAAATGGTTTCCTGTCTTTTATACAAAGTTTCAGAGCAATATAGTTCGTTTTTAGGGTTCCGTACCTCAAAAGGAAAAAACGGAACCCTTATAGGATCACTCGTGCGTCTGTCTGTCTGTCCGACCATTCCCCCGCCTTTATCTCCGATACTACTGGGTCTAAAATTTTGAAAAAATACACAATATAGTTCTTTACCTATAGATGACAGGAAAACCTATTAGAGATGTGCAGTCAAGCGTGAGTCGGACTTAATTACTTAGTTTTTGATCCGACCCCTAGGGGTTTTTTAAAGACATTTCATTCACGTTCCACATAAAAAAATACATTGTTAAAAATTGAGTAATGTACGGAACCCTTGGAACGCGAGTCCGACTCGCACTTGGCCGGTTTAAAAAAAATAGAGAGCGTAATAACCACGTTTGTAATTGTATGGAGAACCGAGCTTGCTGCGGACTTTTATCAAACGAGCTTATAAATCAAACGAGCGGTGCTGCTGCTGTGTTTAAAATACCTACATCAAATTGTGTCAAAATATTTTCCATGATTTCAATATCCAGGGAGGAATATGAAGACTACGTTTTTATGGAGTAGTGATCGTCCCCTCCTCTTAAGTTTTTGGATTTGTTTTTATAGGTTTTCTGGACTTCTTGAGATCAGGTCAATAATGTGTCAAGGGTCTTGTGTGGGTAAGGTCAAATATGTCAGTAGATAAGAGGGGTTATGTCGTATGAGGGCTTAGAGATGCAGAGGTAGGTACATCTAAAGTGAGTGGTACGCACCCAGCTGCCACTGTGGTTCGCCTCGCTGAAGATCTTAGAGGCGAAGTGGAGGACGGCCAGGCAGCCACAGAGTTCTCTGGCCAGGGTTATGGTGAGGACTATGCGGAAGGCGCGGAAGGCGATGCGGTCTGATGCTGCGAAAATAAAAGGATAACTGTATTTATAGCCGGTCTAACAACTTTCTCAGTAGAAAAAGGCGCGAAATTCAAATTTTCTATGGGACGATTACCCTTTCGCGACTACATATTATTTCTTATTTTGTGTTTTCTTTTATATAATGTATTGTACCGATTGTTTGTGCCTACGAATAAATCAATTCTATTCTATTCTCTTTTTTCTATTCTATATTTAAATTTGCGGCTTTTTTCTACTGACGGAATTGACTTGACAGATTATATCACTTAATACATAATAGTATATACTTAAGTGTTGAAATGAGATGATCAGTCACGCGGCTTTCAAACGCGCGCGCGTTTTGAACCACGCATGGCAAAAAGTTTTTTGGAACAAGAATCCTTTGATATCTATTAAGGTAAACGTACTAGTGTTCGACATGCTAATGCCCAATAAATGACACCTTGCTGTCACCTCTATTGACAATGACTTAAGTTTCAAGATGACATGTACTGGGGCCGCGTTGAGCACCAGTACGTTTACCTTAGTGACTGTAGATATCATGTACAAACTAAATTCAAAATTCTCCTTTAATCGACTCTACACATTCTGGAGTTAGCCGTTTAGCCTACGTATATAAAACGTTCCACATAAACCATCGAAGGTATCACTTAATCAGCGCCATACGAATTCACACAAAGGGTTGTTTTTCGTGGCCTTCATGTAACACGGTCAATCGCTCCTTGTATCATTCGCTGTTACGAAGAAAGGTAACAAGGTCGTATATTGCCATTTATTGTGCGATATAATTTCTATAATCTCCAGAATAAGCTGATCTCAAGATCAGTATTAACAACAATGAATAATAGGAGAGCGATTATACTGGTTACTGCTGAGCGTCATATACCTGTGAATGTTACCAATTTAATGATAAACATTGTTATCACTAATTGTTTGCACGATTCGCGGTGTCAATAGAAATGGGGATTTTGGTAGTCACGTGTTTTTGGTATTTATTTAGTGTCAATAATGTTGATTTTGGCGCTGGTGGCCTAGCGATAAGAGCGTGCGACGTTCAATCCGAAGGTCGGAACTTATGTACGAAATATCATTTCATATTTAGGTACCAGTTGCTGTTCGGTAAAAGACAACATCGTGAGGCAACCGGACTAATCCCAATAAGGCCTAGCTTCCCCTCTGGTGGTAGTCGCTTTCATAAAAACTAGTGCCTACGTCAATTCTTGGGATTAGTTGTCAAGCGGACCCCAGGCTCCCATGAGCCGTCGCAAAATGCCGGGACAACGCGAGGAAGAAGTAGAATTTTAATAACAAAACTTCCGTGAGACACAGACATATTAAATATATCGTCGTCACAACGTCGTCCGTCGTCCGTCGTGAGTGACCCGTTTTTAATATATTTAATAAGAAGAAGAATGTTGATTTTGGTCATCGCACACGTGTTTGGTCATCGGCGTCATCGCACACGTGTTTTCTTAAATCCCCTATTAAGGCTTCGGTGGCTCGGCCACGTAGAGCAAATGGGAGGCTATAGGGCGATAAAAAGCGATTTAAGGGAAAAATTACACGACAGTACTCCCCCAGCTAGGCCGGTCGGTCCTTCGTTTTGGAAAGTCCTCGATCCCAGCGCGCCCTCGCTAACGGCAAAGAGGGTGTTACGCCGGAGTGGGTTTAGTGGGTAGGGTTAAGCTCTCCCCCCTATCTCCAGGAGAGGGGAAAGGAGCGGCGAGTCCCACACAACCCCCCACGAAAAGCCTTGCCGCGGCCGCGGGGACGGTGCGTAAGTCCATTCCCACTCCGTCAAAATAAAGTACCTATACCTACCTATATTATGTTAAGCCCAATTTTTCATACTATTTGAAATAGGTATGTCAACATTGCCAACTGTCTAAACAATGTCTCCAACAGCTGCCAGGCAAGCGCCACTGTCGCATACTCAGTCGTAGCAGGGGTGCGAAACTCCTGACTTCGGTCAAACTCGGCTCCGCTCGGCTCATCATTGCTCCGAGCAATTATTAGGGTTGGCACCACTTGACCTCCTTTTGCATGCACGACCACAGATAAGATAATCACTTGATTTTTGACAACCCTAATAAATAGTCAAGAGGGATAGTGCCATATATTAGAAAGGGACAGCAAGATTCGACCCTGAACCGCTGTCAAACTTCGTTTTTGCAGGAAGTTTCCTTTCTGTACGGTAGTACTATATTCATTATTCGTAGTAAGCTATTGGAATTCAGTTTGCAAGTCAGTTTCAAGGACTCATTTCACTAAATAAATAAAATGTTGTTTGCAATATCTATTTTTTGATTTGATTTGGACTGTCAACAGGAGACTGATAAAATAGAAATTGAATGTAAACAATGAAATAAGAGGCTTATTACTTAAGCCTGTCTAACAGACCGTCGCCAGACACTGATATAGATTTTTTCTACTCGTCGACTGTAATTCTTGAATTAAGATTTGGTATACCAAACTGCAATTGGGTACTTTTAATGTATGCGCTCCCAACTCAACTATAATATTCATTTCGAAACGGTTTAGTCAACTATAATGAAATTGACCAATCACAGCTCGCCGCGGTCAAGAGGACGAAACAAAACCATACCTCAACTTAATTATTTATTTTAGGTTGTATAGTAGAAACAATTTCTTCATAAGTTAGAAACGCGCATGTGACACCCTTAATATAGCAACATCCATAGACTACGAAAACCACTTAGCGTTGCTTGTTAGTCTCCAATCTCTCCATAGGCTACGGTGGCCAAAATCGAGAAAAAAACTGTCTAAAAATTGAATTTAGCAAGGAGCAAGTACCAGGGCCTCATGAGTATCCATTCTGATTGATAAAAATGAGAACGCTTTAAAGAGGGAACATAGGTCTTGCAACAAATTGCATACGATTTTCAATATAGGTACATTACCGTTAAAGTACCTAGGTGCAACGTATACATCGATCGATCAAAGGCCGCAATGCAAATAGCAAGCAATTTGTAGCAAGGTCTATGGAGCTCTTTACTTTGGGTCCCTGAGGATTTCCGTGCGTCAAGTAAAGAGTACCAAAGTGCCAAGATCAAGATCAAGAGTGCGAAGTCTGAGCGGAGTCAAGTAAAAACAGACTCACCAAGAGTTTTGATGGCATATCTGAACTGGTTGGTCTTGTTCTGCTCCAGTTCTATGAGGAGCATCTTCAGCTCGCTGTCCACCGCCTCCGAGCTCTGATACCACCAGCCCAGCTCCCAAACTTCTTACAGTAGACCTACCAAGAGTTATGATGGCATATAATATGAACTGGTTGGTCTTGTTCTGCTGTCTATGAGGAGCATCTTCAGCTCGCTGTCCACCGCCTCCGAACTCTGACACCACCAGCCCAGCTCCCAAACTTACAGTAGACCTACCAAGAGTTTTGATGGCATATCTGAACTACCTACCAAGAGTTTTGATGGCATATCTGAACTGGTTGCTCTTGTTCTGCTCCAGTTCTATGAGGAGCATCTTCAGCTCGCCGTCCACCGCCTCTGAGCTCTGGCGGCAACGCAACCATCCCAGGGCTTCTCGAGCTTCCTGGACAAATATTAAGAGTGCTGTCAAAAATTAAACACGAGCATAATAAAATGAGGCTCCCTAAGTATGACCTATAGTCTGTATGTTTAGGTATTTAAAAAAGACTAAATAAAATCTACCCTCAAATGGCTTCTTAAGCCAGTTGAGGGTAGATGAAAACATTACATGATCAAATAATGTAGGTTAAAGTCAGGTCGTTCAGTGACTGATCCAGGCGGTTTTGTATTTGGTTGGTTAACCAATAAATGTTATAACTAACCGAAAATGTACAATTTATTTGTTTACTTTTATTTAAATACCTAAAGATACACAGATAGTGACCTACTAACTTAAAATAACAGTAACACTCTTAAATGCCCATTGGTCGACTTTATATCTTTGGATAAGGTCTACAAATCGTTAGTTAATAGTGTGGACGATGGTACATATTGGTGGCTAAAGGGTTTAAAACTCCCTTTATAATAATTATATACTATAGATTGTTTCGCCAAAGCTTCACCATATTAGTCTGCAAGGCGAATGTTCTAAACAACTTTTGCTATGGGGCCGAACCAATCCTGAAGTCCCAGAGAACGGCGAAATCTGATCAATCTAGACATACGAAATAGCTAATGCTTTGGCAGCTGGGATTTAGTTCATCTATTTTAGCCCACATTCTAGGTAATTAGTTAGACTAATTACCTATATCTCACTTGGCCATCAAAGTACCGTAAAACGGGGTGAGTAGGTTTCGCGGGGAGCTATGGGTTATGAATGGGGAGAGAAGGATTGAGAGGGGGGTGAGGTGGGTTTTTAAGGCTACTGCTACAAAAATAATGTATTCCAATTTAAAATGGAGCTATAGTAATATTCATAATAAAAAAAAATCGATCCAACAATCTTCCAAAATCAACTTTGTATGAAAAACCCTCTCACCCCAAATACGAGGCACTACGGGGTGAGGTGGGTTTCCTCTTTATCGTCAAAGTTATGAAATGGAACTACCCAAAATAAAATACTTGAACGTCCGAACCACTTATTATATACACCATTCAGTTTTCACATGTAAAAATAAAATTTTATCGAGGTATGAAAGTCAAATTTCACCCAACTCTCTCCATTTTGCGGTACTAAGAGAAATATTATAATAATATCAAAACATATCTCACCTCAACCTTCCCACACTTCAGCAAATACGAGGGCGTCTCCGGCATCGTAGCAAACACCAACAAATGCACCAGTGGCACCGCCAGACAGATCCACAGGACCGCGTGGTAACTCAAATATTCCCCCATGATGTACACCAGTAGGTTGCCAAGGTTCTGGCTGAGCACGACCAGGCTTCCGAGGGTCCCGCGGATGGAGTCTTCGCTAATTTCCTTGATGTAGAGTGGGGTAACCACGTAGGACCCACTGACGCCCAGGCCTGTCAAAAATAAAGGTAAAATTTGAAGGTGTTTGATGTTCTCTCCCCGCTTTGGGACTATTGCCCAAATCATTTTGTGAGAGACTTGCCAAGACATGTCAGAAACGAATGAGAATACCAGTTGAAGGTAGATTTAAGGGTGTAAGTAATAGGTATGTATGATGTTCCCTATCGCATTATGACTACTGTCCAAGGCCTTTTGTGGGAAGCCTATGTCATAGTGCGACGAATATAAAATTTATCAGATGATAATGGTTTCAAAGTACCTACCAAGTTATTGTACAGTCGACGTCAAAGATATGTTTACACTTTTTGCCTTATTACAAAGGAGTAAGGTGCAAAAGTGTAAACATATTTTTGACGTCGACTCTACCAAGGAGAAGTTTCCGAGCTAGTCAAATTTCTAAACAAAATTTAATTATTAAAATGTCTCTTCCTGTCTTATTAAAATGTCTCTTCCTGTCTTATTAAAATGTCTCTTCCTGTCTTATTAAAATGTCTCTTCCTGTCTTATTAAAATGTAATAGGACAACAACAAACAGTAAGCACCTATAATGGCTCGCGCGGTGATGAGGGCCCATGTAGATGTGGAGTAGAGTTTCAGACCCCAACATGCCTGGAAAGATATTTAAGATTAAGTACAGCCATGTTACGGGGAAAATGTTTGAACTGGGGTCATCAGGTACAAAGAAGATACAGAGAAACTTTCTTAGATTGAGAACCATCACCATCAGTTGAGAATTTAGAAGAAGAAGCCTATTAAGATGTACAGTCAGCAGCAGAAGTTGCTAAGCGGGCCAGGTGTTCACAATGATCTTGACGCGACTTTATTGTTAAAATAATAACAGCGTGTCAAGGTAATTTTGAACACCTCGCCTGCTTAGCAACTTCTGCTGCTGACTGTGCCCAACCACTTCCGTGTAGACACATACACGGCTGCTTTTGACGACTTTTATCGTTGATGAGCCGTGGACCCGTGGGTATTAACAGCCAAACCAAATATATGACATTTCAACTTTTGGAGCCCCGAGACTGCGTTCCAGTAGCTACTTTCTTCTTAATTTCGCACGATCATAAACATCCTGTATTTTGAGACGAGTAGGTATCTACCTTATAAACTATTTAATACACCTTAATTTAAACAACCACAGGGTTTTTTCCTGGCAGACAACTGAGATGTTTTCTTTCATGGTATAGGAGGCAAACGAGCAAACGAATCGCCTAATGGGAAGCAATTACCGTCCCCCATGGACGCCTGCATCACTTGAGGTTTACTTGGGGTGTGTGGTTTATTAATTTATTTATTATATATGTTAGTCGAGATACTCACAGCCATAGAGAAAGAAGTAAACATGAGCGCCCTCTTCCTCCCATAGTTATCCACGATGTATCCGAAGAGGAACACGGACGGCGTGCCCACCAGGTACACCACGGACGCCATCCACGACACCACGTCCGTGGACACGGACGCGGACAGGCTCGGGTCGTTGATGAGACGCGGACCCATCGGGGACAGCCAGCCGACCGCCATGCCGTACGAGAATACTGGGAGGACCACTGGAAAACAAATGAAGGTGAAAACCTAAAACTGTGTGGACGCTCGAAGGCACGATCTAAGACGTACCCCCAACTTGCATTTTAGATTTTAGTATTTTTACATTATAGCCACTCAGAATCACGAACTCTTTCGATAGGAATACGAGAAAAAAAGTGTCCTTGAAATTTCATAATTTTTTGGTTAGTCCGCTTTATCACGGTAATAGGAGGTTGTATTGAAAATGTAAACAAATGGACCAAACAATAAGTAGGGGACTTTTTTTTCCTTGGTAGGGAAAACGCTGTATGATTGAAGCATTAGTAAAACATACCCAAATCGTTCATAGGTATATTGTGAACAATACAGGAAATACACCTGTTTTCAGAAATGATTATGACCTGAATTGTGGAACGTGTAACTTTTCGACCGTCCAATTAAAATCCAACCTCTAAATCTTCCCAAAACTTGTTTACAAACAAATATTAATGTCAATAACAATAGACAATCATCAATAACCATCAATTGCCTAACCTCATAAAAGCCACTTGTCTTCCTACGGGAAAACAACGTAATTTAATCTGGTCGGGAACAAATTCCAATGCTACATTGTCCCATTCACAAAGTTTAATTATAGGAACGTGCGGAGAATCACTGGTGAAGAATGGAGATAGGTTTATAGCTAAGGGCTAGGAATTAATTGAGCACAAGTTTTCAAATTTTAGACCTGTTCAAAACTGAAATTGGCGTTGTATTCCAGAATGACGAAAGATTACAAAACTCCAATTACTTCGACAAAGGTCGCACTGGGAAACGATGCCGTTCCTACTTGAGGTTGAACATATCAATATGGACATAAGCATTTTCTTTTTTTGACGATAAGTTTTTATATTGTTATTAAATCTATGAATTTTAGTAAGGATCTTGGGAATCTGTTCAGGACTATCCCTCCCAAGTTGTACGATTCTTTGTAAACACCATAAAAAGACAGAAAGTTCTCATGTCCAACCTCAAGTATGGCGTCTTTCCATAGTGGGCCGCCATGACCAGGGTGGCTTGAGGATTACGGCTCGGCCACGACGTCGAGCGACTTGCGACGGCGGCAGCGAATAACCATTGGTTGGAGCGAAAGGTCTGATCACTGTGTCACGCTCCAACCATTGGTTGGAGCGAAAAGTCCGATCGCTATGTCACGCTCCAACCTATGGTTATCGCTGCCGCCGTCGCAAGTCGCTCGATGTCGTGGCCGAGCCGTTACGGCGTCAGCCGCGAAAGCTAAAAATGCGAGCTCAGACTTGAGAACTGGATGTCTTGGTTTCTTTTTCTTCCATTATATTAAATTAATTAGCCTTTTTGTACATTAGGTACCAAGAAGGGCTGGTGGCCTAGCGGTAAGAGCGTGCGACTTTAAATCCGGAGGTCGCGGGTTCAAACCCCGGCTCGTACCAATGAGTTTTTCGAAACTTATGTACGAAATATCATTTGATATTTGCCAGTCGCTTTTCGGTGAAGGAAAACATCGTGAGGAAATCGGACTAATCCCAATAAGGCCTAGTTTCCCCTCTGGGTTGGAAGGTCAGATGGCAGTCGCTTTCGTAAAAACTAGTGCTAACGTCTAGTGGATTGTTGTCAAGCGGACCCCAGGCTGACCAGGCTCCCATGAGCTGTGGCAAAATGCCGGGATAGCGCGAGGAAGAAGAAGTACGCTGGGTACCAGCTTATCGGACTTTTAGGGGTTGCACTGACAGGATAATAAGCTTTGAAATAAAACCGCTCATGTCAACCCTATTCCTCAACAACACGTGCATAAACAAACCAAGACCCACGTGCCCCTTACGTTTAATAACTTATTAAGGAAGTAACGAAGGAGCTAGTTCAGTTTAAACTGGTTCTTTAATAGGCAGATCAATTGGGCAGTGCAAATATTGCAAGCAACTTAACATCTGCAGTTGTGTCGGTACATTTTGTACCGAGCATAGTCTAATAAAACATGGTCTTCCATTCCCAGAGTGACACGGGGCTACGTCACAACAACATGGCCGCTATATATAGCGCTATCGCATATTATCATATAGCGCTGTCGCATGATGACGTAAGCCCGTGTCAGTTAGGTGACCTAGAAAAGACGGGAATGGAGTACCAGGCGGAGTATATTATTATACCATGGTACCGAGCTGTATTGGTTATGTTTGTGTATGCATGACGTTTTCTCGAAGGCTCGGTGGCTGGAATCAGGACATTTCTAGATATTCAATTCAATTCAATTCAATTCAATATATTTAATGTCAAAAAACACATGTCAAAATATACAATAGGTACACAATAAAATTAAAAATACATAATCCACACAAATTATAAAGGAATATATACAAATGTCAGAGTACATAATATATACAATGTCAAAAATAGTGGTATAAACAAATGTCAATAAAACTAACAAAAAATTAAAAATTAAAAAATACAAATGTCAAAAAATATTACTAGACTCATTTTACACATGGTATAATAATATACTCCGCCTGGTACTCTATTCCGAGATTCGCGTATGACCTAACTGACACGGGCCTACGTCATCATGCTGTTTACAGGTTCTCAAACTTTAAAATGTGGGAGAATTTTAACCAACGGTGAAAATTATTTTAACGGTTTAATTTTAAGTTATTCATGTAGAAACATAGTAAAATAAAACAAATCTAATGTATTAAATTAAACTTTATTTATCTATACAAGACAAACGTTTGAAAAACTAATTCACAGTTACACATTAATTACCAAGCTTACGACGTGAAAAGTTTGGAAAACACTGCGACTGCTGACACTGAGCGAGAAGGAAATAACAATTAACACGCGTTCGACAAGGATGACGGTCAGGGCATGAAGTTATCTAGATCCGAATTGTCAAATGTGACAGCGCTATCCTATGTTGCCAGTAATGTAAACAAAATTACCCGAACGTTTGAAATTTCTTTCGTGAATCGGAAGATATTTCTAACGAATAATTAAAAATGACGTGTTATTGTAAAATTTAAGATAAAATACATATAAATGAAAATTATAAAATTATAAAGAAATATTTTAACTTATTAACCATAGGTATAATGTACCCCTGTAACATGTTATGTTGAAATAAAGTGGCAATGTTATTGTGACGTAGGCCCGTGTCACTCTGGGAATAGAAGACCATGTTTTATTAGACCATGATTTTACATTAAATTTACAATAAAATTCTTTTACCGTGAAAAAAGCCTGGTCAATCAAAAAATCTTTCAACTTTTTAACAAATAGCTCATAAGAAGCCGCCTCTTTTATTTCACGGCTCAGGCTGTTATAAATTTTAATGCCAACTACCCCCAGCGAGTTGGATGATTTTACGAGCCTGACAAGGACAGATTTAATATCGCGATTTGTTTGCCTTTGATCAGGTCGACGCATAACAAAATCACTCTTGTGCTTAAACATATATTTTGCTACCTCAAAAATGTATAAACAGGGCACTGTTAGAATTTTTAATTCCCGGAAATACTCTTTTGTTGGAGTGAATGGCGGCACCCCAGACAACATTCTAACAGCCCTCTTCTGCAGTATGAAAACTCTATCCCTGAGTATGATAAATCAGAGTCAATGTCTCTTTCACTCATTAACCTCTATCGACTGCTACACTTTAATTATTTCTTTGATTATAAAAACAAAACAATGACACTACTCACTATAAGTTAACTTATTACTACTTATTATACCTAATTACGAAATAATTGCTTGGGTAACACTCGGTACATTTAACGATTACATTTAAAATGGTGTATGAAGGATGTGCAAATTTTCGTTGATGACGGGTAAATCTCGGTAGCTCAGCCAACCCCCAGGGGCGGCATGCCGCCCCTGGCGGAATGCATTTTGGTTTTCTTCCTTGACTTCTGGGGCGGCGAAACGTATTGGCCCGGGGCGCCAAATTTCAAAATACGCCCCTGATATAAATACGACATTTCCATAAATGTTGAGAAGAATATTAATATGTATGTGTTTTAATGTAAAAGCGTGACTAACCTACCCCAATTATTCTTAGGTATATTATAACAGATGTTACACAATTAATTGACTTACTTACTCTGGAGTATTAATTTCCAAAGCAGGTCATCTCGATATTATTAATTTATTATTTACCTACCTACTAGATACCATACATAAATTACAACTTAAAAATGTGGTGTGGGTATTTCAAGCGGATGTAACTGAAACGTTTAGCCGTGCGATTTTCTACCCTGAGGTCGAGAGTTCAAATCCTGACTGGTACCAAAGACCAGGGCCAGTTCCGCTTGTAATATTAGTTGTAGTTTGTTATGCAATAGGCCCTAGGCTTTATTTTTCAGAACTAAGCTACGAAAAGTCGGTGCTAATCATTACAACAAAGCCTATTTTTTCTCAAGGAAAGGTCATGGTAAATAGTTCTCGCGAAAGTACCTTTGCCAAATCCTGGGATTAGAGAGCCAAGCAGACTCCAGGCGCTATAGGGATGCAATTGGCGAGGGCCAAGATGAAAACACTCAAACCACGGGCGTAGTCAGGTTTTAGTATCGGGGGGGGGTTCAAGAAAATAAAACGACTAAAAGTACATAAAATAACCCTTACACAAGAAAAATATTAGAGACTAGCTGTGCCCGCGGTTCCGCCCGCGTGGAATTCTGTCTGTGTCAGTAAGCGGCTAATTTCTAATCCTAATTTCTCTCCCTCTCCCCTGGAGGTGGAACTTGAAGTAAAGTTGACAGATGGATATGCTAGAGGACAGTAGACCAGATAGAATATTTTAGGTACCACTAAATAAAACGACACTCCAAAATCAATAATTTTTTTCGCCCTTATTATAATTTTACACGTGATTTTAACGACAGAGTAGGTGTATATCGGACGATACAGTAAGGTATACGCACGCGAGCGAAAGCGAAGCGGCCTGCCTGACTAGAGCGCCACTCACCGTGGTCTTCTTCAGACTCCTGAGGAAGAGCGTGTGCCGTTTGTAACCTCAATGCGTTGCGAGACTTTCGCGAATGATTCGATTTTTTTCGGGAAGGCATGGAAATGTGTATAAATTGCGAGTCCCAAATCGTTTGACTCCGCAAACGACCAGTGCCGGATTAAGATATTTTGATGCCCTAAGCATTTCTAGACCATGGTGCCCCCTCTCCCTAGGGTCATCAAGATTACATTGAATTTTTTTGGTAAATTGAGTGACGTTCATTGTCGCATTACAGCTGAGAATGGAAATCAGTCATATCATTTTATCACGAAAGTTGACAGTGCCGTAGCAGTAACTTTGCAACAGAGTACCTAATGCTGCTGTAGTCGCCATATCTTAGAATGTAATTAATAACGCGAGCGGAGCGAACGCGAAAATTTTTCGATATAAGAACGCAATTTGATAGACAGTTGTACATTTTTACTTTTTAGTATGGAAATCAGTCACATAATTTTATCACGAAAATTGACAGTGCTGTAGCAGTAACGTAGCAACAGAGTAATGCTGCTGCAGTCGCTACCCGAAAGTCACCTTTGTCATATCTTAGAAAGTAATTGAAAACGTGAGCGAAGCGAGCGCGAAAATTTTTCGATATAAAAAACGCAATTTGATAGACAGTTGTACATTTTTACTTTTAGTATGGAAATCAGTCACATAATTTTATCACGAAAATTGACAGTGCTGCAGCAGTAACGTAGCAACAGAGTAATGCTGCTGCAGTCGCCACCCGAAAGTCACCTTTGTCATATCTTAGAAAGTAATTGAAAACGCGAGCGAACCGAGCGCGAAAATTTTAGATATAAAAAACGCAATTTGATAGACAGTTGTACATTTTTACTTTTAGTATGGAAATCAGTCACATAATTTTATCACGAAAATTGACAGTGCTGCAGCAGTAACGTAGCAACAGAGTAATGCTGCTGCAGTCGCCACCCGAATGTCACCTTTATCATATCTTAGAAAGTAATTGATGCGATCCGATAATCGACGATGGCGCAGAAATCCAAAATCCAAACCACCGTATACTATAGGTAATAGTTAGTGATCAATGAAATATGCCGCACGCCTGTTCTTATTTTAATTCTATGAATGTTAATATTCTGAACTTTTCGGGGGGGGTTTGAACCCCCAAACCCCCCCCCCCCCCTGGCTACGCCCGTGACTCAAACCTTATTATAGGTTTCCATACTCGAAGGGCGACAGTCCGAGATCTATTTCTAAGCTTACGGTGTCCGTCTGTCTGCCTGCGGGCTCTATCATATCTCAAGAACACTTGCGAAGGCCCGGCGAAGGCCCGGCGAAGCCCGACATTCAGCGCGCTTGGCGCGTTCTTAACTTACTGGGTGCCTGCGGCGCCCGGCGCCCTTCACACTAAAAACATTCAGCGCCCTCCGCGCGCTCTTTCAAACTGGGTGCCTGCGGTGCCCCCCTTCACATTCAGCGCGCGGATCTTACATACTGGGCGCCTGTTCACACTAAAAGGCCGGGCAAATAATTCTAATTCTATTCTCTAATTCGTAAATTATATCAGTAAAGATTTATGGGACAAATGGTCGGTCATAAAATGAACATAGCATTTGACTTTTGACTGTATACAATTACTGCGTCGCCTTTGACGATCAACTATATTATTTTCGAGTAATCACTGTACTTTCTTTATTAAATACATGATAGACCAAATTAATTAGATGAAATTACTAGATAATAAGTATTCACAGCAATAAGTACTCGACACCGATAGTGAATTAGTAATAGGAACTCGAGTGTCAAGCAGCCGCTGTATGTACCGGTACTTACGTTCTATGTGTTCTATCTAACTCACCACCGCCGCCATAGATTCTAATGCATTATTTGAAATGATGAGATGAATATATTCAAGAACCTTTTATTTCCTTAGTATCCGAGGTATGTTGCGTTTCGTTTTATGCATTAATTTTCACCTCTAATATTTTTGATCTCAAACGGTTGGTTCAAACCCCGGCTCGTACAGTCACCTGCAATAATATGTTACACAACGGAAGGCCGCAAAAATATCTGACACGATCATATTTGTAGAGCCATAAGAACGCGTCACATATTTTTGCGGCCTTCGAAGAGTAACATATTATTGCAGGTAACTGTACTTACTAATGAGTTTTTCGGAATTTATGTACGAAATATCATTTGATATTTACCAGTCGCTTTTCGGTGACGGAAAAACATTGTGAGGAAACCGGACTAATCCCAATAAGGCCTAGTTTCACCTCTGGGTTGGAAGGTCAGATGGCAGTCGCTTTCGTAAAAACTAGGCCAAGCCAATTCTCGGGATTAGTTGCCAAGCGGACCCCAGGCCCCCATTGAGCTGTGGAAAAAAGCCGGGCTTACGCGATGAAGATGATTTCGTATTTACTTATTTAGGTTAACAATTTTATTGTATTTGCGATATTGTTTTTTTTCATAAAGTATCGAAAAACTTACTTAAAGAAGCCATAATCACTTGATTAATCCTGCTCCCTTCAGAACAATATTTCTTCACCGTATACTTTAACATTTTAATTTTTTAATATACACTCAAATTTAAAAACAAAAAAGAACAGGCCGCACGCAAAACGCAAAATTAAAAAAATTGTGTTCGAATTTCGAACAATTGCCGCGCACGACCGCTACTGAATTCCGTACGCGAGTGAGAGCGTTATGGCGGGACAAGCTTTTGCCACAATAAAGCTAAGCTAGAGTTAGACCAAGAAAAGTCTGCAACGATTTTGGTAGCACACTTCTATGTAGATAGGTAATTATGACGTATGAATAATACTTACACTGCGTATGCTATCAAAATCGCTGCAGACTTTTCTTGGTCTGACTCTATAGCTACTCCTATAATAACTAGGTATCACAATTCAAAAGGAAACTAAACAATTTAATATTCTTATTTTTTTTACGCGAACGGAAATAAAATAACTGGAAAGGGTTGGCAAATAATTTGTTATCGCGTTAGAGCTGGTTTAATCTAGTAATAGCTTTAATGAGTACCTACTGTGCCTAGCCTAAATGTCCCAGGGATACCAGGCTTTGAGCTGAAATTAATTAGGTACCAATGAAGAAAGCTATTTTCTCAATCCCAAAATTACCTATAAGGTTGTGGGTTAATCTTTTGGACGCCAGTGACCGATATATCCGCACCGCAGGTCCAACGCCAAAGACCAATTAATCGGTCACAGACCACAGAGCTACATAGACCTACGTGCATATGCATAAAGTTCAATTTCAGTTTTGACACCTCGGTAGCGTGGCGTCCGAGTGACAGCTTTTGTGTTTGACACGGCGTCGAAAAAGTTAAAGTTATGGGGAAGGGAAACCTTCTCATTGTAAACCTACTAGGGTAATTGCGTCAGTTTACCGTCCGGTGTCCGTCCACTTGACGGATTAGCAAATAATACATTTCATTTATAATTTCCTACTTGCGAAATATAATCTTTATGTAGATAGATACATTGTTTAGATATTAAGGATTGCAATAAGACCAACTTGAGCCGGACGAAAACTAGCGCAATGACCCTATTACGTTTTTTGTGGAAATATAATAAGTAAGTAAATGAAAATGTTCCTCCTTTTGCCCGCCAGTCGCCTTGGCAACGCATTGTCTATCCAATTTAATAAAATGTTTAAATTATTACCTATATTGTGTCTTAAATACATACGGCTGTATTTATTACTTCATTCTAGCAACACACATAATAATTAAGGCTTTGTAAATAAGCTGGCATTCATTAATGAATAAAAATAATTTATTCCAGAAACATAAAGTAGTTTTATCTACACACATATCATCCAATTTCCAATCCTCCAAACCCATGAGTTCAAAAACCGCAAATTACGGCCAACATAAAGATAAACTATTTTGTTTGAATAAATTACTTATCCATGTATTTCCATTATTGCATGGATTGTTATTGCGTAATAATAACATCGATATCAATTTAATAATGAAATTTCACATTCTCTAAATCTAAAAATGAATTTGATTAGACCTCGTTTCCCCTCCGGCCGTTTTGGCAACCAAGTTTCGCAACCAGTTGTTGAAAAAGAATTAATAATCTTGTTACGCAACTAGTTGCCCAAGAAGAAAATATATTCCTGTTTTACATCCAGTTGCCAATGAAGAATAGGTCTCTGACACTTAGAACGTAGAAATATTTTAAATCAATATTTCCGAGAACATTTCCTACTTACCGAGAGTTGACGGAGCCCCGCTATGCGGGGCTCCTATTTCTGGGCGGTTTGCCCTTCGGGCATCTGAAGCTACCTAACGAACCTAACCTACCTACCTATTGAATTAGTTTAGTGTGACGTCCGTGAAAATAGTACACTTTGGGGGAAAAAGCCTAGGTAGGTAGGTAGGTTAGGTTCGTTAGGTAGCTTCAGATGCCCGAAGGGCAAACCGCGTCTAGTTAAGTTGTATAGGAAATGTTTTTTGAAAAGAAAGTTTCGTACGTTAGACTCTTTCAGCTAAGGTCAGCTAAACGTAGGACAAATGTCCTTAGATTTGCCATTGAAATGAGAGTCTTATTTGGTAACTATAGTTGTAAACAAAGACAATTATTTCCTTTTCGTCAACTGGTTGCGAAACTCCACTGTCATCTACGCTAGTTTTGGTTCAGGAATATATTTTCTTCTTGGGCAACATAGTTGCGTAACAAGATTATTAATTCTTTTTCAACAACTGGTTGCGAAACTTGGTTGCCAAAACGGCCGGAGGGCTCGTTTCTTAGTTTCAATCGAGATGACATTTTATTCCAAATGATATGTCAATTGCAAACAGATTGACCAAATGCCACAACGGTGGTCGTAACATGCGGTTCCTGAACACAACATAGAGACCCTATCATACCTTACCTACCTACCCTACCTATGTCATCCAGAAATGGCGCAAAAACAAGTAAATACTTAAATAGTAATATCTAGTAATCGTCACACAAGGTCGTATGTGGTCGCATTTATCATGTTACAATAGAATTGAATAGAATCGTTTATGCGCACCAATGGTGTTGTGGAGGGTCGCAAGTTTTGTGATGAGACCTGGCGGCCTAGCCAAGGTGACGATCGCTTGCGCTTGGCTATCGAATCGCTTTGTATCTCTCTATCACTCTTCCATATTAGTCTGAAAGTGATATTTGCGTTTCGTTCGCTACGTGGCGTTAGCGATTGGCATGTTGGCTACGGGGGCTGGTGCGCCGCATTCCCTGACAAGAGGCAAAAACGACGACATGGCGTAGGCGTCTCAGTATCGTTTTCCGCAAATCTCTCTTGTCAGACCTGTGGTAGACTATGCCGGGCTCGCATCTAATCGGTCTATTCAGCCACCAAAATGGTGTCTCTCCGGTGTTACACCATAAATCGTCTTCAATAGACGCAAAGACCAGTGATGATGATGAAGGTACTTAATACAGTTGTTAAAAAAAAAATTGTGGAACACAAGGCGCCTTGGTAGGACATTGCGAATTAATCTTATATCTAGTTATTAATGTTACCATTTTTATAAATAGTGTTTGTTCATAAAATAAATAAAAATCTTAAATAATAACATCTTTACCTAGGTTATTACAAAGTCCTAAGAGACATTGCATTAGCAGCGGTATTTGATAAACGACTGCTATAAAATTTAAATAGCGGATTGGGACCTTGGTATCCAGGGGGGATGATCAAATCGACTGATTTGATCAGAAATGAAATTGGCGTCAATCTCCAATTTAATCACCAATTTTAGATTTATGGTGATATTAGAGCCCTCTAAATTGAAAAAATGCCCCAGAACGAAAATACTGGCGTCACAAATTGGTATTCTTGCGTCCGCACCTCATATTATCGGTAATATCGGTCATTATCGGCGTTTGCGTCCCCACGTCCTGATTCGATCGGGCAATTTAATCAGATTGGTGAAAAATTTACTAGTCTGGATACGCCTTTCCTGTTCTATCCAATAAGTACCTACCTACTTAATTCAATGTCTGATTTGCTTACATTATATTGTTAAACAGACAAACTGCCATATCCCTGTTATTACAAGATTAGTTCCTTTCTTACGACGTTGTTTACGTGTGAGTCGTTCTCAACTTCTCACGCAAAAGGCACTAGTATTAGTTTAATACATTTTAGCTACTTGTGACTGTTTTTTGCGTAATTCATAAAATGTATTTAGAAGATTTTTTGTCACATTGTATTTTTATTTTACCCTCTAATGATGTAGAAGCGGTGGTGGCTGAGTGGATATGACGTCCGACTTTCAATCCTGAGGTCGCGGGTTCAAATCCTGGCTCGTACCAATGAGTTTTTCGAAACTTATGTACGAAATATCATTTGATATTTACCACTAGCTTTTCGGTGAAGGAAAACATCGTGAGGAAACCTGTATGCATCTGCGAAGAAATTCAAAGGTGTATGTGAGGTCCCCAATCCGCATTGGGCTAGCGTGGGGTCTATAGCCCAAGCCCTCTCGCGCTTGAGAGGAGGCCTGTGCCCAGCAGTGGGACGTATATGGGCTGAATTATTATTTTATTATTATAATGTTCTCACTGCTGAGGTGAAAAGTTCTATGCGCCATAGTAGTGAGAAGACCAAAGGTTTCTTGCCCTTCGTGCCTTAGAAACCCCCGCTAAACTAACCTTGCTTTTTTGCACATACGGCCAAAGAATTTTATTTCAGTACCATTTCGTACCTTGTCACAGTGACAATAGTATTACACAAATACAAAAAATTTGCCAGCCTAGGAAATTTGCATTTACACAGGACAACTCGGTTACACCATTTATAGTTGAATTATCGAGAAGATGGAATTGCATTTGTAGTGGTTGTATGCTGATAGTACAAGAAAATAGAAAATTCAAATATAGAATGCCTGTAAACAAACAATACTACTACATATGCAATTCCACGCTCTCGATTATTCAACTATACTATATTATTAGGTATATAGCGCATCCGTTATACGATTTACATAATACCTGTTGCCTGAGATCGTCACATTACTCCTGGGAAACGATTAAGATACGGAACGTGAGGTATTATCGGAGGTACATAAATAGTACCTTTTGCATTCTAGTTGGCTATTACTATTAATAGATAGGGTAAATGACCCACGATCCCAGTTGTGAATGGACGTAGTACTTAGGTACGAGTAATTAATGAATAATATCATGAACGGAAATTCTCGGATATTTCAATGAACATTTCAAAATTTTTGTTTTTGGAAATTGACAATTTCATTCCCCCATACAAAATTATAGTTTTAAGTGATCCACCGAAAACCAGCGCCACGGTAATACCGCGGCATTATTTTGAGTGGGGGGTCCTATTTTAGTGTCCAATGTTTTTTTTTATGTCTGTATGTAATATGTTGGCGTTAAATAATAGTTATTTACGATACATGTGCGGAAAAGAGGAAATTCGAAACGAGTGGCGATAAATTAAAACACGACCGAAGGGTGTTTTAAATCGACACGAGTTGCGATTTACCTATTCGCACGTGTATCGTACAACGTTTTACAGTACATATGGCCCTTTAAACCTTTGACATACGCTCGAAAAATAGGACCATATGTTCTTTCTTGCTTTCTTTCTTAACTATCCGAATTTATTCCATGTGGCAATTAAGCATTTTGGAGACTTCCGACGCCATATCAATCAGTAATCATGATCATTGATCACTAGCCCGTCCTCAGCCCACGTCCCACTGCTGGGCACATAGGGCCTACCGCGAATATCAATTTTTCATTATTTGCCTCTACTTGATGATTTTGGGGTCGTGGTCCTGAAGGTCAAAAATGTGTTAAGATGGTCATACTCCAACTCAAACAAACTCCATGGGACTAGGTACCCACAGTATCACGACACTACAGCCGGCGTATTATGGATGGCTTTATCCACGTGATAAAATAACTTTTTAGTTGTGTAATAGAAAGTGACGGACACCGTTTTATCACGGTGTCACGTAGACAAGAACGACCATTATCAAACTGCACAACGGGACTTAATCGCGTATTTAAGTTTTAAGATTTACCTCCGACGTTTCGAGGACGGCGTTGTCCCCGTGGTCTCGGAGAAGACTGGCTCAAGTTGACATATCCATCAAACCCATCACCAAAACGAACAACCATCATATCCGCACTGCGGGCTCAGCACGGTTCCATTTTTATCGACTATCACTATGCGCGTCCCTTTCGCACTTACATACTTGTTAGAACGTGACAGGCATGGTGACAAGGGATAAAAACGCGACCGTGCTAAGCCGCCTGGACACCTTGATATTGATATGAGGGCCCCATGTAAACGTTTTTCACGAATTTCATATCGGTCCCATGGGAAACATTGTTCAGTATGACCACCGTAGTTCATCCAAAATCACCCAGTACATAGGTACCGGTATCGGTCCTGCATATTCGAGCGAGAGAAGTCGATAAGAAGTTATAGAGGTATATAGACCCTCTGATCTCTACCCAAAGCGGGTTAGTAATTTTTTTTTTCAAGTTGCATATTCAGGTTTACTGGTTACGGTGTTATCTGAACTGATTTTTTTGTCGGGTTTGTTAAATAAAAGTTCAGAGTTATTGCACATATTTCATATATTTAACGGATTAAAAAATAACATAAATTATTTACAGTAGAAATTATTTCGCAGTGTCAAACTGACATATTCGCTAACGTCTGCGTAACTTACTTTCCATACATCTCGCTTGTACCACCTAGTACTAAAGGGGCCCAATGATTACCAGTTCGCCGGACCATATCAGCCTGTCAGTTAAACGCAAAATTTGACAGGTCCGAACAACTGACAGGCTGATATCGTCCGGCGAACTAGTAATCTGTGGGCCCCTTAATATGCGGGTACGAGCGGGATGCATAGAAAGTAAGTTACGCACACGCTAGCGAATATGTCAGTGTCAAACTGGTGGTAGCCATACTTGTGTCGTCAATATTATGTTTCCGAGTTAGGATGTTAGGATACACTATGCCCATATTCAGGTACCTATAGATTTTCGATTTATAAAAAACCGGGCAAGTGCGAGTCGGACTCGCGCACGAAGGGTTCCGTACCATAATAAAAAAAAAAACCGGGCAAGTGCGAGTCGGACTCGCGCACGAAGGGTTCCGTACCATAATGCAAAAAAAAAAACAAAAAAAAGCAAAAAAAAAAACGGTCACCCATCCAAATACTGACCACTCCCGACGTTGCTTAACTTTGGTCAAAAATCACGTTTGTTGTATGGGAGCCCCATTTAAATCTTTATTTTATTCTGTTTTTAGTATTTGTTGTTATAGCGGCAACAGAAATACATCATCTGTGAAAATTTCAACTGTCTAGCTATCACGGTTCGTGAGATACAGCCTGGTGACAGACGGACGGACGGACGGACGGACAGCGAAGTCTTAGTAATAGGCTCCCGTTTTACCCTTTGGGTACGGAACCCTAAAAACGGAAAAAAATGCAATAAAAAAAACGGTCACCCATCCAAGTACTGACCACGCCCGACGTGGCTTAACTTTGGTCAAAAATCACGTTTGTCGTATGGGAGCCCCATTTAAATCTTTATTTTATTCTGTTTTTAGTATTTGTTGTTATAGCGGCAACAGAAATACATCATCTGTGAAAATTTCAACTGTCTAGCTATCACGGTTCGTGAGATACAGCCTGGTGACAGACAGACGGACGGACGGACGGACAGCGGAGTCTTAGTAATAGGGTCCCGTTTTACCCTTTGGGTACGGAACCCTAAAAACAGACGTGCAATTCTTTGGCGTACCTACTCTACCTACCTATAGTTCGAAGTTCGAAAGCATACGTTGAAAATAAACTACTACAAGAATTATATAAATTTATATTTTACACAAGTAAGTACACTTAAATATTCTTAATTTATCTAGGTATTTATGTTTAAATATACTTTTGTGCTAATAAATGTAAATAGTTATAAATATATGAGAAAGACTATCGTAATCATAGACTATGTGGAAACAGTTTTAGAAAATGAATAATTATTAATTATGAATTTATTTAAATACAATAAGTTTCTTTACAGACAATAGATACACTTATATTAACTATCTAATTAAGGTAAATTCACATCTTTCAGTACTTTGTAAGTTTATATGGTCTTATTTTATTATACCTTTAAAAGGATTTTCTAAAATACATAAAGGCTCGGAACCGGTTTTTTTTAAAACCCGAAATAGCCCAATATTTTTAATTATTTTATGCTCTTAACGTAGGATTGAATCATGTATTTAGGTAACAACTTCGTATTATTAGATTATCCCATCAAAAATTAAATAATAAACCAAAGAACGTAATAATACCGGTATTTTTTGTATGAAGAAAAAACCGGTTCCGAGCCTTATAAAGAACTATATTTACCATTCAGTTGGCAAGTGAGAAATATACAAATATATCAATCAGAAGTGCAATCGAAAAATGTGATTTCTAATAGGGTTGGCCAGACGCAGAATTTTACAGATTGCGCCAGCATAGGTGTTATGAATATTGTCAAATTCTTGTTTTATTTTTTAGTTTTATGGCCTGGATGCTAAGTTGAAGCCAAATTTCATAGAACAAAACTAGAGACCAAAACCTTTGATAGTTGCTAACACCATTTCATTGCCAATTTCACCCTGTCTGGTCAGCAATTTTGTATACAATATCGTCAGTATAATAAAACGGGCCACTCACGTTTTGCGTCGAAAAATGGGAAACATGTCGAGTGTTGAACTCCGAGGGGCTCCATCTAGCGCCGTTTGTGTTTGTTACTTCTACTCGTGAGACCTGCGAACGGCCTTCAGGGCATCAGCCGACGGTCTTTCCACTACGATACAGCCGGCTGACAATATTATTTATTCACTATATACAAAACAAAACAGAAAAAATTGCAATCGGGATGCGACTGCTAAATTTTTTTACGTGTTTGAGTGGCTGCAGTTTCTCAGCACACCAACGGAGGGCAGCTGACGTTTACGAGGTTTCGATGTACGCCACTAAATGGCAGACCCACACTATACTCTGTATCTTTAGGTATTTAAATAAAAGTAAACAAATCATTTGTACATTTTCGGGTAGTTAACATTTATTGATAAACCAACCAAATACAAAACCACCTGGATCTGTCACTGAACGACCTGACTTTAACCTACATTATTTGATCGTGTCATGTTTTCATCTACCCTCAACTGGCTTAAGGCGCCAGTTGAGGGTAGATTTTGTTTACTTTTATTTAAATACAAAAGATACAGACTATACAGCAATAGAGAGTGAGCTGTAGGAGGCAGCACCTGCTTATATACGTTAATTGTTGAAGTTTTCGATTCAGGTCAGGAGATGGCGGAGGTGGTCCTTATAAAAACAATGTTTAGAAGATGATCTGTGGATTGTACTAACAGATGGGCCGGCGTGTTTACAGGATGATTTCGTGCTTGAAACTCCGGGTTAGATGCTTGTGGGGCAGCACTATTGTGTTCAGTAGGATGGTCTCCGCTGGCACCACCACGCTGGCACCTAGATATATACATAATAGTAAGTATTAGAAATATATTAGTAACTGTCACTAATAGAGTATTTAGTATTCACTTGTGCAATAAGGCATTGTTTCATGCCAAATTTCGTGATATTATTAATACGTAAATATTAGCATAGATAAATATAGTACGAGAAGAGTGCTCACTCCATACATCAGTTTTGGTACCAAAAAAAATAGTATTTTCATAGTCGACATCTAGCATCGAGTAGCGGAATTATCAGTACTAGTAGTACTGTCAAATGACAATAGATGTAGCACCGACCGGAAGGTCTAAAGGCTGGCGTCCACTAGACTCGCCGAGGCGAATCGAATCGAATCGCAATAATTCGCCTCCTATATTTTCTATGCAACTGCGTCCATTGACGAAGAGCCGTGGCCCGCCGATTCTTGTGTAAAAATATAGGAGGCGAATTATTGCGATTCGATTCGATTCGCCTCGGCGAGTTTAGTGGACGCCAGCCTTAATGCTCAACAACAAGACTTTCTGGTCGGTGCTACATCTATTGTCATTTGACAGTAGTACTACTACTAGTTAAAGTACTGATAGAATTCCGCTACTCGATGCTAGATGTCGACTATGTAAATACTATTTTTTTTGGTACCAAAACTGATGTATGGAGTGGGCACTCTTGTCTTACTATATTTCTCTATGGTACTAGAAGATCGGAAACTTTTCAAGAGAAGAGTTTATTGATCATGATTGTTAAAAGCAGGAATATTGATTTTTCTGTCTGTGTATTACATGTGGTTGGTTGGTGGGGTCTGGGTCCGAAGGTATCCGGGGTTTTGGGACACTTACCTAAGATAGTAATGGAGGGGTTGAGCCGTCCGTCCGCGTTGAAAAGAGCCTGATTCTCCATCTTGGCGAACGGCTTGTTGGGGTCCGGGTCCGAAGGGGTCCCTTCTATTCGAGACCACTCGCCGACACTTGCGTTTTGACCCACTGCAAATAATAGGTACGTGTATAACGCAACGAGGAAAGGTGTAGGCATAGCTTATATTATATCTGGACCGGATTTACCGGATTTATTTTACCGGATTTTGGTAAAATTTTTGTAATGTGATGACATATATTTCAGTTTATAATTTGGATGGACATCATTTTGTACAATTTCTCTCAATTTTGATTCGGTTTTAAGCACTCATGATTTGATTAGAGCAGTGGTTCAGATTATAAGATAGAAAAATACTGTTTCAATAATAACAGTGGTTCGCAACCTTTTTGTTTCTACCCTCTTGAAAAATATTTTTCACTTCTCATGCTCAAAAAGTGCACCTTTATGTCGTGCGTAGACGACATAAAATCGCATTATATGCTCTAGAGCATAAAGTAAAATCATCTATTACGACCCTTATTGACTTAGCAATAAAGTCCAAATTCTGCCATACAAACTGCCAGCCCTGCCGATCGGCGTGCCCCGCGCCTCCGACCGGCCCAAGAACAATTTTCTTTAGTCCTGAATAAATACGTTAAAATAACCTAAAATATTTGATTTTTTGTATATTTTCCTCGCAATCGAAGTGAAAAGCAGAGTGTACAACAAGGGTATAAATGTCCATTTTTACCCTCGTCTGCTATTTTGGTCTTCGCTTCGCTCAGACCAAAAAATTGCCTCGGGTAAAAATAGGTCACTTTATGCCCTTGTTGTACAATCTACTATATCTGCTGGAGATTGTAAGTACGTCGGGCTTCGAGCAACACCGGCTTCCGACACATCGGAAGGGAGGGGCCCAAGCGATATCTCACCGTACAAATCTTTCTGCCATTTTTAGCGGGGGGAAAGGTGCACACAGTCGCACTTCTCACACACTTAAATACAAAATCCAATCTATAATGACGACACAAATACATAGAAAATGACACACGTCAAAGACAAATCTTGCAAACCTCAATCTCTTTTTATGTACGGACGAGTTACAAGTGTCACAACACGCACACTAACACATTTTCGTTGAAGTATGTTATTGTATTCTGAGAGATGAGAAGTCGGATTTGTCGCTCGACCGATCCGCAATTTGTACTGAGCGAGCAAAATCGATAAATCCAACAATTACATGAGACTAAAATATAATAATTGTGTTTGAATGTCATTAAACGTATGATATGTAAAAAAGAATATTACATGTGAAATGTAACACTTTCTTTTTGTAAATTTGATGTCCCCGACCTCTTTTTATAACAAAAAACCGAGCAAACAGGCATTTTTGTGCAGCAGTGTTCACGCGCGCGTCTGGACTCGGTCTAGTGAAAAATCCAAGTGCAACTAGTTTTATTACCCGCGCTAGATTAGATTGACGCGCTAATCTTGTACCTCGGCAGAGGGGAAATAGTGCGAATGCCGCCTCCCTTCCGTGTTGCTCGAAGACGTCGGGTCTTAAAGACAGTAAAAGTGAGTAAAACTTACCGACGGAGTACATGACGAGCGAATGTTCGCTGATGGTCGCGTTGTTCAGTATAATAGACTCTTTGATGCGAACACCCGCTTTTATGGTGCACCCGGCTCCGATAGACACGTTTGGCCCGATCTGTGATACAAAAAAATTGAAACTATACTCTGTATCTCTAGGTATTTAAATAAAAGTAAACAAACAAGTTGTAAATTTTCGGGTAAATGTTATAACCATTGGTTAACCGAACAAATACAAAACCGCCGGAAGAGTCACTGAACGACCTGACTTTAACCTACATTATTTGACCATGTAATGTTTTCATCTACCCTCAACTGGCTTAAGGAGCCATTTGAGGGTAGATTTTGTTTACTTTTATTTAAATACCTACAGATACAGAGTATAGTTAAGGCCCCGTAGGTTCGTGTTCTTCTCTCACTCTCATTGAGCATAAGCATGATCGACGTGGCTGTGCGTGCCCGGGACTGCGGATACCATGTTTTTGAATTTTTATTTGTTGTAAGTTAAAAAAAAAAGTATTAGATAAGTTCCCTCAAAAAACCCTCACGATTGCTGATAAAATTTTTGGCAACCGTATTGTGATCTAAAAAAGCGGTACGATTATTCAAAAACTAAGTTCTCTGAACCTACGGCACCTAATATTTTTATTAGCGGAGGAATGCATGTCAGAATTCAGTAGCGAGGGATAAACTGTTATTCAGCAGAGCGAAGTAAGTGTAGAGTTAGACCAAGAAAAGTCTGCAGCGATTTTGATAGCCCACGCAGTGCAAGTGTAATTTATACATATTATATATTCCATAGAAGTTTGACGTTTAAAATAACACTTGCACTGCGTGGGCTATCAAAATCGGTGCAGTCTTTTCTTGGTCTAACTCTATCAAAGTGTTACCACAGCAGAGTCGTCAACGCACGCAGTGGGATGCACGAACACATCCGGCAGTATGTTGTTGTTGTGCGTGTCACTCTGCGTTCTGTGGAGTTCCAGATAGTGACGGTTGGCGTATATGGCGGAGCCGGGAGTTTTCACTTGCGACCACCAGTTTGTTATCTGAAAAGTAAATAAATGATTTTAGGCAAAGGCACAGAATAAATAATAGTACTAGGTACAGAACGTTCACTCTCTAACAAAACGCGTCTATTACGACATATATGACCGCTAGATGGCACAAGCGCGAGCAGGCGTCCGTTCCGTAGCGATGCGCGGAAACTACTACAGCTAGACACCAAAAATGGTGTGGCCCGCACCCGCATGTACTTGTAGCGACGCGACGAAATCGCGGAGTGAGCCACGCCTGGCAGAGGGAATATATTTTCCACAATGATTTTGAACTCTATTTCAAATCGATAGGGTAGTTTTGCTTAATTTCTGATGCCTATAAGCCTGTTAAAGGGTTAAGACATTGTCAATACTTGGTCAATAATGAAACACTGTCTGCTAGCATAAGAGTAAACGAGAAGTACTGTAGGATACTAAGATAATTACTATCTATTTCTTATAATTATTAATATACTGATTGTAAAGGCCCCGTGCATGAACTATAGGGGACAGCATAGGAGCCGTCAGATTTTTGGCGCGAGGCGTAAATGTGTCGTTTATGCTTCCGATGTAGCCCACAAGATGGCAGGACTTACTATGCACAAGGAAACGTACCGACGAAAACGGTAGATGGTATATAGCACTTGCTTTGGCAATGTACATGTGCACATATGTTTCCGATTCAGGCCACAAGATGGCAGACCCTTCAACGCGCACGGTCCCTATGTAAAGGGACCTACACGGAAAAACATGTCTTGTCACTTTAGTAACATTTCCGAGTCAAGTTAGAAACGTTGCAAATAAGTGATAGTGGTAAGAAAAAATGTATGTGACAGTTCAAGAACTCATTTTTTCACGGAACACTTATTATTATTAAAATCTCACTATCCAAAAAACTCGACATTTTATTTTCCTATATTTAATTTCACAAACTGGTCTACCTCGACATAATTTCATTGTTTTTACCTTAAATTCCGACGTTTCAGCTGAGTTGCACCAGCTGTGGTCACGGCAAGACTTTCTTTCCATCCAAAGACACCACCTACCGTGACCCCCGTGTCTTTCCGTGCCCACAGCTGGTGCAACTCAGCTGAAACGTCGAAATTTAAGGTAAAAACAATGAAATTATATCGCGGTAGACCCGTTTGTATAATTAAATATGTGTACAAAACGCGAGAGTTTAAAGTGTTAGGTATATTTTATTTTCCTGTAAGGACCTACAGCCTTCAGTTAGTGACATCAAATGGAAATGGACGTAAACATAAGTACATGAGGGTTCTTAAAATTCCAGGGTCAAAGTCAGAGAAGTTGATTAAGTTTATAGACTTATATGGTGGCAGAATATGGGCGTTTAAGCATGCGTCTTAGAAATTATAAAATCGAAAATATACACATTTTTTTTGTAGTAAGTATCTCGGGCATTTACTTTGGAATTGATCAGTGGCAGTTAAAAATGTTATGTATATGGCTGCATAATTTCATAAATATTCGTTAAACTTTATTTTATTGACAATTCCATTGAAATTTTCTTGATGCGAACAATTACCCCACATGCGTACTTTTACCCAATAGCTTGCGGAATTTTACCCGCACGGTGGGGGAGTGAGTGCCAACCCTTTGCATTTCAATAAAATTTCACCACTGATAACGGGGTCTGACTATTATCGTTATTACCTGCATGGCATAAAGCGTGTTGGTGCCAGCCAGCGGCGCCAACACGTCCTGCTCCCAAGACATGTAACCAGGGTTTGGGGTGCTCTGATTGTTGCCACTGGAACAATACAATTACCATAAGGTTTTGTCAAAACACCCAAAGAGGGGTCTCTACGAACAAACCTTAAGGATTTTTTTTTAATATCTATATAACATACTGTAATCTCGTAGAGATTTAAGGCTTTTTATTTTATTTTATTTATTTATATTTGTCATTTTGAAAGAAAATAAAGATCCCTAATATTTATATTAACTCTGATGAGGATTTATTTGAATCACTAGAAGTACTCACTTATTAGGCTTTTAAGTTTTTCAACTTAAATCAATGACTTTATAAATATTTCTTATTTAAATTACTTGCTAAGTAAGAATACTTATAAGTTATATCCAGGTTATACCTAATCTAAAATTTATAATTTTCACATCAAAATGTTAATAAATTTTTCCTTTTTTATTGTGGGACGTACCACATTATTGCAATCTATAAATTATAAACACAGATGTTAATCACAATGAAAAAAAATAAAGCGCACGTTGGCCAGAGTTGATCATCGTTGATTTTTTTTTCATGACGCAATTGACATAGGCAACATTTTTAACCGACTTTTACGTAGCAGCAGGTCTTTATCACCAAAAACCGTACTTGGGTACAAGTTTTACAAACGTTTTGGGTACAAGTTTTGTTTTTTTGGTATTATTTTAGCTAAATTAGTAGCTAGTTAAATAGGCACCAACCTATAGTAGTCTGCCTCTTTCCTTTCCAAAGCCTTCGCCATAGTCTGAAACACCCTCGGCGCGCAAACGTAAACGCCACAATTGATAAGTGCCGAAACGTACGAGGCAGGCTTCTCTACATAATGCGATACTGCTTTTGTACTGGACTCGCGTACCATGCAGCCATAGTGGATGGATTGCTGGCGGGTCGCTTCTGTGCCCATTATTGTAACCTAGAACAAAAAAAACATTAACATTGCCTGCCTCGTTGTACTTGACGACCTCGTTTACGTTCGGCCGTCTAAGAACTCCACGGAAAACAATTTTTCTCTTGTCCCAGTTTTCAGAATACCTAATGATAGCCAATGGGCTGCTTTTGTACTCATAAATGTAATTAATTGGTAGATTTCGTGTCTGGAGTTTATGTACGTTATGTGATGTTTTGTGATTTTATAGAATATAGATGAAGGCAGTTCTATGGTTTACTTAGTGTTATAGAAAGTTCCATGTACTGTGACCCACTTTCAACATACTTACAACGTATTTTATCAACGTACCAGTGAGTTAGGCCTCTCCATATGGAACTCCCAGAGCTGTTTAAGCGGGAAGTCTGCGCACACATCCCCATTGAGTAGAAAGAAGGCGGCCGGATTCCCCGCTCGGATCTGGTCACGGAAGTGGTATAGACCTCCACCGGTGCCTAGGGGAGTAAATTCTTGCAAGTATCTAGAAGAAAATACACCAAAGCTATAGAAAATTGTTGTGCATGTGCCAGTAATGTTTACAGGCTTCCATTATCAGAACACATTTCTGATGAGAAAAAGCTTGAAAGCTCAAATGACAAAAGGAAATTTGTAAATTGATGAATACATTTTGTCTTGTTTATAATTTATTCGTTTATTAGGACGGACTATTAACCCTTAAATAGTAAGTCAATTGAATGAAATAAGGTTCTAATGTACTATTACTTCCTTCACATTGCAGATACCTGAGGAGCTGTAACCTGCAACTGTATGTCTTATATTTAAATTAGATAAAGGAGCATTCCACGGGCTGTCCTGTACAAACGCATTTTATTTCCTGTGTTGCGATTTTTTTTTTGGCATTTGAAGCAGGCGATTATTTTTCTGTGCATATTTTTGACCATTTGTTATAGAAAAGGAAACGCTTATACCTGCAACTCTTCAGAAAATTCGCGTTAAACTGTAGACAATTTTATGGAATGCTCCTAAAGCACTTTTATTGAAAACCAACCTAATAGCAACAGAATATTCTCTATGCATGTCTCCCACAAACTGAGCCATGTTCGCAGCCGTGTAAGAGCCAATGATGAGGATCTCCCGGACTTGAGGAAGCTTTACACAGGCAGCGATGTGGTGCTGAATCAATGGTACTCCGGCTATTGGGAATAGGGGCTTTGGAGTGTCGAGAGACAGCGGCCGGAAGCGGGTACCTGAAATTATAAGCTTAGGTTCAGAATTGCTATCGGCTGATGGAGAACCACATTCAGAATGACATAGAAATGAATGAACAAGTCTGCCAGTGGACGAGGAATTGAGAAGAAAAGTTATACCTACCTTAGGGTTTAACAATGGTTGATTGCCAATACATTTTGATTTAAATATTATATGTATCAATTATAGTTCGTTTTTTTTAGCATTAGAAAGAAGGTAAGCGATCTTGACATGTCTGTTAATTGAAAAACGCTTTTCAAAAATCAGTAACTATAACTTATGAAAGCAGAAAAATATAAATCATGGTATTAGATTCGTAGTTGTTACATATTTGCCATGACTTATTTTTAAGACGTGTTTTTCAATTAAAAGACACATCAAGATTGATTACCTTTTTTCTAGTGAAAAAAAAACGAACTATAGCATGACACTTCTTACACAAACTCAAATAAGAGGTACAAATGGATGAGTGTACTCATTTATTTTGTTTTCTTGTTAGAAATAACTCAAATTAAACTCAAAACTATTTATTGCAAGCAAATCACATGAATATAGATACTACTACGGCAGTTTATACTATATTGGATCTGTGTGTAGCCACGTAAAGTAGTTTAACAAAAGGCCTTTATATTTCAGAATACCTAAGGTTGTTTAAAGTACAATAATTACGTGTTAATAGTTGAAGATTAAGGTTTCATCATAAAAACATATCAAACACATTACATCTTCAGTATCATTGCTGATTGATTTGACACTCGTACATGCTTTGTAATAGCTATTAGCCTATAATTTTAATACCTGTTAAATATACCAGCTTTCATCCTTCTTATCAATTACAAGCCGGTGATAAAGTGATAAAACATTTTTACCTTTTTGCGGTCCCCCTATAAGTATTACAGCTTTTAACATAGTAGAATTATCGTACAGCGGTTTATCCATTGTGATTTCACGATTAATGAATATTAGCAGGAAATATTATCGCGTTTTAATATTTTTTCAATGTTTACAATACACACGTCACACATAAAAACGTCAATGTCAAATCGGATGTTTTTTTTTTATTCGTCCTTTTCAAATCGGATGAGTGTGTAGTGTACGTTCGAAAACTACTTTTTTATTTTATTTTATGGCCTGGTTACGAGACCTTTAAGCCAAAAACTACTTAAACTACTGACTTGCTACTGACTGTAAGTATAGTTGGTTGGTTGGTTGGTGGTTGGCAGATCTTGTCAGTAGAAAAAGGCGGGAAATTTGAAAAATGTAGGCGCGAAGGGATATCGTCTCATAGACAATTTGAATTTCGCGCCTTTTTCTACTGACAAGATTTGCTTGACCATCTATAGTATGTGCGATGGAAGCTTATACACTATCGATAAGTGCGCCGCACCGCACCAAGGTCGCGTGGCGGTGCAATAGTGTGTCAAGCAAATCTTGTCAGTAGAAAAAGGCAGCAAATTTAAAAATTGTAGGCGCGAAGGGTTATCGTTCCATAGAAAATTTGAATTTCACGCCTTTTTCTACTGACAAAATTTGCTTGACCAAGTATATTACTCTATTATAATGAAAAATGTCTTAAAAGCTCCTGAACGAAAGTTGGAATTTTCTTTTCTTTTGATATATCACTACCACAGACTCACGGAGGCACGCGTATACTACTTTTTTTTTAAAATCTTTATTGAAAAAAGAAGGGTTTTTTCACATGTGAAAATGTCACCCTTATTGCTTCGAGCAACACCGGCTTCCGACACATCGGAAGGGAGGGGCCCAAGCGATGATATCTCACCGCTCACCGTACAAATCTTTCTGCCATTTTTCGCGGGGGGAAAGGTGCACACACAAGGTGCAAAATCCAATCTGTAATGACGACACAAATACATAGAACATGACACACGTTCATACAACATCTTCGTTCACGTTCACACATATACATAGAACATCATGCAAACCTTGATCTCTTTTTGTGTACGGACGAGTGACAAGTGTCACAACACGCACACTAACACATTTTCGTTGAAGTATGTTATTGCATGGTCTAATAAAACATGGTCTTCCATTCCCAGAGTGACACGGGCCTACGTCACAATAACATTGCCACTTTATTTCAACATAACATGTTACATGGGTACATTATACCTATGGTTAATAAGTTAAAATATTTCTTTATAATTTTATAATTTTCATTTATATGTATTTTGGCTTAAATTTTACAATAACACGTCATTTTTAATTACTCGTTAGCAATATCTTCCGATTCACGAAAGAAATTTCAGACTTTCGGGTAATTCTGTTTATACTACTGGCAAACACAGGATAGCGCTGTGCACATTTAGACCAATAGTGGGACCGGATTTTTGCACTAAAAGTTTTGATAATTCTAAAGATGAAAAAGCACTGAAATATGAAACCTATGGAAGTGAAACGTCAACGAATAATGCGTGCCACTGTGACGTCATCTTAGAACTAAACATGGCGGTTTTAGTGCTGCCCAGAAGATTTTTACTGTTACTAGGTTTTATCGATACATCGATACCTTTTTAACGTTCTCGGCTCATTTTATTTAAAATACTAAGTATGTATTATTTGTGGAGTTTATGTTTTAATAGGAAGTAAGTAAATAAATAAAAATTCTTTATTAGTATATTGTTATGTGAAAAGATACTTTGATTTAGTAAGATGTGTGGAGTCTAGGACAATTTCGTGCTTCAAATTTGACAGGTAAACGAGATGACGCTGTACTACTCAATACATATTGCGATTTTTGCGGTAACACTGATTTTCAAAAGTTGACGTTTGACAACTTAGTGACCGCAAAACACATGGCGCAGTACAGCGCCATCTGTTTTGGATGTCAGAATAAGTGTACGTGTTTTTCTTGGACTTTACCTCTCTATTACAATCAATTTTGTTGTGTTGCTAACCCTGAAGTCTGTAACACACTACCGCACTGCACCTCGACCTTGGTGCGCCGTATCTATAAGTGAGAGCGATACAAAATTCAAGCTTATTAAGCGACGGGTGAAAAAAAACAAAACACCTTCAGAACATTTTTTTATTACAAAAATAAGGAATGACTTCCGCTCTTCAACCTCTTCAACATTTATTCAGCAAATAGGCCACAAGGGCATTTTTATACGTCAAAATAATAACAATACATTAACCATTTTATAAATTACAACTATATGTATATGGTCTCTTAATGTCGAATTATATAAAAAAACTATAATAATGATATAAAAAAGCCCGCAGGGCAGCTTGTGGAGTAACGAACCCACGGACCCGAGTGCTCCCGAGAGTCGGTCAGGGCAGGGCCGGATTAACCCTAAGTCAAAGTAGGCAACTGCCTAGGGGCCCCGCCTCGGCTAGGGGGCCCCGACGGCTCAGCGCGCACCAAATAAAATTTTGTTCCATAGGGTCAAAATTCATGAGTAATTTTTTTATTCTTATAATAATTAGTAGGTATGCTTTGTTATTGTTTTTTTCGACCCATTCTTTAAATTAATGAAATACTATAATAAAATTGAAGCAATATGTTAGAGTTTACGGGGCGTATTCTGCGTACCTGTTGTAAAGTTGTAATAATAATAGGGGTTTTCAGGAAAAATTATAACCAACAACTTTTGGGTTATTTCGACTCAGAATCACGAGGACTATTGATTAAAACAAAGAAAAAGAAAGAATATGAACGTGTCCCCAGTTTTTTATAGGATTGCTCGACCTTCAGCTTCTCTTTTTACCTCAATTTACCATTGGTTTGTGTTCCACATCTCCTCTACTACAGCTTAGCCTTTGGCCTCGCTGCGCTAAGCTCGGCCTGCAGTCTCGCTTTTTAATACAATGGACATAAGTTCGTGTCTGTGCTCAACTATTTATCCTGAAGCCTGATGAAGCACGGCTTTGACTTCGCATGAAAGCTCGCCTCACTGGGGCACTTCGGACTTTTAGGCCCAGATGGAGATCGATACCCAGCCTTTTAACACGCTTTCACAATTTGCGATATTGTTAACAAAAAATTTCGCGCTCGCTGCGCTCGCGTTTATTTTTGGTTCTTTAGTTGATCTTGTATCATCTACAATTCTACATGTTAGGTTGACTGGTGAATGAATAGAGTTAGACCAAGATAAGCCTGCAACAATTTTGATAGCATACGCAGTGCAAGTGTTATTTATACGTCATAATTTCATAGACGTTTTGACGTTTAAAATAACACTTGCACTTCGAGTGCAATCAAAATTGTTGCAGGCTTATCTTGGTCTATTTAGGTAATTTTAACATATGGAATTTCTTTATTATTAGGTTGTTTCTAATCATATGGCTCGGCGTTTGGTCTTAGGGTCGGACAATCGCTGTTCAGCCTCGCAAAATCGCTTACCCCGGCGGGGTACCGGCTGCGGCACGTACCGCGCCCCGACGGGGTCCGCGCGCGCGGCGGCGGGGTTGGCTTCTACATACGGCGCGGTATCTATGCTCGGCAACTCCATCCTCCTCACAAACCTTCAGTTGAGCAAATGTGGCTGAGTGTGAAACTCAACGGGCTTAGTTTTGCCATTGGCACTGCGTACCGACCTCCCTGGCTCAATGTAGATACTTTTATTGACGCTCTAACCGAGTCTGTTAGTTCGCTCTCCGCTTTTGATCATATTGTTCTTTTGGGAGATTTTAATATTAATGTACAATCGCCTAGTGAACCGAATACAAAAAAACTTTTAGCCTTTCTCCGTTGCATGAATCTTGACCAATATGTTAACCAACCCACTCATTTCACTGAGCACTCGGAAACCCTTATAGATCTTATTTGCAGTAATATTAAAGTATCTCAAGTATACATAGATTATATCCCTGAGCTTAGTAGCCTCGCGTTCATTTCTTGTACTTTACACATCAAAAAACCCAAGCCATGCCCTATATGGATCACTTATAGACCATTCAAAGATATTCCTCTGACAGAATTCAACAAGCTTATTGAATCAACTGCCTGGGAACGACTTTTGTGCGACAATATCAATGACTCATTAGCATCGTTTAATTCTTATATATTGTATGTTTTTGATTTATATGCTCCTGTATAAAAAATCAGAGTTATCCTTGGGTAACACCTACAGTTAAAGAGATGATAAGGTTAAGAGACGAAGCGCATACTAGGAGCCGCACCACGGGCCTAGATTCTCATAAATTATGTTATAAGGAATTAAAAAGCGTAGTTAACCAAGCCATGTTTACAGAGAAACAGGCTTACTTTAACGAAAAAATTAATACAATATTACCTAAAGACTCTCGTAAATTATGGAAAAATATTAAACATAGTATAGCTGATTTTAAAAGTAAAGAATCCAGTTTGCCTTGTCACTTCAATGACCCAAATTTAATTAATAAAGAATTTTTAAATATTCCCAAAACCAGTGTTAAAATATCAACTCTTACTTACTTTGAACACAATCGTTACAATTCCGCAACCTTTAGCTTGAAAACCGTTGATCAGAATACAGTCTCTAAAATAATTACAAAAATTTCATCTAACGCTCAAGGTATAGATGGTATCACGCGTGATATGATCCTTTTGACGCTTCCACGAACCCTCGGGCTAATCACGGCTTTAATAAATCAGTCAATATTGTCAGGAGTATTCCCTGAAGCCTGGAAGGAAGCTCTGATAAAACCAATCCCTAAAAAAAGTAATCCTTTAGAAATTACAGATCTCCGACCTATAAGCATCTTGCCTTTCCTATCAAAAATCATTGAAAAAGTAGTGTGCCAACAGATAACTGAATTTTTGGAAGCTAACAACATTCTACCATCCAAGCAATCAGGTTTCAGGGCTGGTCATAGTACTGCAACTGCCCTGTTAGATGTAATCGATGACATCCTAGCAGAGGTTGATGCAAGAAATGGGACAATCATGGTATTACTGGATTTCTCTCGCGCATTCGATACCATAGACCATAATCTATTAATTTCCAAGCTGGCTTTTTATGGTTTTGATTCTCTTACCCTCAAATGGTTTTCTAGTTATTTAAACGGTCGGCTGCAAAGAGTAAAACTAAATACTGAGAGTGGTTCTAGCCAGATTTCTGAAGCTTCCCTTGTCTCCCGTGGTGTTCCCCAGGGTTCAATATTAGGCCCAATCTTATATATTCTATATAGTGCAGATATAATTAATTCTATTCAGAACTGTAAATATCATATTTATGCTGACGATCTGCAGGTGTATTTGCCTGTCAAGCCTATTGATACTCCTAGTGTAGTCGATAAAATCAATGACGATCTGGAACGGATAATTCAGTGGTCCAGCCGAAATAGTCTGGTTTTAAACCCTCTCAAGTCAAAATTCATAATATTAGGCTCTGATAAGCAAAGACGTGAGATTATCAATTGTAACCCTGTTATTAAAATCGGCACGGACAGTATTGATCAGGTCACAGAAGCTAAAAACCTAGGCATTCTTATGGACGGGAAACTAAATTTCCATAACCATGTGATAGATATTTCGAGAATCTGTTTTTATCGACTTAAAATACTATACCAAGTTCGTAAATATTTGTCAACTGATGTTAGAATTGCTCTTTGTGAATCTCTAGTCTTATCAAAACTGAATTATGCAGATACGGTTATAGGAAGATGCCTTCTATACAAAACAAAAAAGCTCATACAGCGAGTGCAGAACGCATGTGCTCGATTTTGTTTCGTTATACCGCCCAGAACTCACATAACAACTTACCTTAATAACAGCGGGCTGATGAACATGGAGTCACGTCGTTCTTTGCATTTCGCATGTATGCTATTTGGCATTATTAAGTCATTGACACCCCAATATTTATCAAAAAAATTGCAATTTTCTCAGCGGCATGTTAGAGAAGCTACTCGTCTTATCTGCCCACGGCACAATACAACTGCATTTCGTGGTAGTTTTAGATATTCTGCCACGAAATGCTGGAACAACATACCGCCGCCCATAAGAAACTCTCACTCTATTTTATCTTTCAAAGTA